>NC_090309.1:63468602-64093602 GCF_039906515.1 Pseudorca crassidens | reverse complement strand
TGATCCTTTTTTTCTCTTTTTATCATTCAATAAATGTTTGAGGTAAGAATAAACGCTGAAAAAAAAATTGTTTCGAATGTAGACAAGCTCTTAAAGCAAGCATGCAAAAATAAAAGTGATAAACTAGATAAAGTGGCATTTTTTCTGTTTTTTTCTCTACTAACAGTATTAGTAAGACTGATAGCTACCATTTACTGCATGCATACCATGCACAAATCCCATACTGAGTTATTTATATTCATAATTTAATTTGAATTTTACAAGAACCCTATGAGGTATTATTTATGCCATTGACAGGTGGTAAAACAAAATTTTGAGAGGTGGAATTTATTTCCACATTACTAAAGTGGCTGAACCTGAATTTAACTCCAGGCCCTCTATGCAGAGATCATACCCTTACCCACCACTCTTGGCTGCCTTTTGTTTTATTTCTATCTCTTATTGATATTATGTGTATTAAAAAATAATAAGGCCCATTTAACAATAAATGTTACATGTTTTATCTAATCAATTCAGATATTTTTGATTTTAAGATTGGTATTCTGATTCAAGATGGCATTATCTTCTTACCCTCTCAGGACCATTACAATGATAAGAAAGGAATAGAGAGGCATGTGCTCAGAATAATGAGGAAAGTAGAAGAGAGCCAGGTGAGGCAAGAGATTTCAATTTTTTTCTGCAATTTAAAAAAGGAGATAAATATTAATATAAAAAACACCAGAATATTAAAGCAACTTCCCAGAACACCCATAGACAGACAAGAGCCATGTGCAGACCTTGCTAGTCATACCTTGGAAATATTTGAAACTTGGAAATCCATGTACTTGGAAAACAGAAGGGAAAGGTGGTGTGGAAAACAAGACTATTAATTGAGTCTTCAATGGAGCTTTTCCTTTCCCTCTACCACCAGGAAAAACCAAGTTACAGACTGCTGTTTACACTGCAGGTTAAATAGTAAAAAAAAAAATTCTTCTCCAAACAAATTGAGGAGACTATCCAGAGGAGAATCAGGACAGGTAATACGGGTTTTGGTATTCAAGACATTTGGGGGTATCCAAGTACCTACACCTCAAACAAATTTACCAGTCAACAAGGATTCACATTTATAAATCTCAGGTTATTGACTCATCCTTAAGTATGAATAGAAAACGAACTGCATTTGTTTAAATCCCGAGCATGGCAGACCATGTTCAAAGTTTAAAGAGTGAGAGATAATAGATGAAAAAGGAGGAAAATATGTAAAAAAAAATTGGGGTGAAAATAACTTTAAAACATCAGTATTTTAAAAAAGATTGCAGTTAATGAAGCCAAAAATAATGTTAATAGGAATTGTTCAATGATCAAGTCAAAAAAAAATCTTCCGGAATGCAGAACAAAAATACACATAAAAATGTTAAAGAAAATGTAATCTAGTGAGTTCAGTAATTGATAATGGGAATTCTAAAAAGAAAGAATGCAGCTAAAGAATTACATTTTTAAAATAATAACAATAATAAGGAATATGACCCAGTTAAAGGAAAACAGGAATCTTCTAATTAAAATTATACACAGTAACTAGCACGGTAAATAAAAAATCAACACACTTAAAAATCTCATTGTAAAATTTCTAAACCCAAAGAATAAATAAAAGGTAATAAAACCTAGAGAAAAGAAGAAAAAAGGTCACCTACAAAAAAAATTTTAAGAAGGGGGGGATCAAATTGGCAGCACACTTCTTAATAGCAATATTGTTTGCTAGAAGGCAATGAAGAAACATTCTCCATGAAAAAATTCTTTGAGTTTTGTATTCACCCTAGCCATCAATTAAAGATGAATGCAGTTTTTTCAAACATGAAGAAATCAGAAAGTTTAACTGACAACATATCTTCTCTTGCAAAGTGACTTGTAGATACACTGTAATAAAACAAAGATGACAATAAATAAAGACATACAGTCCAGAAAATAGGTGAAGGGAAGCTGCAACTTTGCAAGACTTAGTAAACATATAATTCAGAGAGGAGAACGAGCAGAATTTCAGAGAGAAGTCTCCAGAAAGAATGAGAGGGGAACAGATGGAAATGGAAAAAGACTTTATAGACAAAATTCACTGATTAATAATTTGTAAAAACTTAAGGTTATAATAAAGGTGCATAATGCAAGTAAAACAATAATAACAGAATAAGAAAGACTGCCAGTAATTTCAAGAAAATTTTTCAAATGTTGGGCAAGAAAATCACGGTATAGAGCAAATGGGCCAAACTGAAAAAGGTACCTTCAAGAAGGATGGTTGGAGTCGCCCAAAGTTTGAATGGGTAAGAAGCTGGAAGCTATCAGGGATGTGAGGAAGGAGACATATTTCTCCCAAGAAGAAAAAGGGATGGCATTCAGAAACTCTAACAAGATATTAAAAGAAAACTAACACTGTGCATTGAAGGCAAAGTTTACTTTGGCATGGTTTGGAGTAACACTGGCGAAGTGCAAGGAAGAATAATTGATATTAATATTCTTTGAATGGCACAAAAATCTTATTTGTAGAAAAGGAAAATAAAATAATAATAGTATTCTACTAAGGATTTTCAGTGAATAATATGTACACTATCATCATCATGTAAACACATTTAACTGGAGTTTTGGGGGGTAGGGAGAGAATTAACCTAAAGTTAAGCATGATGCCTTAATTATAGTTATGGAGTAAAATGTAAATGCAATCAACCTTGACAATGTAAAAGCTAAAGTAAAATGACAGAAACTGAGGTGGGAGGAAAGCTGGGCAACTAAATTGAAAAGAGGCTGAGAGTCTAAACAACAAAACTCTCATTTATAGCAGGGAGTATGTAGATAATTTAATCAGTTCATAAATCAATAAACAGAGAGGCAAGTGTTTTTTAAAGATATAGATAGAAATCCAAAAACAATGTTTTTCAGACTTCCCTGGTGGCGCAGTGGTTAAGAATGTTCGATCCCTAATCCGGGAAGATCCCACATGCCATGAAGCAATTAAGCCCGTGCGCCACAACTACTAAGCCTGCGCTCTAGAGCTTGCGAGCCACAACTACTGAACCCACATGCCACAACCACTGAAGCCCACGCGCCTAGAGCCCGTGCTCTGGAACAAGAGAAGCCACCGCAGTGAGAAGCTCGCGCACCACAACGAAGTGTAGCCCCCGCTCTCCGCAACTAGAGAAAGCCTGCGTGCAGCAACGAAGACCCAATGCAGCCAAAAATAAATTAATTAAAAAAACCCAGTGTTTTCATAATATAACCTGTTATCTGATTTGATTTTTAACCCATGTGTATGTATTAATTTGATAAGAATTTAAGAAGAATTTAAGGAATAGTCCTTAGACTTAGATTTTAGATTTCACACAATCTAAAATGGTCTGGTGCTTCCTTGAACTTGTACTTGTCTCACCAGAAGATTTTCACATACTTTGACCACAGCTTCTTCCTATTGACAATGATTGTAAGACATCATCAACTGTGAGATATTAATACATCTCAATTTCAGAGATATTATAGTGTGAAAATAAAAATAAGGGCCTTAGATCAGTGCAATAAGGTAAATCAGATTTAATTCAAACAGATGGCCCTATTCACCTACAAGAAAATGTAACAGAAACCACTACAAAGTTGAACAGCTGATAGTGAAAAACACTGGTTCATTTCAAAGAACAGCTCATCAGCATGTTATCAGAGCTGCAGTGGGTAACAGAGCATCAGTGCACAACCTTAGCTCTGGGCAATAATATGCAAATATTACTACTGAAAAAGGCCTCATTCTCTAAAGTGCTGCTGTAAGAAATCTATACATATTGAATCCTTAGTTCACAATTAAACAATAAAACAAAGGAGCTTAATTATCCACTTACTTAAGAGAAAGATCAGCCTCCTGTGAGAGCTCCAGAGACAATTACCTGAAGTTGATCACTGCATGATAAATTCCCAATCAGTAAAATGATTTTGCTACACTAAATTAAGCTGATAAATATTTACAACTGGAAAATGACAACATATGACATCTCTTCTGTTCATCGCAGGCATGCTCTGATTAACAAAATTTGCCTCAGTAAAATATGCCACATACATATTTTTCCATATAATATTATGCTTGTTGCCATCAAGAACATGGGTGATGAAGTATTTCTTAAGGAAACCCCCAAATAACCAAAAATCATTGGTTCTGGGCTCTTAAGTTGGCTTTGCAATTACGTATAAAAAGTCTATTTTTAAACTTTGTTTCAGGAATATTGCTAAAGATCTTTGATTTCTTACCTCCTCCAACCACTCTTCATAATCATTTTGCTTTTCAGATAATAATGAGTTCTCAATTCTTTGAGGCTACTACACCTATTCTGCAAATTTTGATGCTGTACTTTTGTTGTTTGCATATGTTCAGACAGAGACATCATATCACGACTGCCACCTGGCCTATATCTATCATAAGATATCATTAACAGGACAGTGATACAAATGCAATCTAGGAAAATATGTCAATGAATATACCAATTTCCATATATCTATATATATTTAAAAACACAATCTTTAATATTATACAGTCCAACCATTTCTAGTTTTTTTTTGCTTTAACAAGGCAACAATGAGCATTCATGTCTATATCACTATATATGAATATTTGTACGAGTGTGTCTGTAGCATGAATGCCCATAAATTTAACTGTTGAGTTAAAAAGTACAAATCATTTACTATTACAACTATTGTCCTCTAAAAATTTTTCCTCTTTCATATTTACATCAGGCGAGTTCCTGTTTAATTTTGTGACTGTCAACTCATGATATTATTGAGCTTAGTTTATACACCTTTGGAAAAGCCTGTCTTTAAGATATTTATATCTTCCTGTAAAACATGAGTGTTAACGTTCTAAACTGTCTAGAGATATGGTACTAGAAAGACGTGAGAATTTCTGGACATAATTCTGATAAAATTCATCTAAAACCATGTAAACTCTTTTATCACTTCACCATTGTACATGTTAAAGTGTTGCCATGTACAAAATAAACAATGTGATTTCTAACAAACAAATAAACAAACAAAAAGACAAGGAGAGCATGTGAAGAGAAATCTAGTGGACGCTTGGAGATAAAGTCTGCAAATCTGCCAATAGAAGGATAACCACCAAAGGACTGGCCCTTGTCAGAGTGTCAGTTAATGTTGCTTAGGACACACTGTGAATATTTCAACAAAAAAGTGTTATTTTAATGCTCAGTTTTTTCCCACTATACTATTAATTCTTGTGTTAACACCACATATATTATTACACACCAATGATAGAAAGTTTTGCCAACAATATAATTTAAAGAACACTATCAAAATCGACAATAGAAAAACCGGACTTCTATGCTAAAAAGATTTTACTGTAAGGCAAGGTTATTTCAGCTAATTGAGTTGTATGTATATATACATTTACATATTCTTATACATATACACACACAGACAGCTCTTGACTTAATATTTTTTGACTTTGCAATGTTGCAAAAGCGCAAAGCATTCAGTAGAAACCATACTTCGAATTTTGAATTTTGATCTTTTCCAGGGCTAGTGATATGTGGTCTGATCCTCTCTTGTGATGCTGAGGCAACGGCAGCAGTTCCAGCTCCCAGTCAGCCACATGATCACAAGGGTAAACAACTGATACACTTACAACTATTCTGTACCCAGACAAACATTCTGTTTTTCACTTTCAGTACAGTAGTCAGTAAATTACATGATATGCAATCATTTTTTTTTACAAAGTTGGCTTTGTGTTAGACGATTTTGCCCAACTTTAGGCTAATGTAAATCATCTGAGCATGTTTAAGGTAGGCTAGGCTAAGCTATAATGTTCAGTAAGTTAGATGTATCAAATGCAATTTCGATTTATGATATTTTCAACTTATGATGGGTTTATTGGGATGTAACCCCATCATAAGTCAAGGAAGATCTGCCCATGTATTTTACATATAATCCTTGGTCTCTGATTAAAAAAAGGTTACCTGAAAATTCATTTTTTTCTGCTCTTCAAAATTGGACTGACTAGTCAATATTTTTAAATCTTTTAATCCATTGTCCAGCTTATCTCAAATGCACCTTTCTTCAGACAGCTAATAATTGATCCCATAAGGTCAATTTCTAGCTTCAGGTCAGTACACAGGGTTTAAGGTTACCTATGACTTGGCATTAACGATACAGATTATGCCTTTCCTGCAGCCAGATACACAGAAAAGATAAAACAAATGCACAGCTAAACGCAGCATTTTATAAAATATTTACCAGTTTACTGGCAAGAAATGTGGTCAAGACATAAAAGTATAGCAAAAAACCACAGCTATTTTCCATCACCATGCTTCTATCCTGTAATTCAAGTGTACCATTTTGAAGGTCAATATTTTTTTTAATAACTATGACAAAATAAAAAACAAACCTCAGGGCTTCCCTGGTGGCGCAGTGGTTGAGAGTCTGCCTGCCAATGCAGGGGACACGGGTTCGTGCCCTGGTCTGGGAAGATCCCACAAAAAAAAAAAAAAAAAAAAAAAAAACAAAAAAAAAAAACCTCAGCCTATCATTCAACAGTTCCTGATTCATTTACATTTTTATTTCCTTCTATTCTGAATATAGACTTTTCTCAGTAGGTTAACGTAAATGTGTTTTGTTTTACAAATCAATATCCTCCTCCAGACAACTTTCTCTTCCTGGAATATGTCTTTTCTATCTGACTTCCATAACTCTGTCTCTATTTAGAGGTCAAGATAAAAAAAAGAAAAAAGCTAATAATAATAGTAATCATATTGTATACAAGCACTATGATTTAGGTAGCTTAACAAGTTCAATCATCACATCAACTTACAAGTTATACATTTTCCTTATTACAATTTTAAAATGAGGCTCTTAAGACTTAGAGAAGTTTCATTACTTGCATTAAAACCCCATTACCATTAACTGAAGAAATAGGGATTCTAATGAAAATTACTGTGATGATCCCGGACATTAACTTCTTGCTTCTATGTACTGCTTTTATTTACTATATAATATCCTTCCTCATTTTTCCCACTGGAAAGTCTTTTAAATGCATTAAATAATGTGTTTATTAGAAAGTATTTATAATGGTCACAAAATTAACATCAAACGAGGTTAAATTGTGTCCAAATAAAATAAATGAGACAGATATGAATATAAAAATATAATCCACAATGAAAATGAATCTTTATGTAGCAAATATAGATAGCATCAAAATAAAGAAACCTAGGGCTGCAAGAAATATGGAAAGAAATTTTTTTAATTATCAAAATATTTATTATTAACTTGTCTTACCACTCTATCACAAGACATATGAAGGAAAAAAAGTAAGGACAGAGAGGACTAAAAATTACAATTAACGTATCACTGGTTTAAGAATTGATCTTCTTGAAACAGAGAATATATCTAGTTTTCATGGGCTGAAGGAATATAAATTGACCATTGAGGCAGAAAGATTCTCAATACATTTCTTAGAGTAAATGGTAAAATTGTAATATTAGAAATTTTTAATATTAATTTAGCACATTAACTGGGGAAAAGAGACAAAATGTATGATCATCACAGCAGATACAGTAAAAACATTTCAAAACACTCAATACTTTTTACATACAAAAATGATTAGTAAGTGAGGAATAAAAGGAAATATAAACACACACACACAGCAAATGTCATCTAAATGTTAGAACTATTTCCTTTCAAATAAGGAATAAAAGAGAAATGTATATTATTATATTTTATTGGAGATCCAAGCCAATGTAATAGGATAAGAATAAATTTGAGTTTCAAGGTAGAAAAGAATCTAACACCATACACAAAAATAAGCTCAAAATGGATTAAAGATCTAAATGTAAGGCCAGAAACTATCAAACTCTTAGAGGAAAACATAGGCAGAACACTCTATGACATAAATCACAGCAAGATCCTTTTTGACCCACCTCCTAGAGAAATGGAAATAAAAACAAAAATAAACAAATGAGACCTAATGAAACTTCAAAGCTTTTGCACAGCAAAGGAAACCATAAACAAGACAAAAAGACAACGCTCAGAATGAGAGAAAATATTTGCAAATGAAGCAACAGCCAAAGGATTAATCTCCAAAATTTATAAGCAGCTCATGCAGCTTAATAACAAAAAAACAAACAACCCAATCCAAAAATGGGCAGAAGACCTAAATAGACATTTTTCCAAAGAAGGTATGCAGACTGCCAGCAAACACATGAAAGAATGCTCAACATCACTAATCATTAGAGAAATGCAAATCAAAACTACAATGAGGTATCATCTCACACCAGTCAGAATGGCCATCATCCAAAAATCTACAAACAATAAATGCTGGAGAGGGTGTGGAGAAAAGGGAACCCTCTTGCACTGTTGGTGGGAATGTAAATTGATACAGCCACTATGGAGAACAGTATGGAGGTTCCTTAAAAAACTACAAATAGAACTACCATATGACCCAGCAATCCCACTACTGGGCATATACCCTAAGAAAACCATAATTCAAAAAGAGTCATGTACCAAAATGTTCATTGCAGCTCTATTTACAATAGCCCGGAGATGGAAACAACCTAAGTGTCCATCATCTGATGAATGGATAAAGATGTGGCACATATATACAATGGAATATTACTCAGCTATAAAAAGAAACGAAATTGAACTATTTGTAATGAGGTGGATAGACCTAGAGTCTGTCATACAGAGTGAAGTAAGTCAGAAAGAGAGAGACAAATACCGTATGCTAACACATATATATGGAATTTAAGAAAAAAAATGTCATGAAGAACCTAGGGGTAAGACGGGAATAAAGACACAGACCTACTAGAGAATGGACTTGAGGATATGGGGAGGGGGAAGGGTAAGCTGTGACAAAGTGAGAGAGAGGCACGAACATATATACACTACCAAACGTAAGGTAGATAGCTAGTGGGAAGCAGCCGCATAGCACAGGGAGATCAGCTCCGTGCTTTGTGACCATCTGGAGGGGTGGGATAGGGAGGGTGGGAGGGAGGGAGACGCAAGAGGGAAGAGATATGGGAACATATGTATATATATAACTGATTCATTTTGTTGTAAAGCAGAAACTAACACACCATTGTAAAGCAATTATACTCCAATAAAGATGTGAAAAAAAGAAAAGAAAAAAAAAAGAATCTGCAAATTATTGAAAAAATAATAGGAGAGCTTAGCAAAAGAAATATAAAATTATTGTACAAAATAATTTATATTTGACACAAGGAACAAACAACTAGAAAAATAATTACATATAACATCATTTAAAATAGCATGAGGGAATTTTAAGTACTAGAGAATAAATCTAACAAAAGCATTCAAAATCTCTAAGAGAATGCTATAAAATTTTATTGAGCTGTTAAATAATACTTAAAATATGAAAAAAATTGTTTTTCTCATTGTTATGTATTTATATATATTTTATATGTGTATGGAAGATTTTAGGCAAATATTAGGCAAAGCTACTAAACAACAGAGAAATGGTACTTGCCCTGTTGTATATATGGATTTGTTATTCATAATTAAGAGAGTGTGGTCTTGATATTAGGATAGACTGATAAATGAAGTATGGAGAAATAATCTGAGTCATAATGCATGTTTTATATCAAGAATCAAATTAACATAGGTACCAAAATTAATAATTCAATCTAAATTATCCAGCTAACTACTTTTATTCTTTTTCCTTACATCACATAACACTTGCATGCAAAGTGCTGGAAATATGACAACTACAGTGTTTAATGTTTCTTCAAAATATCCACTACATTAAAAAAAACCCAACATATGTATAAACACATAACTGTTGACAATCACAAAAAGAATTTTTTTTTTTTTTTTTTTGCGGTACGCGGGCCTCTCACTGTTGTGGCCTCTCCCGTTGTGGAGCACAGGCTCCGGACGCGCAGGCTCAGCGGCCATGGCTCACGGGCCTAGATGCTTTGTGGCATGTGGGATCTTCCCGGACCGGGGCACGAACCCGTGTCCCCTGCATCAGCAGATGGACTCTCAACCACTGCGCCACCAGGGAATCCCCACAAAAAGAATTTAAAAGAAAAATATATAACCTTCCTCTATTCGCCCTCTGAATTTCCAACTTCTTTCTCAAGTATGTAAATATGTATGTGTGTATGTATATACACATATATAGTATTATATATTATAAACATTATTTTGCTACTTATTTTTCTTATTTAATTCAACACAGAAATTCTTCCAGTAAGACATACAGATCTAACTTATGTTTAATTGTTGTATAATATCCCATGGCAGGGATTTAGCAAATATTTCAAAAATTCCCTATTCAAAGATTCAGAATTTTATTTTTCAAGATTTGATCCTATAAACAAGACTGCAACATTCTTACATACATATGCCTACTCACTACTGACTAAATTTCTCTAAATTATTAAAGAAATGCAAATCAAAACTACAATGAGGTATCACCTCACACCAATTATAATGGGCATCAACAGAAAATCTACAAACAACAAATGCTGGAGAGGGTGTGGAGAAAAGGGAACCCTCTTGCACTGTTGGTGGGAATGTAAATTGATACAGCCACTATGGAGAACAGTATGGAGGTTCTTTAAAAAACTAAAAATAGAATTACCATATGACCCAGCAATCCCACTACTGGGGATATACCCAGAGAAAACCATAATTCAAAAAGACAGATGCACCCCAATGTTCACTGCAGCACTATTTACAATAGCCAGGTCATGGAAGCAACCTAAATGCCCATCGACAAATGAATGGATAAAGAAGATGTGGTATATATATACAACGGAATATTATTCAACCCTAAAAAGGAACAAAATTGGGTCATTTGTAGAGATGTGGACGGATCTAGAGACTTCATACAGAGTCAAGTAAGTCAGAAAGAGAAAAACAAATATCGTATATTAACACATATATGTGAAACCTAGAAAAATGGTACAGATGAACCAGTTTGCAGGGCAGAACTAGAGACACAGATGTAGAGAACAAACGTATGGACACAAAGGGGGAAAAGTGGTGGGGGGTGGTGGTGGGATGAACTGGGAGATTGGAATTGACATGTATACACTAACATGTATAAGATAGATAATAAGAACCTGCTGTATAAAAAATAAAATTAAAAAAAATCATTATATGAGTTTTTACTTTAATAAATGTTGCCAGATTATTTTCACATATATTACAGGTTATTTACAATCCCCATTAGTACATTTTCCCTCCTCTTGTCATCACTGGAAGTTATCATTCTTTATTTTGCCGATTTCACAAAGAAAAATAATATCTTCTTTGCTTTTATATATTTCCCTGAATATGAGTAAGACTAAGAATTTTTTCAAGTTTATTAAACATTTTAATTTCCTTTCCTAACTATTGATTCGTATCTTTTGTTCAGTGTTCTATTGGGTAGTTTCTCTTTTTCTCATTAACTATAGAAAGTTTTTGTTTATTACTGTTAATAAATGATTACATATGTTTCATAATTATTTGGATGCCAACCTAGCATTCATTATTTTTTGCTTTGTAGTGAGTTTCCTCCCACCCCTATGTATACATTTTAATTTCTTAGTCTTATTTAGGAAGATCCCCCTCCAAATTTTCAAAAATATAATCCTTATTTTCTTTTTCATTCTTTTAAATTTTTCCTTAGAAAAATCTCTCTACAATTTATTTGGCACATGATATTGTATATATATCTGATTTTTTTTTCAACCAAATCTAGGACCAACTATGAAAGTACCATGGATTATATATGCCACATTTTCCCCCACTTAATTAAAATGCCATATTTTCATTTACTTTATTCCAGAATATATTTTAATCTCCTTCTGGACCTCAACTCTACAGTCTGATTCACTGATCTGTGTCTTTTTCTCCGTTATTTTCTTATATCTGTGAATTTTAGGCTTTATTAAAGGACACACAATCTGGTAAAGCAAGATCTCCATTACTCTTTTATAATTTTTATAATTATTCCTTTCTCTATCACGGCAAAATTTGAAGCATCAATGTATTTGTACACTTGTAACCCATTATCTCTAGACTCAAATTTCCAAAAATCTATTCTTTTGACCCTGAGCAGTCCGCAAGACCATTTCAGGAGTCCAGAAAGTAAGAACAATTTTCATAATTAAAGGTGTTATTTGCCCTTTTACTGTAATGATATTTGCACTATTAAAGCAAAAGCATTGATGGGTAAAACTTCTGGCATCTTAACATGAATCAAGCAGTGGCACAAAACTTTACTGGTATTCATTGTATTTTTCACCACCACACACAGGAAAAGAGAAAAAATCTAACTTACTGAAAAATGTCCTTGATGAAACAGAAAAATTATTTTATTAAGTATCAACCCGAGTTTATATTTTTAATAGTCTGTGTGACAAAATAGGACATAAATATAGAGCACTTCTTCTTCATATGAAAAGTACAGTGGTTGTCTCAAAGAACAACACTTACATAATTTCTTGTTTTGATTTACAGGCTGAATCCTTGCTTTTTTCCATTAAACATATTTTTACAAAAAAGGATAACTGACAAACTGATTTTCCAGGCAGAGTTATTTGGCAAACGTTTTCTCAAAAATGAATGAAGTAAGCATACCATTTTAAGAAGAACTCACAGTATTTGTTGCCAATGATGAAATTCAAGCTTTCAAGCAAAAATTAGAATTTTGGAAAACTTACATCTTCTACAATAAGGTTGAGAGTCTTTCACAAGTTACAGTCTTTTCTGATGAAATGAGTGGTGATATTAGCAAGTGTTATTTTTATATTGTATAATGAAAAGCATCAACATTTGGAAGATCTGTATAACTCAGGAAACCAATAGTTTTTCCATTTGACTAATTCATTATATCACAACGTTTTCATGAATAAAATATTCATTCAACATCTAAGACCAATTTAACTGAATATGAAAGGTTTAATTCAACTAAAGATGAAAAGTTTTTATAGGTTTAAGATTCCACACTGAAACTAAACTTTAAGAAACTGCCATCTGTCAAGTTTTAGTGTAGTATAAAAAAATATTTGCAATTATGTGAAGACTATTAAAATGTGCTTCCTTTTTCCAACTACTGTATGAGGCCAAAGTTTCTTTTTATATTTCAATCTAAACACCATATTGTAACAGATTGAATAAAAAATCATATATGATAATCAAGTTATCTTCTATTAAACTAGGCAGTAAAGAGATTTTTTTAAATGTAAAACAATAACACTATTCCTATGACTTATTTGGAAAATGTTATTTTTCATTAAAAGTATGTTTTAAGCTAACATGAAATGTATTTATTATTATCTTTAAATAAAATAAGATACTTTTAAAATTTCTCACTTTTAATTTCTAAAACAGTAAAAATTGATAGACACAATTCACATAAACAAAAGCTCTTTGAGGGAATTTCATTAATTTTTAAGAGTGACTAAAATTCCTAGGACCCCAAAATGCTGATCTAGACACACCAGTATGTCACTAAACACTGTTAGGGAAACTTAGCTTTAAAGGTTTTGTAAATTCATATGTGAAATCTGCACTTGCTAGATTTTGAAACTACCATTCTATTTTCTTACGTAAGTTTTAGCCTTTTTACTTACAAGTTTTTTGTAAGTTTATAGGATAAGTTTTTTACTTACTTTGCATCAGTATGGGCAGTTTTTGTTTTGGTAAGACAGTATTTCTCCTAGATTTTCAAATATATAACCATAGAGTGACATTCAATGATCTTTGATATATTTACTTAATCTGTTTTATACCTGTATTCATATACTCATCTCAGTCTGAATACTGAATATCTTTTTTACTCTTTCTTTTATTAGGCTTTCAGAAATTTAACTATTTTATTATTATTTTATGGAGCTGCATTTGGAATCTTTTTATTGTTTCCATTCATTCATTTACTTCAGTTTCTAATTGTTATCTTTATAAATGATATTCTAATCCTTCTAGTTGTTTCTTATTTTGTTGCTTACTTCATAATTTGAAGACGAATACTAAGTTAATTTTTCCTTTTATTGTTATCATGAGAACATTTAAGGCTAATTTATTTTTTCCTAGGATTACCTGTGTATGGTTTAAATAGGTCCCATTTTTGAAGTATAAAATCTTCGCATCCTTGTTTCAGTGGCTTCATTTGGTTTGGCTTGTTTGTTTTTAGAAGAAGGATTCTTAGTTTCTTATTGATTAGGATTTTTCCTATTCCTTATGGTTTTAACTATTTTTAATATAAAAACTATATAGAATACAACAAACTGTTGGATACCCAAAACGCAGCATCAAAAATCAATTTGAATATGATTGATGCTTCTTCTTTACTTAACCCCAACCCCTATGTCACCATCCTCCACTTACCAAAGGTTCTCAGTTATCCAGACTTATATAATTTTCATTTCTTTGCATGGCTTTATAATGACCATATTTGTCAAACATTATCTTGTTTCATTTGAAAAGTTGTGAAAATTTATGTAAATCATTTTTTTTGTATTCTTCTATTTGCTTTTTAATTGAAACCTTGTAATTGAAAGATACATGTGGCTGTATTTTAATTTTCTCTGTACATTAATTGCACTGTGTAAACATAATACAGTTATCTCTTTTCATAATAAACACAAATTATTTCCTGTTTATCACTATGTCAAGGAATACTATTTCAAACTATTATATATTGTGCACTCTTCTTTCATTTGTCCTTGAGATAATGTGTGACCATTAGTGATTGTTAGAAAGGATGAGGATCTTTTTATAAGCTTATTGATGATTCTTGTTTCATTATCTGTTAACTTCCAGGATATGTACTATATATATATATAGATAGATAGATAGATAACAGAATTGTTTGTTTTAATTTATAAATGAATGAAAGATAGAGAACGAATCATCTTTACAAATCCAAATTTTAAAAATTCTATATGTTTGTAAATATCTTCTGTTCCAGAATGTGAGCTATCTTTCATTTTTCAGATAATGACATTGATGAAAAGAATTAATTTCCCTTTTATTGTTTAGGAACTTTGTGTCTTTTTAAAGAAACCCTTCTCCACTTTAAATCCTAAAGATATTCTCTTATTTTCTCACCTAAAAACTTGAGGGTTTTTTTTCCACTGAAATTTTAATTGATTGCTACATATGGTATGAGATAGGCATCCAATTTTATTTTTATTCATATGGAGAGCCAATTGTCCTACTATCACTTACTAAATATGCTTTCTCACAGATCTGGAATGGCACTTCTGTCATATATTAATTGTGGATTTTTTCTGACGTTTGTATTCATTTCCCTTGATCTAGCTGCCTACCACTACATCAGTAATAGAATATCTTAATGTTTTATTGAAGCGGTAGCATTGTCTATGTTTAAGTACAGAGGTTCTGGAGAAAGTCTGCTAATTTGAATCCTACAACCCCATCCACTAGCTAGATAGCAAAAGGAAAGTCATTTAATCTCTCAGCACCTCCTGTTGTCTTATATGTAAAATTGGAATAATAATACTGTCTATTTCATATGATTGTTATGGGAATTATAAGAATGAATGGGTATAAAGCATTTGAATACTGTTTATAACATAATAACAATATAGAATTTTTAACCATTATCATTTCCTGTAAAATTCTACATGTATTTAGAACTTCTAAAATGGGTTTCAATAACATGTATACTTTTCTCCATAAAGATCTCGTATCTATTTTGTTAAATTTATTCCTTGATAACTTTATTGCTATTACAAATGCTGTCTTTTTATCTTTATTTTTGTTCATTCTATTATTTTCATCCAGTATTGAGATATAATTGACATACAGCACTGTATAAGTTTAAGGTGTACAGCATAATGATTTGATTTACATACATCATATAATGAAAATCACAGTAAGTTTAGTAAATACCCATCATCTCATACGGACACAAAATTAAAGAAATAGAAAAAAATTTTTCCTTGTGATGAGAACTCAGGATTTAGACAGAAAAATGCTGTCTTTTTAAATATTAAATTTTCCAAATTTATGTTGCTAGTATATAAGAATTATTCTTGCTGTAGCATAATTGCTACACTCGATAATTCTAATAATCCATTGGTAGGTTCTTTTAAATTGTAGAAAATTCTAGTCTGGAATAATGACAATTTTGTTTCTTTTCAATCTTAATATCTATTATTTGTTTTTCTCATCATATTGCACTGGCTAGAGAAACTAGCCAGTCAGCAGGTATCCTGGTATAATTTCTAAAATTACCCCCACTAACTGTGTGTTTGATTTGGAGTTTACTAGATTCTCATTATTAGGATTAAAAAGTTTTATTTAATTCCTAGTTTGATTAATATTTGAATTTTTTTGCCTACTGATATAATCATATGTTCTTTCTCCATGATCTCTTACAGTGGTAGATTACCTAAACAGATTTTCTAATGGTAAAACATCCTTGTATTCCTAGGATCAAACCAACTTGGGCATGATGTCTATTTTAATAATACAGTGCTGGATTCATCTTGATGATATCTTATTTAGGACTTTTATACTTATGTTCATGAATGAAATTGTCCTGAGATTATCATTTATATTGTAATCTTTTAAAGGAATTTGTATGAAAGTCACACTGGGTCCATTAAAAGAGATTTTTTCCTGTTTTTCTATTCTCTGGAAGAGTTTACATAAGCTTGGAATCATCTGATCCTTTAATGTTTAAAGCTTGTGTTTCTGTATGAAGACAACTTCCGATTCAATTCTTATAATAAGGTTAAAACTTTAGACTTTATAATTCCTCTTAATTTCATTTTTGGTAGTAGTTTCATTTTATCTGCCTAAGAAATTATTTGTTATTTCTTTCTGAGATTTCAAATTCCTTAACATGAAATTGCATATAATTTTTAAAATTATTTTAAGTTTGTTTTATCTGAGATCATATTCTATTATTCATTCTTAATATTAATTACACTCTCTCTTTTCATCTTTAATCAATCTTGCCAAATATTGTTTCTATTTTATTTTCTTTTTATTATGTATTTCAATAACTTTTAAAATTTTTTCTTATATTCCCTGCCTTGTAGGTTAGTTTTTTTGTTGTTGTTTTGGTTTTTATGATTTATTTCTCAATTCCTATTTTCAATCCTTATGATAGATATTTTTGTTCACTGATTTTCAACCATTCTACTTTTCTAATATAAGCAGTTAAGGATATAAATTTCCTTCTGAATACAATATTCCATAAATCTAGACATGTGCTTTGTATTATTCTTTAGCTCTAAATATTCACTAATGTCAATTATGAAATATACTTTGATACATGAGTGGTTTGTAAGTTGGGTTCCTTTTCCCCCACTAAAGGTAGAGATTTTTTATTTTGATGTTAAATTTAATAATATAATCGTTTTAACCACATGTGTTCTCTATAGTGGGAATGATCTGAAATTTGCTGAGACTTAGTTTATGGCCTAATGTGTGGTCAATATTTCTTAATTTATGTGATTTTGAGGGAAAAAATATGTATTCTTTTTTTCTGGGAGCAAAGTAAATGTGAAGAACTGAATGATCTCCAAGTATAGGTCTCAGATCACTCTCTAATATCCAACCATTTCCTTTATTTTGTTTACAGTATCCATCCTTGGTTCTGTCTTATGATAAAGACTATCTCTACATCAAGAAGAAATTTGTTACAAGACAAAAAAGAGGTGGAGAGCTGGATATTGCTTTTCTCTGTCTCTAAATACCTCAGGCATTGCAAAAATTAAAAAAAAAAAATTATATGGTAGTTCCCAGCCATGCCATTAGAATTTGCTATAGCCACCTAATTCTCTGAGTTCCATGGGGTCTGGATGCTGAGCATAAAATTCATCCTCCTTCACGCTCTCTATCAGTTGTGTTCCAATGGAAAAACACGAATGCAACGGCAAGGACTGAGAAGAAAATTAGTTAATACTGAAATCGTATTCTCTCCATCAGTATTATACTTCCATCACCTTTGCATATTTTGACTTTTTAAAAAAATTTTTGGCTGTGCACAGCCTTTCTCTAGTTGCTGCAAGAGGGGGCTACTCTTTGTTGCAGTGCACTGGCTTCTCACTGAGGTGGCTTCTCTTGTTGCAGAGCATGCGCTCTAGCTGTGTGGGCTTCAGTAGTTGTGGCATGTGGGCTCAGTAGCTGTGGCTCACAGGGTCTAGAGCACAGGCTCAGGAGTTGTGGCACGTGGGCTCAGTAGTTGTGGCTCACAGGGTCTAGAGCACAGGCTCAGTACTCTGCGACATGTGGGATCTTCCCGAACCAGGGATCAAACCCGTGTCCCCTGCATTGGCAGGTGGATTTTTAACCACTGTGCCAACAAGGAAGTCCTATTTTGACTTACTATTGAATACTTTTCTAATTATATTTAATGAGCAGCATATAGACTCTAATATTCTATTTCCAAAACTAAAACAAGTATTTTAGTCACTTTAACTTTGCAAGAGATAATTCAGAATACATTTTACTCAATTATTTTTGTAATCACTTTTTTTCACTAATCACTAATCACATTTTTTTTCACAAATCACTGATCACTTCCCCTGGCCTGAAATTTCCTAAATAATACTTTAAATTTACCAGTATCTGTACCCTCAATGTACTTTGCTCTTCCATGTTCAATTTGTGTAATTCAATAAAACAATACGCTAAAATTGAACATGTGAAATTTGGAATCCAGTAGTCTTGAGTTTGACTTCCAGCTTTGACATTTGCTGGTTTGGTGGCCCTGGGCTAATCAGTTTATCCACATGGGACTCTGTTCTCTTGCCTATAAAAGGGGGAAATAAAAGATTCTTGAGAGTATTATTCTAGGGATTGGAATTAATACATTAATATTTTTTTAACATAGAGGTACTTTTATCATAAGTAATTAAAAAATAATAAATATTGTTTTGAGTCACACATATGCAATGTCTTTCTTTTAATTCATATATTCACACATGCCTAGAGATGGAAAAAGAGAGAAATTTGTTTTTCTTTTCATCATACTGTGAGTGAAGACCAACCTGAGAAACAACTCTAAAAACTCAAGTTTTAGTGTAGAAGACTATCTTACTAGCTCTGGTTGTTTAAAAAAGTAGAATTTGGAAGTAAAATAATAGATACAAAAGTAAGCCCCTAATTATTTTCAATGGAAGACTTTAGAAGTCATGAGGATTAGAAATTTTCCTTCTATACCTATTCCATTTACCACAGATTCATGAGGCTCTAAATTATAGCTAGAGGTCAATTTCATTTTGCTGCAATTTTTTATATGGGTTTTTTTCCCCAAGTAGGATTGGAAAGATAGCATTAGAAAGTATAGGAAGGCTTTAATTATAGAGGCTCCATATTCAAATTATGGGTAAATGAAATCTACAATTACTTTTTGCATTATACCTAAATCTGAATGCATAGTGTGTTTCTAAGGAGTGGACCAGTTACAAAATTGAATTTAATATGAAGTATTGAGAAGTGGGAGAATAATTGGCTAAACCTCCAGACTTCTAAGGTAAGCCTGGAAAAGCACTAAAGAGAAGACAGTCATATAATACAGAAAAAAGAAAAAAAACAAATTTAAGTGAGCATGTCTTTAATTTGGTTACCTGTTTGAACAAGAACTTTTGATTAAGGATACTTCTACCTTTCTGATTGAAAGCAGAGCTGGCAGTAGGATAATAGATACAAAGTAAGCCCCTAATATCTTTAATGGTAGACTCTAGCAGTCATGAGGATTAGACGTTTGTCTTACAAACATATTCCACTTACCACAGATTCATGGTGATCAAAATTATAGCTAAAGAACATTTTCACTTCTGATAGAAAGGAACTCATTCACTGCCTTTTACCCATATGGTCAAAAACTATGAAATAATATAGTCTCATTTTCTAAGAAAACTAATTCTTATAGTGGCTCAATAATTCTTCAAGAGGCAAGAGAATGTGTATGGCACTCAAATAAAGGATCCTTTGTTATCTTTCAAGGTCTTCAAATCTTACCTTATAAGCAACAGAGTTTTGAGACCACTAAAGATCAAACACTTCAAAGTTTAGTTTAGCAGCTTCATTCACATCCCCTGGACTCTTGTACTGACTTACATTTCATCCAACTTTTTTCTCTTTGTTCCTTTACATACATATGCCTCATTCCAAAGATATGTGTCATTCCAGAAACATGGTTTGCAATTTTACAATAGTATTGTATATTTAATGTTTTAAATAATAGATGACATTTATTGAGGCTTTACTATTTCTCAGTGACTGTGTTAAGAATGTCTTAAGCACTGTTTTACAGAAACTCACAGCAATGTGAAGAGACTAGCAATATTTTAAGATCAGGGCTAATCTCTAAAATATGACTACCTGGAAAGCCTGGGAATTGCAGTGGCAAACCTAGAACATCATCTAGAAGGAAGCATACTTAGGGACTCAAGAAAGAGACTGATATGCTAATTCATACAGAAAACCCAGGGTCCAGGCAACAGAGAGTTCCAGGTTATCGTTTATACAACTCTGCAACTTTTTCCACTAGAATACTGAAGACAGGAAGTAAAAGACTGCAGAATAATAAAATCCAAAAATCTCAGTCAAAAGGGACTTCTGGGATCATTTAGTTCAACACTCCACTTAATGTAAGAATTCTCTCTGTGAAAAGGAACAAAAGTAGTTTAATGGATTAAGTGGAATGACAAAGGTTTAGTTTAAAATTATGACCAACCATACAAACAAAACAACCACCATACAAAGAGCAAATAAAATATCAAAGAGTGGATGGGAAAGAGATCCAGTAAAGATGTTGACTCTTGAAAAGACTCTTCAAGGAGGAGTTCTGTCCTAAGATGGTGAGTTTTAATCCATGGCTCTTCTGGTGATCAGATAAATTAGCATACATGGAAGTGAATGGTACCCAACAGGGTTGGAAGAGGAAATCTAAATCACGGCAGAATAAGGAACAGAATCCCAGAAAAATGCTATAGAAGTTAGTCAGTGGAAGGATAGATAGACATTACTGGCTAAAAGAGTCATAGGGGCAAAAACATGGAGGCAGAAAAGAGCATGAGGTTTAGACTGAAAGTAGCTTCATAAATGTCCAGGCCTTGTGTAACAAGCATAAACAAGCATAGAGCAAAGCCATGCCATGAAATATCTGGCATATAATATACAAAAATTTATATTTTATTCTGAAGGCAAGGTAGAAACGTGAACAATGGATTGTACGGACACTCATTTTAAACCAAAGGGACTAATTTGGGGTTATTTCTGAATTTTAAAAGAGGAATGTTGAAAGCCTAAAAGCAGAGAGTAGTGGTGAGATGGAGAGAATTATTTAATCCACTTAATAGAGAGAGTGGGTGATGTAAAAGAATAGAGTTTCTGTCTTGAGCAGCCAGGGAGAGAGTAGTGTCATTCATGAATCCCAGGCTCTAATTCATTGGGTATCAAGAAAGATCAAGCACTTAACTTATCAAGGATGTTCTGTGGAGGGATTCAGTATTAGACGTGTTGAACTTGAGCTACCCCGAGGACATTTATGAAGAGATGTTTAAAAGTCAATTGGATATGGACTTCTGCAAGGCCCAGGTGAGAAAGAGTCACCTGAGTCCTGGGTAAGAACCTTCAGAGTTCTTTGGGACTAGAGGAATCCTGAAACCATGGATCACCTATATATGCTTTGAGACATGCTTTAGATGTTTTTTATGGAAGCCCTGCAGCTGCCCTAAAAATTGAATGTATCGTGGAAAACACCTATGCCATGTGGCTGACAGGGTCTTGGTGCTCTGGACAGGTGTCAGGCCTGTGTCTCTGAGGTGAGAGCCGAGTTCAGGACATTGGTCCACCAGACCAGGCTCCATGTAATATCAAACAGTGAAGGCTCTCCCACAGATCTCCATCTCAATGCTAACACCCAGCTCCACTCAAGGACCAGCAAGCTAAGGTGCCCAAAACCCTATGCCAAACAACTAGCAAGACAGGAACAGCACCCCACCCATTAGCAGAGAGGCTGCCTAAAATCAAAATAAGTTAACAGACACCCCAAAACACATCACTGGACGTGGTCCTGCCAACCGGAAAGACAAGATCCAGCCACATCCACCAGAACACAGGTACTAGTCCCCTTCACCAGGAAGCCTACACAACACACTGAAACAACTTTAGCCACCGGAGGCAGACACCAAAAAGAACAGGAACTACAAACCTGCAGCCTGTGAAAAGGAGACTCCAAACACATTACGTTAAGCAAAAGGAAAAGACAGAAAATACACAACAGATGAAAGAGAAAGGTAAAAACCCACCAGACCAAACAAATGAAGAGGAAATAGGCAGTCTACCAGAAAAGGAATTCAGAGTAATGATAGTAAAGATGATCCAAAATCTTCAAAATAAAATAGAGAAAATACAAAAAACGTTTAACAAGGGCCTAGAAGAACTAAAGAGCAAACAAACAATGATGAACAACACACACACAAAAAAAATTAAAATTCTCTAGAAGGAATCAATTGCAGAATAACTAAGGCAGAAGAACGGATAAGTGACATGGAAGATAAAATAGTGTAAATAACTACTGTAGAGCAGAATAAAGACAAAAGAATGAAAAGAATTCAGGACAGTCTCAGAGACCTCTGGGACAATATTAAATGCACCAACATTTGAATTATAGGGGTCCCAGAAGAAGAAGAGAAAAAGAAAGGGACTGAGAAAATATTGAAGAGATTATAGTTATAAACTTCCCTAATATGGGAAAGGAAATAGTCAATCAACTCCAGGAAGTGAAGAGAGTCCCATAAAGGATAAATCCAGGGAGAAACAGGCCAAGACACACATTAATCAAACTATCAAAAATTAAATGCAAAGAAAAAATATTAAAAGGAGCAAGGGAAAAACAACAAATAACATACAAGGGAATCCTCATAAGGTTAACAGCTGATCTTTCAGCACAAACTCTGCAAGCCAGAAGGGAGTGGCAAGACATATATAAAGTGATGAAGGGGAAAGCCCTACAACCAAGATTACTCTACCCAGTAAGGATCTCATTCAGATTTGATGAATAAATTAAAACCTTTACAGACAAATGAAAGCTAAGAGAATTCAGCAGCACCAAACAGCTTTATAACAAATGCAAAAGGAAATTCTCTAGGGAGGAAACACAAGAGAAGGAAAAAACCTACAATAACAAACCCAAAACAATTAGGAAAATGGTAATAGGAACATAAATATCAATAACTACCTTAAATGTAAATGGTTTAAATGCTCCAACCAAAAGACATACACTGGCTGAATGGATACAAACAGAAGACCCGTATACATGCTGTCTAAAAAGACCCACTTCAGACCTAGGGACACATAGAGAGTGAAAGTGAGGGGATGGAAAAAGATATTCCATGCAAATGGAAATCAAAAGAAAGCTGAAGTAGCAATCCTCATATCAGAAAAAACAGACTTCAAAATTAAGACTATTACAAGACACAAAGAAGGACACTACATAATGATCAAGGGATCAATCCAAGAAGAAGATATAACAATTCTAAATATTTATGCACCCAACATAGGAGCACCTCAACACATAAGGCAAATGTTAACAGGCATAAAAGGGAAAATCGACAGTAACACAATGATACTAGGGGACTTTAACACTCCAGTTTCACCAATGGACAGATCATTCAAAATGAAAATAAATAAGGAAACACAAGCTTTAAATGATACATTAAACAAGATGGACTTAATTGATATTTATAGGACATTTCATCCCTAAAAAACAGAATACACTTTCTTTTCAAGTGCTCATGGAACATTGTGCAGGATAGATCATATCTTGGGTCACAAATCAAGCCTTGGTAAATTTAAGAAAACTGAAATTGTATCAAGTACCTTTTCCAACCACAACGCTATGAGACTAGATATCACTTACTGGAAAAAATCTGTAAGAAATACAAACACACAGAGGCTAAGCAATACACTACTTAATAACCAAGATATCACTGAAGAAATCAAAGAAGAAATCAAAAAATACCTGGAAAAAATGACAATGAAAACTCGATGAGCCAAAACCTATGGGATGCAGCAAAAGCAGTTCTAAGAGGGAAGTTTATAGCAATAAAATCCTACTTCACGAAACAAGAAAAATCTCAAATAAACAACCTAACTTTACACCTAAAGCAATTAGAGAAAGAATAATAAAATAAAGCCAAAGTTAGCAGAATGAAAGAAATCATAAAGATCAGATCTGACATAAAGGGAAAAGAAATGAAGGAAACAATAACAAACATCAATAAAACTAAAATCTGGTTCCTTGAGAAGGTAAACAAAATTGAAAAACCATTAGCCAGACTCATCAAGAAGAAAAGGGAGAAGACTCAAATCAACAGAATCAGAAATGAAAAAGGAGAAGTAACAATGGACACTTCAGAAATAAAAAGTATCATGAGAGACTATAGCAAGCAACTCTATGGTAATAAAATGGACAACCTGGAGAAATGGACAAATTCTTAGAAAAGCACAACCACCCGAGACTGAACCAGGAAGAAAGAGAAAACATAAACACACCAATCAGAAGGACTGAAATTGAAACTGTGATGAAAAATCTTCAGGCAAACAAAAGCCGAGGATCAGATGGCTTCACAGGCGAATTCTAACAAATATTTAGAGAAGAGCCAACACCTATCCTTCTCAAACTCTTCCAAAATATAGCAGAGGGAGGAACACTCCCAAACTCATTCTAAGAGGCCACCAACACCCTGATACCAAAACTGGACAAAGATGTCACAAAGAAAGAAAACTACAGGCCAATATCACTGATGAACACAGATGCAAAAATCATCAACAAAATACTAGTAAACAGAATCCAACAGCACATTAAAAGGATCATACACCATGATCAAGTGGGGTTTATCCCAGGAATGCAAGGATTCTTCAATATACACAAATCAATCAATGTGATAAACCATATTAACAAATTAAAGTAGAAAAATGATATGATCATCTCAATAGATGCACAAAAAGCTTTCAACAAAATTCAACACCGATTTATGACAAAAACACTCCAGAAAGTAGGCTTAGAGGGAACTTACCTCAACGTAATAAAGGCCATATATGACAAATCCACAGCCAACATTATTCTCAATGGTGAAGAGCTGAAATCATTTTCACTAAGATCAGGAGGAAGACAAGGTTGCCCACTCTCACCACTCTTATTCAACATAATTTTGGAAGTTTTAGCCACAGCAGTAAGAGAAGAAAAAGAAATAAAAGGAATCCAAACCAGAAAAGAAGAAGTAAAGCTGTCACTGTTTTCAGATGACATGATACTATACATGGAGAATCCTAAAGACTCTACCAGAAAACTCCTAGTCAATGAATTGGGTAAAGTAGCAGGATACAAAATTAATGCACAGAAATCTCTTGCATTCCTATACATTAATGATGAAAAATATGAAAGAGAAATTAAGGAAACACCCCATTCACCATTGTAAGAAAAAGAATAAAATACCTAGGAATAAACCTACCTAAGGAGACAAAAGACCTGTATGCCCAAAACTATGTCACTGATGAAAGAAATTAAAGATGATACAAACAGATGGAGAGATACACCATATTCTTGGATTGGAAGAATCAACATTGTGAAAATGACTCTGCTACCCAAAGCAATCTACAGATTCAATGCAATCCCTGTCAAACTACCAATGGCATTTTTCACAGAACTAAAACAAAAAATTTCACAATTTGTATGGAAACACAAAAGACCCTGAATAGCCAAAGCAATTTGAGAAAGAAAAACGGAGCTGGAGGAATCAGGCTCCTGGACTTCAGACTATACTACAAAGCTACAGTAATCAAGACAGTATGGTACTGGCACAAAAACAGAAATATAGATCCATGGAACAGGATAGAAAGCCCAGAGTTAAAACCACACATATCACCTTATTTTTGATAAAGGAGGCAAGAATATACAATGGAGAAAAGACAGCCTGTTCAATAAGTGGTGCTGGGAAAACTGGACAGCTACATGTAAAAGAATGAAATTAGAACACTTCCTAACACCACACACAAAAATAAACTCAAAATGGATTAAAGACCTAAATGGAAGACCAGATTCTATCAAACTCTTAGAGGAAAACACAGGCATAACACTCTATGACATACATCACAGCAAGATCCTTTTTGACCCACCTTGTAGAGAAATGGAAATAAAAAAAAAAATTAACCAATTGCACTTAATGAAACTTAAAATCTTTTGCACACCAAAGGAAACCATAAACAAGATGGAAAGACAACCCTCAGAATAGGAGAAAATATTTGCAAATGAAGCAACTGACAAAGGATTTAATCTCCAAAATATACAGACAGCTCATGCAGCTCAATATCAAAAATACAAACAACCCAATCCAAAAAGGGCAGAACACCTAAATAGACATTTCTCCAAAGAAGATATACAGACTGCCAACAAATACATGAAAGAATGCTCAACATCACCAATCATTAGAGGAATGCAAATCAAAACTACAATGAGGCATCACCTCACACCAGTCAAATGGGCATCAGAAAATCTACAAATATCAAATGCTGGAGAGGGTGTGGAGAAAAGGAAACCCCCTTGCACTGCTGGTGGGAATGTAAATTGATACAGCCACTATGGAGAACAGTATGGAGGTTCCTTAAAAAACTAAAAATAGAACTACCATACGACCCAGCAATCCTACTACTGGGCATATATCCTGAGAAAACCATAATTCAAAAAGAGTCAGGTACCACAATGTTCATAGCAGCTCTATTTACAATAGCCAGGACATGGAAGCAACCTAAGTGTCCATCGACAGATGAATGGATAAAGGAGATGTGGCACATATATGCAGTGGAATATTACTCAGCCACAAAAAGAAACAAAACTGAGTTATTTGTTGTGAGGTGGATGGACCTACAGTCTGTCATACAGAGTGAAGTCAGAAAGAGAAAAACAAATACTGTATGCTAACACATATATATGGAATCTAAAAAAAAAAAAAGGTTGTGAAGAACCTACAGGCAGGACAGGAATAAAGACGCAGATGTAGAGAATGGACTTGAGGACATGGGGAGGGGAATGTGTAAGCTGGCATGAAGTGAGAGAGTGGCATGGACTTATATACACTACCAAATATAAAATAGATAGCTAGTGGGAAACAGCCGCATAGCACAGGGAGATCAGCTCAGTTCTTTGTGACCACCTAGAGGGGTGGGATAACAAGGGTGGGAAGGAGATGCAAGAGGGAGGAGACATGGGGATATATGTATATGTATAACTGATTCACTTTGTTATAAAGCAGAAACTAACACACCATTGTAAAGAAATTATACTCCAATAAAGATGTTAAAAAAAAAAAGAAATCAATTGGATAAAGAATACTGGACCTCCAGAGAGAGAGCTGGGTCAAGTTCAGTCCTTAACACAATACACAACATTTAGTAGAATGAACTAATGACGCACACACACTCACTCACTTCTGCATAGAAAAATAAAAATGTGTTTGAGATACTTTTTTAAAAAATCCCCAGTGGCAAAGATTTTAAATAGTAAACCACAACTTTATCTGCTTTCTTTAAGAGATGTATAGAAAACCCATGCCCTGGCTGCCTGCATATCAATCATGGTTCTCCATTTAAAGCTATCCTTATATTTATGTAAGGAAATATTTTAGGCTATTATTATTAATTTAATATATCCATTATTAAAATGTGTAGATATAACTGAATACATAATTGTTTCTTACTCTAGGCATCTAAAACTACAGTTTGCTGTTGTTGTTACTGCTGTTTCTGCAGGACTCTAAGATATATATTTATATATAAAATTCATAATAACAGTTGCACTTACTATTGCACTGGAAACACATCAGGCATAAAATCAGCAAGTAAAAGAAATGCTGAGCTTTCTGGTTCTCACAGCAATAGGATGCTCATAGCCAAACTGAAAAAGCCTTATCTAAAGTTATGTGCCTTGCACTGTGAGTTGAAATTCAATAGGTTGAGGTTTTTATTGAACCGTGAGAAAACAGAGTATCCAAACTTCCATAAAACATGCTTTTTCTTAAGGCACATGTGTTTTTTTATCTAAGAACTGTAGCTACTGAACTGTACAATGTGAATTTAATCGGTGACATTTTCCTACAAACTAAAGACAATCAATAAATTAAATGTATAGATCAAAGTAAAATCTTCAGATTGTAGCAGTTAATATTTAAGTGCTCAATTTGAAGGTGTCCAAACTTAAAATAGAGACAAAGAGTATATACAAGACTTTCTTGGGTTTGGCATTAAAGTTATCTTCTATACTTTCAACACCAAAACCAAAATGCCCATGACATTAAAAATTGCTCCAGACTACAGACAAGCATAAGGATCTCAAAGGAGGAGATTAAGAATTTCTAGTTATGAACTATATGCTGTAAACAGACTAAGACAGAAGAGAGCTCATATTTTCATCTTTGTATCCCAGTACCTGGCATCACACACCAAAGGTGGCCTATAAATATCTGAGGGAGAATGAAGAACTTGAAAGAAACAAAGAACATTTTTGGTTGTCCATAGTACCAACCCAGCAAAATAATAATAATGACAAAAACAATAAGCTATCAATCTGTTCAGCGTGTCATCAATACTATAAATGGAGAATCTTCTTTACCACAAAATATCCAAGAAGAGCCTTTTTCCAATGTGGTAGTTTGTACTGTGGGATGCTTCCCATCTCTTCTCAAAAAGAAAAAAAAGGTGAGAACATTTGTATACATCTGTCCATCTTCATCAAGACAGAGTCAAGTAAGTAAAACAATTAGGTGAACATCAACTCTCGCTAAGAAGACGTAATGATCCTATATGTATATACTCCTTACAACAGACCTTAAATTTACATGAAGGAAAAAAAACGACAGACTGAAAGGAGAAACAAACAAATCTATATTTATAGTTGGATAGTTTAACACTCCACTCTAAGTAACTGATAGAACAAGTTGGCAGAAAATCAGTAAGGAAATAGAGGATTTAAGCAAGACTATTAACCAACTAAACCTTGAACTTTATAGAACACTCTACCCAAAAACAGCAGAATCAGAATATACTTTTTTTCAAATGCAAAAGTAATATTCTCCAAGATAGACCATATTATGAACTATCACACAAATCTTAACAAATTCAAAAGAATAGAAGTCCTATAAAATGTTCTCTCTCTATAATAAAATTAAGTCAGAAATAACTGCTGGAATGCCCTCAAACCATTTAGAAATTAAATAAAACATATCTAAAAAGCTCATGGATCAAAGAAAAAGTCAAAATAAATTAGAATATTTAGAATTGAATGAAAATTAAAATACAGCATATCCAAATTTGTTGAATGTGACTAAAGCAGCACTGAGAGAGAAAATTATAGCATTAAGTGGTTACATTAGAGAAGACGACGGGTCTTAAATCAATAAGCTAAACATCTCCCTTAAAAAGTCAGAAAAAGTAGAGCAAATTAACATATGAGTTAATATTATATAACTTACATTTTACAGATTTCAGGATATAAGGTCAATATATAAGTTAATCTTTATCCTATATATCAGCAATAAACAATTGGAATTTGAAATTATAAAAAAGAATGCCACTTATAATAGAACCAAAAAATGAAATAATTAGATATGTATATCTAACAAAATAGGAGCAGGATTTTTATGATGAACACTACACACCACTAACAAAGGAAACCAATGTATATCTGAATAAATGAAGACTTATATTGTATTCAAGGACTGGAACACCCAATACTTTTAAAGTATTAGTTCTCCCCAACTTTTTCTATAGAGTCAATGGAATACTAATCAAAATGCCAGCAAGCTGGGTTTTTTTTACATAGTAAAAAACTGGTCCTAAAATTTCTATGCATAGGTAGACAAATCAGAACATATTTTAATATATAATATAATGAATTTCAAATTAGGAAACTTACTCATTTATTGATATATTCAAGGCAAATGGAGGGTAGCTGACCCTGAAAGTTAAGCTTATGCATGTGCTCTTGTATATGTGTGTTTTTTAGATGCATAATTTTTGTAATTTTATAAACACCCTCTTGATAAAACTAATTTTCCAAATGAAGAAGTTTCAGTGATGAATTTCAAATGTGATGGCTGATATGATCTTAAAAGTTCAGATGCTACAAAATGAGTGTTCTTTAATGATCAAAATTCCCAAAAACAATTTTCTAGGGTCAGTAAATATATACATTAGAGAAGCAACATGCCTATTTGAGCATTTTATGACATTTTGCAATGTGTTATAGGAAACACGTGGAATATTATTTCTCCATCATCTTCATGGATATTTTCTCTGAGTTCTTGAAGAGTCACATTAAAGGGTCTTTTTTTAAATTAATCTGTATTATGATTCATTGGGATTTCTCAATCAGCAAGATAAAAACACCAAAGGTAGCCTAAAATGAAAGTTTATTGTCTTGGGTAGTATTAATTTCAAAGGTAAGTAGTTATTACGAAATTGGTTCAGTGGCCCAGTGATCTTAAAACCCTGAGTTACCTTCTCAGTGATTCTTTTGAGTTTTACGATCACATGGATAACTACAGTAATTCCTCTAACAATTGCAATCCAAAGCAGGAACAAGGGGAAAGGTGCAAGTCTGAAATTCTTTATGCCCATCTCTTTCTTTTTATTAAGGAGGAAAGTCTTTCTCAGAAAATTCCCCTCAGGTCTCATTAGTCCTAAAAGGTTATTTGCCCACCTTTAGAAACCAGGGGAGAAATGGATTGTCTAAGGGCTGACAGACCCTGAAAATAGTGCCACTCATATCCCAAAAAATTGGGTTCTGAAGAAAAAAAAAAAGTGGTAATCAGACATGATTTCACTTATATTCATTATAATCTTTTATTTTTATATATGCTTCTCCCTCCTGCCATTGATGATTCTATCCTTAAAAATAAATGATATATGAATATGTATAGATGTGGTTTTATGAATAAGAGATATTGGAGCAATTTTGTTACTACAAAAAATCTGAAAATGCTGATTATTATCTAAACTTTTTGCCAAATAATGCAGACTCCTTTCTTAATTTTAGGCAAGTTTATTAGGGTTGAATTAATAATAACTTCTGTAATCTGTTTTCATCTGTAACACTATTGTCCTCTTTCTATTGTTAAAACCAAGACAATAGACCTCAAATGGAGTTACTTATGCTAAGCCTCATGTCATGAAACTGAGAGGAGACTTAATTACAGTTTCTGCTCTCCCAAAAATGGAATCTTAAACCAGTCAATTAGGAATCACCTAATCAGCACTAGTTGGGAAATCTGCCATCCCCTAAAGGAAAGTGACCTTGCCATAACCATTCTGCTTTTTGCCTAGTGTAACTCCCTTGTTCCCATTCCCTTCTGCATATTAAGTCTTTTGCATTTTGTACAGCTCCTCAGAGCTCTCTATCTGCTAGATTGGATGCTGTTCAATTCATGAATCATTGAATAAAGCTATTAAGATCTTTAAAATATGCTCACTTGAATTATTTTTAACATTATCCTTCTCTCCCTAGTATTCTGCATCCTTCTAATACTTTTATTTTAGTCTCCTTTCCAAATTTTTTTGGCCTTTTATTTGTCATTTTTCAATTTTGCCTACTTTCCTTCTTTTTATCCTCTCTTTCCAGACTTTCACTTTCTCTTTCCTTCTTTTGTTTATAATCAGTAGAAATCTACCCAAGCACATGGAAGACTGAAAGATAAAGTATATCGTAACAGTAGAATTCTGACTAACATTTATCCCCCTATTATACCCAATTAAATAAGATTTGAATGATATCAAATCTTGTGATTCAACTGAATTTTCAGAACACCTTCTCAGTATCTCTTGTAACACTTATAATTCTACCATGTGTCATGAAAATACAGCAAATAGCATATAGTGAATTTGGAGTTATTACAAGTAATTTGTGCATATTCTCTTGTCTGATGGCTACAGTGACCACATGAGAAGCTATTCAAGTAAGATCTTATGGCTTGTCCAATGATTCAGTGTATACATGGCAGATCTGGAATCAATACAAAGTATGAGTTAGATATTTATCATTCCTACTAGATCATAAATTCATTAAGGGCAGATACTGTTACCAGATGTCTTTTTCATAACTACAATATCTAACACAGAAATCAATAACTGATTTTTGAACAGATAAAGGAGTAATTGAATGAAAACAGTAAGTCCCCTACATACGAACCTTCAAGTTGCAAACTTTCAAAGATGCGAACGTGCATTTGCATGTCCACTCACGTAAGTTAGTTCACATGTCTGGCATACATTGTCACATGCATGTATCCTCTACAAGTGGTTGTGCTTTTGTGTACTGTACAGAGTACAGTAGTCCAGTATCTTTATTTCAAGCCCAGGATGTCTGGAAGCAAGCATAAAAGCAGCAGTGATGTAGCTGGTACTGCTAAGAAGCGCCAAGTGATAACGATGGAAACAAAAGTGATAATAATTGAGAGAGTAGAGTGAGGCGAAAAGATGGTAGATGTCGCTTGTTCTTAACATGAATCATTCAACCATCAGCACGATTCTAAAGAATAAGGACAAGATCGTGGAACATGTAAAGTCTGCTGGGCCGATGATGTTGACAATAATATTGAAGAAGTGTGGAATAGTGATGGAGGAGATGGAGAAACTTCTCAGTGTGTGGATGCAGGATCAGCATCAGCGTCAAGTCCCACTCAGCTTAATGCTGACTGAAGAGAAAGATAAAAGCCTTTATGAAGACTTGAAGAAGAAACACGGCAAAGGATCAGAGGCCACATTTTTTTTTTTTTTTTGCGCGCGGTACGCGGGCCTCCCACTTCCGTGGCCTCTCCCGCCGCGGAGCACAGGCTCCGGACGCGCAGGCCCAGTGGCCATGGCCCACGGGCCCAGCCGCTCTGCGGCATGCGGGATCCTCCCGGACCGGGGCACGAACCCGTGTCCCCTGCATCGGCAGGTGGACTCTCAACCACTGCGCCACCAGGGAAGCCCGAGGCCACATCTTTTAATGCCAGCCATGGCTGGTTTCATCAGTTCAAGGCTAGAGCCAACCTTCACAATGTAAAAGTAAGTGGAGAGGCAGCAAGTGCAGATATGGTAGCTGCCCGGGAATTTACTGAAACACTTCAAGAAATTATCGATGAAAGCGCATATTCACCTGAACAGGTTTTTAATGTGGATGAGACAGGACTGTATTGGAAGAGGATGTCAGACCAAAGTTACATCAGTAAGAAGAAAAAGTTGATGCCAGGCTACAAAGCAGCAAAGGATAGGCTAACTGTGTTGTTTGGTGGCAATGCTTCTGGTGATATGAAGCTGAAGCCTCTCTTAGTTTATCATTCAGAGAAACCAAGAGCCCTTAAAAACATAGCCAAGGGCTCTCTTTCTGTTGTGTGGAAGAGTAACCCCAAAGCCTGGGTTACACAGGCTGTTTTCCAGGACTGGTTTTTCTACCACTCCATCCTGGAGGCTGAGAAATATTGCTTGCAGAAGGATGTCCCTTTCAACATTCTTTTGCTGCTCGACAATGCTCCGGGCCACCCCTCATTCATGGACGACTTTCATCCCAACGTCAAAGTAGTGCATCTGCCACCGAATACTATGTTGCTCATCCAACCTATGGACCAGGGAGTTATAGCGACCTTCAATAAATATTATTTATATCACATTTTTCGTCAGGCAGTAGAGGTGAGTAATGAAACAGGAACAACCTTGCAACAAACAATTTTGGAAGGACTATAATATCTACAAGGCCATAAAAAACATTGACTTTGCTTGGCGTGAGGTTATAGCCATCACCATGAATGTGAAGAACCTTTGCCTGCAGTTTGTTCATGATTTTCGTGGATTTGAGAAGGTGGATGAAGAGTCCAAAATGTCTTCAGCAACGTAGTGACCTTCAGAGAGAAGCTGGAGCTAGATCTGCAAGAGGACGACTATATTGAACTCCTTGCTGTGCAACACGAGGAGCTTACTAATGAAGACCTGATGGAATTGGAGGCCCAGAGAAAGGACGAAGAGAGACAAGGGGTAGAAGAAGGAACTGAAGAACTGAAGAGATTCATGACGCAGGAAATGGCAAGGGGATTTTCTTTATTTGAGGAGGCACTGCTAGGTTTCGAGACACAGGACCTGAATGTAGAATGGTACACAAAGGTTGCAGCAGAAGTTCCGAATACAATCCAGTGCTACCAAGTCATCCATGATGAGAAAAAAAGAGCTACTACCCAGACATCGCTGGATCATTTTATCAAGAGGGTAGATAGAATTGAATCCAGCAAGGAACCAGAACCTGTGCCATCAACATCAGGCGTGAGTGAAATGGCAGCTTGCCCTCTGTCTCCTACTGCTGACGATCCTTCAGCTCTACCATCTCCCACCTCCTTGCCCTCCTCCAGTCAGTAACTCTTCTTGCTTGTTCACTCGATGCCAACCCCTGTATGCCAGATGTTGTACTGTACTGTAAGATTAAAATTTTTAATTTTTTGTGTTTGTTTTTTATGTAGTATTTGTGTAAAAAGTATTATAAAGCTATTATAGTACAATACTATGTAGCCGGCTGTGTTAGTTGGGTACCTAGGCGAACTCTGTTGGACTTAGGAACACATTGGACTTACGAACGCACTCTCAGAACAGAACTCATTTGTATGTAGGGGACTTACTGTAATGTAAAGAATTTTTTGTTATTCAGAAGATAGACATATATGTGAAGCATAAGATGTGCTCTACAGTTGCAAAGCCTAAATATAAAGTTATAAATATGAACAAAAGATAGAAAACAGTATTAAACTTCTGAAAACTAATGAGTTCATTTTCTGGGAAGAAATTACGCAAATCACAAATGTTTAACAACAAAAGACCCATGGAAGTAATAACCTAGAAAAAAATTACTGATCTTAGACAAGCCACAAGAAGAGACAATACCATGGGTTATGGACTGTCTTTTAATGAGTAAGCCTGATGAGATGACCTGTGATGTTCTAGTCACGGAGTCTGAGAAATTTGAAGCTAGAAATAACCTGAGGCAATTCTGGTACATTTCTGAAGTAGAAAGTTGTCTATGTTCCCATAGCAGAGAGTGTAACAAAGGGGAAAAAATTAAAAAAAAAAAAGATAACAAGCTAATTAAGCAAAAGAGGGAACTGATTGAACTAAAATGATCAAAATAGAGTTTGGCTAAGTTCTTGATGAAGAAAAGACAGCATGCCATTCCTAGGGAGAATAATTATATTGCCTTGTATAGCAGAGAGCAAAGGAGCCTGAAACTAGATATTGTAACATGATATTAAACTTTTAATAATGAGCATAACTTGGCTGTGTCACACGGCTTATGTAACGTTTTAACCTTTTCAGGTACATTTTCAAATATTCCTGGACAGGCTAGATGAATATTTTTTACATATACAATGTTCCTCCAAACCTCAAAACCAATATATAAAATATATTAAAATACAAACTTAAAACTCTCAGTTCAGAGTATGACTCTGAAACACAGTGCATTTCTTTGCTGATGACAATACTCATAGAGCATTATTTTAAATATTTACCAGAAGTACTATATTGGACCATTCTAGCTCCTTTGCCCCCAACATCTTGTAGATTCTTCTGTAATCCAGCATTTGATATTTGTTCTGATAGGCCCCATTACAGCCTCCAACATATCTCCCTTTTCTGTATCAATTAAGTGCAAGCTGAGCTCCTAACTAGAGATCACATGATCATACACAGAGATCAGAGTTTTATGATCTGGGAAATAGAAACACTCAGTTTTCCTCCTAATGTTCTCTGTATCACAGCCTAACTCACAGAGAATTATGCTTACTGCATCAGTATTTAAGTAACAATTTTTTAAGAAATTAAAGACATCATTAATTTAAGAAATTAATAATTTGTTGGGAAAACAAGCACACTTAAAACAATATCAAGCGTCACAAGGTCCCTCTCCTTGAAGTAGGTTGTGGTAGCAGCGTGGGATAAGCATCGGCCAAAATTTCAAGCTCACCTCTGCCAGTTGCTAATTCTCTGACCTTGGGCAAAACCCTCAACTTATCTGAGTTTCAGCTTCCTTGGTTTATAAATGAAGATTGTAACATAGATGGTGTTTCCTGTGGCTACATTTTTCTTGGTTGTGTGGTATCCAAGATTGGTCCCCCCATTCTCCTGGAAATTCTTCAAGTTACCTTAGGTATGAATTATAGTGACAGTGAGAATAGAAAAGCAGAGAAAATATGAGTATAAGAGGCTTTTTGAAAGAAAAGTGACAGAACATAATGACTAATTAAAAAAGAGAATGGGTGTCAGTGAAAGAAATTCACCCCAAGCTTAAAATTACTACTCTAAGTCTAGGAGAATCGTGTCTCATTGACAAAGGCAGGGAAGTTATATATAAAGGATGGTAAATGGGGATTCAGGAAGGAAGAAGATATGTTCTAATATGAGTCTATTCATTTGAATAGGTTTAATTTAAAATATAACATGAAAGTTTAGGAAAACATTTGCTGAAGAGAGTTCAACCTGTGTATAGCAATTTCTTTTGTATAGCCGTTTCTTTTGGATGAAGAAACATCATAATAAGAATAGTCACCACATAACTATTCTCTCCGAAAGTTAAATCAAGAGTATACAATTTCCACCTACATTATAACATATCCCTAGTTAGGTAAGTTTATTTCTCTTTATTAAATTGACAATGATTGTCCTCAACTCAGCTTTGGAAACACAATACATTGATTAAGGGAGAGAGTGTACAAATATTGTTAAAATACATCAGGTAACTCTGGTTCATATACATGAGGCAGTAAATTTTTGCAAAATATATTTGTTTCATGGTGGCATATGAAAATAAAAATATATATTATCACTATTGAATTTGAATGCAACACATTGATTCATTAGAGTTTGTGATATTAAATTCAATGTAGGGTGTGGTACAGGGACAAAATACATAATATTTAAGACATGAGATTCAAGGAAGGAAAAGATTTAAGAAACAACTGTATTCTGCCAACTAAAATACACATCCAGGCTTTCTGCTTCCTTTGTTGGCATTCAAATTCCAACAGGGGCCAAATAAAATTACTCTTTGATTAGCCACATGAGAACTCATTTTTACCCATAATTAGGTGTTCGGATGTTGTAAAACTGGAATCTGAGAAATGTCAATACTGCTAATCAAGATGCTGAATTCATATTGATCCACTTAAAATAATTTAAGATTTCTCATTACAATAGATGTACCACTGTATGCCCTTTCAGGAAACCCATAAAGCCATGGTTTTAAAAATTTTGAACATGCTGCTTTTTTACATAGAATATCCTACACACCCACCTTCTTCCTTCTAACTTGCAACTACCTTCACATCTCAAGACATAAATCCTCTCCTCTAGGTAGCCTTCCCACACACCTGCCATGTGAGGTAGTAATTCTCCCTAATTACTTACATGATTCCCTGTGTTCACAAATATGGGGGCACTTACAATGCTGCTTTATAGCGTTTATTTTTTTGGTCCAGCTATAAACCATAAAATCCTCAAACACGGACAGGAATTTGGATCTTGCTATGCTCAAGAAAGTAAATTAATATAATGAATTAGTGGTTGATCAGAGTAACTATTGGAGTAGTGAATAAAGAATCAACAGGTTTTGTGCATGACTTCAGACACTTGTTTTTTCTGTTCACATCATTGGTCCCCATATCTAGAAGAGTGCCCATTATTAATTATGTTTTTTCAATGAATAAATGAAGCATGAATGAATGGATATGAATAAGGAAGAGGGAAGAGCTATGACTGATATTACCACCTTCTTTTATACTGCCAGGAGACACAGGTGTTTAGAATTTACATAGAAATTGTCAATCCCAAAACTCTTTGGAAAAGAGGTTTATTAGTTAATAGATTGCTGTGTTTCAGTCTATTTAAACCAGGAGGAAATTTTTTTTTTTGAGGAAGCATTTTATTTTATTTTATTTTTTACATCTTTATTGGAGTATAATTGCTTTACAATGGTGTGTTAGTTTCTGCTTTATAACAAAGTGAATCAGTTATACATATGTTCCCATATCTCTTCCCTCTTGCATCTCCCTCCCTCCCACCCTCCCTATCACACCCCTCTAGGTGGTCACAAAGCACTGAGCTGATCTCCCTGTGCTATGCTGCTGCTTCCCACTAGCTATCTATTTTACGTTTGGTAGTGTATATATGTTCGTGCCTCTCTCTCACTTTGTCACAGCTTACCCTTCCCCCTCCCCATATCCTCAAGTCCATTCTCTAGTAGGTCTGTGTCTTTATTCCTGTCTTACCCCTAGGTTCTTCATGACATTTTTTTTTCTTAAATTCCATATATATGTGTTAGCATACAGTGTTTGTCTTTCTCTTCCAACTTAGGTTGGAAACAATCTAAGTGTCCATCTCCTGGCTATTGTAAATAGAGCTGCAATGAACATTTTGGTACCCAGGAGGAAATTTTTAAAAGAGCAACACGATGATCTTTTTACTGCTCCTGTTCCCTCCTTCCTCTCTCATTGGTCAAGAATATAGTTCTCAAGCATTCAGTTTAATTAACACTTTGCTCAAGGGCTTGATTTTTTGAAGTCCCTTGTCTCATATGGGATTCCTGATTTACCTTTCTGTTAGGGACCAATTTAATTTACCTGAAATGTTTACACAGTTAGTGTGTATTTCAATTTCTGTTTGCTTTGATAATTAAATGTTACCTACCTGTAAATGCTTCTATTCAAAGTACTAATTTGAATAGCTCCTCTTAATGCAGTACTTTAGGTGTTTTGCTTTCAAATATCACTTATACACAGTATTGTATGTTATAAAACTTGAATCCAGCATTCTGAGAGCTGGTTAATCCTATTTATTTAAGAAACTTCGATAGCTTGCATTTAAATTACTCTTGATTTACTGCTATTTTGATAAGGCTTTGTAATGTCAAAAGTCAGAAGCTTTTAAGCTTGTTTTAAATGAAGTTCAATTTGAGGAAAAATGGACAATTAGCTTAACTATCCCATATTCTTCAGAGCAATGCTTCCAGTTTTCAAGTAACCCAGCTCAACCTTATGAGCCTGTAAGATGATATCTGACCTTCAGTAAATAAAACTGCACCATAATCAAGACTTCTGAAACTTTACAAGCTAGTTTTTATTGTATTTCCAAGTTATCACAGGTGACTGGAGTTAATAATCAAATGATCTCTAACGGTTGTTGTGAATATATCTCACTTCATACAAGTCACGCTGCCTCATACACAGTTGCTATTTTGAATGACTTTCTTTCTAAGTCAAACCTATTTGGTTCATTTTTCTCCCAATAACGCTTGTTTCCTTTATTGACTATATATCAACTTCCCTACAAAAATTACCATCTGAAGCTTTGAATCTTTGAGTTTAATGTTTGCTTCATGTAGCATCTGTTGACATTTGATTTATGATTTGCACATTGAGAACTTCAAGCCATAATAGATAAGACATTCATTTCCTAGGTCTTCCCAGATTGGTCAGTTAGTTTAAAATGCCCTTAAAAAAAACAAACAAATGTTTGTGAATCAAAAACAAATGAACTAGCTTGAGATAATGTCTGTTCCGCCTCAGAAGCAAAAGTTACAATTTTAAAAATTGCCTCTAGCCTGCAAGTTTTAAAATTTTAACAAAATGCCTGGAATCCAGCTGCATGCTTAACTTGCATCTCTCTCCACATTCTTCCAGCTGAATATGTTCCACATGTAAATATATATTTCCTAATGGAAGCACCAAAGAAATACTAAGAATGGAAAGGTCCATAGGTCTCAGTAAGGATCACAACATTGCTTAGGAACTTAAACACTTTAAATAGCTGGTTTCTACTCACCTTAATTCTGTTTTTCAGGGCTGTGAAACTACTTCTGAATAGAGTAGATGATTCAATTTGTAAAATAAACTAGGGTGCAGTTTATACCTGAGTATCTTCATGACACTCAAAATCACATCCATGAAGAAAGAAACCAACCACTATGATTTCAATAAAGTTTGGTCATCAAATGAAGCTCAAAGAAAGCAGAGTGAGGAGTGGTAATTTGTGGCCAGTAGTTCATTTGGTTAAACGTTGAATAAGAAAAGTCAAGGTTGCCATTTCAATGTCCTAATTATTTGAGAGAATTATGCAGAGAATAAACTTGAAGCTTTGACTTTCAACTGAATTCCTATCTCAGTCAAGTTACTTGAAAATTATATTCTGACACCTAAGGAGAAACAAACAAAAGGGTCTGTATTATTCAACATAAACTACCTTTAAAAAAAAAAAAGAGGCCAAAAAGAGGATATGCACACACATATCCTCAAAACTAATCTTCCTGCTAGAAACAGCTACAAATACTGGATTTAGAAAAAGAGTTTTGTTTTACTTTACAAGAATGCAAGGGGTGTCCTCAGAGGCCAAAACCAAAATGAAAGCAGTAATCTAGAGAGTTAAGCAAACTCTAAAACTGCTGGCTACTTTGAAGTCACCTGATAATCTTTGGTGACCTTGAGTCTCATTTTCGACAGCTGCACAGGAGATGGGAGACAGGAAACAAAGCAAGCCTGGGGCCTACCCTTGGAGTGGAGGGTGTTAGATTAGAAGACTCCCAAATAATAAAGTGTTGCATCTTAGGGAAAAGCACAGCAGTATCTAGGTTTTATACATATTCCTAGTCTGTTAGAAGACAGAGTGTTTCACATTTTTCTTTACTTCACTATCCAATGATTTAATTTTAAGAAAAATACTTTATTTAGGGAAATTAATGAAAAGGACAAAGAAGCTATGTCTGCTATAATTATATTGTATCATTATTGCTTATTAGAAGGAAAAGCTGCCTTTGCTATAGATTAGAATTTCCTCTTTTCAGAATATAGGTTTTTCTTCTTTCTTCCTAGTCTGTCTACTGCTCTGTAGCATATGATCTCCAAACTTAGTGTTTTAAAGCAACAACATTTATCTTGCTTACAAATCTGCAATTTGGGCAGAGCTTGTCAGGGACAGTTCATTTCTGTTCCACTTGGCAGCAGCTGGCATACCTCAATGGCTAGGTACTAAAATCATCTGAAATCTCATTCACTCAAACATCTGGCAGTTGATGCCAACTGTTGTCTGGGACCTTATCTGGGGCTGATTGCCCTAACACTTATACATAACCTCTCCATGCAGCTTGGGCTTCCTGACAACATGGTGGCTGGGTTCTATGAGCAAGCATTCTGAGAGAGACACACACACACAGAAGCCGTAATCCATTTTGTGACACAGCCTTAGAAGTCAGGTGGTGCCATTTCTGCAACACTGTATTCACCTAGGAAATCAAAATACTCTTCTAGGTTCAAGAGGAAGGGAGAAGAAACGTACTCCACCTCATAATATGAGTGTGGCAAAATTCCAGGACAGTGGGACTTCCCTGGTGGCACAGTGGTTAAGAATCTGCCTGCCAATGCAGGGAACATGGGTTTGAGTCCTGGTCTGGGAAGATCCCACATGCCACGGAGCAGTAAGCCCATGCACCACAACTACTGAGCCTGTGCTCTAGAGTCCATGAGCCACAACTACTGAAGCCCACGTGCCCAGAGCCCATGCTCCGCAACAAAGAGAAGCCACTGCAATGAGAAGCCCGTGCACCACAACAAAGGGTAGCCCCGGCTCGTGGCAACTAGAGATAGCCCGTGCACAGCAACAAAGACCCAAACAGCCAAAATTTAATTAATTAATTTTTAAAAAAAATTTCCAGGATAGTAAGAGTACACAGGACCAAAAATCTTGCTAAGGCCATTTTGAAAGAAATGTAGTCTGCTATATTTCTCAATCTTATTACAGAATAGCTATTATATTTGTTCAATGCATAAACAAAACAGAGGAGGAAAGAAGCCGAGAGAGAATGTTTGTTGGGAAATGGTTAGCCAGAAAGTTTAAGTTCAATACTTGCTTAACTGGGTGCCCCAGAAGTGGCCCCTCATCTTCCTCTTCTTAGCACTAACACTCTACAAATGTTCCAGCCAATATCTAGCTTCAGAGGGAGGAGTTCTTCCTGTCATCTTTGTTTGCTGCCAGGTGGGCAGAAAGTGCAGGGTCCTGTCAGGGAGTAATCATGAATGCTTCATATGTTCTTTCTGAGAGTCAAAGGGGAGTTCTTACAATGTGATGAAGACTGTAACAGGAAAATTTCACCATTTATGTTGTTTTAAAACTAGTTTAGAGGTTTTTTTTAAAGACTAGGCTAAGGCCATGATAATCAAGAAGAAGGGGTGCAGAAAAGAAAGATATAAAATATGGGGCAAGGGATTATCACAGGGACTGAAACTGTGAAAGCCCAGATAGATCACATTCCCCTATTTAAACAACTTTCCATCAGCAAACACACTACATAACAGCTTCACATTCCTGTGTCTCTTCATGTCTTGTTAGCCTAGCATTCTGTGAAGCTTTAAGAGGAAACAATAAGAAAGTGATCTTAGTCATCTTAAAACATGAATATTCTCCATTCTAAATTTATTTCCATGTTAATCAATTTCTAAATAGAAAAGAATTTACCCTTATTAAAATATTTTATGGAATTCTCACAGAGGTAGAAGAAACATTTGAGGGAGGAGACCATAGTAATCCTTCCATTACCTCCTGAAACGGTACCTAAAAGGCAGTTGCCCCAGAGTTAGTGTAGGGGGTCATGGGGAATGAAGAGAAGTAAGCTCATTCCTGATGACACAGAGGGCAACTATGAGAACATTTCCCGAATCATCACATAGCAACTTTAGCACTGGAGACTAAAACAGCTAATGGCCTAGGCTTTTCTGCTATTTACAATTCCATCTGAGAGAAAGCATATCCTATCTGCCTAGTATTTTTCCCTTTCCCTTTCTATATTTCTTAGTTGCTTGTTTTAAAGTATCAGGCAGACAAACATGCTTCTCTGTCTAAAAGAGCCTTTTTAGAATGACTGGTTAAAAATGATTTTAGCTCAAAACCCAAATAAGGGGACATTCCAAAGTGACAGTGAGAAGATGGACTGGAGGAGCATGGAAATGTTAAGGATAAGCCTCGTGTTCCCCTGTTCCACTGGGTAAAGCTTCCCTGGTTCCTCATGCCTCAATCCATGACACTTATTCTGCTCTGGTTCTTTTAAATTTCAGTCCCACTCATGGAAACTCTCTTCTCTTTTTACCTTTCTTCCCTTCTCTTCAGTAAAACTATCAAAATTAGACTAGTGTTACTGTCACCGAAGATTTCCTTCCAATAAAGAGCTAAAGCAATTTTCCACTGAAGTGTTTCCATCATTGTATTGTATTACGTAATGCATCTAATGAAATCAAGTAATCAGCTGCAAGCATAAAGAAAACACACTGTGCATAAAGAATTCCAGCAAATGTTGATGCTAAGTGAGATTTCATCTGAACACATGGGTGAAAGCTTCTTCTAGCACTTGGGGTGCAAGGAAGCCCTAAAACAGAAGTGTGAATTAGGTGGAGTTTCTTTTAGCTAATTCACCGCAACCACTCTCAGTGGCCTCAACCCCTCTCAAGCACTCAAAGCTGTCACCTCATGGTTGGTTGCTTTGAATTGTCCATAGTGAAACTTACAATACTATTCCTCTCATCCACCAAAACTTCACCTCTACCTCCTCTTCTCTGAAGCCCTACCCCTGACCTTAACAGCCTAATATATTATTTCTTGCTGGGATCTTAGTCCCTATTAATGATTAAATGATTTCTCACCACCATTAAAATAAGGATTTCTAGAACTGATACTTTTATTCATTTAAGCAGACTGGAGTTTGGAACAATTAGTTAGAAGACCGTGTGGCACAGTTCAAATCACATTGGGCTAAAAACAGCCTGGTCTCTAACAATAAGTGCAGTCCTATTCACACTTCACTGTATCACAGAAAAGTGAATAAACTAGTCTTTCCAAGCACACTGTCCCATTACTACTGACTCTGCACTACTGTAAATCAAGTAAGGTGTTGCTTTTGACACATTTACATCTATATTGCAGTCACTTTGGCTACTCTGCCAGTACAGAAATTTCCATTATTCTTGTATTCAGCTTGACCTGGCATTACTGTCTATGCCACTAACCAGTCTCTCTGTGTCTACCATTCCCCATTACACTCCACTCAACACAGCAGCCAGAGTTTTCCAGATGAAAATGAGATCATGTTACTTCTCTGCCCAAAGCACTACAGTTGTTCCCATGTCATCAGAGTCAAAACAAAGCACACAAAGCTACAAAATCTAGCCTCTCCCACTCCCCACCACACCCCACCATTTTCTTGCAGGTCTCATCCCCTTGCTCACTTCCCTCCAGATAACCTAGCTTCTTTACTGTTTCTGGAACTATCCAGGCACACTCCCATCTCAGGGCTTCTGCACTTGCAGCTTTCTCTTCCTGACACTCCCTTCCCCCAGATAGCCACATGGCTCACTTTTCCTCCATGGACATTTTGCCTTCTCAGAAAAGTATCAGATTACCCTATTTAAATATGCAACTACCTAAGCCCTCTTACCTTGCTCTAGTTTTTCCCATAGTGTTTATTTTCTTCTGACATACTATAGATTTGGTTTATTTAGTATGTTTATTTCTGGTTTTCCTCTACTTGAAAGTAAATTTCAGGGAAACACATTTTTGTCAATTTTCTCCTCCAGTAACTCCAGTGCCTATAAAACTGCCCAACAAATAGTTGGTACGCAACAGATTTATGTATAATTAATGGATAAACAAAGGTTTCGGTATATCCTTTTCTTATTTCCTATCTTCAAGTTCCCTAAGAAAGGAAGTAAGCCCTATTTGTGTTGCAAAATTAATGTCAGTTATACATATGGACTGTGGTCAGTTCTATGGTTCAAAACAAATCTTGCTCCATCATGTGGTAAGAGATTTGAAAGTACATTATTATCTCCCCAACAGCCTGTGCTCACCCAGTGCAATATGAATATATTTTATGTCCTGGGCTTACCTAACATGATAACACTATGTGTGGGCACAACGTCTTCTCTCTAAATGCCAATGCAATTTATGAGTCCGGCAAAGCTCTATGGATTTGGGTCATAAGAAATTATTTGAAAATAAGCATGCCTGGGTGATTTAGCCCTTTAATATCTTGTTTAAATATTTGCTTCATAATATACTGACATGAAACTGTGACAACGCAGTCACAGATGTGCAAACAAATGTGGATGTGGATATATACTGTGGTCCTCTGAATCCTTTTGGTATCATAGTCCTGTAGTAAAATCTTTCAGTCATATTGTTCATTGGTTGCTTGTTGGGCTTTAATTCACAAAATCAAAGAGTTTTATACAAACTTGCACTGAGTGGTATGTAGGATTGTGAGGAAAGGCAGAAGACCCAGAATTGTCCATTGATATTCAGGGTTTCCAAGGTGAGTCCCACCATGCATTTCTGCCTAATTACAGGAGGCACTTCTTTATTTCGCTGAGTTCAAAGACCACTGTCACAGGGATCAGTCTTGATCGTACAGATTTTCAAAAGCATTCACTCCGGATATATACACTGACATTACACACATATAACAGAGCTGTGATTTGCTCTCTAGGCCATTCACACCTTATTCTACTGCTTTTTCACAGAAATGGATTAAGAGGGCACAAATCTATACCTGCGCCAACACATATAAAAGGAAATCAAAGGGGAACTGAAAGCAGACACTGAATATATCAGATTCCTTTTAGGCATGATGCCCAAATTCAGCAGAACCACTCCTTAAATTCCTTTAGACCTGCACTGAGGATGCCTTCCAGCTCAAAAATTCTACACTTCACTGATTATTATCAGACCCTCAGGATACGGATGTAAACTAATTTGCGTAGCTGAATTAGGATGAGGTTTCTGATGCTTAAACAGTGACAATTTAATGGTACAGGAAATATAGGACAGGAGGACTAACCTGGTGGGAAAGAGCTTATTCTGTCAGGAGTTTATTTAAAAAAAAAAAAAAAAAAAAAGGAGCAACTTTGCTCAGGTCCAAGCAACTCAAATTTCCCGAGGCTGCCAGCCCTGCACCATCCAGAGGGCATGGTCACAGGAACAGAATAAAAGATCCAAGGAAGAAACAAGGAGCACAAAAGATAGTAGGGACAGGCCAAGGGAGAGAAAATAAAGGGTGATGTTCCACTACTACATGGACAATAGTACCTACTTCAATTGCTTTATCTAATTAAATTAAAAGTTAGTGTGGTCCAGCGCAGAAGTATTGGAAGCCAGAAAACTTACAACATGTAATCAAATAGTTTATGCAAGTAACTTAATTTATCTGAGCATTATTCTCCTTAACTGTGAAATCAAAGCATTGGTTCTGAAGAGTTAAATGGGTTTTGCACATCAGACGAACCTGGACTTGAATCATGCTATGGATATGTCTAATGTGTGTGTGATTTAGGGCATATTCCCTTTCCCTCTAAGTCTCAGTTTCATCGTCTGCAAACAGGGAAGAAAGAACATCTAGCTCAAACTGTAGTTATTTGGCTACAACAAAAAAGAAGACATCAAATGAAGAGGAAATAGGCAGTCTACCTGAAAAAGAATTCAGAGTAATGATAGTAAAGATGATCCAAAATCTTCAAAATAGAATGGAGAAAATACAAGAAACATTTAACAAGGACCTAGAGAACTAAAGGGCAAACAAACAATGATGAACAACACAAAAATGAAATTAAAAATACTCTAGATGGGATCAATAGAAGAATAACTGAGGCAGAAGAACGGATAAGTGACCTGGAAGATAAAATAGTGGAAATAACTACTGCAGAGCAGAATAAAGAAAAAAGAATGAAAAGAACTGAGGCCAGTGTCAGAGACCTCTGGGACAACATTAAACACACCAACATTCGAATTATAGGGGTTCCAGAAGAAGAAGACAAAAAGAAAGGGACTGAGAAAATATTTGAAGAGATTATAGTTGAAAACTTCCCTAATATGGGAAAGGAAATAGTTAATCAAGTCCAGGAAGCACAGAGAGTCCCATATAGGATAAATCCAACGAGAAATACACCAAGACACATATTAATCAAACTATCAAAAATTAAACACAAAGAAAACATACTAAAAGCAGCAAGGGAAAAACATCAAATAACACACAAGGGAATCCCCATAAGGTTAACAGCTGATCTTTCAGCAGAAACTCTGCAAGCCGAAGGGACTGGCAGGACATATTTAAAGTGATGAAGGAGAAAAACCTGCAACCAAGATTACCCTACCCAGCAAGGACCTCATTCAGATTTGATGGAGAAATTAAAACCTTTACAGACAAGCAAAAGCTGAGAGAGTTCAGCACCACCAAACCAGCTCTACAACAACTGCTAAAGGAAATTCTCTAGGCAAGAAACACGAGAGAAGGAAAAAACCTACAATAACAAACCCAAAACAATTAAGAAAATGGGAATAGGAACATAAATATCGATAATTACCTTAAATGTAACTGGACTAAATGCTCCCACCAAAAGACACAGATTGGCTGAATGGATACAAAAACAAGACCCATATATTTGCTGTTTACAAGAGACCCACTTCAGACCTAGAGACACATACAGACTGAAAGTAAGGGGATGGAAAAAGATATTTCATGCAAATGGAAATCAAAAGAAAGCTGGAGTAGCAATTCTCATATCAGACAAAATAGACTTTAAAATAAGGACTATTAGAAGAGACAAAGAAGGACACTACATAATGATCAAGGGATCAATCCAAGAAGAAGATGTAACAATTGTAAATATTTATGCACCCAACATAGGCACCTCGATACATACGGCAAATACTAACAACTATAAAAGGGGAAATCGACAGTAACACATTCATAGTAGGGAACTTTAACACCCCACTTTCACCAATGGACAGATCATCCAAAATGAAAATAAATAAGGAGACACAAGCTTTAAATGATACATTAAACAAGATGGACTTAATTGATATTTATAGGACATTCCATCCAAAAACAACAGAATACACATTTTTCTCTAGTGCTCATGGAACATTTTCCAGGATAGATCATATCTTGGGTCACAAATCAAGCCTTGGTAAATTTAAGAAAATTGAAATTGTATCAAGTATCTTTTACAACCACAACACTATGAGACTAGATATCAATTACAGGAAAAGATCTGTAAAGAATACAAACACATGGAGGCTAAACAATACACTACTTAATAACGAAGTGATCAGTGAAGAAATCAAAGAGGAAATAAAAAAATACGTAGAAACAAATGACAATGGAGACACGACGACCCAAAATCTATGGGATGCAGCAAAAGCAGTTCTAAGAGGGAGGTCTATAGCAATACAATCCTACCTTAAGAAACAGGAAACATCTCGAATTAACTACCTAACCTTGCACCTAAAGCAATTAGAGAAAGAAGAACAAAAAAACCCCAAAGTTAGCAGAAGGAAAGAAATCATAAAAATCAGATCAGAAATAAACGAAAAAGAAATGAAGAAAACGACAGCAAAGATCCATAAAACTAAAAGCTGGTTCTTTGAGAAGATAAACAAAACTGATAAACCATTAGCCAGACTCATCAAGAAAAAAAGAGAGAAGACTCAAATCAATAGAATTAGAAATGAAAAGGGAGAAGTAACAACTGACACTGCAGAAATACAAAAGATCATGAGAGATTACTACAAGCAATTCTATGCTAATAAAATGGACAACCTGGAAGAAATGGACAAATTCTTAGAAAGGCACAACCTGCCAAGACTGAATCAGGAAGAAATAGAAACTATGAACAGACCAATCACAAGTACTGAAATTGAAACTGTGATTAAAAATCTTCCAACAAACAAAATCCGAGGACCAGATGGCTTCACAGGCAAATTCTATCAAACATTTAGAGAAGAGCTAACACCTATCTTTCTCAAACTCTTCCAAAATATAGCAGAGGGAGGAACACTCCCAAACTCAATCTACGAGGCCATCATCACCCTGATATCAAAACCAGACAAGGATGTCACAAAGAAAGAAAACTACAGGCCAATATCACTGATGAACATAGATGCAAAAATCCTCAACAAAATACTAGCAAACAGAATCCAACAGCACAATAAATGGATCATACACCATGATCAAGTGGAATTTATTCCAGGAATGCAAGTACTCTTCAATATACGCAAATCAATCAACGTGATACACCATATTAACAAATTGAAGGAGAAAAACCATATGATCATCTCAATAGATGCAGAGAAAGCTTTTGACAAAATTCAACACCCATTTATGATAAAAAGCCTCCAGAAAGTAGGCACATAGGAAACTTTCCTCAACATAATAAAGGCCATATATGACAAACCCACAACCAACATCATCCTCAATGGTGAAAAACTGAAAGCATTTCCACTAAGATCAGGAACAAGACAAGGTTGCCCACTCTCACCACTATTATTCAACATAGTTTTGGAAGTTTTAGCCACAGCAATCAGAGAAGAAAAGGAAATAAAAGGAATCCAAATCAGAAAAGAAGAAGTAAAGCTGTCACTGTTTGCAGATGACATGATACTATACATAGAGAATCCTAAAGATGCTACCAGAAAACTACTAGAGCTAATCAATGAATTTGGTAAAGTGGCAGGATACAAAATTAATGCACAGAAATCTCTGGCATTCCTAAACACTAATGATGAAAAATATGAAAGTGAAATCAAGAAAACACTCCCATTTACCATTGCAACAAAAAGAATAAAATATCTAGGAATAAACCTACCTAAGGAGACAAAAGACCTGTATGCAGAAAATTATAAGACACTGATGAAAGAAATTAAACATGATACAAATAGATGGAGAGATATACCATGTTCTTGGATTGGAAGAATCAACATTGTGAAAATGACTCTACCAACCAAAGCAATCTACAGATTCAATGCAATTCCTATCAAACTACAACTGGCATTTTTCACAGAACTAGAACAAAAAATTTCACAATTTGTATGGAAACAGAAAAGACCACGAATAGCCAAAGCAATCTTGAGAACGAAAAACGGAGCTGGAGGATTCAGGCTCCCTGACTTCAGACTATACTAGAAAGCTACAGTAATCAAGACAGTATGGTACTGGCACAAAAACAGAAAGATAGATCAATGGAACAGGATACAAAGCCCAGAGATAAACCCACACACATATGGCCACCTTATCTTTGATAAAGGAGGCAGAAATGTACAGTGGAGAAAGGACAGCCTCTTCCATAAGTGACGCTGAGAAAGCTGGACAGGTACATGTAAAAGTATGAGATTAGATCACTCCCTAACACCATACACAAAAATAAGCTCAAAATGGATTAAAGATCTAAATGTAAGGCCAGAAACTATCAAACTCTTAGAGGAAAACATAGGTAGGGCACTCTATGACATAAATCACAGCAAGATCCCTTTTGACCCACCTCCTAGAATAATGGAAATAAAAACAAAAATAAACAAATGGGACCTAATGAAACTTCAAAGCTTTTGTACAGCAAAGGAAACCATAAACATGACCAAAAGACAACCCTCAAAATGGGAGAAAATATTTGCAAATGAAGCAACTGACAAAGGATTAATCTCCAAAATTTATAAGCAGCTCATGCAGCTTAATAACAAAAAAACAAACAACCCAATCCAAAAATGTGCAGAAGACCTAAATAGACATTTCTCCAAAGAAGATATACAGACTGCCAACAAACACATGAAAGAATGCTCAACATCACTAATCATTAGAGAAATGCAAATCAAAACTACAATGAGATATCATCTCATACCAATCAGAATGGCCATCATCCAAAAATCTACAAACAATAGATGCTGGAGAGGGTGTGGAGAAAAGGGAACCCTCTTGCACTGTTGGTGGGAATGTAAATTGATACAGCCACTATGGAGAAGAGTATGGAGGTTCCTTAAAAAACTACAAATAGAACTACCATATGACCCAGCAATCCCACTACTGGGCATATACCCTGAGAAAACCATAATTCAAAAAGAGTCATGTACCAAAATGTTCATTGCAGCTCTATTTACAATAGCCCGAAGATGGAAACAACCTATGTGTCCATCATCAGATGAATGGATAAAGAAGATGTGGCACATATATACAATGGAATATTACTCAGCCATAAAAAGAAACAAAATTGAACTATTTGTAATGAGGTGGATAGACCTAGAGTCTGTCATACAGAGTGAAGTCAGAAAGAGAGAGACAAATACTGTATGGTAATGCATATATATGGGGTTTAAGGGAAAAAAAATGTCATGAAGACCCTATGGGTAAAACAGGAATAAAGACACAGACCTACTAGAGAATGGACTTGAGGATATGGGGAGGGGGAAGGGTAAACTGTGACAAAGCGAGAGAGAGGCATGGACATATATACACTACCAAACGTAAGGTAGATAGCTAGTGGCAAGCAGCCGCATTGCACAGGGAGATCAGCTCCGTGCTTTGTGACCATCTGGAGGGGTGGGATAGGGAGGGTGGGAGGGAGGGAGATGCAAGAGGGAAGAGATATGGGAACATATGTATATATATAACTGATTCATTTTGTTGTAAAGCAGAAACTAACACACCAGTGTAAAGCAATTATACTCCAATAAAGATGTTAAAAAATAAATAAATAAATAAAATAAAAAATACTCAAGAAGGAATCAATAGCAGAATAACTGAGGCAGAAGAAGCGATCAGTGACCTGGAATACAGAATAGTGGAAATAACTGCCACAGATCAGAATAAAGAAAAAAGAATGTAAAGATTTGAGGACAGTCTCGGAGACCTCTGGGACAATATTTCACACACCAACATTCGAATTATAGGGTCCCAGAAGAAGAAGAGAAAAAGAAAGTGTCTGAGAAAATATTTGAAGAAATTATAGTCAAAACGTTCCCTAACATGGGAAAGGAAATAGTCACTCAAGTCCAGGAAGTGCAGAGAGTCCCATACAGGATAAACCCAAGACGAAACATGACAAGATACATATTAATCAAACTATCAAAAATTAAATACAAAGAAAAAATATTAAAAGCAGCAAGGGAAAAGCAACAAATAACATACAAGGGAATCCCCATAAGGTTAACAGCTGATCTTTCAGCAGAAACTCCACAAGCCAGACGGGAGTGGCAGGACATATTTAAAGTGAAGAGAGGGAAAAACCTACAACCAAATTACTCTACCCAGCAAGGATCTCATTCAGATTTAACAGAGAAATTAAAATCTTTACAGACAAGCAAAAGCTAAGAGAATTCAGCACCACCAAACCAGCTTTACAACAAATGCTAAAGGAACTTCTCTAAGCAGGAAACAAAAGAGAAGGAAAAGACCTACCAAAACAAACCCAAAACAATTTAAAAAATGGTAATAGGAACATACATATCGATAATTACCTTAAATGTAAATGGATTAAATGCTCCAACCAAAAGACACAGATTGGCTGAATGGTTACAAAAACAAGACCCATATATATGCTGTCTACAAGAGACCCACTTCAGACCAAGGGACACATACAGACTGAGAGTGAGGGGATGGGAAAAGATATTTCATGCAAATGGAAATCAAAAGAAAGCTGGAGGAGCAATACTCGTATCAGACAAAATGGACTTTAAAATAAAGACTATTACAAGAGACAAAGAAGGACACTACATAATGATCAAGGGATCAATCCAAGAAGAAGATATAACAATTGTAAATACTTATGCACCCAACATAGGAGCACCTCAATACATAAGGCAAATGCTAACAGCCATACAAGGGGAAATTGACAGTAACACAATAATAGTAGGGGACTTCAACACCCCACTTTCACCAATGGACAGATCATCCAAAATGAAAATAAATAAGGAAACACAAGCTTTAAATGACACATTAGACCAGATGGACTTAACTGACATTTATAGGACATTCCATCCAAAAATACCAGAATACACTTTCTTCTCAAGTGCTCATGGAACACTCTCCAGGATAGATCATATCTTGGGTCACAAATCAAGTCTCTGGGACATTTAAGCCTCTGGTAAATTTAAGGAAACTGAAATCGTATCAAGTATCTTTTCTGACCACAACGCTATGAGACTAGATATCAATTATAGGAAAAAACTGTAAAAAACACAAACATATGGAGGCTAAACAATATGCTACTAAAAAACCAAGAGATCACTGAAGAAATCAAAGAGGAAATCAAAAAATAACTGGAAACAAAGGACAATGAAAACAAGATGACCTAAAACCTATGGGATTCAGCAAAAGCTGTTCTAAGAGGGAAGTTTATAGCAATAAAATCCTACCTCAAGAAACAAGAAAAATCTCAAATAAACAACCTAACTTTACACCTAAAGCAATTAGAGAAATAAGAACAAAAAAAATCCAAAGTTAGCTGAAGGAAAGAAATCATAAAGATCAGATCAGAAATAAAGGAGAAGGAAATGAAGGAAACAATAGCAAAGATCAATGAAACTAAAAGGTGGTTCTCTTAGAAGATAAACAAAATTGATAAACCATTAGCCAGACTCATCAAGAAAAAAAGGTAGAAGACTCTAATCAACAGAATCAGAAATGAAAATGGAGAAGTAACAATGGACACTGCAGAAATACAAAGGATCATGATAGACTACAACAAGCAACTATATGCCAATAAAATGGACAACCTGGAAGAAATGGACAAATTCTTAGAAAAGTGCACCCTTCCAAGACTGAACCAGGAAGAAATAGAAAATATGAACAGATCAATCACAAGCACTGAAATTCAAACTGTGATTTAAAATCTTCCAACAAACAGAAGCCCAGGACCAGATGGCTTCACAGGCAAATTCTATCAAACATTTACAGAAGAGCTGACACCTATCTTTCTCAAACTCTTCCAAAATATAGCAGAGGGAGGAACACTCCCAAACTAATTCTACGAGGCCACAATCACCCTGATACCCAAACCAAAGAAAGATGTCACAAAAAAAGAAAACTACAGGCCAATATCTCTGATGAACATAGATTCAGAAATCCTCAGCAAAATACTAGCAAACAAAACCCAACAGCACATTTTAAAAGGATCATACACCATGATCAAGTGGGGTTTATCCCAGGAATGCAAGGATTCTTCAATACACATAAATCAATCAATGTGATACACCGTATTAACAAAGTTAAGGATAAAAACCATATGATAATCTCAATAGATGGCATGGACATATATATACTAGCAAATATAAAATAGCTAGTATGAAGCAGCTGCATAGCACAGGGAGATCAGCTCGGTGCTTTGTGACCACCTAGAGGGGTGGGACAGGGAGGGTGGGAGGGAGATGCAAGAGGGAGGGGATATGGGGATATATGTATATGTATATGTATAGCTGATTTACTTTTAGCAGAAACTAATACAACATTGTAAAGCAATTATACTCCAATAAAGATTTTTAAAAAAGACATAAAACTATTTGTCACCTATTGGATTCTTAATATTTGTTTTAAAACAAAGAGATCTTACACAATCTTGGGGAGGGGTCAGAAAGAAAATAAACTAGAATTAAATTAAGATATAAGAAAACTGTAAAATTCTACTTTTCTTTTACTTTATTATTTATTGCTTGTGATGCTATTAATCCATGCTAAATTGTACACTGTAGCAGGTGATTTTACATGCATGAGAAACATGCTGGAAGATCCCATCAGCAAGAAACTATGAGCCAAGGACAGTTTTGAAAATGGATGGGGATAAGCAGGCAGAAATAAATGGCTGGTTCACTACAGATAGGAGCCAAGAGTATAGATTACCAAGTCCAAGAGGTGTGGTGCTCTTGATTTCAACGTGAGCCAGTCTTCAGGCCCAAGAGATCTGCCCTGTGGGTGCAGGGCAGGGCACAGCTTCAGCTGGCAGAAGTTTTTAGTACAAGGAGAAACCCATGCCACAGCTGTGAATACACGTGGGTGGTTCTAAAAGAGGTAACCAAAGCAGAAGCCACCCTTGGGGTCCAAGAGCCAGGCCAGGAATTTAGGACCCCTAAGTGAGAGTCACGGCCAGACCCAGAAGGTGGCTGGATTGGGAGCTAGTCACCAGAGTCCCAAGAAAAAGTCAAGCCAGGAGACTGGGCTGTCCGTGGGGAGAACAAATCTTTTATGGCGCTCACTTATCCAAAAAGAAAGGAACTACAAAATTCCATCAGCCCATGCTCTCATTGGTTTAAGGATTAGATAGTTCTGAACCTGCAGGTGAGAGAGTTTCAGGGCCCACAGCTGTGGAAAATGGCACTGGCCCTAATTGGTAACATCTGCAGATAGATCTGAGCTCTCATTTTGCCACCAGTTGTAACACATCCCTAACATTCAGCAACCACAAATATTACCTATGACCCAGAAAGCAATCTAACCCTCTACAGTAGATGCAATATGTCAGTGAGCAGGGAATTCACCTCCACAAAGACCCAACTGAGAGGCGAAAACAGAAGGAGGAGGAGGTGAGGAGGAGACATGCTCTCAAGACATTTGCTCCTGTAAATGTGCACAAGGTATCTCTCATACTACCTCCCCTCAAGTGTCCCCCTTTGTAAGTTTTTCACAAAACTTTAGATAAAGAGGACATCTAGATTCCAAACCCAACCCACAGGCATGTGGCAGAACCTGAAGGCAGTATTTGGTCTTTCAGCCTCAAATGGAAGAGTAAATGCAGATGGAGGGATTTCCTCTGCCAACCAGAAAGCAACAAGCAGTACCATTTCCAACCAGGCAGAGGCAGCACTTAAGCCATCTTATTAAGAATCCCACTCAAGAGGAGACAGTACCTAGGCAGATACAAGGGTCCTGATTTTATCAATAGTCCCCCTGGCAGAGGGTGTGAGTGATTTGCTTCTAAATGAGATTAAATATTTCACAAGCACAGTTAGAAGAACCTAGCTGTTTACGCTGGCAGTTTTAAAAATTCGAACAATTAAATGTTTGGTTAGAAAAAAATTTAGAAACTTCATTTAGGCCTGAAGCCAGCTTTGGTAGTTTGAAACAAACATTGCTTGTTTCATTATGGGGCTCAGGAAGCAACATAAAATATTTTCCACCAAATTTGCCCCCAGGTAGTTGTAGTGAAATTCAGTCAGCAATTTCAGTATAATTTGAAAAGAAATAGCAGGAAGTTCCTTTAGCAATTAAAGACACATCTCAAAAGATAAATAAAATGGAGTTAACTCAACTCTAAAGGTAATCAATCTTGCATGGTGCTGAAAGCAGAAAAAGTAAAGTAGTAGAGGAAACAATCCACTCTAGCTCTTATATAAAGGAGTCAAGTTTCAGTGAGGGTGAAGAGTATGGAAATGTTTGGAAGGGATGACAAAACTATAATAATTGATCAGCAAGCTGAATTAAAAGCAGGGTAAGTGACTGGAAACTAAACGGGGAAGAGTTAAGGGAAATCAACAAGTCTACACACAGATGACAAAATACTAATGAGACTGATCGTTGCTGGTCCAGAGATGACCCAAGAGAGTTTATTTTTAAGAGGTTTGGACATAATCAGACCACCTCTAGTCATTATAACAGAGAGAAGTTCATCCACTCCCTATATAACATCTTGCTCCAAGATCCTTAAAGTGGTATATGCTCATATTCCCCTGATGCCCCAGACATTCACTTCTTAACAGTGTGTAGATATAAGGCAGAGATTTGAAATCAGAGAATTGGGGTTTAAACTTAATTGTGTAAATTCCCAGTTATGTGACCTTAGGCAAATCCCCTAACCCCTTTAAGCTTTAGTTCAGGCAGGTGTTTTCTAAAGGAGACAAGATCTCCTTCATAAGAATGTTCTCAGGATTAAGTGAGGTGGAGTCAGAGATAGAAACCTATGAAATACTCATATGGACTGTTGAAAGTTCTTGAGGATATTTTATGTGCAAGTGAAAATGCTGAGCGTTTTATATATTTTTTACATTCAATTAATAAAACTGTTCTGAGATTGAGATATGTTGTCTGATTTCACATATGAAGAAAGTGAAGCTGATTTCCCAGAGTACTCTTTCTCTTTCCAAATAATAACATCCAAATCAGACAAAGACACACACACACACACACACACACACACAATCTGTTCAGGCATGGAGTCATCAGTTGTGTATATAATACCTTTAATTGTCAACAAAGGACCTCAAAATCACTAAGAATTATGAGGAAAGGAAACCAATATCCTGAGAATCTCTTTTTAATCTTGGGGCAATTCCCAATTCATCATCGCTTTTGATTTGCTTGCTTGCTTATTTATTTGTTTTTCCCTAGGAATTTGACCAATTTTTTCTCTTTCACCGATACCACCAATTTTACTGATGACTCACTTCAGTCTGTGTATAAAATAGGAACAGCCTACTATTTCTTTGCTCCTATGGAATAATTTCTGTTTCCTGTAACAGATCTAGAAAGTCCAGGAAAATAGACAAGAAGGCAACAAATAAACCCTTGACCCTCAATGTAGAGGCAGAACGGATCAAAACGCAAATCAGCCATTACAATACCCTGTGAAATAAAATAATCTTATTTTCAGAGATCTAGAGCTGTCAAATTTCCTTACAGCTGTTAAAAAGGACTCTCCAGTTTTTAAGACATTCAACTTTCAGATTCTTCCTTGTGGGGACAATCATTGCAGTATCTCTGGAAGCAGAGAAAACAGAGTTGAGTATGCTGACAGTGTCTTGGAGGAAAACCAGCTGGCTGCCCTGACAGGCACTAAGCAAGTGATAGTAAATTGGGGGAATCAACATGGTTCATGACTTGGCTGTGACCCAACCAGAGTTATTCCCATCTCACTTTATTTCTATCCTGTCTGCTCTGCCTGAAGGATATTCTCTAGCCAGTTATTAAAACAGAGCCACCATACACTGAAGTGAAGCATCTTCATTTATTACTCCCAGGAGACCAGCATTACCCAGTCTCATCAGAGTTAGTGACCTCCATGCCACCTTGAGGTCCTCAAACAGAGTAAGATGATCGAACAGAGTGGTTTAGATTCTACATCCACTCAGACACACAAGCCTTTGTTTTTGCTTTTAGTTGTATGTTTTTGGGGGGGTTTTAGAATGTGGTACATGAGCACAATTCTGAGGAATACCTCCTAGATCAACAACAAAACAAAACAAAAACAAAAATCCTTAGTGAGGCATGTGAGCTAACACCATCAACAACACCTGGGAGCTTTCTAGAACTAGAAAACCTTGAGCCCAGCTCAGACCTACTGAATCTGAATCTGTATGGCAGGAATCAGATCTTAGGAGATACTATATGTATCAAAGTTGAGAAGCTTTATGCTAGAGATTCAGACTTTAACTTAAGTCCATTGAGAATCATGCTACCAAGTTCAAGTCAAAAGGAGAAGAATGAGCTAGGAAACGATGTCAAGAGTATCTAATACCATGGGACCCAATTAGCAGTTAGTGGGAAGCTGTAAAAAGGAAAGAATCCCCTTGATCTGATTCAGCTGATGCACTATGGCTTTTTAGTTACTGTTGCAGCCTAGGGTGGGAGGCTCTCCCTTGTGCCCTAAGCTAGGAGGCACCGCCATAAACAAATCTAGCTGCTTTTTGAAAAACATGCTTCTATCCATGCAGAGGAAGTGACATGCTACTCCTACTGCCACAGAAGGTCCACATACTCCTCTTCTACAGAGAGAGCCTGCTCCTGATGACCAGCTCCAGGATATATCTCTTTATTCTGGCTCCCTTCACGGAGGATTTGCATCCTATCAGGATTTGGTGTGGAGGTGACTATGTTGACAGGAGCTGTGGAGGAATATTCTGGAGCAAGTGTCTTCGGTTTATAGTCTCCACAGCTGATTAATCTAAGTTGGGGCTGAGAATCAAATACGTGGCCAACCAGCCTGGAATTTAGGATAAGAAGATTCACTGAAAATGGAAGTGAAGGATTCTGTGAAAGATGCCCTGTATTCACTGCATCAATCAGTTAAAACTTTTCATGTTCTTTGTTACAGGAAACTGACCCCTGCAAGCTACATTTGCTAGGATTCTTTATCCACTGACTTCTAGTTAAATTGGACCAGTGGGAGGCTCTGGAAGGGAATTAGATAGGACAAAGGGGAGGGAAGCTACAGACTTTCTCCCATGGCTCCAGCATTGACTCTGGCATGGTCTCTGGCATTGACTATATCTCTTTGTGGATCAAGCACATTCAAGAAGCGCTTCTCAACATGTTTCCATCTCACTCAAGGGACTCCTCCAACACTGATTTTAGCACTTACTTAATAAAGCCTCTACTATCAGGATCCCAACGCTTTCCTGGTAGCCCTGTCCTTGGGTTCTGGGAAAACCACCTCTTCCCTTTGTCCCTCCTTCACTGGAGCTGGAAGTATCATACTATTATTGCCTCTTCAGCTCGTCCCAAACCTTTAAAATGTGTTCCTCATATTAAGTTTCTTCTACTGAACAATTTAGAATAGGTTCCATTTGACTGGCTTCACCCTGATACACTGACCTTATATTCTATAAGCTTAAGCATCAAGGGCCTCTTTGGGAAATTAGACCCAGCAGGAAATGTCATTGAAATTAACCTTCAGGTGTAGAATGAGGAATTTAGAATTTTATTGCTAGAAAGAACTTTAGGCATCATCTAAGTCTGTCATTTCACAATAAGGAGCTGTTCCAAGTGCCATGCCTAGTCTCACACAGTTCTTAAATGGCAATGCCAAGGCTAGTTCTGTCCATGTCCAGAGTATTTCCATTATTCCATATTTCTTCTGTGGTATGTTTACCTGTTTGATACCAAACTCTGCACACAGATATATATTTCAGTGCTACTGGCCAAAATTATCTTAGAGGAATTAATAAGCAATTTTATGGCTCTATCCTTTCTTTATATATATACAATTTTTTACCAAATTTGTAGAAGCGTATTAAATATAGTGGAAATTAACAATGGGAACATATATGAATAATATAAGAGGTATTTCTTTTCATATAAATGAAGATAGAAGCGACTTATAGAAGAGGTCACAAAAAATGACATAAGAGTAAAAAGGAGCATCAGGATTCTAAGATAGCCTAATTAATGATAATTCTCTAAAGGTGGGGTTGAGGAAGGAATATGACTTTATAATTGACTAAATATGACAGGCAAGAATTTAGCAAAGCAATAATATCACAATGTAATATGAAATTTTCAAAAAATAATGCAAGAATATATTTTTTAAGAGGGAAAGACATTGGTGAACGAACACCCTAAGTTAATGGAAAATAAATATTTACATTCTTGTATTAGACATGATGCTCTAAAAGTTGCATAAAATCACCAAACTGAAGGGCTCAATTTAGGGCAGAGATCAATAGACAATATAAGAAAAAAGCAGGATAAGATCCTTTGAGTAAATTTCTGGCATCTGCAGCAGTTCCAGACAGGTAATACAATGTTAAAGTTAAGAGTATAGAACCTGAACTCTTAGGCTACCCTAAATAGCCTAAACTACTAAGGCTAAACTGTAAGCCCTGCCATGTACTTGTATTTATTTGTTAGGGTAACCCAGACTGCAGCAAAAAACAGACCCCCAAATATATTGTGATTCAAACATGGGAAGTTTATTTCTCACTTAGGGAACAGTCCAAGTTGAGTTTTCAAGAATGGATTTTGGTATGCAGCCAGCACCGTGTGACCTAGGACTAGTTACTTCTCTGAGCTTCTGAGATTTTTCTCCTGTATAATATTGGAATAGTAACAGTGTTCCCGTAGGGTAAGTAGGTCAATGCATGTAGAATACTTAGAGAAATAGTTAGTACTCAATAAGAACCAGCTATTATTATTATTAGTCCAGTCTTGCTATTTTTTAAGTTCTGCCTGATCCTGATGGCTCCATCTACTGCACGTCAGTTAAGGATGCAGAAATGTCTACCATATAAAATTTATTTCCCTAGGATGGTTGTTCTTAAACATCAGCAGTGCATCAGAATCACCGGGAGAGCTTCTTAAAATCCATTTTTGGGCCCCACCCAGAGAGCTTCTGATTCAGTGAATCTGAGAGGGAGACTATTTGCCGCTCTAACAAGTTCCCAGGTGATGTTGTGCTGCTGGTCTAGGGACCACACTTTGAGAACCCCCACCCTGGAACAAGAAGCTGAAAAAGTCTGACCCTACAAAGGCTGAAAAAGATCCAAATGGTCACGCTGCCAAAAAGAAGAGGAAGAAGAAGAAGGAAGAAGAAGAAAAAGAAGAAGGGGAGGGGGAGGGGAGGAAGAGGGGAAAGAAAGGGGAAAAGGAGGGGGAGGAGGAGGGAGCGGGGAGAAGAAGAGGAGGAGGATAATTAACAGCCCCATCCTCTGGTACCCTACTTTGATCATATCTCATCAGGTTTGTCCCTGTATTACTCTGGTTATCTTGCCCTAGATCAGCTTTTCCTTTTCAAAGAGATCCATGGCATCAACATACATCTTTCCCTTTTTTCCCACTTTGAGACCCTGAAGTTCTACCAGACAAAAGAAATCTGCCTTTTGGAAACTTAGGTATGTATGAAACAATGTTTGTTTATTCCCTATGGTCTGCAAATCATAAAAGAGACTTGTTTTCAAAATTTTATGAGCACATCACCCATATTGTAAAAGGGTCACTTTAATAAGGTATCTCATATTGTTTAGCATATGTTTGGCTACCTCTCCCAACTCTTCTTTTTTATGTGCTCATGGAATGCAAAATAAACTTTGATATGCATTATGAAAATCAACTATGCTAAGAATAATGAAGTGGACTGCAAAGGAGGGATCTTGTACCACCTACCCCCCCGCTGAAAAGACAAAGTCTGAATGACTTAATCCACAGGTGGCAAAATAGCGGCCAACTTGAATTTAGTCAGCAGTTGTGGTTTTTGCCAGAATGTTATTTGAAAGTTTTAGCATTTGAAGATGTTTAGCAGAGTATGCCTGCCCCAGTTAGAATCTCCTCACCACTCCTTTTGTATTATAATATGGTGACTGCCATTGTTTCTGGCCTGCCTCTTGAATACATTTGAATCTGTACCTCACCTCATGCCTTGATGACTCTTATAACCTACATTTATCATTCCCCACCACCCTCCTCACCTCTAACTTCCTATGTGACTTCCTTGGGTTCACCTAAATTCACCTACTTATTAACAGGCAAATATAAAATGTGCTTCAATAATATCAATTTTGTGCCTCTAACATGGACTCAGCTGACCCCAACCTCCTCTATCTTCATCAATAAAATGGGAATAATGATAAAATTCTCTAAGTCCTCCAGAAAAGATGGTGATCTAGGCAGATATAGACATCTCTTCATCTTGCTATAACTATGTAGTACTTTTGGATGAAATAAGCTTTAGAAATCCAAAAACAGTAGCTGACCTCAAAAGGAAAAAGGGAAATTTTTCCTTAGGAAAAGTCATAAATGAGGGAAATATGAAAAGTGCTAAGCAAGAGGGAAATTCTTCACCACCCACAGGGATACCAGGATCAGATACTAGGGGCTAGAGTTCTAATGTTTGGGCAGAGTCAGGAGTTATGGCCATAAGGCCCTGTACCTGAAACTGGGATTGCTACCTAAAGCTAAGAATGAAGAAAGGATTTCATGGTCTGTGAGCTGGAACCAGAAAAAAACAAAACAAAACAAAAAACTGCATCCAGAGGCCCAGGATTATGTTGAAGATGAGCCAGTCAATCTGGGCTCTAAATAAAACTGGAGTCCTTACCCTGTGCCCAATATGGGCAAGGTGACCAAAGTTAGACTACCAAAATGATGAAGATATCCTGAACCAAAGACTAACTTAAGAATTGATCTATGATCAGCAAATCTCATAGGATATCCCAAACCATCCAATTACGGTGTCTACACAGCTCAAGGCATATGTGGGATGCCCATGGAAGACAAACCCAGTAAGGATGAACTCATTAAAAAAATGTCCAAAAATGTAAGAAAACACACCACCATATACAATAGGAAGAAAGTGCAACAAAATCAGAGAATCCATATCTGACCAACTGAAGGAAATAGAGCAAGTTTAAAGGACCTTAAAATATACTTTAAATAATCAAAAAAAGAAAAAGGGAAAGGAGAGAATGCATAAAACAAGAATGTAACATCATGCTAAAAAGAACAAACCAATCTGAAAAAGAATAATACAGATATTCAAATATAATCTTCAAAAATTTTAAAACATTCAATAGATGCATAAGTGGAGACTAGATACAGGTGAGAAGAAAGTTTATAAATTTAGAAATACCTGGGGAAACCATCCAGAATGTACACAAATAAATTAGGAGATGAAAAATATACAAGGAAAGTTAAATGACATAGATGATAAAAAACAATAAAGCAAAGTGGTAACTTTGGTTAAATCTGTAGAAGTGTGTCAACCTCATGTATATGTGCCATATTTCCAAACTAGATAATCAGTAAGTATTTGATGACCATTGTTCCATGAGGGGTTAAGAAGAAAAGCAAGAGTCTCTGATTTCAAAGGCATTAAAATAGCTAGCAGAACAATAATGGTAGTAGTAGTGATCATATTAAAATGGCAATTTATGGAATTTTAATTATGTAAGGTGAATAAGTCCTAGAGATCCATTGTACATCATGGTGCCTACAGGTAACATTACTGTATTGTATCCTATTAGTCAGGTTCTCCAGAGAGAGAGAGAGAAGGATCAAGATGTGATCGTGGAGGCAGAGAAGTCCAATGATCTAACATCAGCAAGCTGGAGAAACAGGGAAGCTGAGGGTGAATTCAGTCTGAATCCAAAGGCCTGAAAACCAGGGGAGCTGACAGAGCAAGTCCCAGTCTGAATCTGAAGGCCTGAGAAACAGGAGTACTGATATCCAAGGGCAGGAGAAGACAGATGTCCCAACTCAAGCAAAGAGAGCAAATTCACCATTTTTCCATCTTTTTTGGTTCTACTCAGGCCCTAAATGGATTAGATGATGTCCACCTGCACTGGCAATCTTCTTTATTTAGTCTACAGGTTCAAATGCTAATCTCTTCCAGAAACATCCTCACAGACACACCCAGAAATGTTTTACCAGCTATCTGGGCATTGGCAAGTGAAGTTGACACAAAAAATTAAGCATCATACATCCTTAAATTTTGCTAAGAGGCTAGATTTTATGTTAAGTGTTCTTATGACCAATTAATAATAAAGAGGGCAGGAGGAAACTTTTGGAGAGGATGGATATATTTATGGCATATATTTTGGTGATGGTTTCATGGTAGTATACTTATCTCCAAACTCATCAAGTTTTATACATTAAACATGTGCAGCATTTTGTATGTCAGTCATTCTTCAATAAAATGACATTTTTTTAAAATGCAAAGTAATTACCTACAGAACAATCTAGCAGCTGACAGTGCTTGCGAAGGTATTGCTTCAATTCTGTAAGGTTAAGCTTTGCAAAATTGATGACTTGTATTTTTGATAATAAGATTGAAAAATTGTAAAAACAAATAATATTTGGATATTTAAAAAATTCTAACTTATGGGCTGAAGTTAAGGAAACTGCTGAAAAAATTAGGAAGTGTTAAAGAATTTTGAAATTTAAAAAGGTATTCCAAATTCTACAGTGTTGTGTCTGTGTTTAAGATTTTTTTTACCTATCCCATTGCATTTGTCTTCTACCTCTCTAGCCTAGCAAGTTTTGGTGCCCCATGCTTGCTTTCATCTTATGCCACATTTTTTTTTTTACTGAGAATGGCTTGTTACAGCCAAACCACAGAATTCTTCTTTTTCTGAACCTACAATTCTTGACTGTGTCCATCTGCATCAAAACCACCAGAGATGATTATAAAAAATATCTGAATTAGAGTCTGTGGCAGGTCCCAGAAATTTACATTATTATCAGCTTACCTGAGTGGTCCATAACCGCATTACGTTTAATGAAATACTCTTCTCAGTTGTTCCCAATATTCCCCTCTTAAGTCTTCCCAGCTCCACTCATTCTAAATTATACCAGCCACCTGGAGACTATAAATTCTTAGGTAGCTGGAAGAGTCCTCATTCCCTCCACATCGCCAAAGGATACCTAACACCACGATTTATAAACACTGACACTCAAGAATAGAATCGCTACCAATTTACCCACTTCCCCAGAATGTAGACCATTCCCCCAATTTCCAAAGAATGTGCAATAGCTAACTTTAAACTTTCCTTCCCAGATTTCATTGATCCTATTTAGACTACCCTTTCTTCTGTGAGCTTCAAGAAAAGTAGCCAAGGAAGACCCTGTGTGTATATCTGTCAAGGAGAGTGTTATGACTCTGACTAATCTCTCCCTAAATACTTAGGCTTGGGATATTATTTATAATGAAGAAAAATTAATAATGCAATTGGCAACCCGGATGGTAATTTTTTTTTAATATTAAATCTGTTAGAGCCCATTTGTACTTCAAGGCCCTCACAGGCACTTGATTAAATTTCCTCCATTTGCTTGTCCACACTGGGAAACATTCTGTCATGCTCATAAGCCAGTATGAAACTGTGTGGTCTTTACCAATCAGGAGGATGAAAGTACAGAACCGCAGCAGGAGCAAAAGACCTGCTGGGCGTATTGAAGCTGTGAAATTGCAGTTCTCTCTAGATACCCCACCTGCCTCTGCATCACCATCACCGAGGGCTGCTCATTTCCTCCTGTCTGGCCACCCCCTGCCTTTGTCAGTAGGTATATCTCTCCTGCCCATTCCAACCTTCTGCTTGTCTGTATGGATTTCAGCAGACAAGGATATCTGTAAAGCTGTAATAACAACAATTACAGGTACACTCCAGAGGGAAAGCAAAAAAACCTAACCACACTATTTTCACTGGACTCAACCCACACTGTCTCCTTTTTTCCCATACTGTCCACAACATGTTTCTACATAGCGGATTCAATTTAATGAAGTTATGTCCAAGACACTGAGACGATACCAGGTATAGGGCAGGGCAGTGGGGTAGACAGGCAGGTTGTAAGAGAAATTTGAGCTCAGCTTAGGTTCATCAAATCTTCCTAATTCTATTTCTTCATCTATAAAATAGGGGCATTTTCAGTGTAACACAAATGTGGGGCTTAGGTAAAGCACTACTGTCTATTATGCATAAAAGAGCCAGCTACTGCCCACAAGGCACTTGTAATTTAATAGTTTCCATAATGATGAGGTAGCATGAGAATACAGAGCATATCTTGGTCTTCTTGGGCTGCCATGACATAATACCATAGACTGGGTAGCATAAACCACAGAAATTTATTTTCTCACAGTTCTGGAGGCTGGAGGTCCAAGATCAGGGTGCCAGTATAGCTGGTTTCTGGTGAGAGCTCTTTTCCTAACTTGCAGATGCCTTCTCACTGTATTATCACATGGTGGAGAGAGAGCAAGCAAGCTCTCTGGTGTCTCTTCTTACAAAGTTTCACCTTATAAGACCTCTTCTAAACCTAATTATCTCCCAAAGACTCCATCCCCAAAAACCATTACATTCGGAGTAAGGACTTCAACATATGAATTCTGAGGGGGACACATTCAGCCCTTAACAGCACACCACCATGACCCAGCTCCCATTTGACCCTAACCCTTGAGACCAGCGCTAGATACTTTTAAACTGAAACTAGAACTAAAACTTCTCAGAGCAGAATTGGAAAAATCTGAAAATTACCCTAAAAACATATTCCCTTTTGTAGTATCATATAACTCTCCTAGACTGAGAAGCAAGCATTATTAGTGTCTCTAATAGAAGGGGGTTGGTGAGATGTTCCTTCACTATGGATTCAGGGTGACCAGTAAGAGGTGGTCATGTATCCTACTATTGTAGAATGACCTCAGTTCACATTGGATAAAAGTCCTGTGAAAGTAAAATCAGTTCTTTTACCCTCAATTCATGTAATCCAATTCTAATGTTGGGGCTACTAGGGCTGAAACCAGAATGCTTCCACAAATGGCCAGAAAATTCTCATGTAAAGTGTCATGTGTTAAATTGTGTCCCCCCAGAAAGGTATGTTGAAGTTTCAACCTCTTGTACCTAAGAATGTGACCTTTCTTGGAAATAGGTTCTTTGCAGATGTAATTAGTTAAAATGAGGTCATACTGGAGTAAAGTGGGCCCCTAATTCAATACGACTGGTGTCCTTATAGAAGATGGCCATGTGAAGACAGGGAGAACATCATGTGAAGACAGAGGATTAGAGGGATCTGTCTACAAGCCAAGAAATACCAATGATTGCCAGAAATGACCAGAAGGTAGGAAAAGGCAAGGAAAATACCACCCTTCTAAGTTTCAAAGGGAGGCATGGCATTTCCATCATCTTGATTTTGGACTTCTAGCTGCCAGAAGTGTGAGCCAACAAATTTCTGTTCTTTTGAGCCACCCACTTCGTGGTACTTAGTTAAGGCAATCCTAGGAAACAGATACATAAGGAAACATGTCTGTGGGCTGAATGCAAGCAAAAGGTTTCCTGCCTTACATTGGGTAATAAATCTACTGGAAAGCAGTCAAAATAACTCCTTTTCTTCTTTTAGGATGTTCTGGGTAAAGAGCAATACTAAAGACAAAGAAATAAGGCTCAGGATTCTTCTAGTGGGCTCCGAGGTTTTGTCTTTTAGGAAGGAAAGCTTTCAGGAGGTCAGGACAAATCTCAGTTCAGTAGGGTCACTCACTGGCACAGGTCCTTCTGACTCGGAGAGTCTCTGATTCTCAGATATGGGCAGTTCTGTGGGACACTGCTCATATTTGTTTCTGGTCTGGCAGAATGTTCTGATCATGCAGCATTCCTTCAGGTAGTGCTCCTGGTATCTAAGAACTGGTGGAAGGTGGAAGGGATATGAGGTTACCCCTGATTTGGCTACATAGAACATCAGGGTTTACCTCCCAGCAGCTGTCCTCTGGATACCCGCCTCTCAGCCTGGAGACACCTAGTATCCTTTCTCCTACCACTGGGTATTGCCTCCTGCCAAAAGAATGACCTGGGAAGTCAGTTAAATAAACCCCTCTCCTCAGCCCTGGTTCATGTTCTTATTACCCTACCTGCTCATCTTCTGACTTTTCCATCCCCACTAAATCTCCAGACCCCTTTTCTGAGACCTCAGACTGGCTTTGGGCTTGCCTCTTCCCCTTCCTTACTTGGCAGCTCTATTCCAGTTTCCTGGTCCACAGCTGCTCTGTGCTGTGGGTACCAGGAACTCTACTGAAGCTGCTTGTTCAGCTCACCTCTCCCACAGCTGAAACCTACCTCTCCAATCTTACCAGTCTAATCACCTGCTCACTGCTTAGAGGGTTCCTGGCACTCACATCCTGGCTCCTTATGTTGTGTCCTCCAGATCCTCTTACTCATTCACTTATGCTGACAGTAAAAAAGCATCCACATTCTTTAAGAAAAGTACTCATAAGGTGGTATTGTTTACCTCTTCAGAAGCAGAATAGCTGACCTCTGGCTGGGAAGTACAGGGGTTTAGTCTATTGCAAACAGTCACCTTGTCCTTGCTACAGCTACCTGCTAGTGTAGTTGGGCACAAGGACAAACAGAGAATCCATCTTTGTTCATGAGATGGAAAAAAAGATGTCATGCCTTTATTGACTGAACCCTACATATCCTGGACCAGCTCCAGACAGAGGTGAATGGTAAAAACATTTAGAAGAGGGCTAAAGATCTGGCCACTGCTAAACTATCTCCCTTACTTACTCATTTATCTGCCCCTACCTGCTATATTGCCACGACAACCTACTGGAGAGACTTTAATATGTTGCCTTAGAAAACGATAACTCATACACTGATTTCTAAGGACTGAATGGCTGTGTCCCATGAAAATTCATATGTTAAAGCTTTAATCCCAAGTGTGATGATATCCAGAGGTGGGACTTTCACAAGGTAATTGGGTTTAGATAAGATCATGAGAGTGGAGGCCCTGTGATGATGGAATTAGTATCCTTATAAGAGAAGGAAGAGAGGGTCCAGTGGTTGAGTCTGCCTTCCAGTGCAGGGAATGCGGGTTCGATCCCTGGTTGGGGAACTAAGATCCCACATGCCATGGGGCAACTAAGCCCCGGTGCTCTAGAGTCCTTGTGCCACAACTAGAAAGCCCGCATGCTGCAACTACTAAGCCCACGTGCCACAATTAGAAAGAAGCCCGCACACCGCAATGAAGAGCCTGCATGCTGCAACTAAGACCCGACACAGCCAGATAAATAAATAAATAAATATTTTTTAAAAAGAGAGAGGGAGAAGGAAGAGAGACTAGAGTGTACATTTTCCTTGTTTGTCTCTATCTGTCTCTCTCTGCCATATGAGGATATAGCAAGAAGGCAGTCATCTGTAAGCCAGGAAGAGAGCTCTCACCAGAGCCAGACCATGCCAACACACCGATCTTATAGGTCTAGCCTCCAGAACTATGAGAAATAAATATTTGCTGTTTAAGCCGCCCAGTCTATGGTGTTTTGTTATATCAGCCCAAGCTAAGACACTGATAGACTACCTTTACGTATGATCTATTTATTAAAACCTATTTCCACCTAAAAAGCACAGTAAGGAGAGAGTGGCACAGATAACCAACAAGTCTGTATGGATGGTGGGGTTGACAAATCCTATAATAAAGCAATGGGTTAATGAACTGATGCTATAATCAAGAAGCATGATCATACTCTGATCACAAGAGCACAGGGAATGCGTGGGAGGCTGAGAAAGAACAGATGCCACAAGGACAGTGAGAAGATAAAGAAATTTTGAATCCATCATAATTTTGCCTAGGGAACTCTCTTCCTGTGTTTTTTTGCACAACTTTGCTCCTCCCCTCCAGAATAAATAGAATCAACTCAGGTGTTTTATAGGCCTGCTGGCTGGGTGAGGGCAGCCAAGCTCATACAGCCAAGGACTTCTGAAAGTTTGACTTGTGGCTGTAAATCCAACTCACTCTTGAGATTAATGGTGAGCATCCAAAAAGATACAACTTCAAAAAGAAGTCACAGATTTAAAATCTTTTCAATCAGATGCTATTCTGATTTAAAATTTCATTATTTATCTCAAAGTAGTTTTGTTTCCGAAAGTTTGAAGAATCAAAATTACAGTTGTGAATTGTTCCTCAGTCCAATTCAATCTATTTGGTTATGTAGCTGAATATCTGTTTTGTAAGCATTTATCACTTTAATAGGAAAGGCCTGAAGGGAAAAAAAGGGTACTTGTTAGGATTTTATTTATTGTAAAAGGTTCTAGCCTCTCGGTCCCAGAAATTGTCTCTTTAGCTCATTCTCCTAAGTCATATTTAATTTACTTCAGAAGCAATACATATTTTGTGTCACATGGTCTATATAGCAGAGTTGGATTTTTTTATTACCCAAGACTATTTCCTTCTGTGATATATACTCACAAAATTTGAAGGACTACTCTTGTTGTATGGTGTTTTCTATGCAATCTTTTTTCATCCACAATACCTCTCTTAAAAATAAAATATGCATTAGATGTTTAGTCCTAAAAGAATTATTTTACATCCAAATGATGAAAAATATAAATATGATAATCATAGGTCTCATGCCTTTTATTTGTAAAAAAAAAATTTCATACACTTTCCAAGCATATGATTTCACTGAGTTTTTATCACACACCTTGTGATAGATATTATACTGTTAAAGAACCTGAGACTGCCGTTGGTACATGACCAAAGATCATGTTGGCAATTAGGTTATACTCTGTGCTCCCCTATCTTCTCCCTACCTTCTAGAATCTTGGACTCTTGGGTTTCCACATTGGCTGAGGCTGTGGTAGTTTTGTCCATTGAGTTACAAACACTAGTTCATGAAGAAGTGTGTGTAGACTGATGATGTAATTAGTGGGATCTTAGAAATTGTGGTCTTACAGACAGACCAAATCACGTGAGATATGCAGAGTCCAAGTGCAGGTCTTTTTAATATCCACAAAATTGCTGTGGTCATAGAAAAAGAATATAAAAACAATCTAGCATTCAACTAATCAGAGAAAGATTGGTTAAAGGAAGCTGCTACTTTTCTGGGATGTTGCAAACTCAAGTCAGGTGAAAAGTATTTGGTGAGATGTGACTGAAATGCAACAGAAACCAATTGAATCTAGAGAGTTTAGACTAAGAATGGCTGTTGTAAAAACAACTAGAAGCAAGAGTACATGTTATCTCAGTGGTACAAAATGAATTGGCTTCATTCAGCATCCGGGCAAAAAACGCTCTAGTCAACAAGCTGTCCAAGTTCTCGTGGGATGGGAAGCTCCGACTTACCTGGAATAGTAAGGCTACTTCATTAGTGAGAAAGTGTCTCTTAACCCCCGCAAACCTTAGGATTAGGTATATAGATGAGCAAATTTACTTTGTACTTTGTAAAATCAAAGAATGAAAGAATTTAAACATATTTTTAAAGGTTTAAAGGAATGTAATAGACTAAGTTTAAAATGAACCTGATTACTTAAGTAAGTTTATTCATTTCAATTTGAATTGATGGAAAATTATCACCCATCCCCCATAGTGATCCTTAAAGTTTACTAGATTAATAATAGTATAATCACATGTGGACATTAAGTTTAAAGGCTTAATAAAAACCAGGTTTTAAACTATTCCTTTAATAAACTGAATTCTAACTTAAAGTGTCAAGTAACATTCATTTATTTTCTGCTCACAAAAGCCTTTCCCCATCAACCCCAGGAAAAACAAAAACATAAACAAAAATAAAAAACCTCACAGAGGGCTTCCCTGGTGGCACAGTGGTTGAGAGTCCACCTGCCGATGCAGGGGACACGGGTTCGTGCCCCGGACTGGGAAGATCCCACATGCCGCGGAGCGGCTGGGCCCATGAGCCATGGCCGCTGAGCCTGCGCGTCCGGAGCCTGTGCTCCGCAACGGGAGAGGAAACAACAGTGAGAGGCCCGCGTACCGAAAAAACAAAAAACAAAAAACCTCACAGGGATACATTGACATCTCAGTCAGGAAAATACCTGTGCCGTGTTGAGTAAATAACAGTTACCACAGGCTGAGGGTCCACTGTCTAAAGGACCACCTGGAGCAGCAGGAGACAGACTCCCTGCCCACTTCTGTTCTCTTTTGGCAAAGAGAAGGAACAAAGCAATTGCAACTGGACTTTTCTGAATCCAAAGAGAATGCTGAATTGATTACATCAGAAATGGTGAGGGGGAGGTGAATGAGGTTGGATATTTTCATTGTGAAAGACAAAATGCACCAGATAATTAAGATGATTTTACTCAGGCTCTTGCATTAGGGGGAAAACATTCATTAATAAGAAATGTCTAAAAGCAGAGAGGGAAAACCTGGGGTTTTATAAAACAAGGGAGTTACTGAGGAGGGGTTGGGGTGTGTCTTGTCTTGGAAGATGCTGGGGCAGGGTGGTCTGTTGTTAACCTAGAGTCTGTCAGAACAGAGAAGGAGGTGGGAGGAAATTTTCCAACCATCCTTACCTTACCTTAAGGAAGCATAGGACTCAAATAAAGTTCAACATTGTCATCATAAATACATTTACATGAAGTAGCTAGATTTTTAACAACGGTTGTGACTTCAGTATCCTGGGAAAAAAATGAACATTTGGTTTTCGTTTTTCCTTCCTTCCTTTTTTCCTTCTTTTGTTTTTGTTTCTATGAAACTATGTCAATTTGAAATACTTTTAGCACAAAAGCACATACAATACAAAATTTTGTGTAAAATTTCTGCATTTAAAATTAACAATGTATGTTCTTTCCTGAAAAATACTGTCCTTGATTTTGAGATGATGACCTCTCTACTTTTTTCTTATTAAAATTTCCCATCATATAGAAAATGATGATGATTTATGATACAGTTTTTAAATGGCATTCTTTTCTAAGATAAAAATGTTAATAACTATACACTTATTATCTTAAGTTTTTGTTAATCGATTTAGTTATTTGAATCCAAAAGCCCACGAGATAATTTTCTGTAAAGTAATGCAGTTGGAGGGGGCCACAAAGTCTTAAAATCTACTCTCAAAGATCCTTTCTGTGGTGCTCTTTTATCATGCAAATATTCTAGAAGACTTAACATGTTATCATTAACACCTAAAGTTTGCTTATCAACTTCCAATTGGGATAACCTGGGGCAGCTAAAGATTAGAATTTTTGAAGAAAAAAGGAGAAAAGGGTCACCTTATGAAGAGGTGGAAAAACACTCTTCATACACTTGACTCACATTACAGTTTTGCCAAAGGCCACTTTGAGGTATTGTTTAGCTACAGCTTACCATTTTAAGTCTTTTACTCTTTTCTGCACAGAAAACAAACCATCCAATTAGTCAAGCTCATTATCCTCTATCCTTACTACAGGACATTAGAGTACCAACTTGAAAGTCATAGGATCCAGTCCAGGAAAATCAATTAAGGCAGAAAAGTCAGAGCAGCAGTTCAGTCATCAACAACGTGTACCAAATTAGAGGGAGATTGCTTGGGGGACTGGGCAGGCAGGGAAGATGAGTCTTACCATCAGCCATAGCTAGAGACAAGTAGTCAATGTCAAGTATATTCATGGTGAGCAAGAGGTGGGCTCTAACATCTTACAATAAGTATAAATACAGATCAGAAATCAGTGCTGGGTAAATGTCACCTCCCAAGTGAACTGCACAGTATGTTCAGTATGTCACCTCCCAAGTGAACTGCACAGAATCCATTAGACTTCTAAAACTAAGAAATGCACTCAGGTCAAATGTCATGAAAAGGAAACCCAGTTAACTGTAGTATATGGCCTGATAATTAGAACCACGTTACCAAACACTGTAAGACCAATAACACAGCTGGCTTCATATAGAATCTATAGGTCTAAGAGGAGTTACTTTATTCTCATTGGGAGCCAAACTATTTCTATAACCTAGAGTGGGGCCACAGCTTTAAGTAAAGGTGACTGAAGTTGTAGAGAATAGAGGAAATTGTAACAGAAATGAACAAGTGGTTTCAAAGTCAGAACCGTGAGGCAGTTCATTTGGGTCCTGGAACAATGATCTAGAGAGGATACACGGATGGATTTTGAGGATCATTAATCCAAAATAAAAGATTACTATATATTACCCAAGTCACAAATTCTTATAGATTTCCTATCCAGGAGAGGAATTGACCTCAAAATATAGAAAACTCTGAGACCAGGGTGGGGAAGGAAGAGGAAGGATCTGAATGGAATGGGGAGATGTGATATATTCTAAGGATTCCATAATAACTCCTATGTCCTGAGCTACACCAGGAGAAAGAAAGTATATAGGAAAAAGTATATATATATATATATATTTTCATATATACATATATATGAAATATTTTGGAAATATCCAAATGTCCTAATCATGTTGACTAAACGGCTAAGCTAGATCTAAGAGTAAGTATATATTTTTTTCCATTGGGTGCCAAGCTGTTTCTATAAAATTTTTCTATAAAAAGATTCAAGTGAAAAAAAATTCAGTTGACTAAGGTTAAGCATACAGCCTTTTCCCCAGGATACTGTAAAGAAGTTCCTTCTTGTATTAAAGGTTTCCACGTAATACCTGAAAAGATAATATACCCTTGAGCTGGTTGAACTAAGCAGGCACCAGAAGCTCTATTTATTCCCCTAAAGCAAGTATCCTTGTTGAAGCTGTAATTTAAACACACAAGGTTGGCCTTTTAGTGTATTACAACATGATGTGCTACACACAGCAAAACATAAAGACAATTTGCTTTAAGAATTACTTCCTTCTCCCACCAAAAGTCTAAGTTCTTTGACTTACTTGATTGCAGAAGAAAAACTGATAGATGAAAGAATGGCAGGGAAATAACATTTATTGACTATCTGCTACACAAAAGGCAGATGTTAAGGCACTTTTACTTATATTATCTTAATTTATTCCTCATATCTCATTTGTATTTCAGTTATTCTTAGATGAACTATCTCATTTATTCCTCATTTAGCACTGGTGCATGTACTATCTCATTTACTCCTTGTAAGAGCCTGGGTGTCAGATGTATTTATTTAAATTTTATAGATGGAAAAATTGATGCTCAGATATGTTAGATAACAAGTCACAATACACAGTTAATAAGTACCAGAGAGAAAACATTATAAACTTGCTGGACCTCAAAATCTGTGCCTTTCTAACATTTGGCTGTCATGTAGGAATCGACTCTCCAAAGCAGGCATTTGCACATGACGATCAACATGAACATGAGATAATTTTCTGTATTACCCTAGTAGTTGGTATCAGTAAGGCCACCAATAAATATTATGATAATATAAATGAACTTAATTTGGGGTGCTTTCCCAATCCCATTTATTCTTTTCTTCCCCCACTTTAAAGATCTCTCCTTCCATGAAGCACTTCCTGAAATTTGCCACCTGCCTCCACGCATGAGGCTCCTCTACACTATACTTAACATCTGTTTGAAGACCAGTATATTAGTTAGGATTAGTGTGGCTGCATAAACATGAAGTCCAAATGGCACACTTAAACCACACAGAATTTTATTTAAATGGCATATAAAAGAAGGCCAGAGGTAGGGCTTCCAGGACCAGAAAAGCAATTCACAATACCTCCATGTCCCAGACTTCTTCTAGAGCTCTTTGCCACCATCCTTAGTGTGTGCATCTCATCCTCAAATATGCCACATGGTTCAACATGCCAGCTGGGGCTCAGGTTATTATGTCCATCTTTCTAACTAAATGTACAACTTTTTAAAAGGAGTATTAGCAGAAATCCCATCTGACCATTTTTGCTTATACCTCTGTATTAGTTTCCTAGGGCTTCTATAACAAAGTACCACAAACTGGGTGTCTCAGAAAAAAAGAACTTTATGTCTCACAGTTCTGGAGTCCAGAAGTCTGAAATCAAGGTATTAGTAGGGCCATGCTCCTTCTGAGATCCTGGGGAGAATTCTTCCTTGCCCCTCTCTAGCTTCTGGTGTGGCCATCAATTCTTTATGTTCTTTCGTTTACAGCTGCGATTCACTTTAATTGCTATCTCTGGTGTCACATGGTGTTCTCTTTTTGTGTTTTCCCATGTTATTTTCTTCCCCTTTGTCTGTGTGTCTTCTCTTCTTATGAGGATATCAATCATTGGGTTGAGGTCCCTACCTACTCCAGTATAAGCTCATCTTAACTTATTACATATGCAACAACACTATTTCCAAATAAGGTCACATTCTGAGGTACTAGGGTTTAGGAATTCAACATATCTTTTTGGGGGAAATAATTCAACCCATAACAATCTCATTAGACAGAGCTTAGTCACACGTCCACAACAATATGCAAGCATCAGGGGAAGTGTCATCATTGGCTAGATATTACCATCTCAAATTAAACTGATACTGTTACTATGAAAGAAGAGAATCAATATTGACTGTCTTATCAAACAGTATTTGTCATTGAGCATCTACACAGCATCCAGTATGTTGTGTGGCAGGTAGTAGACCCTCACTAAATATTTTTTGAAGAAACAAGTGAATGAATGACCTAGAATTATATTGATGAGAAGAAAGCATATGGTAATGGGACAAATTTATAAAGTACAATAAACTGTAAAGTCTTATCTAAAACAGGAAACTCTAACTTTATCCAGAGAGGACATGCTTTACAATTCTTGGAGGTATCTTAACAATCTAGAATGAAACTCCTGTCACAGAATTTGGATGCATTTGCTCACAATATGGAAATACTATAAGCCCTAGGGAAGAAGGAAGGGGGCTTTCTGCCCACATCCTATCAGCAGGCCTTAATTACTAGAAGTGGTTGAGCCTAGCCAGCAGGGCACACAAGACCAAAAGGCAAAAAATGCAGACGGGAGGCCCAGGAACAAAATGCAACTTGCAGAGACCCTTGGTGGGCACCAGTATTTTTCAAATTTTTAATTTATTGCCAGGTTTTAAACATGGGGATATTTTAGATAGAAATATGTATTTCCAACATTTTTTTTGAAAACCTGAAGATCTGGTATTATTGATTTCAAATTAATGTATAGCAATTATTGACTGAGTCTGAGTACCAGCTGTCCACTTAAGATGGGGAAAGCATTCCCTATTTTTCCAGTTGCTCTTCTTCACAAATGTATGCCTCTTCACTGAACTTTCAAGGCATTTGACTTTGTCACTCTTGGTGTGTCATCATCTAGAAAACCTAATGTAGGTGACTGCATGTACATAAATGTCTTCAGTTTTAAAGTATTAGTATTTAGAACAAATAATAAAAGCACTGTAGCTATGGGTATGTGACATGGGAAAATAAGCTGATATCTCTAAATTGTATAATATACTGCTCAGGCTTCTTTCTCGCCAGACTGGTGACAGCAGAAAGATGTGCCTTTCTTTCCGTCTCCTGTTTTGGTGCCATGAACTGGGAATTTGACCAATGAATAAAGGAAAACTAATGTGTTGGTCTTAAAGAAACAGTATGTGGAGATATAGATATAGATATAGACATATATATATATATATATACACACACATATGTATACACACACATTCACCAAAGTGTTGAAAAAAGGCTTGTTGAACATATTGCTAAGTATTATTCATAATGTTGGATTTTAGCAGGGAAAAAAATAGACCCATATCCCTGCCCTCAGATCTTCTTGTCTAGTGTTAGTGTTTAGGGAGAAAGGGGGAAGAAGAGAATAAAAAATAAATAAACATTTTAAAATATAATTGTCAAATTGTGATGACAGGTTTTAAGAAAATTAAAGCAAGAAAAGGGAATAGGGAAGTCTGGGTGAAAATAATTTTTTAAAAGGTACTTAGGGAAAGTATCACTTAAGAAAACAATACTTGAAGGAGATGAGAAAACAAGCCATGCAATATCTTGGAGAAGAACCCTCAAAGCACAGGGTAAAACAAGGGCAAAGGACTTGAGACGATGGGAGCATCACTGGCATGTTCAAGAGATATAAAGGACAACAGAGTATCTGGATGAATGAGCAAGAGGGAGAATAGCAGAAGGTGAGGCCAGGGAAGTAATGGGAGAACAAATCATGTAAGCTGCTGTATGTCATTTTAAGTAAGTTGGATCTACCCTGAGGGGGACAGAAGCCAAGGAGTGTGTAGAGCAGAGATATGATATCACCTGATATTATATTTCAAGGCATCATTTTGGCTGCTGTGTTGAGTTAGAGTGTAGGAGGGAAAGGGAGGAAACAGGAATATTACTTAAGGAGGCTATCCAGGGAGGAGAGAATTGACTTAGACCAACATCAAAGCAATTGAAATGGTGAAGAGTCCTCAGATTTGTAATATATTTTAAGGTAGGATTTGCTAATGGATTGTATGTGGCATGAAGAGAAAGAAGAAGTCAAATGTGTGACTCCAAAGTTTTTTGGCCTGAGAAACTGGAGGGTAAAGTCAACATTTACCAAGATGGAGAGGACTGAAATGATTCCATTATGGGTGAGGTGGGGAAGGGGGCTTGATAGAGAATTTAAGTTTCAGGTGCTTTTTATATATTCAAATAGGCTAAAGATGTCTGGGCTAAAGATAAATTTTGGGATTCTACTGTATAAAAATGGTAATTAAAATCATGAAACTGGATGATATTAACCAAGAGAATGTGTGAGAAATTTAAGTAGAGTTCTGAGGATTGTACAAGGGGTACTCTAATATTTAAAGTTTCAGGAGATAAATAAGAATAAGCAAAGGGGTGGCAGTGACTTAGGAGTAAAACCAGAAGAGTGGTGTTCTAGGAAGCTGGTGTAGAAGGTATTTCAAGGAGGAAGGTTGACAACTGAGTCAACTGCGGCTGATAGGTCAAGAAAGATCAAGACTTAGAACGGATTATTGGGTTTACAAAGGATTAAAATTTGGTGCTTTGAAAAGAACAGTTTTGATAGAGTAGTGGATGGAAGCAAAACCTAAATGAGAAGTTTTCAAGAGAGACGGTGAACATAATCAGAGACAGCAGGTATAGACACTGATTTCAGCTATTAGTTTCTAAAAGGTGACAATGAAATTATAAGAAACTAGAGAAAATGAGGACACTAGGAAAGTTTTTGGTGTTTACTTTGCTTGTTTAAAGATGGGAGAAACTGTACATATTTATAAACTGTTTAGTATGATCTAATAGAAAGGGGAATCAGGCGAGTAGGAAGAAAATGTCTACACTGGTAGTTTGAGCAGGTGAGAGGAAAGTAGTTCAGAAGCACAAGTGGATAGTTCACCTTTACTAGTAACATGGTCAGTTTATCCATGGGGAATGGAAATCATAATATATAGGTGCAAATGTAGGTAAATAGGTAGATGTGGTGGTGAGAGTCTATACACATTGTCTTGCGATTTGCATTATTTTCTCAGCGAATTAAAGCAAAGTAATCAGTTAAGAATGAGGATAGAAAACTGGAAGTTTGGTGCTTCCCTGGTGGCGCAGTGGTTGAGAGTCCGCCTGCCGATGCAGGGGACACGGGTTCGTGCCCCGGTCTGGGAAGATCCCACATGGCGCGGAGCGGCTGAGCCCGTGAGCCATGGCCGCTGAGCCTGCGCGTCTGGAGCCTGTGCTCCGCAACGGGAGAGGCCACAGCAGTGAGAGGCCCGCATACCACAAAAAAAAAAAAAAAAAAAAAAATTATGATGAACAAATGATCAGAATTTTAAATAAAAACAATATTAATCTTGATTGATTTTTCCTTTTGCCTCAGACTCCAATATGGCTAGGCATGGCACTTTATTAATCCATGGATTTTTACATTAAGTTTGATTTTTTAAAAATATTATATTCAAATAGTGTTTATCTTGATTACTGAGATTTTCTGGGGTCTCCTTAATTTTGACCCTTGAGGTCAGTGCTTCACTGGCCCCATTTTAGTCCTGCCCTGAGGTTCAAAAAAGTGGTGGGGGAGGGGACTGTAAATGTGTTCAGAAAAGGTGAAAGCAAAGCATGCTGGGTTCTGGAGTTCTTTGCTATCTCTGCCAATGATGGTATAGTGGTTTTAGCTGGAATCTGCAGATCTTCCTGAATTCTGACAATGAAGGCGTTGACGCCAGGGGAGGGCCCACACCACCACCACTGCAAATTCATTTGTCTTCTTTAGGAATCAAGGATCTGAGACCTGGATTCAGAGGACATGATGTATTTGATGTGCCCTGACAAGATAGACGCTGCCTGACTGTCCATCAAAGGAAGAGGGAAAAGATCATTGAGTAATGGCCTAAATCTACAATACACCACTGCTTCTTAGATGTGACTCATTGCTTATAAGTGGGACCAAAAGAGCTCTTAGGAAAATATAATTGCAAATGTGTTCATCTCAGACTTAACTTATCCAAAACTGCTCCTGTAATTTCCCATCCCCACCCCAAACTCCTGCTCCTGCAGTCTTCCTCATCTCAGTAAATGGCAACTCCACTTTTCACTTCCCTTAGGACACACTCAATGTAGTACTGTTTCTCTAGTACCTATAATGGTGACTCAAACATAACAGGTAAACAAATGAATACACTATGTATTATAAGCAAGAGAATGTGATTATCTGACACACAAATAACGTGATTATGATGTGAAGTTGTCATGGGAAAGCTTAGAATCAAGTAGAGTTGGTAAGAATAAGCATAAAATCATACTGTATTTATATCTCCATCCCATTCCAAAAAGATACAAATCATTCTACACAGATATATGCAATAAAACTAGCTTAAATTTTTGAAGAAGATTGGGAAATGGTAAAATAAATTTAGGAAAAAGAAAATGAAGCTTGAAGTATATTAAAGATATACCAAAAGGTCTAGAAGGTTTTACAGAGATCAGTGGCAAATTTGACTCTGCGCTTGCTGGTACTCAGTGTGAAGTAAAAGCATATTTGAATCCTCAGTTTATAGTTCTTGTAGTTCTTGCATTTAAAATACTTAACAATGAATAAAAATACATCTTTCTTTGAAGAAAAAACAACAACAACTGCACTTAACAGTGAGACCTGAGGGAACTTCTTCTCATGGGTCCTGCTAAAGGGAAAGTGTGATTATAATAAATCAGGTTCTCAACAACATTCCTGAAGTACACTTAGCAATGATTTTCAAAGGTCTGTTCCAGAAGATCCCTCAATGAAAGACAATGGCTATCACCAAATTACAACTCAATGAAAGCCAAAATATTGTGCTCCGAAACCACAATGCTTTAATATCCTAAATTAGTCAAGATTGAAATTCAAAGGAGGTAGAGCAGCAACTGTTTTCTCCTTAAAGTTTCTGAACACCTTATTAATAACTCTTGAGGAACACTGTGACTCAGGAAACCTAGTGTGAGAAACACTATTCTAACACCACACATATATACTATATTCTCCAGACAACCTTTCACAATCAATCCTTCAGTAATCATTCTTCAGGACAATTTTCTCACAACCAATCTTCTCATAAATACCTGGCAGCAAAAAATCTGGGTTGTACTCTGAAAAATATGTGGATTACCATATTCTGTATTACAAATTTAGTATACTTTTATTTGACAGTAAGCTAAAATGGGGGTAGAGTTGATAGCCTCTTATGATCAGTTGAAGAATGTAACCAAGGCTTGGGCCTACATAATTGGTCATCCCCACTTCCCTGTAATAATTACTATAATACAATATGATCAATATGGAGTGTCATCTTCAAGGCTAAAAACCACCCCACAAAAAGCCTACATTTAAAAACAGTCATGTAGTAGGTCTGCGTCTTTATTCCCATCTTGCCCTTAGGTTCTTCCTGACCATTTTTTGGTTTGTTTTTTAGATTCCATATATATGTGTTAGCATATGGTATTTGTTTTTCTCTTTCTGACTTACTTCACTCTGTATGACAGAAGCTAGGTCCATCCACCTCACTACAAATAACTCAATTTCATTTCTTTTTATGGCTGAGTAATATTCCATTGTATATATGTGCCACATCTTCTTTATCCATTCATCTGTTGATGGACACTTAGGTTGCTTCCATGTCCTGGCTATTGTAAATAGAGCTGCAATGAACATTTTGGTACATGACTCTTTTTGAATTATGGTTTTCTCAGGGTGTACGCCCAGTAGTGGGATTGCTGGGTTGTATGGTAGTTCTATTTTTAGTTTTTTAAGGAACCTCCATACTGTTCTCCATAGTAGCTGTATCAATTTACATTCCCACCAACAGTGTATGAGGGTTCCCTTTTCTCCACACCCTCTCCAGCATTTCTTGTTTGTAGATTTTTTGATGATGGCCATTCTGACTGGTGTGAGATGATATCACATTGTAGTTTTGATTTGCATTTCTCAATAATTAATGATGTTGAGCATTCTTTCATGTGTTTGTTGGCAATCTGTATATCTTCTTTGGAGAAATGTCTATTTAGGTCTTCTGCCCATTTTGGGATTGGGTTGTTTGTTTTTTGAATATTGAGCTGCATGAGCTGCTTGTAAATTTTGGAGATTAATCCTTTGTCAGTTGCTTCATTTGCACAGGGAGATCAGCTCGGTGCTTTGTGACCAGCTAGAAGGGTGGGACAGGGAGGGTGGGAAGGAGGGAGACACAAGAGGGAAGAGATATGGGGATATATGTATATGTATAACTGATTCATTTTGTTATAAAGCAGAAACTAACACACCATTGTAAAGCAATTATACTCCAATAAAAATGTAAAAAAAAAATTGACCAACTCAATGAAACCTTGTGAATACAATGTTAAAAAAACATAACTATGAATCATAAAATTTAAATTTAATATGAAAAGAATGGCAAATTATATTGAAGCTATGTGGAATTATGTTTGTAGACAACAGGAAGAGAAAATAAAATGTAAATATTGCTTAATAAAAAAAAAACAGTCATATAGTTCACTTTCAAGGAAATGCCTGTGGCTAAAGGAAGAAAGCTTTATAAATATACTGATCTATTCCAGAGGTTGGTTATTTTTATTTTTTAATATCTAAAATTAATGCACTTATTTGGTAACAAAGCAATCTCCAGCAGCTGAACAAATACATAAGCTAGTCAAAGAACCCAAAACTTCCCAGAGTTTCAACTCACAGTTTGACAGTCAGGCAGCAACTGACAAGCTCTACTCATAAAAAAAAAACAAAGAACATTTACTTCATTCACTTTTGTGTCTTTATGACAAGTGAGATGACTGTGACATAGATGTTATGAATGAAGTGGGAATAGTTCATGGTCTATTCACTGAAAAATCAATGAAGCAAGAGCAGATAAGTTAGTACTTTCCTTTGTGCACCTGCTCTCCTAGAGAGAGACATGAACTTAAACATTTAGCACCAGGAACCTGTCCCTCCTGCCACCTCTGTCAGCTCTCACCAGCTCCTAAGATACTGGTTCAAAAATGAACAAACAGCTGCTTTTTCTTCCATTCCACCTTAACTCTCCTACATATTTTCAAGCCATGTCATGTGGCTGGGACTGGCATTAGGCAAATGCTACCACTAAAACTTTCTGAAAAATCCATGTTAACACAAGAAACATTTGGAGCAATTTATAATGGTCATGATTGATGTTCGTAATTGATGCTCTGAACTGATACATTAAAGACAATGGAGAATTTATTGAAATGACATTCAACCTGCTTCTTAAAAAATATTTTGGTTTCTACTCCACATGCCAAATCATTTAAGAGTACTAGTTAGAAGTAAAATACTTGACATATAGATCGAGTCTCAATAAATCATTCATGGAAATTCCCCCACACTAGCAAAGTATTTTTTAATTGAAGTATAGTTGATTTACAATATTATATTAGTTTTAGATCTACAGCACAGTGATTCAGTACTTTTACAGCTTGTACTCCATTGAGAGTTATTATAAGATAATGGTTATAATTCCCTGTGCTGTGTAATATATCCTTGCTGCTTATCTATTCTAAACATAGTAGTTTGTATCTTTTAATTCCATACCCAAAATATCTCATAGTTGTGGGCCATATGAGCATTGCCATTTACTTAAGAAGATATTTTAAGAGAATTTGCAAACACAGAGTCTGTTATCTATGGGGCCTCATTTCCTCCCTTAGTATTTAACTTCTTTGTACTATTTTAGGGCAGCCATCATTCCTGTACTTAGAAGTCTGCTTTCTGTCATTAGCCTATTGTGGCCTGATCCTCTTTGTTCTCTTACTTATTCATAAATAACATCTCTTCAGAAGGCCTTGCTCAGAGAGAGAAAGAAGTACCTTCGAGTAGTGTCCCTAACCATCCTGTAGGTTGGCTTCTTAAGTTTAAAAATAGTCATAATGGAAGTAAAAAGTTTAAATTGCTACTTCTCAGAATTTGTTGTTGTTCCTTTCTAGTACTTCTTAGTTGGAAATATTAGTCATAAGAGTAATTGAAATGTAAATTGTTGTGGCAGTGGGATTGCCAGAGGATATTCATTCTTACAAAGCCCGAATTATGCCAGGTACCCACTAATTTAAACTATAACCATTTTTCATGTAATTAAAATGGTCATGTGGCACAGACACAGGAATCAATCATATGGTCTCACTTTCTTGCTTCTCAGAAAGAAACAACAATAATTAAAGGATGCCTTCAGCATTTCATATGACAGGTATTTACAAAGTTATAAATGTAAAATAATAATGTCCCTTTGGGGCAAGATTGTGTTTTGCTATTGTGGTCATAATAAAAGTAATGGATGACTATCAGAATGAGAGAAGTCTTTCTTAATGGTTTAAGAATAGTATCCCAACAATTTCTATCTTTGCTAGGAGGAGCATAACATATGAATAATATATTCAAGTAGAGCCTAACCATCTGTGAGAAGCAAGATAAAATACTGAAGATGCATAGAGTAAAATAATTCAGACTTATTTAAGGAAGATGCTCCAAGGTTAGAACTGACTATATGAGAGTACTATGTGGAGATGTAAAACAGTCTTCCTGAAGCAGAAGCTTCAGAAAGTGGAGCCGTAACTGTTCACAGAGCTTCTCTCATCATGCTAAGATGTCCTTCATTCATGTTCAAAGCGATATTGAAACCTTGGGCTGAATGCTGGGAGGGGCTAGATTCCTGAAGAAAGCCATGTATTCTACATACAGAGTTAATCTGAAGGGTACAATGAAAAACAAAGGCAGAAGTACAGCTGTGTCAGATACAAAGGGGAAAGCAAGACGTCATCTGGCAGTCACAGATGACTGTCACAGGTCCATTAAGAAGTGTCTTTCTTATCTCCAAAATTAGCATGACTGGGAACCTAGGAACAATTGCAGGAAAATCCCAAACATGTGACTTCCCCTTTCCTCCTATAGCCTTGCCCTTGCCACGGTATGCAGGATGGCCCATGCGAATGGTGGCTTCACACAGTCTAAACCAATCATATTGGAGAAAATGTTCTGCCCTTCACAGATGTCTGAAAGTTCATCTTCCTCCTTCTCAACACTCTCGCTACACACTGTGAGGCCAAGAGAGGTTCATTCTATTCATTTTTTCCTCTGACAAGGAAGCTACATCCTCTGAGTACAGAGGACAGAGGAATTCCTTGGCCCTTTTATCCTTCCTTCTTCTACTGAAGCCTGAGCCCTTGTTTATAAGCTTAGCTCCAAAAGCTGGTTTCTTTCAGGTACTTGGCAGCCTGCTCTCCTTTAATCTTTCACTTTTCAAAGAGTCATTTCAAAAGCAGCTGAATGAAAAGTCAAAGACAGTAGGAAAGAGGCTGCTATTCCACTAGCTGGAGATATTTTCATGTTTCCTGGGAGGTGCGGACATGGATGGTTCCATGTGGAATATAACAGAAGAAAGAGCAGGCTATTTCCCCTCAAACTCTCACTCCCACAACAAACTCATCACAGATGGAAGTGCATCTAATCATCCAGTCTCAAGTGATGCAGATTCTCCCCCTCCTTTTAGTTCTTAAAGTCCAAAATGGCTTTTTCTTTTTTTTTTTTTTTAGATGTTGGGGGTAGGAGTTTATTAATTAATGTATTTATTTTTTTGCTGTGTTGCGTCTTCATTTCTGTGCGAGGGCTTTCTCTAGTTGTGGCAAGCGGGGGCCACTCTTCATCGCGGTGCGCGGGCCTCTCACTATCGCGGCCTCTCTTGCTGCGGAGCACAGGCTCCAAACGCGCAGGCTCAGTAGTTGTGGCTCACGGACCTAGTTGCTCTGCGGCATGTGGGATCCTCCCAGACCAGGGCTCGAACCCGTGTCCCCTGCATTAGCAGGCAGATTCTCAACCACTGTGCCACCAGGGAAGCCCCCAAATGGCTTTTTCTCAAGTCATTCTACCCAGCAGGCCTCAGGTCCAGCCTCATATGGAGGCCATAGGAAGTTTATAAGGAATGCGATAGGTAATTCACTTGACCTTCTAAGCTTATGTTTAAAGGATAGACAGAAGACTATTACAGTAAGGCTATCCATGCAGTGTCCCATGATGGGTCAGCTTTTGATGCTTAGAAAGACACAGTCATATTGTAGAGGACACAAAATAACTGAAGACAACTGATCACCCAGTTTTTTGCAAATTTACAAAGATGACAGAAAAAAACTGGTAATAACTGTGAAATGTACAGAAACAAAAACAAAAACCCTATTTCTAATGAAATTGTTTATTGCTTGCCTTAAAAGAGATTTCCTAGTTAAGATACTTTTCCAAGTGGAGAATGCAATAGTGGTGGTAACATTATTTGCAAATCATTGTAATGGGGTTCTATAGGCATATAACCACACTCCAAAGCAATTTCCTGAAGGTACCCAAAAGTAGATTAAAATATGACAAGACGCCAGACTGCAATGACAACAGAGTAAAACGTGCTAAATAGAACTTAATATAGATTGTGCACAATTTAAGTAGATACAGATGTGTGGATGTATTACTTAAAGTTTAAATATGCTGCCATTAGTCTTTACAAATATTAGATGCATCACTTGCATCACTGAAGATATTATTGTACATATGTAATGGATTTTTTCTATTATATTTGATGTAATATTATCAGTTCTGTATCTAGAACTCCTATAATGATTAACTCTATATTTCATCTTCAAAACTTTTCTCATCTGAAAAAAATAAAGGCTATTTAGACCAGGGCCTAACTCTCAGTAAAAGAGTCCCTATAAATTTCCTATATTACAGATAATGATTCTCACATCAACACCATCAAACACAAACATAATAAAATTCATGTGCAGGTCCCTATCAATAGGTTATTAAGCCACAAAAATGCTCACTGAAAATTAACAGATTCTGTATATGGTCAAACTGAGCCTAAGAGATTATCAAGTTTTTTTGCTTTCCATGAGGGATGGCAAGATCTAAGACTGAGGATATGGTGGTCTTGAAATGTATTTCAATAATTGATTCCACACCATCAAAAATTTGATGGTCACATCAGTGCCACATAGCAGACATTGTCCACTGCTTATCCAATTTCCCTCTCTTTTTCCTTCTAACTAACCCCCATTTTGTTCAGTATCCTCCAAATGGCCATGATTTTCAGGGACCAGCTTCCAACAATAATTGGAGAGAGTGAATCTGCTGATTGGTCTAAGCCTATTGTGGGGTCTCACTCCTCTTCCTGGAAGAGGGGTTCAGGCATGAGCATGGAATATCATTTTGTGATTTTTCTCCTCTCACAGTCTTTGGATGCTGATTTCTCTGATGCTGGGAAATCAATAACCATCTGGGACATGAGGACAGATGATGGCAAATTAATAGCAACTGAGCTTCAGATAAGGCTTTGAAGGAAAGGTTGCATTTGAATCAGAGGTGATAGACTCCCTAAGATAACACTTTCAGAAAAGGGCTTCTTATATTTTGATCATTAATAAAGACAAAAGGAATAAAGCAAAATCTAGTTAATAATAGGAGGGAAAGAAAAAGAGAGCCAACAGATGCCACCTCCAGCAGTTCACTCACTTTGGCTGCAATTCACTTACCAGTGTCTTTGGCAATTTCCTCAATGTAAACCAGAGCTACAGAAAAAGTAATATTTAATATCTGAATTTATCTCAGTTGAGAGAGGGATGGCAGTCACGTTATATTTAGAATGCCAAGTCTAATGAACTAATCACAACTTCTAAAATGCCACATTAGGGGGGATGCTAAGGTCCAGCCCCAGCTCAGTTGAAAGGAGATCTGTGTTTAAGGATTTCTGCCTGGAGCCCAGTAGAATGGCAAGCCAGTTACCATTCTTCTAAGAATGGTAAACAGCTTGCCAAGTATTTGCCACCTTTGGTTTTGTTGATTTAACTAAACTGCGTAACATATGTACATTGCACCTCTGCTGACTCCAAAAATATCTGGTAACAAGTATAAATATTTCTAAGTTGAATTTCTGCTCATTATTCATTTACATATTGAGTGAATATATCAGGAGAGGACAAAAACAGACAACCAATTATTTATAATGCAAGGCAAGAAGTGATAACTGGTAAGTGCTACAATAAAGACATGAAAAAGGAACATCATTTTCTAATTAAAATTAAACAATTTACAGCCTTCTCTCTGAGATTCGATTTTTGACCCCCTCAGGGTATCTTCAGCATTTTAGACTCATTTGCCTTTTAAAAGCAGATAAAGTTGCAATTTTGCCTAAGCCTAAGGCACAGTCAGAAGAAAGTAAAAAAAGGAAAAGAAGGAAATAGAGGAAAGGATACAAGAGAAAACTTGAGAAAACTGAATGAAAGAGGCAAGAAAGAAGCAGGGGAAACATGGGAAATGGTCACCAACAACTCTTAATGTGCCATTTAACAACCATCCTGGAAGTCTCAGCAGGGTCTTCAAAAAGTTAATCATAATGATCTTTATTTATTTATTTATTTATCTCTAAGCTTCCTGTGTTCTTGATACTTTTTGGAATAAAATGGTTAAGACTGCACAGAAAAATGATTCCTATCCCAAATGTCATTTACCCTAACCTCATTCATGTTACCAATATCGTTGCTACTAAAGTCAATTTTGAAAACTTAAACATAAGACAACTTCTAGTGCAGTGGGGAAACCACTGGTGATTCAAATAATTCATACTAAAGATTAATTCTTGAAATGATGATGAAGTCCCCTTTGATTTAAAATTTCATTATTAGATGGTATCATCTATCAGTTTTAAATCTAGAATATTTTACTCTTTTGCTGTAACATCTTAATTAATGAAATAAATGTGATTGAAGTTGAAAAGAATATTTTAAATGATCCTTCTTTATATTTCTATTTTCCAAACTAGATCATAAAGCTAACTTTTAACTCAATAGGAAAGAATAAAAATACCAGAATTCATAGTCTTTGCTTTTTAGTGCTTTTGCTTCTGCTATGTGTTGGTATTTTTATCTTGATTTTACAGCATTTCTTTTTATGGGTTGCAGTTAAAAAATATTGAAAGCTACTGCTTTAAACTAACTTCCCTAATGCTATCGACCTATTCTATTTTTTTTTAATTGAGTCACTATAGATGGATACAAAGGGGGGCAACGGTATGACTGGGAACAATGTGCACTCAGTCTAATCAACTGGTTTGATAAATGTTTGCATTTGAACTATTTTACTTTTCTCAGACAAAATCTCACTGGGAACCTTCAAATAAAAAAATGGAGAAAACAGAACCAAACAAAACAGAGTTTCTCTGGTTCGAACAGGGTCTGCCCCATCACCCCTTTTAGCCTCCTTCTGGAGAAACAGTGTTCAAAGCATCAGTGCCTGGTCTTGTAGCACCTCCACTGGGTTCTCTGTCATTTTGAACAAGTTACTCAACTTTTCTGGCCCCAGTTGTTCCACATGTAATATGAGGAATTTATAACCCCATTATGCTCACAGACGTATTGTAAGTATAAATTACGTAAGAGATCTCATCTCCCAAACTCCTAAGTTGCTTCTCAGCCATTGTTTTGTGCCAACTCAGTGTTTTCCAATCATCACAAAGTGCCTTAAAAATGTATCAAGGCCAATTTAATTTGAAATAACCCTAGCACATTTAGGTACTTGCAACTCTTCCCCCAAGATATTTGACAATTGTTAATGTTATAAATTAAACTTGGTTCAGAGACATGGAGAAAAATATACTGTATCCCATCTCTAGGAGATGCCTTATCCTACATGAAATTCTATTATTTTAGCCTTGTTCCTTTGGATCAATATCTGTATTGCATTAAAATGTGAAAAATTTTTAAAAAGAATTGTATGGAAGAGTAAATCATAGTCACCAGAGAGTGTAACTTAGGATTTTTTTAAAATATGTGAGTAAACGTTTGGATACCAGGTGCCTGAAGATTGAATTCTAATTGTTATAAGTAATTCCAATTCTGAAAATCGAATTCCAGTTGTTATAAGTCATAATATATAAGTAATAATACCCTGCATTTGAATGCATTTGAATTTTTCTTGGTAGTTTACAAAACTACCCCATCCTAGATCCCTGTAATATCCTTATGGAACACTTAGATAAGCCTTTATAAATTACTTTTTAAAAAATAGTTAAGTGGGCTTCCCTGGTGGCGCAGTGGTTGAGAGTCCGCCTGCCGATGCAGGGGACACGGGTTCGTGCCCCGGTCCGGGAAGATCCCACATGCCGCAGAGCGGCTGGACCCGTGAGCCATGGCCGCTGAGCCTGCACGTCTGGAGCCTGCGTGTCCAGAGCCTGTGCTCCACAACGGGAGAGGCCACAACAGTGAGAGGCCCGCGTACCGCAAAACAAAACAAAACAAAACAAAAATCCTAAAGTTTGTGAATGTTCTTCCTTAACATACACACACACACACACACACACACACACACAAATAAAAAAAAAAATAGTTAAGTAAAATAAAGCTAAGAGTAGGCTTAGTAAATTTCCTAATTTTAAAGTTAGTAAGTAGTAAGAAAATAACCTGGGAAAGGAATCTACCTTCTATGCTCATTTAGGTATTGATATATCTGCCCTTCCACTTTGCAATGTTACAAAAACCAGACTTGAATGTCATGAAACAAACATAAGAGGTATTCCAACCCTGATCACCAGAAACAGGACCTCAGAAAACTTTTTGAAGAATTGCAGGATATACCACTTAGCGTTACATTTGCCATTAAGTTTGCAGTTCTTTAAATTGTCCCCCAGTGGCCTTAGGAAGTTAACATAGCATACTTGGTCCATAGAGCCAGGGTAGGTCTCTCTTCAAGAAGAACTGAGTTCTTCAAGAGAAAACACCTCTAAACACAAAGTATCAATATTATTGCATGCAATTGATGATAAGGGAAGCACTGCAATCAACACTCAATAGAGCAGCATATTTATCATCAGTGAAAATCACTAAATAAACAAGCAGTTTATGGCTTTGTAACGTGAGGTAAAAATTTATCTCTAATTTCGGTGCAGTATATTTACTTCCCTGGTTGAAGAGCCGCTACAACAAAAAGATAATGGACATATTTAACCATTAGTTGACACTACTGAGAATGACAGAGGAAACATGAAAATGAATAAACATGGTTCATCTTTAAATAACATTTGTGAAGATGAAACCTTGTGAATTAAGTACAGTTTACTCAAGGGTACTGTTAAAAATGTTTATGAAGTTGCTTTTGTTTTCAGTCCAGAAGGAAGTTTACCTATGGGCTACATTCACTGTTATTCAGTTTGCTTTATTAATTTCACTTAATTTATGTTCTTCTTTTCTACTCTGATTTAGCATTGTGAGCTTTCTGATGTACTCTGTTAGGACTACCAAGAGTGCTATCTCAACAGCTCTCAAAAATCAATACAGAGTGGGTGGAAAGATAATGTGCTGAACTGAGTTTCTGAAATTGAGGCAACTTTCGTTCTTAAAGCAGTAAAATATATTTTAGAATTTTTAAATATTATAAAGATTATCTAAACTCAACACAGCTGAGTACACAACTATCAATGTAATTTGATTTCAGGGGTGTAACTCCTGACTTGGAAATTAGCTTTTGGTTTTGGTCATTGTTTTGTTTAAAATTTTCTTTTAAGATAACTTTAGACTTACAAAGAGTGGAAAAAATAGTCCAGAGAGTTCCCATATACCCTTCACCCAATTTCCCCTATGTTAACATTTACATAGCCATACAACAGTAATCAAAACTAAGATATCAAATCTGATATAATAACATAAAACTAAGGTACAAAATATATTCATATTTCACCAGTTTCTCCATCCATGTCCTTTTCTGTTCCAGTATCCCACACTGCACTCACTTGTCATATCTCCTAAGTCTCCTTCAGTGTGTGACAGTCTATTCTCATCTTTCACAACCTGGGCATTTTGAAGTAAACTGGTCTCATATTTTGTAGGATTTCGCTCAATTTGAGTTTCTCATAATGAAATTGAGGTTATGTGTTACTAAGAAGGATACCACAGGGTGATGTGACCTTTTCAAGGGGCACATAATGTTGATATGTATTACTAATGATATTAACATTAATCACTTAACTTAAAGAAGTGTCTACCAAGATTCTCCACTGAAAAGTTAGTACTTTTTGCTCTGAAATTTATAAATATTTGGGGGGAGATACTTTGAGAGTACCCAGAAATGTTGTCTGCTTAAAATTTTGCCCACTAGTTTTAGCACCCATTGGTGGAACTTGATTGTGGCAGTCATTACTGTGATGTTCTAATGGGGATATTCTGTTTTCTTCATTCCTCTTCATTTATGAATTGTAATCCTTGCATAGGAGAAGTTGTCATTTCTCCTCCATTTTTTATTAATCTGGTTATTTATTTATATTAGTATGAACTCATGAATATATATTTAACTCTTTGGGTTATAATACAATACTATTGTTATGTATTTTATTGCTCAGACTGAACACAAATTTTTAATTTTTATGACATCAAAATTATCTCTTTTTTCCTTTCTTTTATGGTTAGTGCTTTCTGTGTGCTAAGAAATCTTTATCTACCCCAAAGTTGTGAAGATATTCTCCTAGGCTTTCTTCTGGAAGCATTACTGTTTTAACTTTAACATTTTTGATTTATTATTTAACTCAAGTGAATTTTTTTGCATGATGTGAGTCAAGGGTTGGGATTCTTCTTCCTCTCCCCCCATCCAATTAGTCCAGCAACTTTTTCTGAAAAGACTTTCTGTCCCTTCACCAATTGATTGTTGATACTTTGGTCACAGTTATTTGATCATACTTGCGGGAATATTTCTGGACCCTCATTTTGTATTTTGATCTGTTTATCTGTGCTTTCACTAATACCACACCCTCTTGATTACACTGCTTAATAGTAAGTCTTGAAGTAAAAATAAAACATTCAAATTTGTTCTTTTCTTTCAACTTATTTTTGTCACTTTAGGTTCTTTTCCTTGCAACTTAGATTACAGAATGTGCTTACAATTTTTTATTAATTTGTATTGGAGTATAGCTGCTTTACAATGTTGTGTTAGTTTCTACTGTACAGCAAAATGAATCAGCTATACATATACATATATCCCCTCTTTTTTGGACTTGCTTCCCATTTAAGTCACTACAGAGCACTGAGTAGAGTTCCCTGTAGGTTCTCATTATTATCTATTATATATAGTATCTTTTTTTTTTTTTTGGGCCATGCTTCACAGCATGTGCGATCTTAGTTCCCTGACCAGGGATCAAACCCATACCCCCTGCATTGGAAGTGCAGAGTCTTAACCACTGGACCACCAGGGAAGTCCCTTATAATTTTTTATCAAAACAAAGGGAAAAAAAAACCATTGCAGTTTTATTGGATTTTCATTGAATCTTTACACCAATTTGTGGAGAACTGATACCTTAACAGTATTGCTTCATCCAATCCACGAACTTGCTATGTATTTCCCATAGAGTTTTAATCTCTCAAATGTTTGGTAGTTTTCAGTGTACACATCTAAAGTATCTGTCATTAGATTTATTTCTAAACACTGTATGTTACTTCAAAGGGAATAGTTAAAATTTTTATTTCTCAATTATACTTTGAAAATTTAAAGAAAACAATTGATTTTTGTATATTGACTTTATTTGGTGAAATCTTACAAAATTCCCTTATTAGTTCATAGGACAGATACTATAAGTTCCTTTGGATATTTTATGTACGATTGGGTTGTCTATGAATAATGATAGCTTTATTTCATCTTTTCCAAACTTTATTTCATTTTTTAATTTCTTTTAGTTCTTTATCTTTCCTTATTAAATTTCTGGAATCTTTACTACAATGCTGAAAAAAAAAATGAGAGCAGGGTTTTTTTTGTCCTTGATCTAAGAGAAAAGGGATTAATTTGAATGCTTTACTTCATGACTTACTATAAACCTTTGTAATCAGAGGGTGTGGTATTAGTGAAAGCACAAATAGATCAAAATACAAAATGAGAGTCTAGAAATATTCCCGCAAGTATAATCAAAGGACTGTCAACCAGAGTACCAAAGTAATTCAGTGAGTGGACAGAAAGTCTTTTCAGAAAAAGTTGCTGGACTTATTACACGGTGCGGCGAGAGGAGGAAGACTCTAAACCCTTAGCTGACAATTAAATTTGATACTAGCTATAAAGTTTTCATAGGTGTTCTTTATCAGGTTGAATAAATTTTCTTCCATTCCTGGCTTATTGCTGGGATTTTTTTTAAATCACAAATTCAATTGTCACTGAATTTAGCAAATACTTTTCCTGCTCTATTGAAATGATCATGTAACTTTTCTCTCATAATCTGTTACTCTGGTGAATTATACTGATTGATTTTCATATGTGAACCCATCTTGAATTCCTAGCATAAAACCTATTTGGTCATCATGTATTATTCCTATTATCTACTGGTAATACTTTAAGGATTTTTGCATTTATACTCATGAGAGATATTATCCTGTACGTTATTTTCTTGCAATTTTTTTGTAATATCCTTGTCTTATTTTGGTATCAAGATTATGCTGGCCTCATAAAATGAATTGGAGGGTGATTGTCCTTATCTACTTTGTGAAGAGTTTCAGTAATACAGGTATGATTTTTTTCCTTAAGTATTTAATAGAATTTATTAGTGAAGCCATTTGGACCTGGAGTTTTCTTTGTGGGAAATTCTATTTCTTTAACACATATACGACAATTTAAAAATCCCACTTCTCATTGTAAAAGTTATAGTAAGTTGTGTCTTTAAAAGAATATCAATTTCCTATAAATTGTTATATTTAATGTTAGGAAGCTCTTCATTATATCTTCCTATTTCCTTTAACATCTCTAGTGATGTCCCTTTTTTTTTCCTGACTGTAGTAATTTGTTTTTTGAGGGTTTTTTTCTTTTTTTCTTGATCAGTCTTGTTAGTAGGTTTATCAATTTTATTAATATTTTCAATGAATTAACTGACTTTGTGATTTTCTCTATTATTTGTTAATTTTCAATTGCATTGATCTTTAACTCTTTTATTTCCTTTTGTTTGCTTTCTTCTTTTTAGTGTCTTCTGAAGGTAGGAGACCAGATCATTCATTTCATACCTTTTTTCTTTCATAAAATAAGCATTTAAAGCTACACATTTCCTTTAATGGATTGTTTTAGTTGCATCCCACTAATTTTGATATGGGGGGTGTGTGTGTATGTATGTCTGTGTGTCTGTGTGCTCGTGTGTGTGTGCATTTTATCATTCAGTTCATAATAGGTCTAAATTTATCTTTATCTTGTGGTTTATTTTTTGATGCATGAGTTATTTGGAAGTGTTGTGTTTAATTATGAAATACTTTGTGAAATTTATCAATTTTTATTGATATTGATTTCTAGTTTATTACATTTATGTTCAAGAGTTCACTTTGTATTATTTTCATTCTTTGAAATTTATTGGGTTTTTTCACATGGCCCTGAATATGATCTATTTTCATGAAAATTCCATAATCATTTGAAAAGAATGCATATCCCATTTGTAGGCTTGTTTTATTTATTTATTTTTGTAGTGTTCTGAAAATATCATCAGGTTAATTTGGTTGACAGTCTTAATCAACTCTTCTATGTAACTATATGAACTCATACTATCAATTTCTGAAAGAGGGGTCTTTAAAATCCCCAAATAATATTGTAGATTTGCCCATTTTCTTTTTAGTTTTGACAATTTTTGGTTAAAAAACCTTTAGAAATTTTTATGTTAGATTCAGACACATTTAAAATTAATGTAGATTCTTGATTATTTGGCACTTTTATCTGACATTAACACAGTCAAATCAGCTTTCTTCTGCTTAGTGTTTGCAGGAAATGTATATATTTCTGTCCTTTAACTTACAGCCAGTGCCTGTGTGCCTCTGTTTTTAAAGTAATTCTTATAAGCAACATGTAGATCATTCTTGCTTTTTTTAATCCTGCCTAATAATCTGCATCTTTTTAATCAGGTTTTTTAAGCTATGTATATTTCATGTAATGATTGAGAGGTCTATATTTAAGCCTATGATCTTGGTGTTTTCTACGTCCTGTATTTCTTGTTCCTTTGCTCCTCCTTCCAAGCCTTTTTATTGGGGGGGCGGTGCAGTACGATGTACTAAATCAAGTATCTTTTAATATTCCATTTATGTCCTCTATTGACACTTTAACTATGCTTCTTTGTCATATTTTTAGTGTTTACTGGATAGGCTACAATGTGCATCTTTAACCTTCCAAAAGCATGCCTTTGCACATACATGAACAGCTTGTCTTTGCACATGGTGTTCCCTTTTCCTGGAATGCTTTCTCCACAGATATCTTTAAGATTTTCTTTCTCACTTTCTTCAGGTCACTGCTCAAATGTCACTTCATCAGAAAAGCCTTCTATAACTCCTTTATATAAAATTGTAACCCACCTCTCTGAGTTGCTTTTTGTATCATGTTTTATTTTTTCCATTACATTTAAGGAAATTTGATTAACTGAGGTAAAAAACGAGACTGATTACTTAAGGGGGGCTTGGTGTGTTCAATCTGAGTTTATTCAAATTAGTAAGCACAAGTCAATGTGATTATTGATATTTTAACGTATTCCTCTAAACTCTTTCAAAATTTATAAATTGAATTTAAAGGCTTATGTTTTGTTTTATGAATTTATTACTTATTTAAAAGTCAACTGCGCTTCCCTCCTGGCTCAGTGGTTAAATATCTGCCTGCCAATGCAGGGGACATGGGTTCGAGCCCTGGTCCAGGAAGATCCACATGCTGCAGAGCAACTAAGCCCATGTGCCACAGCTACTGAGCCTGTGCTCTAGAGCCCATGAGCCACAACTACTGAGTCCACGTGCCACAACTACTGAAGCCCGTGCGCCTAGAGCCTCTGTTCTGCAACAAGAGAAGCCACCGCAATCAGAAGCCCGTGCACTGCAACGAAGAGTAGGCCCCGCTCACCGCATCTAGAGAAAGCCCGCGCGCAGCAACGAAGACCCAATGCAGCCAAAAATTAATAAATAAAATAAATAAATTTATTTTTAAAAAGTCAACTAACTGTAAATAATCCTTTAAATATTCAAAATTTCTTCTTCAACACTCTTTGCCATCTCTCATTCTTCACATTTCCACTTAAAATTAACAGAAGTTAAAAGAATTGGAATGTTTTTCTCATCCCTCAAGTCTGGATTGAGACTCCTCCTACATACTTCTAGAAAACTCTTTTTTCAGAATATTTATCACATAGTATTATAACTGCCATTTTGTCTCCCAGCACCTAGCATAGTCCCTGGCACATAGCAGCCACTCAATAATACTTGTTGAAGGAAGGAAAGGGTAGAAGGAAGGAATAGCTGGGGAGAGGGAGGAAGGAAGGAAGAAGCCCTCCTCTCCTACTCCTGGTCAACGCACCTTCAATATCCATCATTCTTTTTAACCTCACAAAATTTCCAAATTTTCAAAGTAAAATATATCAAAATAGAAGCACTTTTTCACTGCAGTTAGATCCAATATAATTTAAGTTTTGTGTTTGAGCTTATGAAAGAAAGGGAAATTATTCTTTCTGGCTGTCAAGTAATGCTTGGGCAAACTCTTACTGATTTATTAAGGCTACATACACACAGAGTAAATTTTCAGAATACGAAATTCTGTTACTTTTGTATGTTCCATATAGTCTTAAGCACAATATATGCTGTTATGAAATATTAAACCAAACGCCACTATTTCTTGACTTAACATGTTCCATCTTGTTGCTTAGTTACTTTGTTCTACAAAATTTTAAATTCACACTTGCCACTTGAAGCAGAAATTTTAAGGCGATAAAAGCTTTGAAGATAATGACTCAGTTCTGCAGTCTATCCAACTTTTCCAGAAGATCCCTGAAGATATTTATACATACAAAAGCAGAGTGACTCTTCCTAGGTATGACAGTCTACCTTTTTAGCATTTCACATCAATCCTCTTCTTTTTCTCCTATGCTTTGTTTCAGTACCACTCTGTTCATATTTCTTTAAATACATCATAATCACCAATGCCTTCACATCTACTGTGCCCATGTCCTGGATTTCCCATCTCACTTTTATTTCTTCAACCCAACTTTCCACATGAGAATCAGTCATCTATTCCTCTGTGTTCCTAAAGCCTATACATCACTCATATCTACCATATGTTATTTGGCATAAACATAATTATATCTAGTGAAAAACATAACTTTTTCTCCTTGTAATATCTTTCCAGAAGTACAATGTGTTTGTTCAGCATAAATTAATGCACAAGCTCTTTTCAAATACAAAGGGAAATCTCGAGGGGCCTGAGTATGAGCAGAATCATTCCACAGCCTTTTCTACAGACGAAAAAGAATTTGCTTGTTCCTCATCTGGGATAGGAAGGAGCAGATCAAAAGACAAAGAAATGGTGATGGATAATGGAGGGCCCCATGATTTAAAATGTGATCCCACCCATGTGTTGCTGAATATCTATGTAAAGATACAAATTCATGAAATGCTTGCATAACAGTAGATTTTATGAGAAACTGGTGAAAGTTGGAGTTTTGCACTCATATGGCAGGGGTGAAGTTATGACTAAAAGGATAGACACAGTCAGGTGATGGCCAAGACAAAGGTAAGAAAACAAAAGTAATAAAATGCTGTGGATTTGAAGCAAGTTTATAGAAATCTCTCATACCTGGAGTCACTCAGGTTTTATTTTTGACTCTCTAAATTAGAGCCTGTGATCTAGCATGCCTTGGTCAGCTAGTTTGTATGTAGTCATCCACCCTCAAACCCAATCAAGGTTGCAGACAGTGTTACCTTGACTCAAGTCTGGTGAACAAGGAGATAAGGATATAGAACTTGTCCAGGCACAAATCCTTATTGCTCTAGGAATACACCTCAAAGTCAAAGTAAAGTTTTGAAAACTACTACCTACACTGTTGAATGGCATCAAATGGAAAGGTAGGCATACAGGAAGTGGGGTGTGAACTTATTAGCTCAGCAGTTTTAAGAAACTCCCACATGAAGCATCTGACTAGGGGTTATTTTTAACACAGCTTAACTGACACACCATGCTTTAAGAAATTGAAGAAATATTTTCTAGAAGGGGGGAAAAAGTCTGTTGTACATATATTTAAACTGACAAGTTGTTCTCTCCTATTTCACCCATTGAGAGCAGAATCCCTGGACTGGACTGCTACTATACCATTGCCTAACAGGCAGGTATTGGAATCTCTAAATCAGGCCACAAACTACGAGAAGCAATGGACATTTTAAGGGTGCATATATCTAGGGTTTGCAGAGGACGATTCAGTGATGTGAAGAAAACAAGTCCTTGAAATATTACAGTACAGCCACAGATCTTGGGAGTGAAAAAGTGACAGAAATTAATAGAAAGTTGGGAAGATACAGCATATGGTACTAAAGCCACCAGTGAAACTATCTTCCCAATAGAAGAATTTATAACATTTTTTGGGTATTCCAAAAAATGGAGAAGTTCCATGATTGAAGTTCCAATTTCTGACCACCAGCAGGAAGGGAATGGGGCAGAAATATTTTAAGATATGTGAGACACTTTAACTAAACCATTCAACAAAGTGCTTGGAAATCAGACCCAGGGAGCAATTTATAGCAATGCTTTACTATAAAAAATTTTGACAGCATGAGCAGATTATGAGCCCCTAAATTCTTACTATTAGTGAATCTATTTCGGAGAAAGAGAGAGTGATGTGACATTAGCTGCCCTCTGGGATCAAGAATAAACAGGCTGGCACACTGAAAGTGAGGGGAAATTTGAATTGAGGTAAGTACAGTGCAGACCCAGAAGTCAACTGCAGGCACTAAGTGAGCTTAAGCGGCCCCCCACTTTACTAAGAAGGTTTGGCAGTCATGAGTACTGCTTGACAAGTATTTCTTTTTCTTCTCTCTTTCTGGCACATGGTGCTATTGTGTTTCTCCATCCCCTCTGAACTTAGGCATGGCCACCCAACTTGTTTGGGAGATGAAATGTGAGCAGAAGTGAGTGAGTCACTTTCAAGCAAAGACATTCAGAGTCACACACAAGTTGTCATATCCCTTCCCACTGCTGCAGTGATTAAGGAAATACATGTCAAGATGGAGTCTCCATCATCCTGGCTCCCTGATTGTCCCCAATAAACATGTACATATATGATTGAGAAGTAAACCTGTATTGTTGTAAGCTCTGTTGGATACACCCTACAGTAATCCCCAATAATGTTTATCTCCTGGTGTTCACACTTTTGTGTAATTCCCTCCCCTTGAGTGTGGGTGGGACTTGCTTGTATGGCTTGCTTCTAACCAACAGAATATGGCAAAAATAACAGGAGGTCGTTTCTGTGATTACATTACAATACATATAAGACTGTCTCACTAACAGACACACTACAGACTCCCCTCACTGGCCTTGAAGAAGTAAACTACCATAAAATAAGGACGTGTGTTGGAGAAGCCAGTGACAAAGAACTATGGGCAGCCTCAAGGAGATAAATATGGCCTCCAGCATGAAAGTAAAGCGTCAGTCCCATAGCCAATATGAGATAAGTTCTGCCAACAAAATGCGGGAGCTTAGATGTGAATCTTTCCCTAGTTCAGCCCCCGCCAACACCTTAAATGCAACCTGTTTGAGACTCTCATTCAGAGAACCCAGAACCCCAACTTCTAATCTGTAGAGACTGAGATAATTAATGAGTATGTTTTAAGTCACCAAAGTTTCTGATAATTTATTATATAGCAATAGAAACTAATACATCAGCCATTGAATTTTGGAAGTTATTACCGCAGCATAAGCTAGCTTATTCCTTCTGACAGAAGGATCCAGAATAAGCTGAAGATTTATGTTCAAGATTGTGCCTACGAATTCCTTTACAGTTTAGGTAGCCCTAGCCCATAACAGGCTCCCAAGATCCAGTGGTTTTACTTATATAAGCATCTATTGTGTGCTACTATATGCAGTAGCATTGTCCCCATATGTGTGGGACTGAGCCAGAAATGCTGTGAGGTAGAAACACTTACCAGTTGACTGAGATCACAGTGATCATGGGCCTCTTAAAACAGCATTCATGGAGTAAATGCTATCTTTATATCCCAGGATTTTCAAAGAAAATTTATGATTTTGGATTATGTGCCATGTTTATTTGTAACACTCTATACTCTCTGGAACACGATCACATAGCTCCAGATTTATATGCATCCTGGTTTGAAATGTGTAATCTTATAGGAGCCAATTTATAGGAATTAGCTATATGAATTAGTGAATGCATGGTAATGATGACAATAGTGGATGGATCTAGAATTATAACATCTAATACCTTTTTATAAGGCTGCTATTTGGCATTTATACTAAACCTTCCTAGTGCCTTACACAACTTTGCATTTGGTTATTTATTTGCCTCTGATTTTTTATCAGTTTTCTCTTATGTCACTTTTCAGAGTCTGCTATGTACTACATGTAAATAACTTCTGTGTAAGTATCTGTCTTTTATAAAAGGCTCTGAGAACCTTCAGGAAAGGGCCATGTCTTATTTTGCTTCCTACATGCAAAGTTTAGCACAGTGCCTGGCAGTTGGTTCTTGGTTACTGAAAAAGAGAGGAAAGGAATGGAGTGGAGTGGAGGGGAGGGGAGAGGAGGGGAGGAGAGGGAAGGGAAGGGAAGGGAAGGGAAGGGAAGAGAAGGGGAAGGGAAAGGAGAGGGGAAGGAAAGGAACGGGAAGGAACACCTTGGTTATCTGGTTGCCACTCATAGACCAAGTTCTTGGTGAATCCGTATTTCCAGGACATGATCTATGGTAGGCAAAGGGTGAGAAGACATGACACATGAACATAGTTCTAGCAAGTCTATGAGGATTGACTCAGCCATTCTAAATTGAAATTTGAGAGCGGTTAGCCCATCCCATAAATATACTTTTCTGAGTACTTTTAACACCTCCTGTACCTCAAAAGCAGTTGACCCAGAAGTTATGGTTATATTTCATGACCCTGTCCCTCAGTTGCTACTGAAAAAGGAGAGAACAGACTCAAGTTAGACTAATTAAATTTTGTCTCTCGAAAATTTGGAATTAAGATTCATTGACAACAGTATCTGCTAGATTGAACTGAGGAGGAAAAAATTCAAAAGCTGCATGGGTGGCCATATGCATATAGAAGGAGAAAAAGACACAATGTAGAGAGAAGAATAGAGAAATCACAAAGAAAGTGCAGAAATAAGAGACCAGGTAGGAAGTAGGAGGGGGAACAAGAGAGGGAAACTAACTGACTAACTTGATGACTGAAGACTTCCCATTGCCATCCTTGGGTTTACTGTAATTAAATGTGTCTTTTACACTTATCACAAATTGTGTCTTTTGCTTAATTTGAAGTATGATATTTATGAAACATATTTCTACTAAGATATGCTCCTTTTCCCAAGGTCTCTTTTCCCTTTTTTCATCCTAAATTAACATACTAGGTGGCATGAGAAGGATTCTCTGATAGAGGCTAAGGGAAAAAATAAGGCACTTTGGAAATTATAAATAATTTTTATACTTATAATATAAAGATGAGATTGCACTTATCACCTGTTACTAGAAAGCAGTGTGTTTCTCCAAGCACCCTGGATTCCCAAGGCGGCCATGGATAGAATTCAGGCAGTTCATGATGGGAAAAAAGATATCCTTAGCTTTACTAACCTCTAACTGAAATTAGAATTATTTTCAGTTATGGAGGTAGGAAAATAAACAGTAATATATAACAATAACTTTAATTTTATCATCAATAGAAATCAGAAATTTTCACATCCTATAACAAGTTGTCCCAGAAATCCTGACATATTGATCGCAACTTCAAAATGATGGTACTTATTAGACTCACCACTAGATAGTATTATTTAATGCATTAATAAGAAAGCATGAAATTACTATATCACAAAATTGTTTTTAATACTTTGTTAATTGCATTTCAATGTAATTGGTTTCCTTTGTGATCCTATGTATTTTATTATATGAATTTTAGAACATTATTCTGAGAAGGGATACACAGACTTCATCAGAATTCCAAATGGGTGCAGGGCACCTAAAAGGGTTAAGAACCCCCTACTGACAAATAGAAAAGATAAAAATTTTTGTTTCTGCTATAGCTGAAGTCTTTACATGTTATGGCTGATGAAAGGGTAAGTGGTATTATCATGCTGAGTCAAATCACTCAACTTGACTACCAGTTAAGGAACATAAGTACAGGTTGTATTGAATCTGGAAGGGGTAATGAAAAAATATAAATCCCATCACTTCCATCATTTTTTGTCTTATAAATATGTTCCAATCCTCTTTCAGTAACTAAAGACCATGTAAATAAATAAATATAAATATAAATATATATATATATATATATACACACACACACACATACACATATTCTAGTGATGATTTTAAATAAGCATACTGTCAGCCCCCAGTTATTACCTAAACTAATTTGAGAAAGAAAATCCATGGCTAGAATTACAAACGAGTGGGTTTGCAATTTATGGCACTTAGGAAGTGAAGGACCATTGACAGTAATTACTTCTTTTCCTCTTAAGGCCCCCTAAGAAGGAAGGTATAACATTTTCCTACTGAGGAAATTCAATGTTCAGCAGACCATACACAATTATAAAATTAGCTAATTGATAACTTATTAACATTAGAAGCATGCATGTTCATCAGTAGATATTTTTAAGTCAACTTCTACTCTAATTTCAAATCAATATTTCAAATGAGACCCACCAAGAAACTTTATTTTATTTCATATTTATTCATTTGCATTTAAGTCTGCTACATCTGATCAATTCTAGAATCTTTTAGAAGTTTAGATATAAATAGAGAAAACCACTTACTATGAAGTCTATGCAGTTTGCTATAATTAAAAATTAATCTACGGCATTATTCTAAAAATACTCAGTAACTGGTCCACATAAAGAAAGGCCACCTCTGACTGTTTCCTTAACATAGGAAAAGACCTACACCTTGATTCTTGACTATGTGAGAGCAAAGAACAGTATATAAAGGAAGAATGGCTGATGAGTGCATAAAGCTTGTTCTCAATATTTTCTGAAGACCCATTTTATGAAAAAGGCTTAGTTTTGAGCCATTCTGCTTGATCTACAAAATTCTGTAGTAAATTTTAGTCTCCTGAAAAATAGGAATAGAGAGAAAAAGTACCTTATGAAGGGGATAGTTCTATGTTGTAATGTTCAAACAAAGGTTAACTAAATAATGAACAGTTTTGATTGTAACAATCTCTTAATGCCATAGTTAGTGGAGGTGTTTGAAAGCTGCATAGTGGCAGGGTAAAGCTTGAGCTCAAATTCTAATTCTGTCACTTTCCACCTGCATGTCCTAGGGAGAATCATTTAATAAGCCCCAGAAAACTCATGTGTAAAAGGAAGAATATAACAATTCTCCCACAGAGATGTTGGGAGGATTTCATGAAACAATAAAAGTGCCTAATAAAGTGCCTGCATATAGTAGGTACTCAGTAAATGTTGGCACCGTGCCCTCTTCTGCTGGTTTCATATCCCTACTGACCATCAGGCTGAGCAGCAGATGCAAATTCAATGCTTGTTGGCTTCAGGTGAGATGGAATCAGGGAAAGAAGAAAACATAAATTTACAGTGATTGAATCCGAAAAAGGACTAGACCTGAGGAGAAACAGGGCAACAAAAGCAATACATCTCAAACAGGTAATGGAATAGCTCAAGCTTATATGTCTTTAATTCATGTAGTTTGACTCTCTGAGGGCCTTTCTTTAGCACTCTCCATTGCTTTCTAGAAAATGTGTGCCTTTTATTTTGATTATTTATTTTGATGCTATATATTTAAATTAGGCTTATTATATTTTCAATAATTTAAAGGAAGTGGACTTACAGTGGTAGTACATAATAATATTTCTTATTGTTTAATATCTTAAATTGAAATTTAGGTAATAAATCACTGGGGGATGGGTTGTCCCATTCTAAAACTCCACAGCCTAAGTGGTTGGCTTATTTAAGCAACAATAAGTGAGAAAGGAAGGGGAATGAAAAAGAGAGTAGAAAGGAGAGAAAGAGAGAGGGAGGCAGGAAGAGAAAAAACAGAAAGAGTAAATAGGACATTTTTAAAAATCGAATTTCAGTTAGGTAAGTAGTGGGTACCTCGTTGAGAACACAGACATAGGGTGCTTCTGTAACCCAAAAGTCCAGCCAGGCATGGACTCTTGGCAAAAATATAAGACAATACATTGCCTTTTCCTTCTGCTTCTCCCTTTATAACCCTATATATTTCTTTGTTTTTGCACTTTCAGAAATGCCAAACAGACATGGTAAAATTTCAGAAAAGGAAAGCTAAAGCAATCACAAGGATTCAAAGTGGCAATAGTGCTAGGGAAGAGAGCCAGCAACGCAAGAAGGAACTGAAAGAGTAAAACTTTTCAACCTGGAAAGACAAAACCAGAGGATGCCAACCAGATTAAGAGCTTAAAAATATAAAAAAGTGGTGACTGATATGCCTAAAACAAGCAAAGACTTAACTTTCAGAATCTAAAATACTAGGGTGAGTCTCCTTTAGGGAAGGTCCTTTTTAAAATTGAACAAGGTAAACTTAGGACTGAAAAAAAAGGAAGTACTTAAGCACTCTTTATACAGCAGACAATGATCTTATGAAACTCTTAACCCCTAAGAGGTGAGTACTAACAGCAAATGTAAGTGAATTTTAAAAGGGATTGGCTGGATTTATATACCACAGTGCCATCATTGGAGATTACGAGGAGCTGATGCATGCTTACTTAAGGTTGAGGTCAAGATGAAAAATTACAACCACTCACAATTCATTCCCCAGGGCCATTGTTTGCACAGATTGGGGGTCTGGATGGAACATTAATCTAGACCAGTCCTGGTTATTTCTCAGTTTCTAAGCTTTATCCTCCTAATTTAAAATGGATAAAATCATAAAATAAGCTGGAAGAAAACTTAGAGCCTATCCAGTTTAACTTCCTCATATTAGTCATAGGAAACTTGAGTCCCAGAGTCATGACGACTTACCTCAGGTCAACCAGTAGGTTGACAGAAAAATAAGAAATATTTAAAATCAGTTTTTCTGATTCCTAGTCAGAGAATTCTCCAAAATTTGCAGATAAGAGCATCAACTTCCTTCTCTCTGCACTGCAAAGTATAAATAAAATTATAGAACACAGCAGAGCTGCATCAAGATGCATACGCAGAGCAGGAAATCATTGTGGTTCTCCTTCGTCAATCAGGAAATTAATTTCTTAGTAACAGTTTAAGGTGTTCTATTGATATCTACCCCGCCTCTCTATCTCCTCCATCATGTGCCTTGAAATCCACATAAATTTAGATTCTTTACTAACTTCTTCAGTTCTCATTTTTGAAGCCCAAACTAAGGGAGGAACCTTGGAGATAATTTTTCTGTTAAGAGAAATTGAAATTATGGAAATCAACACCTTTATGGCTTACTTGATTTTAAAATTCACCCTGGTGAGCTGCTCTACAGAAAGTAAATGGTATGCCTACCTAAGGTTTTGCATATGTAGATGTTTCCCCAAACCACTGACCTTGAGGTAAACCATAGTAAACATACCTCCTGGGCTAACTTGAGGAAGTGGAACTGCTCAGTCATAGCTGGTAAGCATGTTCCCTCTTCACTAATGTGTGTGCACATATATTTAGCCATTCTACAGAGAATTGCACTATTTGGTATTGCATTTGCAGACTCCATTGAAGTAGATGGTCTCAGAAATGTACTAAAAACAAATTAAAACTATTATTTACTGTGTAAAATGTAAGATGGAGGAAGCATTACCTCACTGCAAGGATATTGCAATTTTATTTCACTGATTGATACTCAGAGAAATCAAACCACAAGTGAAATTAACCAGTCAGAACCCAGTAAAGTTCTGGTCACTCATGGAATCCTTTGTTAATGCCGGTTATCAGAACTTAGTAATCAAAAGGATATACAAAATATAAATAGTACAAATTAATTGACAACATAAACTACACATTATAGCCAGCACATAATTGCCCATAAGTAGAAAAGAATATGAGAAGATTATGCAAAAAGAGAAAAGCCTGTTATTCCAGATGAATGGAATCTATCCAGGGTATAAGTTTTGCCTAAGGTCTCACCTGCTCTCAGGCACTTCTGAGTAAGCCACTACTTGCTTGTAAAATGGAACTGTTAAGTGATTTGTCCATAGAACTACTCTTAGAACTGCCAAATGTTAAAATCTGGTCATTGGAATTCTCTGTATATACCACCCAAGTGTTCCCTCTCTAGACTCTGAAAAATTCTAGTACTTCACTAAGGATTATGTTTTATGTCTTGACTTGTTTTTACTAGATTATAACCTGGTCAAGAGAAACAATAATATTTTAAAATATTTTAAAACTCACTGTGTCCCACATATTATCTGACCTGGCCCCATTGATTGACTGAGCAATCATAGATCATTGATAGGCAATCAAAATGGAGCAGGCAAGGAAAAAGGAGGTCATATTTCAAAGTATATTTATATTCATGATCTAACCTTTAGATTTCTCACAGTTTTGGAAATGATTTTTTTTTGATAAGATAAAATTATTGTCCTATGTGTAGTAAATCTGCTAAGACTGACATTTTGGAATAAACAGAATTTTTACACAGCAGAAAAACATATCAAAATATCTTTAAAAAGAAATTCAATTCCTGCCTGTTCACAATGGAGCAATAGCACAAAAATAATTCTTCCACTGTAAATAAATTAAAAACTGGAAAAATATATGAAACCACTCTTTTCAGTCACTGGAAAACAGATAGCACAGACGTGTGCTGAAAACAGAAGCCCTTGGCTTTCTTCTTGCAGGCAGGTTTAGGACTGAACAATAGGGAAGGATAATTCAAATAGAGCTGCCATCTGTCTCAATATAGGAGACAGAGATTGAAGTTCAATGAGGCCAAGGAAGCTCAACTTGGTTGGGGAAAGGGACTGTAGAATACCAAAGAGGAGAAAGTTATGCAGAGATAGAGGCCCAGATATGCATAACACTCCCCTTGAGTCATTAGCTAAATAGGGATCTGTACATGTTTGCTGTGGGCCAGGCAAAGAACAACTTTCAGGAAAAGGAAATTTATTGGGGATCTGTATACAAATAACTCTCAGGGCTTATTCAGAGATAGAAATAATTTGTGTTCCCAACAGTCAGAATGGAAAAACCATGTTAATATATGGGGCAGTCAACAGATGTCCCAAAAGAATCATGCTTTAGTAATAAAGCTAGAATGAAGGCTACTCTATACCTGCCCCAATCCCAGAAGCTTGGAAACAAACCACAAAAGCATCAAAACAATCTGTAAGTAACTTTGCCAAGACACACTTTAAATAGACTTAGTAAGTCCAATACTCAAAAAATGTAACATCATAATGCCCAACAGCCTATCAAAGTGACTAGATATGTGAAAAGGCAGGAAAATGTAACCTATAACCAGGAGAAGAATCAATTAACAGAAGCAGACATAGAAATGACAAAGATGAGGGCATTACACCAAAATAACGTTAAAGCTATTATTACCACTATGTCCAAATCCTCAAAAATTTAAAGAAAAACATAATGAGAAGGGAAATAGAAAATATAAGAAAAAATCAAATGGAACTTCTGGAGATGAAATATACAATATCTGAAATGAAACTATCGCTGGAAGAAATTAGCACCAGATTAGACATTGCATAAAGAATGATCAGTGAGCTTGAAGATAAAACAATAGCAAGTACCCAAAATAAAGCAATGAGAGAAAAGAAAAGAAAAATAATTTTTAAAAAGAAGAATCTCAGTGACTTGTAGTTAATTGCAAGCTATATAACAAACATGTAATCAAAGTACCAGAAGAAGGAAAAGAAAGTGAGAGATAGAAAAAATAATTTAAGGAAATTAAAATTCCAAAATTGTCTAAAAGTTTTCCAAATTTGGTGAAAACATTAAACCCAAAGATTCAAGATTAATGAACACCAAACATAATGAACACAAAGAAAACACATCAAAGACGCAGTGAGCCCAAGTTAATGAAATGAAAGAAAAAAACCCATTAAACTAGAACACAGTTAGTGAAAATAACTTACAAAAATAAGCAATGAAGACTTTTTCAAGCAAACATATCAGAAAGAATGTTTGCAAGCAAGTGTGCCCTAAAAGAAGTGTTGAAAGAAATTTTTCAGGTTCTATAAAATGATACCAGTTTTAAAAGTAGATGATAACAACAACCAAAAAAAAGAAAAAAGAAAGAAAAAGAAAAGTTAAGAAAGAAAAAGGACAGGAAAGGTAAAAAAAGCACCAAACATAGTAAATATAAACACATGCCAATTTCATTTAAAATTTTTTTTAATTATTGGCTCTTTAAATCAAAAATGTTATAGAGTTTAATATATACATATACACATATATGTATACATATGTAAAATGTACCAAAACAAAAGCACAAAGGATTAGAAAGGAAATGTTATAGGGAAATATTTTAAGGTTCTTAAGTCATACATATAATTTAAATGTTTTGTTAAAGATATATTATATAAAATCTAGAGTACTCACAAAAAGATACAGAAATAAATATAGCTAATAAACCAATAGAGGAGATAAGGTGGCATATTAATAAAACAAAATAAAACAAAACTGAATTAATCCAAAAGAAAAATGAGAGAAAAGGAAACAAAAATCATATAGCATGATGGTAGATTTACACCCAATGATGTCAAAAATTACTTAAATATAAACAGTCTAAGAAACTCTAATTAAAAATCAGAGATTATCACACTGGACCAAAGAAAAAGCAATAATGAACTATATCCTGTCTACATTTTAAGAATACTTATTTTAAGTATAAAGATGCCTAAGGATAAAAATAAAAGAATGTAAACAAACAAACAAAAACAATGTTCTATACAAACACTAATATTAAGAAATCAGTAGTGGCTACAGTTAGTTAAACTAAACTTCAAATCAAGGAATATCCATAGAGATTAAAAAGGGACATTTCATACTGAATAAATGAGTCAATTCCTAATGAGATACAACAATCCTACATTGTATGTGCCTAAACAGAATTTCAAAATTCATGAAGCAGGGCTTCCCTGGTGGCGCAGTGGTTGAGAGTCCGCCTGCCGATGCAGGGGACACGGGTTTGTGTCCCGGTCTGGGAAGATCCCACATGCCACGGAGCGGCTGGGCCCGTGAGCCATGGCCACTGAGCCTGCGCGTCCGCAGCCTGTGCTCCGCAACGGGAGAGGCCACAACAGTGAGAGGCCCGTGTACCGCAAAAAAAAAAAAAAAAGAATTCATGAGGCAAAATCTGGAAGAATTGAAAAGAAAGAGACAAACCTATTATTATTATTGAATATTTCAACACTCTTACCTTTGTAATGATAGAACATGCAGACAGAAAATCAGTGAAGATGCAGAAGATTAAACAATGCAATCGAACACTTGACCTAAGTGACATTTATTGATAGAGAACTTAACCAAAGAACAGCAGAATATACATTACTGTCAATCAAACATGCCACATCCACCAAGATAAACCATACGTTGTGCTGTAAAACAAATCAATGAATTTTAAAAGATTCAAATACATAGCATGTTCTCTGACAACAACAGAACTAACATAGAAATCAACAAGAGAAAGCTATCTGGAAAAATCCCCAAATATTTGCACATTAAACAATACACTTCTAAATAAATATGTCAAAGAAAGAATCACCAAAGAACTTGAACTGAATGAAAATGAGATTATCAAAATATCAAGATTTGTAAGATTCAGCCAAAACAGAACTTTATAGCTTTACATACTTAATATTAGAAAAGAAGAAAGATCTAAAAACAAATGAGGTAGACTTTTTACTTAAGAAACTAGAAAAAGAAGAGCTAATTATACATAAATTAGTATAATGAAGGAAATAGACACATAATTTAAAATCAATAAAATAGAAAACAATAGAGAAAAATTAGTAAAAACAAAAGTTGTCTCTTTGAGAAGGCAAACAAAAGTGATATCTAGCTAGCCTGACCAAGAAAAAAAGAGAGAAGATACAAATGACCAGAAACTAAAAAGAAGGCATCACTAAACATCCCACAGATATTAAAAATATAACAGAGGACAATTTTCATAACAACAAAAATATATGGTCCTTTCAAAAAACATAAATTCCTTGAATATCACAATGGACCAAAACTAACAAAAGACAGAAAATCTAGTTTTTGCAATATTTATTAAAAACATTGATTTTTCTATCAAAAATATTCCACCCCCCCAAACCTGCAGGACATTATGATTTCAATGATGAATAGTGTCAGACATTTATGGAAGAATTAATATCAACCACATATATACTCTTTCATGAAACAGAGGAAGGCACACTGAAATCATTTTATCATCCCGATACCAAAATCAGACACAAATATTACAAAATAAGGAACTACTAGACTATATCCTCATGCATATAACTGCAAAAAACCTTAACAATTTATAGTAAATAAAATCCAGTAATATATATGGATAACATATGAGGTTTACCCTGGAAATGCAAAGATGATGATGAAGACTTAAGATCCACAAATGGATCTTACCTGGGGAATGTAAAGACTGAAAAAGGTAACTCCTTCGAATGCAAAGACAGCAATACAATACTTCAAGGAATATGAAAAATCAAGGAAACATGACTCCACCAAAGGAACACAATACAGCCTTTTCAAAAATGGTATTGGAACAAGCGGGTAACCATATGGGGAAAAACAAATCTCAATTCTTACCTACATCTTAAAAAAAAATGTCAAAATGACAGACTCAAATGTAAAAACTAAAATTATAAACTTCTACAAGAAAATACAAGAGAAGGCTGTGTGATCTTGGGCTAGGCAAATAGTTCTTAAGTCACACACACACACAAAATAAACTATAAAAGAATAAAACCTAATCAGAATTTTAAATTACTGGTTTTCTAAAGACACTGTTGGAAAAGAAAAAAGAAGTCACAATCTGGAAGAAGATATTTGCAATAGACACTAACGTGAAGGAGATCCAATTTAAAAATGGGGAAATGATTTGAACATACACTTCACCAAAAAGGAATATTCAAAAAACTAATAAGTACAGGAAAAGATGCCCAACATCATTAATTATCAGAGAAATGCAAATTTAAATGGCAATGATATAACACTATACACTCACACTCAAATGTCTAAAGCTTAAAAGGCTATTGTCCAAAAGGTACAATGTTCCAGTTATAAGATAAATAAGTACCAGAGATGTAATGTACGACATAATAAAACATACTGAACACCATTGCATGTTACATACAAAAGTTGTTAAGAGAGTAAATCCTAAGTGTTCTCATCACAAAGAGAAAATGTTTTTCTATTTCTTTAATTTTTTATCTATATGAGATGATGGATATTCACCAAACTTGTAATAATCAATCAATTAATTAATTTAAAAGTAAAATTAAAAAGACTATTATCCTTGCAGTAGAGCAACTGGAACTCATACATGGCTGGTGGGAACATGAAAAGATTAAATCTTTGCAAAATTTGATTTTTCAAAAAATTTAAACATATAGTTACTATATGATCCAGCTATTCAACTAAGATATTTACCCAAGAAAACTAAAAACATATGTACAAAAACACTTGTATGGGAATGTTCATGGCAACTTTCTTCATTAGTCAAAAACTAGGAACCAGATGCCTGTGTTCAAGAGGCAAGTGGAAAAGGATTTGTAGGATACTACTCGGTGGCGTAAAAGAACAAACAACTAAGACAATGAAGTGGTTGAATCCAAAAACGACATGCCGAGTGAAAGAAACCAGACACATAAAAGTATAAGCTATGGGCTTCCCTGGTGGTGCAGTGGTTGAGAGTCCGCCTGCCGATGCAGGGGACACGGGTTCGTGCCCCGTTCCAGGAAGGTCTCACATGCCGCGGAGTGGCTGGGCCCGTGAGCCATGGCCACTGAGCCTGTGCGTCCGGAGCCTGTGCTCCGCAACGGGAGAGGTCACAACAGTGAGAGGCCCGCGTACCGCCCCCCCTCAAAAAAAAAGTATAAGCTATATGATACTATATCTGCGAACCTCTAGAAAACCCAAATCTTATTTAAAATGACAGAAAGCAACTCAGTGGCTACCTGGGACCCAAGCTGGGGTGACAGAAATGTTCTGTACATTGATTTTAGTGGTGGTTACACAGATACATACATTTATCAAATCACATAAAACTACATTTAAAATCCCATCCTTTCTGCTCTTTGGCCACCATAATGAAAGACTCCCATGTCTGGGAGCCTTGTAGAGCTTGCTTTTCATCTACACATCTATGACATTTACCAGCATAATGCAAATGATGCCATCATAAATGCAGGCATGCACAGATTGTATACAAATATTTGTTAATAGGCTATGCTGCCATGGAAAAGTATATGTACTTTCTGAGTGTTGACTGCAGGGTCCTTTACATGTCCATAAGTTGAGGTTGTTTATTAAATTGTCTGATTATCAGTGTATAAAAACACACTATCAAAATTCTGTTTTGGCAATTTTCCTAGATAATTCTGTCAATATTTATCTCGTATGTTTGGGGTTACAATGGTTGATGTATTCAGGTTTCAGAACTGTGATATTTTTATGGTAATTTTTTCCTTTTCTCATTAAGTGATAATCCTCATTATCCCTAGCAATACAATTTGCCTTTGAAGTCTATCCATTTTGATAATATTGCTACCTCAACTTTCTTTTGATTGAAGTTTTTAAATTTTTTTAACATCTTTATTGGAGGCTAATTGCTTTACAATGGTGTGTTTCTGCTGTATAACAAAGTGAATCAGCTATACATATACATACATCCCCATATCTCCTCCCTCTGCATCTCCCTTCCACTCTTCCTATCCTACTCCCTAGGTGGACACAGAGCACCGAACTCCAAGCTGATCTCCCTGTGCTATGCAGCTGCTACTCTCTCACTTCGTCCCAGCTTACCCTTCCCCCTCCCTGTGTCCTCAAGTCCATTCTCTATGTCTGCGTCTTTATTCTTGTCCTGCCCCTAGGTTCTTCAGAACCTTTTTTTTGTTTTTTTTTTAGTTTCCATATATATGTATTAGCATACAGTGTTTGTTTTTCTGACTTAGATTGAAGGTTTTTTTAATAGATATTTTCCATTTCTTACTTTTCAACTTTTCTATATCTTTATATCATATGGCTGTCTCCTAAATTAGTTTATAGCTGGATTTAGTTTTTGTTTGGTAGTAAGTCTCTCTCTCTCTCTCCAGGTAAGACATTCTCATCAAGGAATTTTCTTATATTTACAATTATTGTGCTACTGGTATATTCAAACTTATTTTAATTTTTTATTTTTCATGCTTCATTTTTATTAGTATTCAGCCTTTAATATCCAATTTGCAATATTTATCTGTAGTTAGATTTGTTATAGGATTATAATTTTTCAGTTGAAACTTGCCAGGCCTTTTCTAAATATAATTATCAAAAGAGGGGAGAAGAGGCACCAGTTCATGTCTATTTCTTAGTTGAAATGATCAATCCTTCCCTCAATAAGAATGATATATTTGTGAGAATTTTGGAGTTGGGAAGAGTCTTACAAAAGTGGCCTAATCCATTGTACATGTGAAAATCGAAGCCTGGAGGATTTACATATGTTGTTCAAGGTCATAAAGTGAGTTAGTATGACTGAATTGAATTCTACTGATTCTTAGTCTAGTGTTCTTTCCATGCTGTGCTTTCAGATTTACGTTGTACAGGCTGTTGAATATCATCATTTCTGCAGTACAATAGTAGCATGTCTTCCTCTTAAGGAGCTTGTAAATTGAATCAATTCTGAGATATGCATATTAAATTAAGAAGCATGCAAAGCAGATGGTAAAATGCAAATGAATTAAGAGCTCCAAGGTTATACAGATTTGAATCTATTTTAAAAAGTGACAGTCTGTTTTAAGTCTCATCAGTGACTTTGAAAACAATAGGCTCAGCCATAATGGGAAATAGGAAACATTTTCTAACTTGCAGTTGTCCTTTGTAAAAAATGTTTTATTTCAATACCTAATTTATTATTTCTCATTTATGTATACCATGCAGCATTATTTCTCTACAAGCTTTACCTTCCCATTGAGTATTTGAATTTTCCTAGCATTTATTTTTCCTCAAAGGCATTAACCTGCTTTTCTAAGTCATATTTCATTTTCTTTGTTACTTTTGCAGATACCTAAAATATTAAAACATTATTTCCAGTTAATCCCATACGCAACACAAAATGAAGAGCGAGTGTAGAGAATAATTACTCTGTATTTCAAAATACAAAACTGCTGGGGTAAATTAGATGATGGAGAATTATGGCAACAGGTCTCACAGTACTGACAATGGAAAAGTGGAAGGCATACCTGGAAAAAGCTTATACTTTTCTCTACATGAGGAAAAAAAGGGAAACACTAAAATGCAATTTTAAATCACACTTCAATTTCCAGGTTAGAGTTCTCTTCTCAAAATATACATTGCCAACCCCCCAGGTTCAGCAGATCATTCAAAACCAGCCTTGGAGATTTCAGTCTAGGGCTGCCTTCTTAGTATATTCTTCAGTGGATAGACCAATTAGGCTTGTTTTCTGACAGCAGCCAATGTCATGGGGCCCTTGCTGAAATTTCTGTCACATTTTGTGTCTATGAAAATGAACTGCATCCTTAGGAATTTCAAAAGGCAATGAAGCAGGGCCTTCCCTGGTGGTGCAGTGGTTGAGCATCTGCCTGCCGATGCAGGGGACGTGGGTTCGTGCCCTGGTCCAGGAAGATCCCACATGCCGCAGAGCGGCTGGGCCCGTAAGCTATGGCCGCTGAGCCTGCGCATCCGGAGCCTGTGCTCCGCAACGGGAGAGGCCACAACAGTGAGAGGCCCGCGTACCGCAAAAAAAAAAAAAAAAAGGCAATGAAGCAAAGGCCTGAGGAGTGCACCAGAGGGAGGGAGAGCAGAGTTTATCATTGTGAAGTTCTGATGGGGGTATTTGGTTTCTAATGATAGCGATGATTCCCTGTGGTATGTAGGTACAAAGAATCAGAATCAAAACAAAACCTCATGAGTCCTCCTATCTAGAAAAAAAAATCTAATTTTGATTAAATTTATATGCACTACAAATTAACTCTGAGAAAAGATAGGTTTGAAATTTTGTATATTTTCTTTTTCACAGAGACACATTTAAACCTGAGAAAGGGCAGACATGAGCGGTCCACAATCTATTGGGCATATACTACACTGAGTCTTCCTCATGCCTTTCTTCCAGATGGCTGAAGGGTTTCCTCAAAGGTTGGCGTATCCTGAAGTCTACTCTTAAGCTCTGGCTAGTCCCATTCCACTTTTATTATTCTCCCTCTGTTATTCTTCGTTCCATCACAGTCTCAGTCCCACATTTATCTGTCCATCCCCAGAATACCTGGAACTTCGCTTTGGGTGACCAAATCATCCCACTTTGCCAGGGACTGTCACAGTTTGAGCCCTGAATGTCTCACATCTCAGGAATGAGTCCTTCTTTCTAAGTCGTTCTGGAAATTTACATCTTTCTCCTCCAAGCCCAACCAAGGGACTACCTTACTTCATATTCATTCCCTCAACAGTTTCCTTCATCTAAAAAAAAAAAAAAAATCACTGCCCAATCTCTTCCCAAACACACACACGAGTTTAAAAATATATTGAGAATGAATGCCAAGGTTTTGCTTCATTGAGATTTGGCCTAAATGCCACTCTCCTCTTTGCCCTTTTGATATAAGCTAGAACTTTACTGGAAAGATTTGCTTCAATCTGCTTGGTGTCTGTGTCTTGCATCTCTGTGTTCCCAGGTCAGCCTTGTGCTTAGTAGGTGTTACACTTTCTTTGGCTCATCTTACCAAGTTTTTCACACTCTCAGATAACATTCACTTGCTGGCTCAGGCTTGCCTTGGATACTGAGCCAAACTAGGAGTGAAAGTACATATTTCAATAATGCCGCTCCACTTGATTTCCATGTAATGGAACATGGAATTAAGTCACACTTCATATTGTGGAATATACTGGTCCAATGATAATTGCTCACCTTTTGTATGTGACCTGCTTTTTCCTCCTTTAGAAGATTTTAAAAGATATTTCCTTTGTCCCTACTATTCTGAAATTTCACAACTATGTCCTTTGGTGTGGGTATTTTCCCATTCATTGTGCTGGACACTCAGTGGGTCTTTTCATTCTGAAAAGCCATGTCCGTTGATACCTTTTTATACCAGTTTCCTATTCATTTACACATTCTATAATATCTCTATGTTTTAGAATAGTTTATTGTTGCTATACTCTTTTCATTATATATGACATCCTGTTCTTTTTAATGGATGCAACATTTTCCCGTATTAAGATGACCATAAAATATAATGCATTTATTTAATGTTCATTTTCATCTTTCTAAGTATCAAAAAACTTTATTAGACTACACCTCACAATGCCCTTAATTGTTTTAGTTATAAATTATCAACTGTACAGGTTAAAAAATAAAAGATTCACTTTATGAATGTTGAGACTATGGCAACATATAATTAAATGAAATTTATTGAAGTTGTTCAAAGCACTGTGGAAAATCTTCTTTCTGGCCTCTGATTGTCCAGCTTCGGAGTACTGGTAAAAACAGAAAGCAAACCTAATATATTATATGTTTTGTATCTGCCAAATCATAGATCATCCTGAAAGAGCCAAACTTTTTTTTTCCCAGTCCATGGAAGTCAGTTGAAGAACTGATATGCTTTAATCCTAATCAGTGTTTGAATGAAAATACAGAGAAAAAAAAAAAAAAACTCAATATAGGAAAACTTTTTAAAATAATAAAAGAATAAAGAGTGATCTTAATCAATTAGAAACAAGCCAAAAGCCAAATGAATTTTAAGTAAAATAAGTCCTTGGGGATAAAACCAAATTAAAAAGTTCTTAATGGCACAAAATTTCTTAGACATGGACAGGAAAACAATAATGAGTTATCATTTGAATTAATAACAAAATATCTTCTCTATTAACAAAAATATACCACACTACGACTGAATGACATGAGAAGTCACTTCTACATCAATGTTCAAGCTGAGAGTAATAGTATAGAACAATTAGTCCAAATCTTATTTTTATAGAGAGGCAACTGAGATCAAATGAAAGAAGGAACTCACTCAGCTCCTCACAAATAGTTAATGGCCCATGCAACAAGTATGTTGTTGTTCCACAATCAAAATCTTTAGCCTTTTTATTCCTACAAACTCCAATGTTTTTTTCACTATGGTAATTGGTCCTATAATTGAATATTTAATTCATCTACAGTTAAACTCTCTAGGTGAGAAATAATTGACAAATTCTAGTTATGGCCCATATAATTTAATCTTCAATACAATACAGTTTCAAAAAGAGAAAAGAAGATTCTAGATCTATATGTTTTAAATAAAACATCATTTAAAGTAGAACACGAGGTAGTACAGAAATGAACAATAGAAACAAGAATTTTAAAAAAAAGAAAGCCAAATATTTGTGGGATAATTAGAGGAATTAGAGTTGTAAGATCTAGAGAAGAGAATATTAAGGGGTGGCTTTCTACGGTTAAAAGACAGATCTAGCCTATTATTCACCATCTTCATTGAGATAAAATATAGTTAGAGCAAGGAACAGATGCAACCAAGAAGCAGTTCTTGAGTACAGAGTGACTAATGTCTGGCCCAGCACCTAGTGAGTGAAATAAGAGGGTATGGTAGATGAATCCCTAGAGTTTGGGGGTAAAGAGACTAACAGTTATCATCCTACTCTTACTTGAAATTTGTTGGCCAGAGATCTAGCAGCTAAACCAAGTGACCGATTTGATATGTTAATACCACAAGGCAAGCTGCCTCTCCCAGTGGGAAAAATAACATGTTCAATTCTTCCAAGTTAAAGGCTTACTGTAATGATTAAGCACACAGACTTAGGAGTCAGAGTGCCTGGGTTCAAATCTCAAGCTTCACCACTAATTATGTAAATTTAGACAAATTACTTTAAGGTGACTTGGGGTTTCTCATATGTAAAAGGAAGAGATTTTGGTACCCATGTTTTTAACAATTGTTAAGATAATACTTAGGAAATAGCAAATTAATATTATCTTCCAAATATCTGAACTCATGTCATCTGACAGATTCCAATATTATTCTTTAAATAATTATTGAAAATATCAAGATAAAAATACAGATGTTAAAATTATCTATTAAGGGTATCACCAGGTTAATTTAAGGGAGAAAAATGTAGCTGAAGTTATTTAACAGCTTTGAATACATCTGAATGTCACATCAATTGGGCAGTGGTCAATACTTTGACTAAATTCTAATCAAGAGGCTATTAAGTTAGTGAAATTTTGAAATTGCATAATTGGCATTTGTTTGCTCTGAGTAATGTTGTACTCTATTCACATGAACATTGGAGAGGCAGTTTTCCAGTCATTTTTATTAGAAAATATGAGGCAAGACCATACCCCTCTAAGCATAAAGTTCTACAAATACTCATAGTGTAAAATCTCAAAGTATAACTTGTTTCCAAATAGCTGAGTCTGTTGGCTGCCAAATGAACTTACAGTTGAAACAATGGAAAAAGCACAAAGAACATAGAATTTAGACACAAAAAAGAGAACATCCAGCAAAATGACTTGGTAGCTAAACTCACAGTAATGAAATGCGAAAGTCTTAAATTTATTTATGGCAAGCATCTCAGTCAAGACTTCAATCTGTAAGTATGGTGAAAAGACTATAGAGCAAGAAAAACAGAGAGCAGAGTCTCAGCTAATAAGATATCCCAGTCAGTTCTGTGATAATGAGATATATGTGTTTCTGAAAATCACTTCATTCAGAGAAATTCTGCAATAAAAACCATAGGTCTGAGGACACCTTCAAGATGGCGGAGGAGTAAGATGTGGAGATCACCTTCCTCCCCACAAATACATCAGAAATACCTCTAAATGTGGAACAACTCCTACAGAACACCTACTGAATGCTCACAGAAGACCACAGACTTCCCAAAAGGCAAGAAACTCCCCACATACCTGGGTAGGGCAAAAGAAAAAAAGAGACAAAAGAATAGAGACGGGACCTTGCACCTCTGGGAGGGAGCTGTGAAGGAGGAAAAGTTTCCACACACTAGGAAGCCCCTGCACTGGCGGAGATGGAGGGTGACGGTGGGGGGGAAGCTTCAGAGGGCAGCAGTAGGGATGAAGAAGGCAAAGCAGAGAGATCCCTGCACAGAGGATTGGTGCCAACCAGCACTCACCAGCCTGAGAAGCTTCTCTGCTCATTCGCCAGGACGGGTAAGGGCTGGGAGCTGAGGCTCCGGCTTCAGAGGTCAGATCCAAAGGAGAGAAAGGGAAAAATTCTCCCAGAAGCCTCAGGAGCAGCGGATTAAATCTCCACAAACAACTTGATGTACCCTGAATCTCTGGAATACCTGAATAGACAACAAATCATCCCAAACGTGAGGCAGTGGACACAGGGAGCAACTGTGGACTTGGGGTTTGCTTTCTGCATCTAATTCATATCTGGTTTTATATTTATCTTAGTTTAGTATTTAGAGTTTATTATCATTGGTAGACTTGTTAATTGATTTGGTTGCTCTCTTCCTTTTTTTATATATATATAGATATATATTGTTTTTTCCTTTTTCTCTTTTTGTGAGTGTGTATGTGTATGCTTCTTTGTGTGATTTTGTCTGTATAGCTTTGCTTTTACCATTTGTCCTAGAGTTATGACTGCCCATTTTTTTTCTTTTTATCATTGGTGTATGTTTTTTGTTTGGTTGCTCTCTTCTTTCTTTCTTCTTAGTTATTAATATTTCATTTTTAATAATTTTTTATTTTGATAACTTTTATTTTATTTTTTCTTTCTTTCTATCATTTTCTACCTTCTCTTCTGAGCCGTGTGGCTGACAGGGTCTTGGAGCTCCGGCTGGGTGTCAGGCCTGTGCCTCTGAGGAGGGAGAGCCGAGTTTAGGACACCGGTCCACCAGAGACCTCCTGGCATCACATAATATCAAACTGCGAAAATCTCTCAGAGATCTCCATCTCAATGTTAAGACCCACCTCCACCCAACGACCAGCAAGGTACAGTGCTGGACACCCTATGCCAAACAACTAGCAAGACAGGAACACAACCCCACCAATTAGCAGAGAGGCTGCCTAAAATCATTATAAGGTCACAGCCATCCCAAAACACACCACCAGATGCGGTCCTGCCCAGATGAAAGACAAGATCCAGCCTCTTCCACCACAACATAGGCACCAGTCCCCTCCACCAGGAAGCCTACACAACCCACTGAAACAACCTTAGCTGCTGGGGGCAAACACCAAAAACAAGGGGAACTATGAACCTGCATCTTGCGAAAAGGAGACCCCAAAAACAGTAAGTTAAGCAAAATAAGAAGACAGAGAAACACACAGCAGATGAAGGAGTAAGGCAAAAACCCATCAGACCAAACAAATGAAGAGGAAATAGGCAGTCTATGTGAAAAAGAATTCAGAGTAATGATAGTAAAGATGATCCAAAAGCTTGGAAATAGAATGGAGAAAATACAAGAAATGTTTAACAAGGACCTAAAAGAACTAAAGAGCAAACAAACAATGATGAAAAACAAAATAAATGAAATTAAAATTCTCTACAAGGAATGAATAGCAGAATAACTGAGGCAGAACGGATAAGTGACCTGGAAGATAAAAGAGTGGAAATAACTACCGTAGAGCAGAATAAAGAAAAAAGAATGCAAATAATTGAGGACAGTCTCAGAGACCTCTGGGACAACATTAAATGCACCAACATTCGAATTATAGGGGTCCCAGAAGAAGAAAAGAAAAACAAAGGGATTGAGAAAATATATGAAGAAATTATAGTTGAAAACTTCACTAATTTGGGATAGGAAATAGTTAATCAAGTCCAGGAAACACAGAGAGTCCCATACAGGATAAATCCAAGGAGAAACACACCAAGACACATATTAATCAAACTATCAAAAATTAAACACAAAGAACAAATATTAAAAGCAGAAAGGGAAAAACAACAAGTAACATACAAGGGAATCCCCATAAGGTTAACAGCTGAACTTTCAGCAGAAATTCTGCAAGCCAGAAGGGAGTGGCAGGATATATTTAAAGTGATGAAGGGGAAAAACCGACAACCAAGATTACTCTATCCAGCAAGGATCTCATTCAGATTTGACAGTGAAATTAAAACCTTTACGGAAAAGCAAAAGCTAAGACAGAGCTTCCCTGGTGGCACGGTGGTTGAGAGTCCACCTGCCGCTGCAGGAGACACGGGTTTATGCCCTGGTCCGGGAAGATCTCACATGCCATGGAGCGGCTGGGCCCTTGAGCCATGGCAGCTGAGCCTGCACGTCCAGAGCCTGTGCTCTGCAACGGGAGAGGCCACAACAGTGAGAGGCCCGCATACCAAAAAAAAAAAAAAAGCTAAGAGAATTCAGCACCACCAAACCAGCTCTAAAACAAATGCTAAAGGAACTTCTCTAGGCAGGAAACACAATAGAAGGAAAAGACCTACAATAACAAACCCAAAACAATTAAGAAAAGGTAATAGGAACATAGATATCGATAATTACCTTAAATGTAAATGGATTAAATGCTCCAAGCAAAAGACATAGACTGGCTGAATGGATACAAAAACAAGGCCCATATATATATGCTGTTTACAAGAGACACACTTCACACCTAAGGACACATACAGGCTGAAAATGAGGGGATGGAAAAAGATATTCCATGCAAATGGAAATCAAAAGAAGGCTGGAGTTGCAATTCTCATATCAGACAAAATAAACTTTAAAACAAAGACTATTACAAGAGACAAAGAAGGACACTACGTAATGATCAAGGGATCAATCCAAGAAGAAGATATAACAATTGTAAATATGCACCCAACATAGGAGCACCTCAATACATAAGGCAAATACTAACAGCCATAAAAGGGGAAATTGACAGTAACAAAATCATAGTAGGGGGCTTTAACTCCCCACTTTCACCAACGGACAGATCATCCAAAATGAAAATAAATAAGGAAACACTAGCTTTAAAAGATACATTAAACAAGATGGACGTAATTGATATTTATAGGACATTCCATCCAAAAACAACAGAATACACTTTCTTCTCAAGTGCTCATGGAACATTCTCCAGGATAGGTCATATCTTGGGTCACAAATCAAGCCTTGGTAAATTTAAGAAAACTGAAACCATATCAAGTATCTTTTCTGACCACAACGCTAAGAGACTAGATATCAGTTACAGGAAAATATCTGTAAAAAATACAAACACATGGAGGCTAAATAATGCACTACTTAATAACCAAGAGATCACTGAAGACATCAAAGAAGACATCAAAAAATACCTGGAGAAAAATGACAATGAAAACACTATGACCCAAAACATATGGGATGCAGCAAAAGCAGTTCTAAGAGGGAAGTTTATAGCAATACATTCCTACCACAAGAAACAAGAAACATCTCAAATAAACAACCTAACCTTACACCTAAAGCAATTAGAGAAAGGAGAACAAAAAACCCCAAAGTTAGCAGAAGGAAAGAAATCATAAAGATCAGATCAGAAATAAATGATAAAGAAATGAAGGAAACGATAGCAAAGATCAATAAAACTAAAAGCTGGTTCTTTGCAAAGATAAACAAAATTGATAAATCATAAGCCAGACTTATCAAGAAAAAAAGCGAGAAGATTCAAATCAATAGAATTAGAAATGAAAAAGAAGTAACAACAGACACTGTAGAAATACAAAGGATCATGAGGGATTACTATAAGCAACTATATGCCAATAAAATGGACAACCTGGAAGAAATGAACAAATTCTTAGAAATGCACAACCTTCTGAGACTGAACCAGGAAGAAACAGAAAATATAAACAGACCAATCACAAGCATTGAAATTGACACTGTGATTAAAAATTTTCCAACAGGGCTTCTCTGGTGGCGCAGTGGTTGAGAGTCCACCTGCCGATGCCGGGGACACGGGTTCGTGCCCTGGTCCGGGATGATCCCACATGCTGCGGAGCGGCTGGGCCCGTGAGCCATGGCCGCTGAGCCTGCGCGTCTGGAGCCTGTGCTCCGCAACGGGAGAGGCCACAACAGTGAGAGGCCCGCGTTACCATAAAAAAAAAAAAAAAAAAAATTTTCCAACAAACAAAACCCCAGGACCAGATGGCTTCACAGTTGAATCCCATCAAACATTTACAGAAGAGCTAACACCTTTCCTTCTCAAACTCTTCCAAAATATAGCACCAGGAGGAACACTCCCAAACTCATTCTATGAGGCCACCATCACCCTGATACCAAAACCAGACAAAGATGCCACAAAGAAAGAAAACTACAGGCCAATAGCACTGACAAACATAGATGCAAAAATCGCAACAAAATACTAGCAAACAGAATCCAACAGCACATTAAAAGGATCATACACCTTTTAATGATCCAGGGGGGTTTATACCAGGAATGCAAGGATTATTCAATATACGCAAATAAATCAATGTGAAACCCCATATTAACAAATTAAAGGGGAAAAATCATATGATCATCTCAATAGATGCAGAGAAAGCTTTTGACAAAATTCATCACCCATTTATGAGAAAAACCCTGCAGAAAGTAGGCATAGAGAGAATTTTCCTCAATATAATAAAGGCCATATATGACAAACCCACACCCAACATCATCCTCAATGGTGAAAAACTGAAACCATTTCCACTAAGATCAGGAATAAGACAAGGTTACCCTCTCTCAAGACTATTATTCAACATAGTTTTGGAAGTTTTAGCCACAGCAATCAGAGAAGAAGAAGAAATAAAAAGAATCCAAATCGGAAAAGAAGAAGTAAAGCTGTCACTGTTTGCAGATGACATAATACTATACATAGAGAATCCTAAAAAGCTACCAGAAAACTACTAGCGTGAATCAATGAATTTGGTAAAGTAGCAGGATACAAAATTAATGCACAGGAATCTCTTGCATACCTATACACTAATGATGAAAAATCTGAAAGTGAAATTAAGGAAATATTCCCAATTACCACTGCAACAAAAAGAATAAAATATCTAGGAATAAACCTACCTAAGGAGACAAAAGACCTGTATGCAGAAAATTATAAGACACTGATGAAAGAAATTAAAGATGATACAAATAGATGGAGAGATATACCATGTTTCTGGGATAGGAAGAATCAACATTGTGAAAATGACTCTACTACCTAAAGCAATCTACAGATTCAATGCAATCTCTATCAAACTACCAGTGGCATTTTTCACAGACCTAGAACAAAAAATTTCACAATTTGTAGAGAAACACAAAAGACCCCGAATAGCCAAAGCAATCTTGAGAAAGAAAAACGGAGCTGAAGGAATCAGGCTCCCTGACTTCAGACTACACTACAAAGCTACAGTAATCAAGACAGTATGGTACTGGCACAAAAACAGAAATATAGATCAATGGAACAGGATAGAAAGCCCAGAGATAAACCCACGCACATATGGTCAACTTATCATTGATAAAGGAGGCAAGAATATACAGTGGAGAAAAGACAGCCTCTTCAATACGTGGTGCTGGGAAAACTGGACAGCTACATGTAAAAGAATGAAATTAGAACACTCCCTAACACCATACACAAAAATAAACTCAAAATGGATTAAAGATCTAAATGTAAGGCCTGACACTATAAAACTCTTAGAGGAAAACACAGGCAGAACACTCCGTGACATAAATCACAGCAAGACCCTTTTGACCCACCTCCTAGAGAAATGGAAATAAAAACAAAAAGAAACAAATGGGACCTAATGAAACTTCAAAGCTTATACACAGCAAAGGAAAACATAAACAAGACGAAAAGACAACCCTCAGAATGGCAGAAGATATTTGCAAATGAAGCAACTGACAGAGGATTAATCTCCAAAATTTACAAGCAGCTCATGCAGCTCAATATCACAAAAACAAACAACCCAATCCAAAAATGGGCAGAAGCCCTAAATAGACATTTCTCCAAAGAAGATATACAGATTGCCAACAAACACATGAAAGGATGCTCAACATCACTAATCGTTAGAGAAATGCAAATCAAAACTACAATGAGGTATCACCTCACACCAGTCAGAATGGCCATCATCAAAAAATCTACAAACAAGAAATGCTGGAGAGGGTGTGGAGAAAAACGAACCCTCTTGCACTGTTGGTAGCAATGTAAATTGATACATCCACTATGGAGAACAGTATGGAGGTTCCTTTAAAAACTAAAAATAGAACTACCATACGACCCAGCAATCCCACTACTGGGCATATACTCTGAGAAAACCATAATTCAAAAAGAGTCATGTACCAATATGTTCATTGCAGCTCTATTTACAATAGCCAGGACATGGAAGCAACCTAAGTGTCCATCAACAGATGAATGGATAAAGAAGATGTGGCACATATATACAATGGAATATTACTCAGCATAAAAGGAAACGAAATTGAGTTATTTGTAATGAGATGGACAGACCTAGAGTCTGTCATACAGAGTGAAGTAAGTCAGAAAGAGAAAAACAAATACCGTATGCTAACACATATATATGGAATCTAAAAATAAAGAAAAAAAATAGTCATGAAGAACTTAGGGGCAAGACCGGAATAAAGACACAGACCTACTAGAGAATGGACTTGAGGATATGGGGAGGGGGAAGGGTAAGCTGGGACAAAGTGAGAGAGTGGCATGGACATATATACACTACCAAATGTAAAACAGATAGCCAGTGGGAAGCAGCCGCATAGCACAGGGAGATCAGCTTGGTGCTTTGTGACCACATTAGAGGGGAGGGATAGGGAGAAAGGGAGGGAGGGAGATGAAAGAGGGAAGAGATATGGGGCAATATGTATATATCTAACCGATTCACTTTGTTATAAAGCAGAAACTACCACACCATTTTAAAGCAATTATACTCCAATAAAGATGTTAAGAAAAAAAAAAAGATGAACCTAGGGGCAGGACAGGAATAAAAACGGAGACATAGAGAATGGACTTATGGACACAGGGCGGGGGAAGGGTAAGCTGGGATGAAGTGAGAGAGTGGCATGGACATATATACACTACCAAATGTAAAACAGTTAGCTAGTGGGAAGCAGCCACATAGCATGGGGAGATCAGCTCGGTGCTTTGTGACCAACTAGAGGGGTGGAATAGGGAGGGTGGAATGGAGACGCAAGAGGGGAGGAGATATGGGGATATATATTTATGTATAGCTGATACACTTTGTTATGAAGCAGAAACTAACACACCATTGTAAAGCAATTATACTCCAATAAAGATGTTAAAATACATAAATAAATAAACCAAAGGTCTTATGCAAAAAAAAAAGAAAAACAATGAGGCTAGAGGCACACTACTCTAAAACTTCCTCAGTGAAACAATGAAAAAAGAAAGATAAGGATCTAATGAATTTGGTAGAACCGTTTTACACATGTTAAATAGTTACACATGTTAAAATATATAAATAAAAAGGGTATTTTACTTTGAAAAGGACCTGACTTGTGTACAGGGGAAACAGAGAGGTTGCAGCTTGTGTATTATTGTGAAGAGGTAGGAGGAGGATTAAGAGAAATTGTAGGAAACGTTGCAGTACAAGATTCAGTTGGGTGTGGTGGAACTTCTCTTTTTTGTCCCTTCCTTCATCCTAATGCCTGGAGTATGGCTATCCTGGCCAACATTCTAGATTGGATTAGAGTCTGGGTCCCTGAAGAGCAAATCTCTGGGTGGCCTCCCTGTGGACTTTTACATGACCAATAAAAAGCTTATTTTTTTAAAGTCACAATTATTTTTGTTCTCTTACTTGCAATTAAGGTCAATCCTAACTGATACAGACTTCCTAGATAAATCCTATTTCTATTTTTTCTCACTTTTAATACATTTTCATCCTTTTTACCACATTCTATAAGAATCACATGAGGTGGGGGACAGAAATGGAGTGATGTGGGTCAAAGAGCACAAATTTTCAGTTGTAAGAAGAATAAGTTCTGAGGATCTAGTGTACAGCATGGTAACTATAGTTAATAATACAGTATTGTATACTTGAAACTTGCTGAGAATAAATCTTAAGTAGTCATATGCACACAAGAACATAGTAAGGAAAAAGAGTTACTTATGTAAGGTGATGGACATGTTAATTATCTGGATTTTGATAATCATTCTACAATCATACATATACAATTGTATATGTATATCAAATCATTACATTGTATAATTTCAATATATACAATTGTATTTATCAGTTAAATAAAGTTAAAGAATCACTTGGATCAATCTTCCAATGCATGATGTAATTTAATTTTAGCTGTATCCTTTCTATTTAATCCCCCTGTTTCCTTTTTAATTTCATTATCATGTTTTTCTAATTCCCAAGACTTCAAATTTTCTTTTTCACTGAAGTCTGTTATTTTATTCTCTCACAGAGAATACTAAGTATGCTTAAATTTTCTTCTTTTCCTATGTTGAACTTTTTGTCTATGATTATTTCTTAATTTTGTTGAATTTATTTCTCTTAGGTTTCCTTACATGCCTGGTAGCTCTTACTGAATGTTCCAATGTTTAAAATATCATCTCAGATACATTAAAAAACCCAGGCTGTGAAAAAATGTTCTGATTTAGGAGTCCTATCTCCAGAAGCTATGCAGTGGGGCACAAGGCAGAACTTGTGGCTGGTTTAGCATTTTGTAAGTGCATGAGAATATTTTGTCTACCCGGGAAGGGGAGGCTCCCATTCTTCATGGTAAGCATAAGTTATCTGGAAACTTTCTCCATACCAACTCCATAACTCTTATAATCTCTTGTGAGAATGTCTAAATTAGAATGCCTTATTCATGCCCCCACCCCACCCTGAGGCCAAAATTAGGAAAGCATGGGAAAGATTAATGAATGGACATTTGTCGTTTGTTTTGCTTCACCTAGCATCTGAACTCCTATGTTACACGTTTCCACTCAATGAGTCTTGCTGAGGCAAAGAATGCATCCCTCTATAAAATCTGAGACTGTAGGGATCTGATTTTCTAGTTATCTGACATAAGCTCTGCCAATCAAAATGCATCTGTGCCGGATCTGATGCTCTAAAAGCAAAAACCTGTGCCCATGCCTGAGCGTCATAGAACAGAAGTGGCTCAATGGCAAATCATTGTGATTTCACCTGAATGAAGGATGAGAAATTCCATAATAAGACCACATCTGTGGCTTGGATTTGGTTGCTGCTCCTGGCAGCCCAGCCTTCAGTCTAATTCTCCAGCCTTCCTGCAGTTCTTGAGCCACCCAAGCCCTTATCTGCTCCACCCAGAGTAGGCATTTTTTCCTTACAGTTAAGAACCTGATTAATACAACTGGCATGACTATGTCACAGCCCTTTAATTACCAAGCAAACCTCATATGGCCTCCCTCTCTAAAACCTACTACCTCTAGGGAAAAAAAAAAAAGTAGTTTGGAAAGCACCTCTTCTTCCCCAGTAGCACTTTTCATCAATCTTTCATTTCATCATCAGCCTGATATCACACGTTCTATTTCTTAAAAAAAAAAAATGCATCACTGTTCTGATTTTTTGATGGTTCTTGCCCAGCTTTCTAAATTCCTTTCTATCCCATTTTCTTTTCTGTAATGTTTCAGTGAGATTTGAGCTGGTAGGAAAAGTAAATCATGTATTTAGGAAGCCATATTGAACTGAAAGTTTATTTCCTACATTTTCTTCTTGCTTCATTTTTAAGATAATGACTGCTATATGTGTATTTTAAATATACATATGTATGTTTATATATCTGTGTGTGTGTTTGTGTGATCTATAGGTCATTTGAAGAGTTTCTAACTTAATGATGATGTTAGGAAACAAGCAGGGTCCTCAGTAACACATCTTATTGCACGCATCTGCAAACCTTTATCATCTTTATGGATGTAGTCAGGTTGCCTACTACTTGTATTCATTGTCAATCATCAAAGTAAATATTCCATCTCAACTTATGCCACAAAGCTCCTCATCTGCTTTCAACTGAAATAATCTACAATGTGTTTATTCTCTCTCTGTTTGTGGGTTCGCCTAAATACCTGTTTGAGATGAAATCATGGAAGTTTATTATGGTGTCTGTTTACTATAGTAAAATTGATCTTTCCTGATTATCAGGCCCACCAATAAAATCATTACCTAGCTTTATTCAACACTGTGGTCCATTTAATTTGGAATCATGTGCTATGAAAAAGCTTGAATAAAATGAATGAGTTGTAAACTGGACCCTACTTTGAATGTAGTTAAGTCCATTTTAAGTGGATTTACTTAAAGCTGGTAAAAAGAATCTATACTTGCTAATGTAAAGTTGTCAACACATAGCAGATGCCCAATCATAACTCTTGTGTGATTGATGTTCTCCCTCTCCCGTCCCCCACACACAAAAAAACCCCTCTAATTTACCTTTTTTTTTTTTTAATGTTCAGTGCTTGTACTGGGTTTTCATAAGATAGGGCACACCTGCATATATTTATAACAGCTGAATTTTCCAGCTGCCTCAACATCACATTCCCTAACGTTGCCCCTAAAAGCATTCTCTGTTTCTGTTTCCTTTACCTTTGCTGATTTTCTTTTGGTGAACTAACATTTCTCAGGCACTTCTTTCAATTTATTTTAAACTTCTGACTCTACTCTCTGAATTTTCCTGCTTCTCTTTAAACTCAAGTCAGGCTGTCAACACCACTTACTGAATGCCTGCTGTGAAGAGATACAAAAGGAATCAAGGCAACATTTTCTTTCCTTGAAGAATGTAAAAATCTACTGGGTGAGGCAGAACATACATTCCCATTAAAAGTGTCAAAGTATCCTAAAATAGCCTGAAATAAGCATGTATTAATTTAGCATAACCCTTATGTGAATTCTGAAAGAATGCAATCTTATTTAGTACTAAGCAAGATTGATTAAGAAATTCCTTCAGGATCTGAACTTTGAGTCTCAAGCCTTTAAGACATCATGCCTCCTTTTATAAGAAATATTGTATGATAGCCCTCACTGTCCTGAAATAAAATTAACAGATGATAAACTCTTCCAATACACATAATTTCAGAGAAATTTATACAATGCCTTATCTGCAACATAAGGGAGAATACAGCAAAAATAATTTATAATCAAATATATATTTCAAAATATAAAATCAAGCACATGTACACTAGCAGACAAAATGAGATAGAGTCAGATGCTGGTCCTATATGTGACAACTACAAATGTGTCAGTGACTTGAAAATCAGGAGAGACATGGCTGTTTGAAGAGTGGTTTTCCACAGTGGTGACCAACTCTTGGTCAAATTCCAAAGGAAAATAAATCTTCCCTTGGTTTATATTGTGGGTTACACTCATGTAAAAGTTTAGTGTGTATTAGAACTGTACAAAAACACTTGTTTCCTCTATGTAAAAGAGTTAAATTCCCGTCTCAAATAATTAGAAACAGGCTTTTCATTTACATGAATTACCAGTGGCTAGTCAAATATGGTGAGGATTAGGGACAATTCTTTATTGTCCAAGACTGTCCTCACCCTGAAGGATGTCTAATATCTTCCTGCTCACTACCCTGTCCAATCATGTGACAACTCAAAGTTTCTCCTCATATTTGCCAAAGCATCCCCTGGGGATGGCACTACTTCCATTGAGTATAACTAGAAGTAGAAAGAGGACAGATCTTCATTGAGAAATGGGCCAAGCATTTCAGTGCCTTCTTTGTTCCATCCCACTGGTTCTTAAACCTTATTGGTGTCAAAACCATATGGAGAAACTTCTGATTTATCTAGTTAACACACTTAACACACACTTAGGTAGTGCTTACTATGCCTAAACTGTTATAAACACTCTCCAAATGTTATCTCATTGAATCTACTTAACAACCATTTAAGGTAGGCACTATTACTACAGATTACAGATTAGGAAACTGTGGGGGGGGCATCAAGAGCTAAGTGATTTACCCAGGTCACACAGTTAAGAAATATAGAAGGAAAGATTCAAATATATTGATGTTTTTGGTTTCAGGGTAACTGGTAAGCACTATGCTATACAATAGACATAATCCCATCCTTGATGATTTTTATTCAGTACATCTGGGATAATGACAGAGAAAGCTGTCTGTATTTGAATAAGACTTTCACACATAGTGAGAAAGGCACTGACTGGCATTTGGAAACCACAGCACTATACCACCGCTCAACTGGGAGTGACAGGAAAAAGCCTTATCTGGTCAGAGTCGAATCTTTGTGTCAGAGTATAATGAGAAAACAAGGAAGAACAGTAAGTTGAGGACTATTCATGTGGAACCTTGGGAGCCAAGCTAAGGTACATCACTTTTATAAAATGGTCAGTAGGGAGCTATGTATTGTTCAATAGAATGAAATATATTAAAAACACAGCATCGGAGGAAGAGTATAAATAGCATTAATAAGCATAATAATGTTGTAAGTATAACACATTCAGCAACACATAAAGATAATAAATCTGAAGCTGGAGAAAGCACATTAGTTTATACACACTATGTGAAAAAAAGTGACAGTATCATCTAACTAGCTGTTGAATACCTTTCAATTATGAGCCTTACAAACCAGTTAGATAATTGTGGGTCACAGATGGATAGACACTGGGAGTTAACTGAAAGTTAGAAGGTAACTTTGAGAGCATTAAGCCTGGAGACCACAAACCCAAACACCTATAGGATCAAGCAGACAATGAAGCAGAACAGTTCTAGCACAACAGGGAGTAGTGGGGAGGGTGTCAAACTAGAATGTGCATGGAGGACATCAGTCACTCTGTTGCGGGCAATTACTCATATAATTATGCTAATCCGATATTGGCAGATGCTCTCTTTTAAAGAGAGGCAAGATATTCAGATTTTTAATCAAATAATTCACATTTTACCATGTTATGCTCAAAGATATTTTGAAAGTTTTATCAATTAATTTGTTGAAATGTGGATAGAGTGTAACTTTTCACCTCTCCTAGATTTTATAATGTAACCAAAATGACTGATAGTGCCTTTAAAAACATAGGGACTTTAAAGTATTGCTGGATGCTCTTTTACTAATTTCTCACCTATGCCAGGTTCAAAAAAAAAAACTGGTTGTTCCACCTACGGTGACCCCTGCACTTGTAATGACTGGTAATAAAGTACATGATCTAGGAGTCATAGTTTAGGTCCAGAGCCATGTTTCCCATTTATTAGACACACTACATTCACCAAACCACTTAAGCTTCTGTGCCTACTCTGTAAATTGGAGATTATTCCCTAATCCATATTTCTCAAGAGGTTGCTATAAAAACCAGATGAAATAAATAATGTATATTAAACCTACTGAACCCTGCACAAAGGCAGTACAGTGAGAATATCATTGAACTAGAAATTAGGGGATCTAGTCAATTAGTAGTGGTTTTCTAAACTTGATCTGAGAAGGATGATCTAGAGCAATGACCTTTAATAGAAATGCCATGTAAGCCACATATGTAGCTTTAAATTGTCTAGAGTCCACACTGAAAAAGGAACAAATAAAATTAATTTTAATATAATTTATTTAACCCAATGTATCTAAACTATTACCATGTCAACATATAATCAATATGAAATTATTATTGAGATAGTTTACATATATCTTCACACCAATCTTAATGTGTATTTTACACTTACAGCATGTTTCAATTTGGATTAGTCACATTTCAAGTGCTTGATGGTCACAGGTGGTAGTGGCTACCGTAGTGGACAGCACAGATCTAGATAATGACTAAGGTCGCCTTCAACTCTCAACGTTGTTACCTGTCTCATTATTATAAAGCTCATTATGCCTCAGTCTTTTTAAGTGGCTTAAGCATAAACCTACATCATGATGAATTAAATAGTCTTTAACATTTTTTTTTAATTAGGAGTTTAAAAAGTTTATCTAAGCCACTCTTCTCTAGTTCCATGGTAAGAGAAGATACTAAGAATTACAGTATATAAACAACATCCTTTGGTATATTTAAAACTGACACAGTCAAAAGTAAAATTTTATTAAACAGAAAACTTATTCAGCCCTTTCATTGTATAGAAGGGGCACACACAATTTCACTCATGTGAGCAGCTTGCCCTATTTGTTATCAAATCAACTGAATGCCAGACATATAACTGAATTTTGAAATCATCAATCTGCTCTAGGAGATATCCACCATTGCACCTGCACAAATAATTTGTTTGGTGCGGATAAATCTATCAATATAGTGATGAAGAAAGATGCGTGGAAAAACTTTCCAATTTTTTTTCAGATATACTGAACTATTGCCTTCCTTTTTGAACATCTTAGGGAATTTCTTATAACATATGGTGAGATCTCATCAGATTCCTTAGATAACAGAACCTTAACCCTAAATGCAGGCAGGTAGTTAGTCATTAATTCAACACTTCAGCTTTCAGCCAGGAAAGTAAGATGGAACTTCCTGATGCCTAGAAGATATGATTCCAGAGATTTCCCCTTGGCCTTCTTTAGGGGAAATTCTTAAATCTATAAGCATTATATCTGAGTTACTAACAATGCTCTAAATTTAACATGTCACACACAGAATGCTGCAGGACCACAGCATTAGCACCAATACAAAGGGCACTATTTACATTTTATTCCACTGAGCCCACTGCCAAGAGGGGCATAGCTGAGTGTTTGCAACTTGGCAGCCTTAATGGGCTGTGTTTCTCCTAAGAATAAACGTGTCTCAACTTACAATTAATCAACATAAGTTATTCAGTTTAGCCATCACCTACACATATTTTCTTCTGTAAATTCTCTAAGTACACATTTATAACCACTTGTTTTGCATTTCCTATTTCTCCAACTGAGAGTCCTCTTTCATTATTTAGCAAAGAAGCTCCCACTCATCATCTTCTACAGGTTATTCAAATAATAAAGCATCTTCTTTCTTTTCCCTGCAGATGCTGTTTGAAATATAAATATCAGAAAAAAATAGCTGGAGATAAATTATCCATAAAATGACACTTCTTAGGTAATCACATATTTGCAAATTTTATTATACTGTTTCTATTACAAGTAAATGAAGCAATCTTGTAGAAATTTATTATGTGTGTTCTACCAAAGAAAACATAAACTTCACTTTAATTATCACTATTATTAGCATTATTAAAGTCCATATCATTTAATTATATAAATTACATATGTTTTCTTTGTATATTTACCATAAAGCATGATTCAAAGTTGAGTGTGTGTATAGTCTACCATTAGTCTAAAAAACCATAATTAATTTGAAGTTGAAAACCTCACCCAAAGTTATATAAGAAAACAATAGCAACATTAAGGATCGAGATTGGATCTAAAATTTCCATTAAGAAAGCCTCACTTCATAGAATGTGAAAATTCTTTAATAAAGGCTACGTATGTGTACAAGAGAGTGAGGGAGAAGACGTAGAACAAAAAAGCTCCCCTACCTCATTCTTTTGCTATAAATCTCCACTTGCCCATGTTGAATTCAGAACTGAGCCCAGTTCTATACTAACATCTCTTTTCCATCATTGTTATTGCTCTTGAGTAAAATATGCTTTACTGCTTTAACTACTACCCAGTTCTGGATTTTTTTTTTTGACACAAGGAGAAAAATTAAATGCATGTTATAAAGAGAAAGGAATCAATCTGAAAAGGTTACATACTATACAATTCCAACTATATGACGTTCTGGAAAAGGCAAAACCATGGAGACATTGAAAAGATCATTGGTTGCCAGGGGCTGAGGGATGGGATGGATGAATAGACAAAACACAGTGGAATTTTAGGGCAGAGAAATTATTTCTGATGATACCACAATGGCAGACACACGTCATAATACATTTGCCAAAACCCGTGGAATGCACAACACCAAGAGTAAACCCTAATGTAAATAATGGAGTTTGGGTGAAAATGATGTAATGTATGCTCAACAATAGTAACAGATGTACCACTCTGGGGCCAGATGTTATCTTTTTTTTTTTTTTGCATCCCTTCACTTTCAACCTATGTGCATGCTTAAAGCTGAAGTGAGTCTGACATCACCAAAAACTGCTTTTTTAGTGAGCTTCTGACTGCAGGATCAGCTTTTATGATGTAGAAAAAAGTTGGGCAATAAGAGTAAAATCAGGTAAAGTCATTTTCTTGCATATTTTTCAGGGAAGAATTTGGGATAAAGAAAGTAGGACATATAGTAGCTGAGCATTAATTCTCTGTTTTAGATGGCTTACACTGACATATAAAAAGCGCATAATAAAGTATTTTTTTAATATTAAATATAGTTTAATTTTAAGGTCTTTCATTTCAGTCAAAAATCCATAAACGTAGATTAGTTTGGACTGTATGACAGAGGAGACAATAAAACGTGTTCTCAAATACATGCCAATACATTTTCTTGAAACAAAACCTCAGCAAATGAGAATTTCCATACTGTGCATGGGAATAACTAAAACCTTTATTAGATATGGTTTCCAATAACAATGTGAAAATTGGAATTATCAATTCAAAGAGCAGTGAAGTTTGAAATTTAAAAAAGTAGACTAGATATTAGGTAGGGGATAAAAGGTAAAGGAAGACAAAAATGTTTAATACTATTCAGTTTTGAAAAAGTTTTGTTCCTTTCAGATTTCTCAGAAGCCTCATATATGTAGTCTCTAAATAAAGAAAATTTTGCATGTGTGTCATATAATAAAAATAAATTTAAGGATGTACTCCAATTTTATATTATATTTAGACATAAAGATATGAATTATATACATATGCTAGCTTCTAATACACCTTCTTCATCCTCTGGGTTGCATGCTTCCCATTCTGGAAACAACTGGCTTATCCTATCATGTATCCTTTCTCTACCCTCTTAATAATAATTAAATGAATTATTCCCATAAGTATTTAAATATACTCAAGACTCTCTTACCATTTAAGAAATGAGACCAAATTCCTTGATCCAAATATTCCCCTCCAGCTACAATAAGTTTTTTTTCTCTCGAGTTATCTAATTTCACTGTGTCCGTTTCCTTATCTCCCATCCACTCTTTATTCCAATCTGTTCACCATATCAAAACCACTCTCATCAAATTAATGACTTTCAAATTGTTCAACTCAATGAAATTTTTGATTCAAATAACACTTGATCTCTATGCAGCATTTGATATTCTTAAGAATTCTTCTCTTATTCTTTCAATGATCTCTTTATTTGGCTTCTAATATATTTCATTCTCCAGGTTTGCCTTCTATCCCTCTGGTTACTATGGTTCAGACTTCTTTGCAAATTCATCATTCTCTAACTAAACTGTACACATGGGAGCTCCCTAAGGTCTAGTTCAATGGCTTCCAAATTTATATCTCTAACTAAGACCCTCCTCTGAGACTAGATACTCATATTAAGCATCCTACCCATCTTTTGCTCTTGGGTATCTTAATAATACCTCAAACTTAACATCACTGAGGCCAAATACAAAACCTTCAGTATAAACTAAAATCTGCTTGTCTTTTAGTGTTCCATAGCTCACTAAATGAGACTATTGGTCATCTGACTGAGCAAGTCTGGATAGAAGAGTCATCTTTGAATCGTCCCTAAATTTCTCTTGAATTCATTCATTTGCTCCTCTCTATACCCATTCCATATGCTCTAGTCCACCTAACCTACTATATAAGCATCTTTACTGATGTCCCACCATTTGCTTGGCCCATGTCACCATGTCTCAGAGATTTTTTACCCTGAAGCTAAAGCAAACCTAATAACTTCAATGTAACCTGATTATATTCCTGCTTAAAATCCTTCAGTGGTTCCCCATCACACCTAGAATAATGACCAGACTCCTCAGTGAAATCTCTAGTCCCTGTTTGTGCTGGGAAGACAATCTTTCAGCTTCATGCTATATTCTTTGCCCCTAATATTCTTTTTAGTAATCCTGTCCTTTTATTTCCTAGACATCACCATACAACCACCAGGCACAGAGCCTTTTCACATGCTGTTCCCTGTACCTGGAGTGACAAGTCTTCCTCATTCCAACCCACATATTGCTTTCTGAACTCCAATTCATCCTCTAGACCTTAGCTCAATAATCTCTTTCTTGGAGAAATTTCTTTGATCCCTGAGTCTACAGGAGGTTCCTTGGTTGTACACCTTCATGAGATTGTTTCTTTCCTTTAGAAAATTTATCAAAATTTCTTATTATGTATTTGTTTTATGATCATATTTTTAATTGCTGACTTCCTCAGTCTACTGTAAGTTCCAGGAATGCATTTCTGTTTCTACTCACCACTGTATCTCCAACGTTCAGCTCATAATAAGGTTCTTATTTGCTTTTAAACTGTAATATGTAAATTTGTAGAACATGAGTAAATGATATGTGAAAGAACACAAGTTGACGTTATGTAAAATTACATGCCAACACACCATCTTATGCAACACTACATAATGTTTTATTGTTTAGAAACACTTGCTAAGCAAAAACAAGTTAGAAAGGTAAAGGTAAACCTATAACTCATAAAGCTGAAGTTAATAATAGCTTTGGACCAAATAAGCACTTTCCTTTATTCCTAGGAGTGCAGATTACTTCTATTGCACCTATAACCTAAGTTATAAAAAATTTTTAAATTGCACAAAGACAATGAAAACCTAGCCAACAACAACAAAAAAATTGTCTAATTTAAATTCTAGTAGGGATTTAGCTTAACTCACAGAGTTTTCCTTTACCACTATAAATATGGGGAAGTCATTCTAGCCAGAATTTACCACTGGGTCCAGAAAATTTTTTACAAGAGCTATCAAATATATGTTTTGAGTAAGTTTTCTTTCAGGCTCTGTTAGAAAAGAGCCTCCCAAAACAGTGGTGGGCTAAAACTCTTTCTCTTACTTTGGTTTAATTAGAATCTCACAATTGCCCACCCTCCACACTTCCAGAGGTAATTAACCTTTGCCAAAAGCAGGTGCGCTAAGTTTAGTGTTAAATGTTAAAGATGGACCCTCGAGTCCCTTAGCATTGAATACAGAATAAAAATAAGTGCCACTGGTTAAACAATAATTTGATTGTTAACCAATGAATGATTTGATATATATTTTTTAACACTGTCTGTAGTTTACACAATAATCACTGATAAAGAGTTCAGTGTACAGGTGAGAGATTCTCCAAACATAGGGAACTCTACCTGTGGTCATACAGCAGAAATACAGCCAGATGGATAGATAGAATATGAGTTTAAAATGGATTCAAATGTCAACAGCTAATAAAAATAGACAATATGAATATCAGACTAGAGAAGAAATGAGGATCAACATTGGCAAAGGCCCAAAACAAGCAGATAACAAAAGAATAGCACTGTGAATCCTAAATGAGGTAGACTCTACAACTGCCCCCCTTCCTAGTGACAGCATTATACAGCCCCACAGATTGCACTGAGCCTTTAGCATCTGTCTGTGGGCACATCTACTTCCTTGTTCCATTGTCATTCTGGGCCATTTGACTTACCTTGGCCAATGAAATATGAGCAGAAGAGACATTTGCCTATTCTAAGCATAGGCTTTACCAACCACTGCATTCTTTTGCTGGCACTCTTGCTCTTTTCTCTGCCACGAGATGGAGAGGTCAAGATTAGAGGCTGCTTCTTCAGCCTGGATTTTGGAATGAAGGCAACAGGACCACACTAATCTGTGACCAACATAGCCACAGTAGTCTACAAGCACCATTAATAAGAAATTCACCTCTGCTCTGAATCAGTGAGATTTAGAAATTGTTACTGTAGCCTTACCTAGTAGTGAATGCAAATGATACATTAAGCATCCACCAGTATTACTTTTTGGTGTGTCATCTGGAATCTTCACCACATCAGGATTGGAATCTTAAGAAAGTCAGGTAAGGATGGAAGAGTATTTGCCATGGACAAGATTTTGTGCCAAAGGCCAAAGGAAAGATGACAGTTTTTGCATCGAAGGACTTTAGCTTCTATTAGAGAGAAATTTTATGAGGTCACTAGACTGTAAATGGAGACTGCTCAAAGTAAAGGGGGAAAAAAATGCCAGGGGACCTTAAGAGACTCACTCTTTCCAGAAAGAAATTATCAGAAGATATTTCATAGGAAAATTAGAATTTACTTTGAACTTTGAAGAAGGGTAGGATCACCTCCTATAAGTAAATAGGAGGAATATTCACATTTCTGTAAGTGTAAGCACATAAGCAAATGTACATTAGGAGGAAAGCATAGGTAAAAATGTGTAGGAGTGAAGCTTTCAAATAAGAGAGGACATTAATACTGGAAAAAAAAGGTCACACCATATTGTGTAGAGCCTTGAATGCCAATCTATAGAGTGGCAACATTGAGTCTTACCAATAAATTCTTATAGACACCTGGAAATGACATCAAAAAGTGATGGTTGTAGCCCCTACAATACCTCTAGACAGAAGTCTAAATAGAATGGTCAGATTTCACTTTCCTTGTCTAGAGCCACTACCCAGAAAGGAGAAACTTAGCTCAGGAAACTCATACACAGCATGGTATTGCAAGAAATCTATTGTGTATTTATTTAGGCAATCAGCTAATGCTTCTTCAGAATCACAAAACTCCACTCTCCAGTGTAGTTCTCTTTGGTAACCTGCTGTTTTAAATGCCCAGGAAGGAGATGTAGCAATATGAAACCATTATATACAGCACCTAGACTAGATGTGACTATATATGTTTTTAAATGGAGAATTTTAAGTAATATTTGGCAAAAATATATACTTTTTTATGAGTTACTTTAAGTTGTAATTTCATAAGGCAATTATTTGATTTAGTAAGCCTTTCTCTATTGCAATTATCTTACCTTCTCTCTGGAAAATAAATTAGAAGAAAAAAAAAGATTGTAAAAGTGCAACTTTATGGATGAGGTTTCAAACTCAAAGAGTATTGTTATTAAATATTATGGTTACAATTTCTAATGCTAAAAGTGTTTTCCTCAATGGAATGCTCAATGAGTGTTAAAACAATATTGCAATGCTAATTTAAGCTGAATACTTCTTGCATTATTTTTATTTGAGGTCACAGCTTTAATACTTCATTAACATTCTAATAATATTTACATGTGTACATTATAAAAACCACTATAAGGGCTTGAGTTACTATGAATTTTCATGCATCTCTTATTTAGAAAATCTCCAGACTGACGCTAAAATGTTAGCTCGGAAATAACTGATTTGAAGGCATTTCCTAGATGAGAGTGCTTGGAGGACTGATTCAAAACCATTTTATAATCAAGCAAATCTGTATCTACATATGCAGTATTAAATGAAGAATAAAACAATTTTCCAAATAATTCAGGCAAAATTTCATTTGAGATGTGCTGTCTGTTAGTTTGGTTTGCTGGTTGGTTGGTTGGTTATTTTTTGTGCTAAAATAACATTTAGCCTGAATTCCGCCAAAGGTACTAATCTATAGTCATCATTTTGCATTAGATATGTAGACACAGTACCTATGCTAATTATATTTGTGTGTAGAACAGGAAAACTTACAAATATAATCTCAGTAATTTTCAAGAGCCTCTTATCATTATACCTGTATAACAATGCCAAACAAAATATTTTGTCCAGATAAATACAGTATTTACAAAGGACCAATTTCTTAGGAAATTCAATTCACAAATAGTTATTGAAGCTGTACCATGGAAAAGGCACTACACTTGGAACTATAACCAGAAAGAATCTAGAAGTATTTAATATCTATTTAAGGGGCAAAGCCTTAGCACCTCAAGCCAAGTTAAAATTAACATTTTTCAAGCTAAATCCAAGACTGATCAAATCACTCATGTATTTAAATCCCTTCAGTGAAATTCTGCTGTTCTTGTCCCCTGCCTCCCTCTTCACTTTCATGTATAGCCACTCCAGGGGCTGGAGAATCTGTAGATTTTGAAAATTTTTCTACATACACAATCATACATCGCCCCCTAATATTAAGATTTATATTTCTTCCTTCTCAATCATTATTCATTTTATTTCTTTTGTCTTCCTGCATTGCCTTATTTTAAAATTATAATATGTAAACAAAACATTCAGAAAATCCAAAAAGACAAATAACTTAACAAATGGCCAGCATCGGAAGCTCCAAAGTTCTTCTTCTGGATAATATTGCCCTTCCTATCCTCAATGGTAATAATGCTACTGAATATTCTGCAATTCACTTATTTGCCTTCCCTTATGGTTTTACTATCAAATTGTTCACCTCAAAACACTGTGGTTTACTAAATGGGAAAAGAATTTGAAAAAGAATAGATATATGTATATGTATAACTGAATCACTTGGCTGTATACCTGAAACTAACACAACATTGCAAATCAACTATAAAATCCAATATAAAATTAAAATTAAAAAAATAAACATAAAAAAACACCGTGGTTTAATTTGTTAATTTGTTAAATGGAATCAAATAGTTATTTTATACCCGGCTCTTTCATTCAACATTATGATAATTATTCATTTTTTTGCATGTATCTGTATATACTGAAGTCTAATATTTTTGGATGAATATACAATAGTTTGTCTACCCATTCTAATGTTGATGGAAATTTGAGTGTTTCCAATTTGGAGCTCTAGTGAACAGTCTTGCTATGAACAATCTTCTACATTTTTCCTGGGTGACTTATGTGCATATAGGAGTGGAATTGCCAAATCACATAATATGAATGTTTTAAGCATCTTCCAGATAGTGTCCAGCTGCATTCCAAAGTAGTTATTACCATTTCATATTTCCACCATCGATTTATGAAAGTTTTCGTTGCTCCACATCTTTACCTATACTTGATGTTTTCAAATTTTTAAAAAATTGCCAATCTAGTAGTCATAGAGTGCTATTTAGGTTTTTTGTTTTTACTTTACATTTTTAATTCTTCTTTCACAATAATTATACATTTATTTTGCTGCAATATTGGAAGTACGGGATGATAGCATGCAGCCTTCTCTTTTCTGACCACCAAGGAAATGCTTTTCAGGTTTCTCTGATAAGTATGATGATTGCTCTAAGTTTTCTTAAATCAGTTCTCTCATTTCCCTAGTTCATGAATTTCTAGCATAACTAGATATTAAATTATAGCAAATGCTTGCTCTGCATCTAATTGGATAATCATATGATTTTTCTTCTTTGTTCAGCTAATGTGGTGAATTACATTACTTCATATGTTAATATAAAACCAACACTGTATCCTGAAATGAATTTAACTTAATTGTGAAATATTATTCTTTTTAACTATAGGCAGATTTTAATTACTAATATTTTATTTAGGATTTTAATATCTATGTCCACGAATGAGATTTATCTATAATTTTTCTTTTTTGTAAATTTTCTAGGTCTTAAAACCAAGATCATACTGCCTTCAAAATATGATTGAGAAATTTCTGTCCTTTTTATGCTGAAAAAATTTGTATAAGAATTGGAATTATTTCTTCCTAAAATATTTGGTAGAATTTGCTGGTGCCTGTGTGTGTGTATGTGTGTGTGTGAAGAATTTTAAATCAAGGTTTCTTTAAAATATATGATTCATAATATTTATTTCTCATTGTGTCAAAGTTAAGTTGCATTTTTCTTGGAATGTGTCCATTCCATCTAAATATTAATACATATTAGCATTAAGTTTTCATAACATCCTTATGTTTTCTTTGAAATTTCTTTAACATTTCTAATAATATCCTTTTTTTAAATCTCAGTTATACAAATGTATTATATGTGATAAGTTGTGCTGTTTTATTTACTGTTATCTTCCTCTTATTTTCTCTGAATTTATTTTGTTATTACTTTCTATTTTTTCAGATATTTCGTGTTTCTTGTAACAACACACAGCTTGAGTTTTATGTTTCCAGTTCAACCATATTTGTCTTTTATAGAGAGCATTTAGGCTATTTACATGTTACATAATTACTAGTATATTTGAGCTCATACCTACCACCTTACCATCTGGCTTCTATATGTAATGATCGTACTATGTTCATTTTTCTCTCTTTTCTTGCATTTACTTAGCAGAAATGACTAGTGTGTCAGTCAGAGTTCAATTAGAGAAACAATATCACTAGGAATGGTGATGATAAAGATGGATTTAAAGGTATTTATTGCACAAATTTGACCTTATGCAATTATGGGAGGTGGTTAAGCAGTCTCTGTAAGGCTGTCATTTTCACATCTGATGCTAGAGCTGAAAATACATAGGATAGGCAATTGGGAAGAAAATATGGAAGTAGAGGAGAGCAAGAACAAGCTGAAATCCAGAAGAATGAGCTGGAGTCCACAGTACAGAATGAAACCTGGGTCAGTTTTTGTTGTCTTTAACCTTGATAGTATGGGTGTGCTGTAGAAGCCAAGGACCTTCATCCTATTGCTAAACACACATTTCCCTGGCTCAGGAGTCAGAGAAGCTAAAGAAGGATCCAAGGAAAGAAGGAGCAGTTTCAGGTTTGGCCACTGACTCAAGTCAATAGGTAAGGGAAAACATGTATTTTCTACATGTTATAGAGTTACATACTACAGAGTGGCTTTTCTATAGCATTCTGTAGCAGTGGCCTTTCTGTAGCTACATAACTACATAGCTACAGAAAGGCTGCTGCTTCACTCCCGACTTCCAAATCCTCCACAAGATTTCTCCTGTAGACCACTCTAACCAGAAATTTACAGAATAGAAATTCTGGGAAATGTAGTTTAGCCTAGACAAGTTGACGTTTTGCAAAGCCACCACAACTAGTGTGTACTAGTCCATGTTTTCCATAATCTGGAAGTTATACACACTTTGGTTTTCTGCACTTTGGCTGTATGTGTCTAAATGTAAATTTCCTTTAAATTATCCCATTGGATAATTGTTGGTCTTATTAATCAGTTTTAGAAAATTGTCAATATAATTATCTCATCATATGTTTCTTTCTCCTAATTTTTCTTTCTCCATTCTTCTGGAACTCTAACTGATGAATGAATTTTGGACATTCTTATTTTATCATTTATATTGATTACTCTCTCAACTATATTTGTGTCTTTCCAACTCTCCATTTCATTCTGAATTTCTTCTGTCCTATCATCCTATTCACTAATTCTCTCTTCAATTGTATCTTATCTGCCATAAGGGTCATCTGTTAGATTTTAATATGTTATATTTTTCAGTGATATAAGTTCTAGTTGCATTCTTTTCAAATCTGCAATATCATATTTAGTGGTCTCCAGTGTTTTGCAGAAACTTTTTACATTTAGGTTTTATTTTTAAGAATATAATGAACATAGTGCTGTTATATTCTGTTGGATAATTTCCATGTTTTTGCCCTTATAAGTTTGTTTCCATGGGTGATTATTTCTGCTGACATTTAGTTTATATTTTATTGCCTCCTGTGCCTCATAAACTTTAATTGCTTTCTGGATAATTTATTCAATAAGCCTTTTTTAGAAATAATTTGAGAGCTAGGGTTTTATTAGCTTGTGTCAGAAATAATTTTATTTAATTTTTTTAATCTTTCTTCCAAGTTCCTGGGAAGCTAATGTCCAAGGCATCAGGATTTTGGGTGATACCTAGATGATCAGGATACTATTCCTATCCCCACTCTACAGTGTAGCATTTTAGGATCCCTGCCCAGAATAGGGGCCATTTAACACAAGGTTTCAATCTTTGGAGGGGACTGAATTTTGATCTTTTCCCTTCAGTTCTAGGAATTTACCTCAAAGTTCTACTTGTCTGATAACAACTTTCCTAGAATTGGCAGACAAAGAGAGGGAACAACAGACAATTCTCTGACAGCTTTGCTCCTGGTGGACAGAGAACTTTGATTCCTGTCTTTTAGTTATCTCTCATGGAGACCTAGCTCTGATCTGTTTTAGAAAAATGTTTCTGGGTAGGAACAGCTCTGGTTTAACTCATTGGCTATTATCTTCCTTTTTTTCTTGGTCTGGTAATATCTTACTATCTTATAGATTTTTGATCAGTTCTTTTAGTCATCATTACTGCAATAACTAGTCCAAATCATCTAGTTAGCCATTTCTGGAAGTCAAAGTCTCTCAGGATGCTTTTCTTTCACTACCTAGAAGTCACCATTTTTCCCTAGGATCTTCAAAAATATTTCAACAGCATGAAAAGTTTCCACCCTTCTTTAGTATCTTTGAATCTCAAAGTGGGGCCTCAGATATATTCTCAGGCTCTTTAAATTCTCTCTTAAATATTAAAAAAATTAATAATAAAAACTAACTATATAATTGTTTAAGGTCATTGACTCTTACTAGCATGTAAGTCATAATAATAAAGTACTGATAATAATTAACATTTATTTAGTGCTTACTTTGTGCTAGATACTCTTCTCAGCAATTTCTATTTGTGAGACTCAAAGGGTTTAAGTAATTTGCCCTAGGTCAGTAGTTAGAAACTGATGGAACCTGGTTGAAAATATAAACAATTTGGCTGCAGATTTCCTCCTATAAACCATCACACAAAAAAGTCCCTGGAAACAGTGAGAGTGGTATCTCATTTACCACTCACCTCCACTAACACAGTGACTTACACACAGTAAGTGGTCAATAAATATTTGTTGGATGATTGCATGAATGAATTCAATAATTCTCACATGTATTATAAACATGATAATTTCTATAACAATAAAAAGATAGAAAGATTATCTCAGGTTGGATTGTCAGAGAATGCTTTACGAAACAGATTCTGAATTAAGTCCAGAAGCCTGAATCAAGCCATAATCTTGCTAATTACGATTCAAATAGGAAAATAAAAATAATAGCAAAACCAAAGAGGCATAAAAGGACAAATATATTCAAGACTTGCTTGTAAATATGTTTGGATGGAGTAAAATTTGCAGGAGTCATAATATATATCTCAATTATTAATAGTAATCAGCATTTTGAACAAGGGTTCTAGACTAAGTAGTTTATATAATTACTTCATTAATATTATAAATATAATGTTTGTTGTTCTGTTTCTGATGTTGCAACAAACACATATCCAAATGTACTCTGTGTCAGGTACTGGGTTTGTTCCCAGGAACACAAAGAAGAAATGGAAACAGAATGTGCAAACAACTTGCACACAATATGATGTGCGCTATTCATTTAAGAAGTAGGCATAGGATGTCTGAGAAAGCTTTCTAAGAAGGTCATACCTAAGAAAATTTGATGGGTGTAAAACTTAGCCTGAAAAATATGGGAAGATAAGTCCATTCCCAGCTAGAGAGATAGCACAGGGAGAACAGAAATATGAAACAGCCTGGTGTACAGGGAACTAGTTCTCAAAGGTAATGACAGAAGAGATGTCCAGAGCTGGAGCACAGATATCTTGTCACGCACATCATGACAAGATACTTTATTTTTATTCTATAAGGTAGCTGGAGTCATTGAAATATTCTACCCAGGGCTCTGGCATGGATAGCTGTCAGCATTTTAGTTCATGACTTGAAATTTGTCCTTGATGTGTTCTCATTAAGAATTTTCTACATGCTCTGTGTGTGGCCATCCCACTTCCATTAACCACACAGATTTCAATTTTGGAGTCCAGATATTTTTAAATTTAGAATTGCTTCTCTTTTCACAGATGCTGCTCAGAAATGATTTAATTTACAGTAATCCGAAGTGAATGTGATTGCAGAGGGATCCATAACGGGATAAACCACTCCAAGATATACTTCATTAAGGAATGAAAAGTACTGAAGGAGAAAATCCTGATATAAAAATAAGACATTAAAAAAAACTGTATGAAAAAATTACAAGGAAGGAATTTAGGGTTAGCAATGCAGATGTGAAAAAAACTTCCTACTCTATCACTGTCAAATGTTTTATTTGTGTCAGATATTTTCAAGTTCAGACTAACAAAGCCATAGCCAGTGAAGCAAGTGGCTTCAGAATCAACTTCTCAATAAGGTTCCCAAGGAACTCTGAAGAAATTCATAAAACATTATCACTAGAGTCAGGGTGAAGCAGCAATAGCTGCAGATTCAAGGGCAACTGTAAACAGAAAACCTCTCCCCAATCATTCTCCATGGAATGTGTGCCCACAACTGCTCTCATAAGCATGAATTGGAAACAGGCAGGAGGATACAGATAAAGAGAATAAAAAGCTGGTCACGGAGTAAGTGACTGTGTGATTCGTGGACCAGTACCCTCATGTTTGAACACTATCTATTTCCACTTTAATGAATGTGGAATATACTTAACATGCTTACTTGTTCATATAATTGAGTGAAGTTCATTATCTAGACAGTAATTCCATTATCACCTGTCTTCCCTCCCCAAATGTTTATATCAATTTTTTTATAAAATACACATTCAAGTTAAAACTTTGATTATAAAACATTGGCTTGTATGCTTTGATTCATTTATATAAAATGTGCCAGATAAACCCTTTAGGAAAAAAGTATCCCTCAAAGGGCACAGATTTTATTCACCTTGGTATTACCTAGAGCTCAAAGCAGCTTTCTAAAAACACCGAACATGGAATATTTTAAATAAAAGATGTTTGCTTTACAACTGCATAGATACTAAAAATTCTAGTTAATGTTGTTTGAATTTGACAGCATAATTTTATCAATTGCATTATCTTTCCATCAACCCAATGTGTAATCAGAGAAATGGGGCTTAAAAGAGGAAAATAAAGAGGGAAAGCCCCACATTTAAAGATTTGAAATCCCTATTAATCAATCTCATAAAATAAATTCGAAAGCAACTAAAACCTCATGCAAAAAGAATAGCAAATTTTAAAATATTCAGCCATGGAACTTCAAGGCCAATTCAATGTGTAAGGTTAAAAAAAATTCTATTCCATATGTTACTGGATAAGTTAACAGAGGGCTTCTCACACTAAGGCTATGTTTCTGGTAGACAGTCTTAACTAAGCTCAGTAACTTCTGCCTTTTGGGGGTTCTCTGTCATTGCTTCATGAATTGTGTGAGGGTTTTACCGAAAATAACCAGCCTGTCTCTCTTCGGTGCCATGGACAGTAGCTGTCTGCATCAATACTGTATGCCTAAAATTAACCTCAGTGCCTGTTACTCGAGCATTTCTGCTTCTATGCTTTGTGCCCAACCAACTCCTGTTAACCATGAAGGTGCTACTTGATGTCCTGCCATCAGACATGCTTCCAACAAAACCAGTCCACCAGAGGGGAGCTGGCCAAGAATTAAGTTTACATGTAGCAACTTATTGAAAGTACAAGTCATTACAAAATAAAACCCAACAAAACAGGGAGATGATCAAATCAAAAGAGAAATACTAGAAGCATTTGGCACCACCAAATTATAATATACTCCTCCTGGTCAATTTAAAGCAAACCATAAAAGGCAACAGAATCTAAAGAGGAAGTATTACTACTAAGTGGTTCAACCAATTTACAGATGTAGGAAAAGGTGCTTTCAAGATGCAACTTTAAAAGATGGAAGGCATTACTGCAAAATCTAACACAAACAGACTGGATTTAGTCCCTAGAGAGACTGAAGTTGAGGAAAGTCACAGTGTAAACCACAAATGAAGAATGTGGAAAATTGTCACCATCGATTTCAGTGGCTTTGGAAGGAATTTGGCAGCCTGTGCAGGAAGACCAAGTATTACCAAGTAATACCAAAAGATAGATTTAGCCCTGTTGTCAACTGCTGAGCTGATGGATACAAATCACTCCCTTTAAACTCCAAGTTGTGGAAATAGGATGCATTGAGCTGTAAGGGGATCAAATGGATGAAAGTCAGATACCAACAGATCAGAAGTAGTCTGATCCAATGTAGTCTGGATCAATTTTCTTAAATTGGTTACAGTAAGAAAATTAATGTTCTCACTGAATTCTAAGAACTGGATTCTCTTACCCAGCAGTTTTATAATAATGCTGGAAGGGAAGGTGATGTGGTTGATGTTTCAGGTGGGGGACATTCCTAGCATCACTTCCAATCACACCAGGTGAGCGGACCTATTTCAACTGTGCATAAACCTCTGAGTGAGAACAGAGTGTGAGACATGGAAGCTGGGACCATTCACCAGTCATGTGACCCTGAGACAGCCACTTCATCTCTCTGAAGTTTGTTTTCTTTATAAGGGATGTGAAGATTTCAGAAAAAAAAATTCTACTTCACAACGTTGTCTGAGGGTTAAACGAATTAATTCTGTGGAAATGCACTGAAGTACACGTTTAAGGAGAGCTACTAAAGGACAATCAACTAATCTTTTCCATCCCAAAATTGATTTGAAAAGTCCAAAATGAAAACAAAAATTTTATTTAAAAATTTTATCAGAGCTAGAAAATGGGAAGATATTTGTCATTAAGATAAAAATTTTAAAGGATTTCTTTAAGGTAAAGGTAAGATCAGATTATGAAAAGCAATAAACAGCTGGCAAATCAACAGAAGTGAAATATGTGATGAAGGGATCCACATGGGTAATAAGTGTACAGGACTTTCCAACAGAGCCCTGAAAGTACTACTCTAAACCCAGCATAAGCCAATTGAGAAGGAACACCCCTAGGGACATGTGGAAAACTAGCAAATTGAACAAATGGAAGCATTTCAGAAACTATATCTCAGCACTCAGATATATATAACAGGCTGTGGCACTCATTGCCACTCCTCCAACTAGGGGCCAGCCCACAAGGTAAGTCATGAGATTTAATACTGCAGGCTCATAAAAAACACAACCATGTCAGTTAAAGAGTGATGAAATGACACTTCCTTGAATGGAGGAGAACTAAGGCAAAATAACAGTCTCTCTGATGGCTCTTTCCATTCTTCCCTTGAACTTAAGAATTTTTGATGAATCTTAGGCATCCCAACTTTCCATCTGGGGGTAGTGAGTGAGGATAGACCATAGGTCAGTTGGCAGAAAGAAAATTCCTTGAACAAAGTTGGGAACTGCAAGCCTAAATACGGATACATATATAAAAACTTTGTAACAAAGTAAATTTTCTTGCCAAAAAAGTGCCTTCTCCAATATCCTATTTCCCACTCTCTAGCACTAAGGATAATATAGGGGAAAAAAATAGACATAAATCCTCACCTTCATATGCTCACATTCTAAAATCAGATATTTTCTTTTCTACTTGAAACCTGCTCCTCCATTTTTATATTACCAGAGAAAGAAGGGCTGCATCTAAAAAATAAAATTATTGAATCTATCAAAAAGAAAAACCAAGGATGAGGAAAAAATTCTTTTCAGATGAAAAAACAGGACAATTTAATTAAAAATTGAGTTGAGGCAGTAAAAACAGATTGGATAACTGCAGCAAACCAAGTATTTGATTTAGACACAGGGATTATCAAATTTTGTCTATAAGAATAAGATAATAAATATTTTAGACTGTGTATTCAACATACAGTCTCTGTTCCTCCATATTCATACTATTATTTCTTAGTAACACTTTAAAAGTGTAAAAACCATTTTTATCTCATAGGCCCTACAAAAACAGTTCATGGGTCATGAATCTGCCAATCCCTGATTTAGAAGATCAGCTTATTTCTTTAATGACATGTCAGAAAAATACTAAGATTAAGATAATTTAGTAGAGAATAGATGCAGGAAATTTCCCAAAGGTGACAGATCAAACAGAAGGAAGGTTTTACCATAATTAGATAAATATCAAAGGAGTATTTTTCTGAAATGAAGGCTTAAATCTTCAGATTAAAGGAGCCCAGAATGATAGATGAAAAATGAATGTAGAGAGAATTATTCATATATGTATTTTAGTACAGATTTTGAATTCCAAGAAAAAATATTTTTAATCCTTCAAACGTTCAGGCAGAAGAAGAAAAAGTTTACATACAAAATCAGAATAAAAATTATGTTCACATCAGAGTTCTCTTCCGTCTATTAATCATCAGAGGATAGTGGAGCAATGTCTACAGTTGCCAAGTTATGACATTCAGGTGCCAGAGCAACAGAAAGGGTTTCCAATGTCCAGTGACTCAATAGTACACCAGCTATTTATCCCTCCTGCATAAAAATATCTGAAAATGTACTCAGTATGATAGAGAAATACATTCTTTAAAAAGTAGTTCAAGAGGAAAAGTAAGGCTAAAATATGGTGACAAAACTTCTGAGAAGGGCTTCCCTGGTGGCGCAGTGGTTGGGAGTCCGCCTGCCAGTGCAGGGGACGCGGGTTCGTGCCCTGGTCCAGGAGGATCCCACATGCTGCGGAGCGGCTGGGCCCGTGAGCCATGGTCTCTCAGGCTGCGTGTCTGGAGCCTGTGCTCCACAATGGGAGAGGCCGCAGCGGTGAGAGGCCCGTGTACCACACACACACAAAAAAAACTTCTGAGAAGACACTGAGAAGTGTAAGTTTAGGGGGAAAAATTATATTCTTTGAAATAGAAAAATGATTAGAAATAAACAGAAAATAAAATAGAAATAAATAGAAAAGTTAAAAGGCTAGAGTAACAAAGGTAAACAATTAGGAAATACTTTAGGTTCACATTCTGGCTTAAATACAAAACAACTTTTGTCAAATTTAAAGAGAATATTGGATCTCCAATTTCTAAGTACAGTAGAGGATTGGCTCAAGCCACTTCCTCTGCATCTCCTGACACACCAGACTGGGACTTTTATAGCTATTTTTTAGTGCACCTATAGTTACCATATTTCTGTGGGAAATACCCAGAAATATTCCCCAGCTTGTAGGGACCAGCTTCAGCAGGGGCACGCACTACCTGACTTCATCCACTTACTCATATAAGATATATAGTGTGCCAGGCACTTTCTAGCACTAGGGAGAAACAGGGAAAAAAACAGACACAAATTCCTGCCCTCATGATGCCTATATTCTAAAATAAGCTTACTGTCTTATCTGAAATCACTCCCCATCTTATATTGCCAGGAAAAGAAAGGCTGAATGAAAAACTATTGCACCAACCAGGTTTAATGTTTTTACCTTTTGTCTTTTTTTTTCTAGTTTCCTTTCTTCTCCTTTCTTTTCTTTTTTATACTCTTCTTTTATTTTCTTTATTCCTAATTTTGTTTCTTAAAATGTGATATGAGATCTGTAAGCAACCCTGCTTTGCTGCTGAGGATCAGCAGTGATTGTGGAAAGAGGCAGTCTATCAACTAAGGATGAGAAGTGTGGAGTCAGGACACCTGGCTTTGAACTCCAGCTTCATCACTCAGAGCTACTAGTCATGAGAGCTCAGACAAATTCCTAACTTCTTGGTGCTTCAGTTTTTTTGTCTATGTAATAAAGTGAACAATAAGATTTACCTTGGGAAGTTGTAGTAAGGATTAAATAATATAGTGACGAAAAGGTTGTTAAGTGTCAGGCTTAAACTGTAAAATGTGCCCGACAATCCCTACACTCACATTTAATCCTTATAGCCAATAAGGAATAAATGATGTATCCTTTAAGGTATAGCAGTACTAATACTGGTAATGAAAATAATGGCTGTTCACTAAATCTTTATTTCCTTTTTTTAAATGGAAATAGTAAAAGTAACCCCCCCACACAAAGTTGTGAAAATATAAACATGAAAAGAACACATATAAAGTATTACAAGTCAATCCATAGCTCGAACTCAGTAATTCTGACTTCAACACTTTTCCGTTCTGCTTGTGCCACTTCCTTAGAAAAAGTATCTGAATCTCTATTCATCCAAATAAGCCAATCCAAGGTACTCCCCTTGCAATAATACAAAAGCTTTCAGCACATTGAGCTGAGTGTCATTTTGTCCCTCTTCTTATGACAAAAGGCTTTTTTAAAAAATTTGTTTATTTTATTTATTTTTGGCTGCATTGGGTCGTTGTTGCTGCATGCGGGCTTTCTCTAGTTGTGGCTAGCGGGGGCTACTCTTCATTGTGGTGCGCAGGCTTCTCATTGTGTTGGCTTCTCTTGTTGCTGAGCACGGGCTCTAGGTGTGCAAGCTTCAGTAGAGGTGGCGCACGGGCTCACTAGTTGTGGCTCACAGGCTCTAGAGTGCAGGCTCAATAGTTGTGGCGCACGGGCATGTGGGATCTTCCTGGACCAGGGCTCAAATCCATGTCCCCTGAATTGGCAGGCAGATTCTTAACCACTGCACCACCAGGGAAACCCAACAACAGGCTTTTATAAAAAGAAAAGTGCAGCTTAGAAAATGGCATTATGACATTATTGGATATAAAAATAAAGCAGAATGAGTCCTTTGAGGAGAACCCACTGACCTCAGAGACAAGCTTCATATGCTGCTCTCAGAGAAAAGCAATCCTCATGAAAAGGGTAAGATGGATCATCTAAGAAGAACCTCACACTTGATAGATGTTGAGTTACCAGCTCAGGGGCAGAGAGAGAGAGAGAGAGAGAGAGAGAGAGAGAGAGAGAGAGAGAGCACAAGTTTATGAACAGGGTCACGAAGATGAGCGACACCATCAGAAGGGTAACTGGCCTGAAAACACCCTCCGCTGTTTTAATGCTAATTGTAGCAAAAGTAAGCATTTGTAAAATGCTCACTCTGTGAGGGGTACTGTGCTGATTGCTTTACATGCTTTGTCACATTCAGTTCTCACATTAGTAAGGTTGGTTCTATTGTTACTCTGATTCACTAGATGAGGACAGTAAAACTCAGGGAGTTCAGGAAATTTGTCCAAGATTATGAAACTATGAACTTAGAATTCCTAAGACCTGGAAAATAAATTCTTAAGAAACAAGTTACTAAATTGAATTAAACAAAATTAACCATTTTCTTATTTAATTAAAATGATCATTCTTCAAGGAAGAAAGTATATTCTACCACTGATTTTAACAAAGATAATTTATCAATTTAATTATTTGCTTATAGTTATGCATGGATGCATTTACCCAATGTTTCCAAGAGGCCTATTAAGTACAAATCACTTTGCTTGGCACTGTAGGAAGTTGGGTTTTATAATACTCAAAAAGTATAAGTTTACAATAGAAGATGCTCCGAATAATCCCAGAAGCTGCATTACGTACACCAAGAGTCAGTACTGGCCACCATGATGGGATCTAGAAGCACTTGGTATAGCCTGGTTAACCCTGCCTCAATGCCCCACAACAAGATAAAACAGCCTCATGCTCTCTCTTTGCTTTTACTGAGTCATATTAGGATATCAGTTTTCTAATTCTGTGCCATGATATTTGAAAATATGCACAGAAGTTTAAGAAAATGTTGTTACCTACTAGAGGGTGATTTTGCAGGATGTAAAGATTAAGGGAGGAAAAGAAAACTGGATTAGGATTGAGCAGAGAGAAAGTGGAGCTGAAATGCCATCCCAACAAAATCTCAGCCAACACCATGGTAAGCTCCAGTGCTGGGATGGTCTACTTCCATGGACCCAGGTTGCTCTTGGAAGGACCTTGGGTGAAATTTTTCTTGCTCACCCAATCCTCCAAAGGAAATTCTTGAAGAGGGATGATAACTAACAGCCATCTTTTGAGTCCTCAGGAGCTGGTGGAATAAATTCTTAGTTCATAAATGGGATTCAAGGCAATATACAATAACGACCACAACAATCCACACCTTGTGCCCCTGGGATACATTTTTTTAAATATGTTATGGGCTTCTCTTCCTGGGGGAAATGTAGAAGGGGAAAATTAGTGGGATGAACTGCAGCCTCTGTCACTATTGGTCCTGGAGCTACAGCTAATATCATTGCTTCTCTTTTCCATCTAGATTCCCCTCACCCTCATCTCACACTAAGGCTGATCTCACTGAGTTATCTGGCAGTGTGACCTGGACCCACATCCCTATGGGTCCAAGTCCTGGTTCATTATTCTTTCCTCAGGACAGGTTTGTTGCATTTGTTCTTTCACTATCAGAATTAGTCCAAGTAGTATACCAAGAGATCCCAACTGATCACTTGGGTGATGAAGGTAATCCTCCCTAAAGCCATTCAGTAACAGCGGCCTTATCTCCCCATGACGATTAGGGTCAGTTACTCCAGCATGGTGACTCTAGTCTTGCCTGCCGCTCCCTTAACAGTAGAAACCCAATGTGCCAAGGCAGCAACCATAGCTTATGGTTGAATTGAACTCTTGCTGTGCCCCCTGGCAGAACTCTTTGCCTTTCTGGGAACCTTCACTTATATACACTCGCAGCCTAGAATTTCAGGATGAGAAGTATAAATTCCTTAACTGGGTCACTGGGAGTGATGGTAACTGATATCTGTGAATCTATGTATTCTGCCTATCATTCTATCTAAAAGTCTTTTAAAATACTTAGGAATAAATTTAACCAAGGAGAGAAAATATCTCTACACTGAAAATTGTAAGACAAATGGCAAAAGAAATTGAAGAAGACACAAATAAATGAAAACATATTCTGCATTCATGAATCAGAAGAATTAATATTGTTAAAGTGTCCATACTACCCAAAGCCACATATAGATTCAGTGCAATTTCTATCAAAATTCCAATGACATTTTTCACAGAAATAGATAAAAGAATCCTAAAATTTGGATGGAATCACAAAATAACCCAATAACTAATGCAATCTTGAGAAAGAAATTAAAAAAAGCTGGAGGCACCACACTTCCTGATTTCAAACTATACTACATAGCTATAGTAATCAAAACAGTATAGTACTGGCATAAAAATAGACACATAGCGGGCTTCCCTGGTGGCGCAGTGGTTGAGTCCGCCTGCCAATGCAGGGGACACAGGTTCATGCCCCGGTGCAGGAAGATCCCATATGCCGCAGAGCAGCTGGGCCTGTGAGCCATGGCCTCTGAGTCTGTGTGTCCGGAGCCTGTGCTCTGCAACAGGAGAGGCCACAACAGTGAGAGGCTCACATACTGCAAAAAAAAAAAAAAAAAAAAAAGACACATAGACAAATGGGACAAATTTGAGAGCCCAGAAATAAACCCGCACATATACATTCAAGTGATCTTTGACAAGGATGCCAATAATACACAATGGAGAAAGAACAGTCTCTTCAATAAATTCTGTTACAAAAACTGGATATTCACATGCAAAAGAATGAAAATGGACCCCTAATTTACACCACTTACAAAAATTAACTTGAAATGGATTAAATACTTAAGTGTAAGATCCAAAACTATAAAACTCCTTGAAGAAAGCATAGGGGAAAACTTGTTTTACATTAGTCTTGGTGACTTTTCTTTGGATATAAACCAAAAGCAAAAATGTTTAAACAAGTGGGACTACATCAAACTAAAAAGCTTCTGCACAGTAAATGAAAAGGTAACCTACTTAATGGGAGAAAATATTTGCAAACTATATATCTGATAAGGGATTAATACCCAAAATATACAAGGAACAAGTAATATGATTAAGAAATAGGCAGAGAACATGAATAGACACCTTCCAAAGAATACATATGAATGGACAACAGGTACATGAAAAGATGACTAACATCACTAATCATTAGGGAAATGAAGATCAAAAACACTGAGATAGAATTTCATACTTGTTAGGATGGCTATTACCAAAAAGACAAGGGACAACCAGTGCTGGCAAGGATGTGGAGAAACAATAACACTGGTGCACTGTTGTTGAGAATGTTAAATGGTGCACCTATCATGGAAAACAGTATAGACGTTCCTCAAAAAATTGAAAAAAGAACTACCGTATGATCTAGCAATCCCACTTCTGGGTATGTATCCAAAGGAAATGAAATCACTATCTCAAAAAGATATCTGTACCACCATATTCATTGCAGCATTATTCACAATACAAGACATTGAAACAACCAAAGTGACCATCAACAGGTAAATGGATAAAGAAAATGCAGAAGAAATGTAATATATATATATAAAATTCAGCCATAAATATGAAGGAAATCTGCCACTTGCAACAACACAGATGGACCTTGAAGGCATTATGCTAAGTGAAATAAGTCAGATAGTGAAAGACAAATACTGTATGATCTCACTTATATGTGGAATCTAAAAAGGCCAATCTCATAGAAACAGATAATAGAATAGTAGTTGCCAGGGGCCAGGGGGTGGGGGAAATGGAGAGATGGTGGTCAAAAGGTACTCTCTATTGTGTATTAACATGTGATATGATGATCTTCAAACTCTGTGCCCACTCCTAGGTGTCCATTCACATGCCTCTAACCCAGACTTTCTTGTCCTCAATCTTCTAATATTTCTTCTTACAGGATCTTGATCATGGTAATCATTGCATTATATTCTAACCTTGGACAATTTTCTTTCCACACAAAGCTAATGACAGATGCATCAACAAAAGCTCTGCTCATTTGAGGATTTCTCCTCACCGCTCTCATTTGAGTTTATACCTGAGAGAGGCTTTAGTGAGCCCTACCAAACATTTTTGGTTTGCACTCCCGAACTAGCCCATTTGTGAACCATGCTCAGACTTTTCTCTGTCTCTGTGAGACTGAGGTCAAGGATCATTCATATGGCACTAAGAGATGAGGGTGACACACTGATGGAACTGTGGTAAGTAACATGGACCTCTGGATATCTGCTCATGCAACTTGCTTCTTCATACTCATACTTGATCCCTGCCCACTCAACATTATGACTTAGTGGGTCTAAGAATACCAAGTTTATGATAAATTATGACTGCATGGTTACTTGGTATCACATGATCAGTTGGTCTGTCTCTATTGGGAAGCAGGAACATACCAGGGCTGTTTTTCAAAAGGTATATAACATTACACAGTATATGACATGGTCTTGCTCCAAAACCCTAGGGGTCTGTGTAGTGGTTTGCCCACTGAGGCAAGCCATAAACTCCACATGGCATCTTTTCCCCAAAATGATCCAACTGATTGCCTCTATTTGTTTAGATGTCTAATCATCTCCACTTCTATTAGTGATCCCAGTTCTATTCAATATAATGGCATTCCCTACTTTCAGTCCTGACCCAGAGAACAACTTAATGATGATGCTGCCCCTCTCACCAGCACATTCCTATTACTCTGGTAAACGGCACAGTCTCAAGTACCTCATATGGACCATTTGGTGGATTTTCTTGGCATAATTATTACATGCATTCTATAATACCCATTTATCTGAGCCTTTTCATTCTTCATTATATTATCCTCTATGGAATATCTGACATTTCTGCCTCACTTAGTGTAGGTCAATGCATTTTCCATGTATTTAGGAGCCATACTAGCAACTCGTTCACCCGGTTTTCTTATATCTTCATATCCTTTTGTGAAAGTCCGCAAACTGTGAGAGTGATAACAAAAGTAATCATGATTGATCAGAAACCTTACCTACAATCCAGGATGGAAGGAGTAAATGGAGATAAAAAACACTGAGGTTACTATGTGGCAACTGTTATAAAAGATACATTAACACAAGGGGAAAAAGAGTTCATTAGTTCAAATAATTGGTTTGCCAATTTCTATTATAACACTTCCGTCTGGTTTTTCCCTCAATTGAAGACAACACATTTAACAACTTTAACTTACTCTTAGAAATTACTCACAAGTTTTTAATAACATAGTTAATGCCCATTGAGACCCTGTCTAACTTATTTTATTGTCAACATGGACAATTTTTCATTGTCACTTTTCTAAAAATAAAATGGTCTCTATGGGTGTGAGAATATGTCTTAGGGATAATCTATCACTCTAGCAGGTTAAATTTTGCTCTGCTATTTTTCTTTCAAATTTTATGCTCACCAAGAAAGAATAATTCCAGTTTACCTGTTAAAGATCAATTCTGATTTATTCAAAGAATAAAAAGCCATTGTTTCTTTTTATGTTTGCTTATTATCATCAGAATAGTTCAATTATTGTGTAATTATTCTGGTGTGGTAAGTAAACAAAACAAAGAAAAAATACACAGAGGTTTCAATGAAAACAAAGTTTTGCTTTATAAATGAATATATACATATATAATTTTAACCTAAAGAAAACTTCTATGAGTCAATGCATGACTACAACTTAGTTTATGGCATGGTTAGGGTTAACACTAATATATACATGCTGTGGATTTGTAGATTTCCAATATTCACTGTTTGCAGTATGAAAGGGTAGTTCTTCGTGGGAATATAAATTGGTGCAGCCACTATGAAGAACAGTATGGAGGTTCCTTAAAAAACTAAAAAGAGAGCTACCATATGATCCAGTAATCCCACTCCTGTGCATATACCCAGAAAAGACAAAAAGTCTAACTCAAAAAGATACATATGCCTCAATGTTCATAGCAGCACTGTTTACAGTAGCCAAAACATGCAAGCAACCTAAATGTCCATCAATAGATGAACGGACAAAGAAGATGTGGTATATCTATGTGTGTGTGTATAAAATAATATATATATATTATTATATATATATAATGGAATATTACTAAGTCATAAAAAATAATGAAATTATGCCATGTGCAGCAAATGGATAGACCTAGAGATTATCATACTAAGTGAAGTGAGTCAGAGAGAGAAAGACAAACACCATGATATCACTTATATGTGGAATCTAAAAAAAAATTATACAAATGAACTTATTTACAAAACAGGAACAGACTCACAGACACAGAAAACAAACAGACACAGAAAACAAACTTTCCCCTTTCAAAAGGGGAAAGGGGGGAGGGATAAATTAGGAGTTTGGAATTAACAGATACACATTACTATATAAAATAGATAAACAACAAGGACCTACTATATACACAAGGAACTATATTCCATATCTTGTAATAGCCTATAATGGAAAAGAATCTGAAAAAAATGTATCTGAATCACTTTGCTGTATACCTGAAACTGACACAACATTGTAAATCAACTATACTTCAATTAATTAATTTATTTATATGGTAATTCAGAGGATTTAAAATCAAACCAATTTTTAAAAGGAACACTGTTGGAGGACTTGTACCATATGATTTCTATACTTAAGATACACTACAGCTACAGTGTGGTATTCATATAATGCCAGGAAAAAAAACTGATAGAACAGAAGAGAGAGCCCGGAAATAGACCAACAGATATGGTCATTTGATTTTTAATGAAACTGGCAAATTAGCTGAATGTGGAAAGGAAAGTCTTTTCAACAAATTGTGCTGGAACAACTGAATATCAATATGAAAAAAAAGTAAACCAAGACCCCTCTCTCACTCCATATGCAGAAAGAACAATTTGAGATAGATCATAGACCTAAATTTAAAACTCAGAACCATAAAGCTTCCCAAAGGAAACATAGAAAACTACCTTTGTAACCTCAAAGTAGGCAAAGATTTCTTGAACAGGCCACAATAAACACAAACCATAATACTTTAAAAAAAAAAAAAGATAAATTGCACATTATCAAAATTTAACATTTTGGCTCCATTAAGAATATGAATAGATAAGCCACTGTCCGGAGAAAATAAATTATAGCACATATATCTAACAAGGAACTTGTATCCAGAATACATGTACACAGAAGCACAGATACACACAGACATAGACACACAAAAACATAAACAAAAATTCTACTCAATATAAAAAAAGCAAGATATATAAATGGCAAATAAATGCTTGAAAAATGGACAACCTCATTAGTTATCAGAGAAATTCAAATTAATATCACAACAAGATATCACTTTTACCTACTACAATGATTAAAAGTTTTTTTAAATACTGACAAAAACGGGTAGTTCTTATTCTGCTTTGAATAAAGATATCAAATTCTTATTAAAATTTTTGACCCTATAGGCCATAAATGCTCTTAATTTTGAAAATGAAGTAAATTGACTTTTTCAAACACAAGACTCCATTGTTGCGGGGTTTTGTTTTGTTTTGGTTTTGGTTTTGTTTAGTTTTATTCTCAAGGCTTTTAAAAACCAGTTTCAGGAAGTTAAGTGGTTAGCTACTGTTTGCTTCCAGAACCCATCACCCTGTTAGAAATGGTAACCATCCACCCAAACCACCCCTTCTCCATTCCTTTTTCCCTCAGATCCCTTGTGATTTTCTCCATGGATAGGCTCTGATAGATTTAAATAAATCACAGGAACCAGTCCCCTTGGCCAAAATGATCTGTTCAAGAATGGATAGGTAACCCAATGAGGGCTAACTAGATACACAGGTATGTTTGCTCAGGCTGCCAGAAATCTTTTTTTTTCCTCCTCTACAACTCAGCCCAACTGCATCCATCTCACAATGTCAAATGGAACCAACCTAAAAATGCCAGCAACTCACTGAGGAAAGCAGAGACAACAGACTCAAAGAATCTGATCCTAATAACTTTATTTAAGCATCTGAATTAAGCCATGTTGGAAGGAGGCTCCTCTTAATCCTACACTGTCAGTTACATGACCCAATAAATTTCCCTTTCTGTTTAGGCTGGCTCTGTTAAATTTCTTTGGCCAGGAGCCAACTGAATACTAACTAGAACCTGAGAGAAATCTGTCATTGATCCAATGAACAACTGTTGTAGAATTAGATCTTCATTACAAACAGACAAATGGGAAATTCCAAACACCATGTTATTCTTTCTATCTTTTCTGGAATGTTTATGTATCACCAGTACCTCTTCACCAGGAATGAAGTGAATAAAAATATGTACAAAGCAAGTTAATTGGGGAATCATTAGGGAAAATATATTTAGTCTTCAAAAGTGAAATTACCTTGTTAAATTCACCAAAATCCAGGTTCTAGTTCTCATTCTTGGATATCTAGAAAATGAAATAAAATGTATCAGTATATGCCAAAATAATCAGTCTTTCAATGAGCGTCAACATCAAACAAATTCACACAAGGCTAATATATGAAATCTAATACCAATTTTGTAATGAATAACTCCATTCATCTAATTTCCAGATGGCCAAGTTCTCTGCTCAGGGCATCTCTTTCCCAATATTAACACAACTGTAATGCCAAGATAGTACTCTTTTTTTTTTCGAGAGCATGGAATGAAGCTAAGGGATGGCATAATCTTCAAAGGTTCTCAGCCAAAGACAGTAATTCCTCCTGAAAGTATTTAAACTGAACAGCGACTGGCAGTGTTCGTGGGGTATTACTGGGGCTTAGTGACCAGGACTTAGCATGCTGTTCATTGAGACACACTTAGGTCTGTCCTGAATGAAATACAAATAAATATCTGGTCAGTAGTGAGGCCTGTCAGAATGCACAAATCCCAAGATCAGTGTCCTTTTTTCCTTATAATGCTGGACCGAGAGACGACAATCTACAAAGAATGAAGAACCCTAGCACACAGCTTGTGGTCTGTGAATATCATTTTATATTAACAGAAACTAGAGGTCCTAAGAGAAATGGCTGATTTCATATCTGGTGCAGGAAATGAACAAGATTAATCTTGACTATCTTTTGCCAGAGAGCAAGAAAACTATCAAAGACTAATGAGCCCATGCCAAAGGGACAGAGGAGTCAAACTAAACGGGCTTCCACTGGCCTAGGATAGAGTAAATGAATGACCAAAAAAAAAAAGTAAAAAGTAATTACAATGGATTGCAACACATCAAATATATAAGAACCTATAAATTCATGATTTTTAAAAAGTAAATGTCATTGTTTACTATAATGGACCAACTCAATATTCTGCAAATTAACAAAAGAAAAATATCAAATATTTATCCTGATTTTCCTCTAAAACTTTATTTCAGGGTTACCAAATATTTGATAAGGGTAAGTTCTTTTCCACTGAATGCCTGACAAAAGTAGAGGAGAAGTGATAAAATTTAAAACATCACCATTTTGCAATTCCAATTTTATTAATAATGGATCTAAGCAATATTCATCAGAGGATTCAAAAACCTAATGGTGCCGTAGAAAATAAGCAGCACCACCTATGTATATTTTGAACTAAAATACTGAAGTTAAATCAAATCAAGTCTTAAGAAAAAATTCATTTATAAAAAAATAGGAAGGTAGAGAGTGATTTTTAAAAGTCCTCTCAGGAAAAGATAATCAGCCAAATTCACAATGTGGGGCATCCTACAGGACAAATGACCTGGTTTCGGTAAAAAACAGATAAATTAAAAAATCAGAAACAGAGAGAGAAAAGGAAAAAGACTATTACTGAATAAAAGAGAATTAAAAGGCTTAACAGTCAAATGTGATGTGAGGCTCTTGTTTGCATCTTGCTTTGAACAAACCCATTGTTAGATAATTTTCAGACAGGGAAACTTGAATATGGCTTGTGTATTAATATTAAGAAACAGATGCTAACTTTTTCAGGAGTAATAATGTCATGATGGGTACATAAAAATTCACTGTCAATTAGTGAAGCATACTGAATGATTTAGGAGGGAACTAACTGTTGGGTCACAACTTGGGGAGTTTCCTGTGTGAAATATAAAACTGGACCTGGTACACAGAAATATAAAACTGGACCTGGAAAAGAAGAGACAAAAGAAAGAGACAGGCCACTCCAGATTTGTAGGTGGTGATTTTAATAAGCAAGGGAATGTACATACGAGGCTTGTCTTGGGCAACCTCAAGATGAGTAGACCTACACACCCACCTCCCAGAATCTTAAGTTTATATAGAAGCCTTAACTGGTTTAGTCACGTATTTAGTCCTCCTAGTGTAGGCGTGATGGGCAGAACACACACTCCAAGGTCAAGGCAGGGCATGAGGAGGCTCCAATTGAGCCTCCTGCTCGCCAGTCAATGCGTGGTCATGTCTTCTCAATGACCTCCTCCAACAATATCATGATGGCTAGCATGCTCTAAAATACTCCAGAAAAATTAGAAATGTGTAAACGGGGAATAGAAGGATTAGAACTGGCAAAATGTTGATCATTATTGACATCAGTTTATTATCTTACTCTCTATACTTTTGTGTATGTCATTCTTCATAAAATATTTTTTAAAAGAAGAAACTACTAGAGACACATAGCCACAGTTATTTCTCTGAGTTCTATTTCGATAAATAATTTCATTAGGTAGGTTTATACTGATTAAGCTCTTCATGGCAGTGTAATTCTTTTTTTTTTTTTTTTTTTTTGCGGTACGTGGGCCTCTCACTGTCGTGGCCTCTCCCGTTGCAGAGCACAGGCTCTGGACGCGCAGGCTCAGCGGCCATGGCTCACGGGCCCAGCGGCTCCGCGGCATGTGGGATCTTCCCAGACCGGGGCACGAATCCGCGTCCCCTGCATCGGCAGGCGGACTCCCAACCACTGCGCCACCAGGGAAGTCCCAGTGTAATTCTTTCAGCTGCTCAGGACAAGAACCTAGAGATCGTCCTTGACTCCGTTTATTCTTTCATGCCCCACATCAACTCCATCCACAAATCTTGGCTCTACTCCTCCTCCCACGCACTGCATCTGTCTTTGTCACCGGCAAAGCCCATTAACAATTCCCAGGAAATAAAAATAGAATCTGGGTAATAAAATAAAGTCTAACCTTTTTATTCTTCCTTTGTGCTTATTCTTGTTTCACTTGCCCGCAGGGGGCCGCATGCAGAAGCCTGGCACCCGTTAGTTCAGACCAGAGTTCCTAGTGAGAAATGGCTGCCCCAGCCTTTCAGCTCCATGGGCGGTGTGCAGAAGCGCTGCACACGACACCTTAGTTCAAGACGGCAGCCATGGGCCGTGTGCATAAGTGCCACCCACGCAAGACACCTCACTTCTTCATGGCAGCAGCGGGCTGTGCGCAGAGACACTGTACCCAGTACTGCAATCTGGAGCCTGAGCAGTGCGGCTGCGCGGGACTCTAAGAACCTGCCCCTTTCCGGCTGCAGAGATCCCCGTAAAGCAGCCCCACCCATGGCCCTTGGGGAGAGCAGGTACTGTAGAGCCAGAGCTTGTACCTCTCCATTCTTTGATCAAAGAATAAAACTTTCCTTTGCTTCTGAACCGAACTCAGTCTCACTTGATTGCCTTGAAGGGCATCAGGCAGAAGGACACTTGTTGTGGCCCAACTGGAAAGGGTTGGAAACATCTTTTTCCAAGTTACACTATCCTCTCCTCTGAATTATTACAAAAACTTCCTAACTGGCATAGTTGCTTCTATCTTTCTGCTCTTTTGGTTTATTCTCAACAGAGCATCCTGAATGTTTCTATTAAACCTCGGTCAGGTCATTCCTTTGCTTATCACCTCTGCCATGGCACAAACCTACAGCCAATAATCTCATCTCACTCAGATTAAAAGGAAATGTCTTTAATAAGCCTACAGGGTTCTACGTGATCTGGACCACCACTGTCTCCTGTCACTCTCCTCTTCACTCACTTGATTCCAGCCAGACTGTCATCCTCATTATTTCTCAAACATAACAGTACATTACAGTCTCAGGGTCTTTGCATTTGCTGTTCCCTCTACCAGGCATACACTTCTCCCACATATCTGTAGGGCTTGTTCCCTCACTTCTTTTAGGACTTTGTTCAAATGTCACTTTCCCATAATTCCCTTTTTTTTTTTTTTTTTTGCGGTACGCAGGCCTCTCACTGTTGTGGCCTCTCCCGTTGCGGAACACAGGCTCCAGACGCGCAAGCTCAGCGGCCGTGGCTCACGGGCCCAGGCGCTCCGCGGCATGTGGGATCTTCCCAGACCGGGGCACGAACCCGCATCCCCTGCATCGGCAGGCGGACTCTCAACCACCACGCCACCAGGGAAGCCCCCCCATAATTCCCTTTTTAAAATTAAATTCGCTATTCCTCTTCAATTTTCTGACAATCATGCAACATATACATATTGAACTTATTCATATATTTCTGTGTCCTTTATTTTCCATGAGAGATTTATGACTCTTATGTTCACTGCTAGATACCCAGCACTCAGAAGAGTGTCTGGCACATAGTAAGAATTCAAAAATTATTTGCTGAGTAAATAAATTAAGCTACTATTCCAATAGCATTACTGGCCTTAGAGGTTCATTATCCTCCCAAGTGTGTTACCTTGACTAGTTTAAACCATCAGGGGGAAAACTCACTTCTTTCATTATTCACTCAGTCTTTCAAAATACATTTACTGAGTACCTTCTATGAATTAGGAACTGAAAATACAATAATTAATAAGATAAATGTTATGCACTCTCCTATAATCATCTCCCAGCTCTTAGGGAAGGAGGGACACTTCACTGTCAACCTTTGTTTAGTCTATATAGATATTCAATCAGTTATTACAGACTCTAGGGCAAATCTTCATAAAACAGAGTTATAGGGGTACTATGAGATATGGATCCCCTCTGGATTTGGGCAGGCTTTGAGGGAAGTGTGGGGCTGGTTGGGGTCTCAAAGCCAATTGCCTCCAGTCATTAGACTGCTCTTCTGGGCTCTTCCAAGAGCAGCCCAAGAGGAGTGGGGTATGACAGTATTCCACATGGTCTTCTCAGGTGGTGAGCACTCCCAGCACTTACTGTTGTGCCCTAATGCTCTTGTGTGGAGCCCAGGAGTAAATCTGCAACCTGGACAAAAGGGAGGTATTACTGCTAGAGGCACTTAAAGAGAACCACACAGAACAGCAACCCAACCTACAGCCAACTGGGGGAACTCCTCGTGAGTTAGGTCCATGCAGTGGCTAATAGCTGAAGTCTTCATAAAATCCAGGTACTTCTGACTGTTTGTGCCTTTCTAGTGATGTCCAGGCTCACAAAGGCCGCTCTAACAATGTATGCACATTCTGCAAATGAGAGCTCCATCATTATTTTTAAATATTTAGATTTGAGATAATTTTTCATTATCATAAAAATTTCAGCATTGCATTTTTCAATGAAAGAAAAGATATACTGGTTATATACTATAAATCTAATTTTAACTGTTATAAATTTTTGAATTGCTATAATAATGGTATAAAATTTATTACATATTTGTGGGAAGAAATTTTCTTGTTGAAAATGACTATCAAAAATTTGAAGACATCATTTAAAGTCTTAATCAGAAATTGTTGGTGGTCATTTCAAGTATAAAATCCAAATAAAACTTATAGTTATGTTCACTGAAACAAGATCAAGTTTCTTATTTGAAATTTCAAGATTTTATATGAATGTTTTCTTCCAATTAAAGATCTAGCATTTTTTCTAACATTTTGCTTTATAAAAAGATGTAATCAGGACTTCCCTGGTGGGCCAGTGATTGAGACTTCACCTTCCAAGGCAGGGGGTATGGGTTCAATCTCTGGTCATGGTGCTAAGATCCCACATGTCTCGCAGCCAAAAAACCAACAAATAAAACAGAAGCAGAGGACCTTCAAGATGGCAGAGGAGTAAGATGTGGAGATCACCTTCCTCCCCACAAGTACATCAGAAATACATCTACATGTGGAACAACTCTTACAGAATACCTACTGAAAGTTGGCAGAAGACCCCAGACTTCCCAAAAGCCGTGTGGCTGACAGGGTCTTGGTTCTCCAGCCAGCTGTCATGCGTGAGCATCTGAGGTGGGAGAACCGAGTTCAGGACATTGGACCACCAGAGACCGCCAGCCCCACATAATATCAATCGACCACAGCTCTCCAGGAGATCTCCATCTCAAGCTAAGATCCAGCTCCACTAAAAGACCAGTAAGCTACAGTGCTGGACACCCTATGCCAAACAACTAGCAAGACAGGAACACAACCCCACCCATTAGCAGAGAGGCTGCCTAAAATCATACTAAGTTCACAGACACCCTAAAAACACTACCAGATGCAGTCCTGCCAACCAAAAAGACAAGATCTAGTCTCATCCACCAGGAAGCCTACACAACACACTGAACCAACCTTACCCACTGAGGGCAGAAACAAAAAAACAACGGAAACTACAAACCAGCAGCCTGTGAAAAGGAGACCTCAAACACAGTAAATTAAGCAAAATGAGAAGACAGAGAAACACACAGCAGAAGACGGAGCAAAGTAAAAACTCATCAGATCAAACAAATGAAAAAGAAATAGGCAGTCTACCTGAAAAAGAATTGAGATTAATGATAGTAAAGATATCCAAAATCTTGGAAATAGAATGGAGAAAATATGAGAAACAATTAATAAGGACCTAGAAGAACTAAAGAGCACACAAACAATGATGAACAACACAATAAATGAAATTAAAAATTCTCTAGAAGGAATCAATAGCAGAATAACTGAGGCAGAAGAATAGATAAGTGACCTGGAAGGTAAAAATAGTGGAAATAACTACCACACTGCAAAATAAAGAAAAAAGAATGAAAAGAACTGAGGACAGTCTCAGAGACTTCTGGGACAATATTAAACACAACAACATTTGAATTATAGGGGTCCCAGAAGAGGAAGAGAAAAAGAAAGGGACTGAGAAAATATTTGACGAGATTATAGTTGAAAACATCCCTAATATGAGAAAGGAAATAGTCAACCAAGTCCAGGAAGGACAAAGAGTCCCATACAGGATAAATCTAAGGAGAAACATGCCAAGACACATATTAATCGATCTATCAAAAATTGAATACAATGAAAAAATAATAAAAGCAGCAAAGGAAAAGCAACAAATAACATACAAGGGACTCCCCAAACAAATATTATTTGGTGTAAATATTTATGCACTAAACATAGAAGCACCTCAATACACAAGGGAAATGCTAACAGCCATAAAAGGGGAAATCAACAGTAACACAATAATAGCAGGGGATTTAAAACCCAACCTTCATCAATGGACATATCAACCAAAATGAAAATAAATAAGGAAAAACAAGCTTTAAATGATACATGAAACACAATGGATTTAATTGCTATTTACAGGACATTCCATCCAAAAACAACAGAATACACTTTCTTCTCAAGTGCTCATGGAACATTCTCCAGGACAGACCTATTTTGGAGCACAATCAAGCTTTGGTAAATTAAATACAATTGAAATCGTATCAAGTATGTTTTCTGACCACAACGCTATGAGACTAGATATCAATTACAGGAATAAAACTGTAAAAACTACAAACACATGGAGGCTAAACAATACACTACTAAATAACCAAGAGATCACACAAGAAATCAAAGAGGAAGTCAAAAACTACCTAGAAACAAATGACAGTGAAAACACAACGACCCAAAACCTATGGGATGCAGCAAACAGTTCTAAGAGGGAAGTTTATAGCAATACAATTCCACCTCAACAAACAAGAAACATCTCAAATAAACAACCCAACCTTACACCTAAAGCAATTAGAGAAAGAAGAACAAAAAAAACCCCAAAGTTAGCCAAAGGAAAGAAATCATAACGATCAGATCAGAAATAAATAAAAAAGAAAAGAAGGAAATGATAGCAAAGATCAATAAAACTAAAAGCTGGTTCTTTGAGAAGATGAACAAAATTGAAAACCATTAGCCAGACTTATCAAGAAAAAAAGGGAGAGGGGCTTCCCTAGTGGCACAGTGGTTGGGAGTCTGCCTGCCAATGCACGGAACATGGGTTCATGTCTCGGTCCAGGAGGATCCCACATGCCGCGGAGCGGCTGGGCCCGTGAGCCATGGCCACTGAGCCTGTGCTCTGCAACGGGAGAGGCCACAGCAGTGAGAGGCCCGTGTACCGCAAAAAAAAAAAAAGAAAGAAAGAAAGAAAAGAAAAAAAGGGAGAAGACTCAAATCAACAGAATTAGAAATGAAAAAGGAAAAGTAACAACTGACCCTGCAGAAATACAGAGGATCATGAGAGATTACTACAAGCAACTATATGCCAATAAAATGGACAAACTGAAAGAAATGGACAAAGTCTTAGAAAAGCACAACTTTCTGGCACTGAACCAGGGAAGAAATACAAAATATAAACAGATCAATCACAAGCACTGAAATTGAAACTATGACTAAAAATCTTCCAACAAACAAAAGGCCAGGACCAGATGGCTTCACAGGCAAATTTTATCAAACATTTACATAAGACCTAACACCTATCCTTCTCAAACTCTTCCAAAATATAGCAGAGAGAGGAACACTCCCAAACTCATTCTACGAGGGCACCATCACCGTAATACCAAAACCAGACAGAGATGTCACAAAAAGAGAAAACTACAGGCCAATATCACTGATGAATATAGATGCAGAAATCCTCAACAAAATACTAGCAAACAGAATCCAACAGCACATTAAAAGGATCATACACCATGATCAAGTGGGGTTTATCCCAGGGATACAAGGATTCTTCAATATATGCAAATCAATCAATGTGATACACCATATTAACAAATTGAAGGATTAAAACCATATGATAATCTCAAGAGATGCAGAAAAGCTTTCCACAAAATTCAACACCATTTATGATAAAAAAAACTCTCCAGAAAGTAGGCATAGAGGGAACTTACCTCAACATAATAAAAGCCATATATGACAAACCCACAGCCAACATCATTCTCAATGGTGAAAAACTGAAACCATTTCTTCTAAGATCAGGAACAAGACAAGACTGCCCACTCTCACCACCATTATTCAACATAGTTTTGGAAGTTTTAGCCACAGCAATCAGAGAAGAAAAGAAAGAAAAGGAATACAATCAGAAAAGAAGTAAAACTGTCACTGTTTGCAAATGACATAATATTATACATAGAGAATCCTAAAGATGCTACCAGAAAACTACTAGAGCTAATCAATGAATTTGGTAAAGCAGCAGAATACAAATTAATGCACAGAAATCTCTTGCATTCCTATACACTAATGATGAAAAATCTGAAAGAGAAATCAAGGAAACACTCCCATTTACCACTGCAACAAAAAGAATAAAATACCTGGGAATAAACCTACTTAAGGAGACAAAAGACTTGTTTGCAGAAAACTATAAGACATTGATGAAAAAATTAACGGTAATACAAACAGATGGAGAGATATACCATGTTCTTGGACAGGAAGACTCAACATTGGGAAAATGACTATACTACCCAAAGCAATCTACAGATTCAATGCAATGCAATCCCTATCAAACTATCAATGGCATTTTTCACAGAACTAGAACAAAAAATTTCACGATTTGTATGGAAACACAAAAGATCCTGAATAGCCAAAGCAATCCTGAAAAGAAAAACGGAGCTGGAGGAATCAGGCTCCCTGACTTCACACTATACTACAAAGCTACAGTAATCAAGACCGTATGGTAATGGCACATAAACAGAAATGTAGATCAATGGAACAGGATAGAAAGCCCAGAGATAAACCCTCGCACATATGGTCACCTTATCTTTGATAAGGGAGGTAAGAATATACAGTGGAGAAAAGGCAGCCTCTTTAATAAGTGGTGCTGGGCAAACTGGACAGCTACATGTAAAAGAATGAAATTAGAACACTCCCTAACACCATACACAAAAATAAACTCAAAATGGATTAAAGACCTAAATGTAAGGCCTGACACTATAAAACTCTTAGAGGAAAACACAACCAGAACACTCTATGACATAAATCACAGCAAGACCCTTTTTGACCCACCTCCTAGAGGAATGGAAATAAAAACAAAAATAAACAAATGGGACCTAATGAAACTTCAAAGCTTTTGCACAGCAAAGGAAAACATAAACCAGACGAAAAGACAACCCTCAGAATGGGAGAAAATATTTGCAAACGAAGCAACTGACAAAGGATTGATCTCCAAAATTTACAAGCAGCTCATGCAGCTCAATATCAAAAAAACAAACAACCCAATCCAAAAATGGGCAGAGGCCCTAAATAGACATTTCTCCAAAGAAGATATACAGATTGCCAACAAACACATGAAAGAATGCTCAACATCATTAATCATTAGAGAAATGCAAATCAGAACTACAATGAGGTATCACCTCACACCAGTCAGAATGTCCATCATCAAAAAATCTGCAAACAATAAATACTGGAAAGGGTGTGGAGAAAAGGAAATCCTCCTACATTGTTGGTGGGAATGTAAATTGATACAGCCACTATGGAGAACTGTATGGAGGTTCCTTAAAATCTAAAAATAGAACTAACATACGCCCCAGCAATCCCACTACTGGGCATATACCCTGAGAAAACCATAACTCAAAAAGAGTCATGTACCACAATGTTCACTGCAGTACTATTTAAAAAACCCAGGACATGGGAGCAACCTAAGTGTCCATCGACAGATGAATGGATAAAGAAGATGTGACCCACATATACAATGGAATATTACTAAGCCATAAAAATAAACGAAATTGAGTTATTTTGTTTCGTATTTGAAGTGGATGGACCTAGAATCTGCATACAGAGTGAAGTAAGTCAGAAAGAAAAAAAATAATAACATATGCTAACACATATATATGGAATCTAAAAAAAAAAAATGGTTGTGAAAAACCTAGTGGCAGGACAGGAATAAAGACACAGACATAGAGAATGGACTTCAGGACATGGGGTTGGCGAAGCGTAAGCTGGGATGATGAGAGAGAGTGGCATGGACATATACACTACCAAATGTAAAATAGCTAGTGGGAAGCAGCGACATAGCACAGGGAGATCAGCTAGGTGCTTTGTGACCACCTAGAGGGGTAGGATAGGAAGGGTGGGAGGGAGACGCAAGAGGGAGGGCATACGGGGATATAAGTGTACATATAGCTGATTCACTTCGTTATACAGCAGAAACTAGCACAATGATGTAAAGCAATTATACTCCAATAAAGATGTTAAAAACAAAAAACAGAAGCAATATTGCAACAGTTTCAATAAAAGACTTTAAAAATTGTCCACATCAAAAAAATCTTTAAAAAAAAATAAAGATGTAATTATTTTCATCACCATGCCTTACATAGTTACTCCCAAATTTTTTCTGATTTACCCCCAGGAAATATTATCATTTTCTACATGTGCTTTGACATTAAAAAAAAAATGTTGATAAGTACTCCACTTTGGAAACTTGTATGCCATGGATGAATCAGTTGTCCTCTTATATACGAACCTTTTCAGACAGTCGAGATTTCCAAATGGCATTTCAAACCTCATTCTCTCATGGTTGATTCCTGTGCAGACAGACACAAGCACTGGTGACAGGAATAGCCTCCCTGCCCTATCACTCAATTCCTCAGTTCCTCAGAATGAGATCAAAAAGGCTTCATTCTTTTGAAGGAGAAATTATACCACTGTTTTGGAATGTCATTAAAGACAGTATGTGAGTTCACTAAGAGGATGTGTTGATGGTACAGATTTCCAGTCCAAGTTAGAATGACTGCTTCAGGGTCGAAGAAGTGAGCTAAAATTATCCCAATTTATACCAGAATGACATTTGCCACAATTATTATAGTATATAATCTTAAGCAATAGGAAGAGAGTATGGTTAAAATCACCATTGCCATCTTTGATATGTTGAATATCTTTTAGGCTCATTTACCTTTTTTTCTAAAGAACTTAGAACTTGAGCCCCTAAGGGTTACCTTTATTAATAATGGGTTTGACTGCGTAATTATCAAAACAGTGTATAATCAAAGCTGTGGCCTCAGCATGATCAGACAGCTATGCAATTTACTGCCTATGTGATAGCAGCTGTCTTCCCATTTGTGTGTGTTTCTTTTCTATTCAGCAATGGAAGGGCCTAGTGCAACCATAAGTGAGGCTTTATCTGCTGCATATCCATCATCACTCTGGCTTATTCAAAGAAGAGATCTATGCATGGCATAAAAGGATATTTTTCTAAGTATTAAGACAAATGTTAACACTTGGAAAATAATAATTATATATGGAAAAATTAAAATCATGCAAATGGCTGATGATCATGGCTGTGGAAAGTGGAGGCCAGGACTCTGTTTCCATTGCCTTCATAACGCCCCCTAATATAAGGTTAGGCTTTATCCCTAGAAAAAAATCCAATAATTGTTTATTGGTTTGAGTGAATAAAAGATATAAAATGTCTTTAATATTCATAGCATTCATCACTGGTACATTAAGAAGAGCACAAGGCTTTACTGATATTGAATCTTTGGTCAGGCATGAGGAACAGGTGTGAACAGTAAGTATGCTACAACTCTATGATCTGATGAAACCTTAGCTAAATGCCTGTTCTCCCAGACCTATGGCTTCCATGCAAAGCTATATGCTGTGGTTTCATTTTTAAAAATTATTTCCTGCTGCAGAAATTCATTGAGAAGTTGAGTTTTTAGGGAGAATATGTAGCAAACTGTTGAGTGCTTCAGTCTGGAAGCATCATAGATTGTAAACACTATATTTATAATGATGCTGATGCTAGCTCTGTTGTGTCTGGATAGAGGAAGGCACTCTGCTACTCTGTCAAATGCCTCACACACATTCTCATTTAATCCTCGGAATGCTTTTACCATTGTAACCCAATCTTACTAATGAGGAAAATAAGCCTTAGCATCTGAACCAAGTATGTCTGACTCCAAATGCCATGCTCTAACCCCTTGGCTCACTGCTTCTTAACAAACACACATTAATGTCCCTACATTTTACACATCAGATCTAGAAAAGATTTCTCATTTCTGTGATAATGAAAAATGATCTCAAATCTAAATTTCAAACCATTTAGGAAAAAAGTGTCATTTTTGTTGCTTTATAGGCTTGAATTAATTATTTGTTAAATTATAAAATCATTTTTTTCCCTTTGGAAACCTGCATACTAATATTTAGAGCCAACTTGAAGACAATGAAGATTTGGGTATTCTAATATATATTTGAACAATTATTAAACACTGATCACTGTGATTGTAACCACTATGAGAAAAGAGGATACCCACAGCCAGACAAGTCAAGAATGAGTTTTCCAGGTCATTGGCTCTGCCTAGAACTGCCTTGGTGAATCATGTTTCACACAGCCTCTCAATGCTGAGTTAGCATCTATGTACATCAAAGCTGTGGTCAGAATGGCTAATTCATGCGCTAAGCCCAAATGTCAAGATTTGTTAAACACGTATTCCTTTAGAAAACTACCTAACCGAACCCACTGGAAGAAAAGTGATAGAACAAATTATTTGTCTACGTTCGGATTTAGGTGTTTTAATTTACTGCTGTGAGTAGTAGCCAAACTTTTATTGTTTGGATATGGCAGAGCAATAGTCTACCTGAGGAAAGGATGAAGGTCTATTCCTGAAAGTCTTCAAGTACAGGCATGTAAAGAAATGAGTGAGATTGATAAAGTTTCTAGTAGTATATGATACAGAGGCTAATAAGGGAGCCCTCCAGTCTTCCCTAACCATATTGAATAGGAATGCATTATGAATGAATAAATCAGCAGCTTAATGATATAAAGGCTTTCAATGTATCAACGCTGCTGTTCATTATTAATCTCTCTGCTCCTTTTCCCCACGCTTCTTTTTCCTTCTCTTCACTCTAATGAGGAATGTCTCATGACAAGTGTAATAACCCCCACCACTACCACCAGAACATACACACCTTCTTTTTTTCTTAGAGTGGAATAAGGAGACTTATAGATCCAAAGGCAAAAATCTGCCTCTCACTCTCTTCGTCTCTTTTCTTCACCCCCAGTTCCACTCAACCAACAACAAGAGAGCACATGCTGGACTGCTCACAGTGATGTGCATTTGCTGTACCAACAACGTCATTCTTCACACTTTTTATAGTCCCATAAAAATTAGTAGTGTTTGGACAGTCATTACATGACAGCATGGGAATCCTGCTACCATCTCTCCCAGATTTTACTCACATAAGGAAAGGGAAAAAAAATGACAAACATTAACTAAAAGGATGCTTATAATATGATAGAGTGTCACTTATATGTACCACAACGTATTACTGGGGTTAACGTGAGACTCTCATATAAAGTTTATGCAGCTGTCATCTTTGCCTTCCACATCCTTTCCACAGTCAGTGGCTTCTATGTACTCTGGATAGATAACCCCCACATAATTATATTTGAAATGTTCAGAGACACAGAAACTGATATTTGGCTACAATCCTTGATTTTCCTGAGACCTAGAAGCTCAGTGAGAAAAACTCAAATCCTATACCCTTCAGTTAAGCTAAAGCCTTATACAGACATGTCTGATGGAACAAGATAGGCATGCAAGGTCATGGCAGAAAAGAACATAAGGCCCCAAGATAAAATCATTGCAAGTTGTAAATGAGTTAGAAAGACAGGACTTCACAAGAGTGCTTGGACATTGGAAAGAACTAGTTAAGTGTTCGCATTTTTTCATAGAACTCTTTCTAAAATAGACTTACATAAAGCTGCTTTTGAAACAATGAATTCACTGATTTTTGAATGGGGTTTTAGTTACTTTGACGTGTTTTTGTTCTGAGAACACCTCCAGGACTCTTCTGAACTTTGGAGCCCATGGATGTTTTTCCGTTTACTTAGTGCTAATATATGGGCATTTATTGGTTAATTAATTAATTGATTTCTACTTTTTATAGGTGTTGGACAAGGAGTTATTTAACTGACCAATCTCTTACTCTATTGAGGAATCCATCTCTCTAATTCTGATCACTCACTGGCTCTCTCAGCCCATATTTAAAGAGGAAAAAATGAAATGACCTGTGTAGTTATATTTGAAACTGTTCTTTCTAGGGGTATGATTTGAAGACATGTGATACAAAGCAAGTAAAGTATTGAGGACATTGTAAGCACATGAAGTAGGGTATAAAAACACTGGTTGGATTATTATAATATTAGCCTAGCTTTGAGTCAGTTTCTTAAGTTCCCGTTGGATCTTGATGGAGTTTCTCCAGGCATGTAAACTATTCCCTGGGTACAAATTAAATACTCTTAAGGCCACATTCACTTTCTCAGTCTTCTGTGGAAGGAATTCATTAAATTGGACTTCTCCACTAGACTGAGAGACTGAATGTAGTTTCTTTAAATGCTCTTTAAGTAAAGGAAAGATGACTTTTAAAAAGTGTATTGATTCGGCAACCAAAATCAAAACCATTTCTGAATCTGTTTACAGAAAGAATAAGCAGAGGGCCCTTTGTCTGCTGAATATCTCATTCTGGCTCCAGATTTCTAACCTACAGTCATATAGCTCTGGAGAAGGCAAGCCTGAGTAAAGAATTTTAAGAAGAATTTGATGGCATGGAGCATGATGATGTTTACCTATCCCTATTTTCCTATGTAACACATCCACAATGGAATGGTGCCTGGATAGGGCAGAAAGAAGCTGAAAAATAAGGACACAGAGCAGTTATGAGGAAGTCAGTAAAATACATGGAAACAAGGCTATTATGGGTTTCCAAGTTAGTTGCAAATCCACCAATGAATAGGTAGGTCTAGCAAAATATTAAACCCAGGTTAGGAGAGTAGCCATCCTCTAATTACAAATATACCTCTTCTTCAAACAGACTTTAAAAAGAGAAAGAAAAGAGGCATACAAGATCTTGAAAAGAAGGCAAAGACGGTAATGAAAAAAGATGGTAAGCAGAGCTTCACTTTATCTGAAGAAAGGCACTTAGAGGCCACTGGGTGTTGAAACAGGGCTGTGACCAGGGGCCACTGGGTGTTGAAACAGAGCTGTGACCTTCCAACATGAACATGGAAGTAAATTGATGAGGGCAAAAAGGGAAATGTGAACACTGTTGAAGAGAGAGTTGCAAAGAAATCTGAGGACTTTTAGGACCAATAGTAATTACACGTAAAAACTCCTGAGGTTCTGGTCTTGCACCCAACTTCCTTTCAAAGTAACCTTTGAGGACCTGCATATGGGGAATGATACAGGCAGTACTAGCAACTTAGAGTAAGATTAGGCTTGGGACAAATTTTAGGAAAATTTGCTGTAAACTTTAGTAGAAATATAAACAGGCAAAGAAAGAAAAAGAAAGGAAAGGAAAAAGGAAAGGACTGAAAGTTAACATAGGATTGTCTCCTGAGTTAAAGTTCTATGCCTCGGAAATAAGTGGGGCTTTGGCAAGATAATGCTCAAAATCTAACCAATAAAAGCATCTTACAGTATAAACATCTACTTTGACCCAAGAGGTCTACTTACAGGATTAGTGACTAAGGACACATTTTAAAATGTAGAAAATGTTTTATACACACATATATTTACCAGAGGATTATCTATAATTGTGAAACCCAAACATCCAACCATAGGCGGATAGTTAAATGAATGAGATTTTTCTGAAGACTTGAAAATGAGATTTAACATCCAGGCAATAACATGAAACAATGTTGTTACAATTAAAATGCAGGTTGTAATATATAGATATATATTTTTTAATCAGTATTGTGAAAAATCCTAAGCATAAAAAAAAAATTTTAAAGAAAAGTCACAAATAGTCAAAATTCTTGCATTTGGGTGTGTAGGATGATGCCAACATCATTCTCCTCTTTCCCTTCCCCTTCTGATTTCTCATCTTCTACTTCATCAATATAATCTCCAAGTTTTATTTAATAAGCTTATATTATTCTTTAAATGCTTAAAAACAATAGGGTAGAGGTAAAATTCCATCTGAGATTTTTCCTACAGGAAATAGTTTAAGATGGTGATTCTCAACTTAAGCATGTGTCAGAATTAGCTAATGTCCAGGATTCTGTAGTTCTGGGGCAGGAGTGAAAATTTCACATTTTTCACATGTTCCCAGATGATACTGATGCTGCTACCACAGGGACAACACTTTGAGAACTACTGCTCTTAGAGAAATGTTAACATTCATTCATTATGAATCTCAAGATTTTACCCATCTATCCAATCACTTCACCAGAAGGCTCTACTCATGTGATACACTGTAGCGAAATTGACTCTACAATAATATGACTGAACATTTTGCCCTTGACTTTTATCCAAGGTCAAATTAAATATGACACTTTTCTTTTTCTTGGAGAGGGCAATTGAGGCCATTATTATATGTGTTCCAAGTTGCCTTGTAAAAGGCTCATGTTGAGACAGCCTCATCCATCAGAGGGCAGACAGCAGAAGCAAGAAGAACTACAATCCTGCAGCTTTGGGAACAAAAACCACATTCATAGAAAGATAGACAAGAAGAAAAGGCAGAGGGCTATGTACCAGATGAAGGAACAAGAGAACACCCCAGAAAAACAACTAAATGAAGTGGAGATAGGCAACCTTCCATAAAAAGAATTCAGAATAATGATAGTGAAGATGATCCAGGACCTCGGAAAAAGAATGGAGGCAAAGATTGAAAAGACGCAAGAAATATGTAACAAAGACCTAGAAGAATTAAAGAACAAATAAACAGAGATGAACAATACAATAACTGAAATTAAAAATACACTAGAAGGAATCAATAGCAGAATAACTGAGGCAGAAGAAGGGATAAGTGACCTGGAAGACAGAATGGTGGGATTTACTGCTGCTGAACAGAATAAAGCAAAAAGAATGAAAAGAAATGAAGACAGCCTAAGAGACCTCTGGGACAACATTAAACACAACAACATTCACATTGTAGGGGTTCCAGAAGGAGAAGAGAGAGAGAAAGGACCCGGGAAAATATTTGAAGAGATTATAGTCAAAAGCTTCCTTAACACTGGAAAGGAAACAGCCACCCAAGTCCAGGAAGTTCAGAGAGTCCCATACAGGATAAATCCAAGGAGAAAAACACCAAGACACATAATAATCAAATCGGCAAAAATTAAAGACAAAGAAAAATTATTGAAAACAGCAAAGGAAAAATGACAAATAACATACAAAACTCCCATAAGGTTAACAGCTGACTTCTCAGCAGAAACTCTACAAGCCAGAGGGGAGTGGCATGATATACTTAAGGTGATGAAAGAGAAGAACCTACAACGAAGATTACTCTACCCAGCAAGGATCTCATTCAGATTCGATGGAGAAATCAAAAGCTTTACAGACAAGCAAAAGCTAAGAGGATTCAGCACCACAAAACCAGCTCTACAACAAATGCTAAAGGAACTTCTCTAAGTAGGAGACACAAGAGAAGGAAAGGACCTACAAAAACAAACCCAAAACAATTAAGAAAATGGTCATAGGAACATAAATATCAATAATTACCTTAAATGTGAATTGATTAAATGCTCCAACCAAAAGACACAGGCTTGCTGAATGGATACAAAAAGAAGACCCATCTATATGCTGTCTACAAGAGACCCACTTCAGACCTAGGGACACATACAGACTGAAAGTGAGGGGATGGAAAAAGATATTCCATGCAAATGGAAATCAAAAGAAAACGAGAGTAGCAATACTCATATCAGATAAAATAGACTTTAAAATAAAGAATGTTACAAGAGACAAGGAAGGACACTACATAATGATCAAGGGATCAATCCAAGAGGAAGATATAACAATTGTAAATATATATGCATCCAACATAGGAGCACCTCGACACATAAGGCAACCGCTAACAGCTATAAAAGAGGAAATCGACAGTAACACAAAAAATAGTGGGGGACTTTAACACCTCACTTACACCAATGGACAGATCATCCAAAATGAAAATAAATAAGGAAACACAAGCTTTAAATGGCACAATGGACCAGATAGATTTAATTGATATTTATAGGACATTCCATCCAAAAACAGCAGATTACACTCTCTTCTCAAGTGCACATGGAACATTCTCCAGGATAGATCACATCTTGGGTCACAAATCAAGGATCAGTAAATTTAAGAAAATTGAAATCATATCAAGTATCTTTTCTGACCACAATGCTATGAGATTAGAAATCAATTATAGGGAAAAAAAAGTAAAAAACACAAACACCTGGAGGCTAAACAATACGTTACTAAATAATCAAGAGATCATTGAAGAAATCAAAGAGGAAATCAAAAAATACCTAGAGACAAATGACAATGAAAACACAATGATCCAAAACCTATGGGATGCAGCAAAAGCAGTTCAGAGGGAAGTTTATAACTATACAAGCCCACCTAAAGAAACAAGAAAAAGCTCAAATAATCTAACCAGGCTTCCCTGGTGGTGCAGTGGTTGAGAGTCCACCTGCCGATGCAGGGGACACGGGTTCGTGCCCCGATCCGGGAAGATCCCACTTGCCGCAGAGTGGCTAGGCTCGTGAGCCATGGCCACAGAGCCTACGTGTCCAGAGCCTGTGCTCCACAATGGGAGAGGCCACAACAGTGAGAGGCCCATATACTGAAAAAAAAAAAAAAAAAATCTAACCTTACACCGAAAGGAACTAGAGAAAGAAGAACAAGAAAACCCAAAGTTAGCAGAAGGAAAGAAATCATAAATATCAGAGCAGAAATAAATGAAATAGAAACAAAGAAAACAATAGCAAAGATCAATAAAACTAAAAGCTGGTTCTTTGAGAAGATAAACAAAATTGATAAGCCATTAGCCAGACTCATCAAGAAAAAGTGGGAGAGGACTCAAATCAATAAAATTAGAATGAAAAAGGAGAAGTTACAACAGACACCGCAGAAATACAAAGCATCCTAAGAGACTACTACAAGCAACTGTATGCCAATAAAATGGACAAACTGGAAGAAATGGACAAATTCTTAGAAAGGTATAACCTTCCAAGACTGAACCAGGAAGAAATAGAAAATATGAACAAACCAACAACAAGTCATGAATTTGAAACTGTGATTTAAAATCACCCAACAAACAAAAGTCCAGGACCAGATGGCTTCACTGGTGAATTCTATCAAACATTTAGAGAAGAGCTAATACCCATCCTTCTCAAACTCTTCCAAAAAATTGCAGAGGAAGGAACATTCCCAAACTCATTCTATGAGGCTACCATCACTCTGACATCAAAACCAGACAAAGATACTACAAAAAAAGAAAATTACTGACCAATATCACTAATGAATATAGATGCAAAACTCCTCAACAAAATACTAGCAAACAGAATCCAACAACACATTAAAAGGATCATACACCATGATCAAGTGGGATTTATCCCATGGATGCAAGGATTCTTCAAGATACACAAATCAATCAATGTGAAAAACCGTATTAACAAATTGAAGAAGGAAAACCATATAATCATCTCAATAGATGCAGAAAAAGCTTTTGACAAAATTCGACACCCATTTATGAGAAAAACTCTCCAGAAAGTGGGTATAGAGGGAACCTACCTCAACATAATAAAGGCCATATATGAGAAACCCTCAGCACATATCATTCTCAATGGTGAAAAACTGAAAGCATTTTCTCTAAGATCAGGAACAAGACAAGGATGCCCACTCTCACCACTCTTATTCAACATAATTTTGGAAGTCCTAGCCATGGCAATCAGAGAAGAAAAAGAAATAAAAGGAATACAAATTGGAAAAGCAGAAGTAAAACTGTCACTGTTTGCAGATGACATGACACTATACATAGAGAATCCTAAAGATGCCACCAGAAAACTACTAGAGCTAATCACTGAATTTGGTAGAGCAGCAGGATATAAAATTAATGCACAGAAATCTCTTGCATTCCTATACACTAATGATGAAAAATCTGAAAGTGAAATTAAGGAAACACTCCCATTTACCACTGCAACAAAAAGAATAAAATACCTAGGAATAAACCTACCTAAGGAGGTAAAAGACCTGTACTCAAAAAACTATAAGACACTGATGAAAGAAATCAAAGATGAGACAAACAGATGGAGAGATATACCATGTTCTTGGATTGGAAGAATCAATATTGTGGAAATGACTACACTACCCAAAGCAGTCTACAGATTCAATGCAATCCCTATCAAATTACCAATGGCATTTTTTACAGAACTAGAACAAAAAATCTTAAAATTTGTATGGAGACACAAAAGATCCCAAATAGCCAAAGCAGTCTTGGGGGAAAAAAGCGGAGCTAGAGGAATCAGGCTCCCTGATTTCAGACTATACTACAAATCTACAGTAATCAAGACAATATGGTACTGGCACAGAAACAGAAACATAGATCAATGGAACAAGACAGAAAGCCCAGAGATAAACCCACACACCTATGGTCACCTAATGTATGACAAAGGAGGCAAGGATACACAATGGAGAAAAGACAGTCTCTTCAATAAGTGGTGCTGGGGGCTTCTCTGGTGCTGCAGTGTTTGAGAGTCTGACTGCCAATGCGGGGCACACGGGTTCAAGCCCTGGTCTGGGAGGATCCCATGTGCCGCAGAGCAACTGGGCCCGTGGGCCACAACTACTGAGCCTGCACGCCTGGAGCCTGTGCTCCACAACAAGAGAGGCCGCGATAGTGAGAGGCCCACGCACCGCAATGAGGAGTGGCCCCCACTCGCTGCAACTAGAGAAAGCCCTTGCACGGAAACAAAGGCCCAAGGCAGCCAAGAATAAATAAATAAATTAATTAATTATTTTTAAAAACGTGGTGCTGGGAAAACTGGACAGCTACATGTAAAAGAATGAAATTAGAACACTCCCTAACACCATACACAAAAATAAATTCAAAATGGATTAGAGACCTAAATGTAAGACAGGACACTATAAAACTCTTAAAGGAAAACATAGAAAGAACGCTCTTTGACATAAATCACAGCAAGATCTTTTTTGATCCACCTCCTAGAGTAATGGAAATAAAAACAAATGGGACCTAATGAAACTTCAAAGCTTTTGCACAGCAAAGGAAACCATAAACAAGCCGAAAAGACAACCCTCAGAATGGGAGAAAACATTTGCAAATGAATTGGTGGACAAAGGACTAATCTCCAAAATATATAAACAGCTCACACAGCTCAATATTAAAAAAACAAACAACGCTTTGCAAAAATGTGCAGAAGAGCTAAATAGACATTTCTCCAAAGAAGATATACAGATGGCCAAGAAGCACATGAAAAGCTGCTCAACATCACTAATTATTAGAGAAATGCAGTCAAAACTACAATGAGGTATCACCTCACACCAGTTAGAATGGGCATCATCAGAAAATCTACAAACAACAAATGCTGGAGAGGGTGTGGAGAAAAGGGAACCCTCTTGCACTGTTGGTGGGAATGTAAATTGAAACAGCCACTATGGAGAACAGTATGGAAGTTCCTTAAAAAGCTAAAAATAGAATTACCATATGATCCAGCAATCCTACTACTGGGCATATACCCAGAGAAAAACATAATTCAAAAAGACACATGCACCCCAATGTTCATTGCAGCACTATTTACAATAGCCAGATCATGGAAGCAACCTAAGCGTCCACTGACAGACGAATGGATAAATACGTTGTGGTACATATATACAATGGAATATTACTCAGCCATAAAAAGGAATGAAATTGGGTCATTTGTTGAGACGTGGATGGATCTAGAGACCGTCATACAGAGTGAAGTAAGTCAGAAAGAGAAAAACAAATATCGTATATTAATGCACATACGTGGAACCTAGAAAAATGGTACAGATGAACTGGTTTGCAGGGCAGAAATTCAGACACAGATGTAGAGAAAAACGTATGGACACCAAGGGGGGAAAGTGGCGGCGGGGTGGGGGGGGCGTGGTGGTGGGATGAATTGGGAGTTTGGGATTGACATGTATACACTGATGTATATAAGATGGATGACTAATAAGAACCTGCTATATAAAAAAATAAATTAAATAAAATTCCAAAAAAAACAGTAAAAAAAAAAAGGCTCATGTTGAAAAAGCTTTCACAGAATAGGAAAGAATTTAATCTTACTTTGTTAATTACTTTTAATAGACAATAAGAACTGATTTTAACTTTACATTTATATCTCTGCTTTAGTTTTGAATTTAAGATGGTTTCCAAAAAATATAAGTCATGAGACGGAAAAAAGCTGCAAATAAATAGGTGAGGAAATCAGGACAAACCACCTGCATGACCCAGATGGCATAACCCTAGCCTCCTCACCTTGGGAAGGTGTGCATTTACCATTGCACTAGCTTCCCTCAGGCTTGGTTTTCTGTATTTTTTTCTGTATTAATTTCCTACTCCTTCAGTAGCAACTTTGAGACCTTTCTTGAAGATATATCTTCCTTTCTACCCCAAGTCCCCAAACAGCTACATCAAATTGTAGGAAGATACTTACATTCCTACTCCGCACATAATTAATCTTTGACTAAATATCAACAAATACAAATATTAATTTCACAGTTGAAATTAACATTTAAGGACAAGAATATTTAAGTGTACTGTCTCAAATATAGTTTTAAGTATTTGTTTGAATATCTCAACAAAGCCGTGGGAAACAAAAGCTTCGAGAATATGAAAACCTCTCCAATTGGAGATCAAATAAAAGTGCTACAGGATTGTAATGAACTTCACTCAACATCTCACATTTAACCGGCTGAAAATGTTTGTTTTTCCTTTGTAAGCAGCATTCTATTCATCTTTTAGAAATGATGATCCTGTCTTACAATGGAAAACCAGTGTATTGTCCTATTGATGGAACAAAATGTCCTTGGCTCACTTATCCTCTGGGAAAACACTGCTTTTTGGTACCAGCTACTTAGCATATATTAAAGGAGCAGATTCCAGTAATTTCACTTTAGGGCTTAAAAGTCCAGAAGCTTCCTTTTGTTCAGCATAAAGGAAAATGTTGCTCCTATTTCCGATGTACTGGCTTCTGCTTAACTAAACTCTGGCAATACTAATTTCCTGCTCCAAAAGATCCAAAGAGCACAAGAGAAAGAAGCAACTTTAAAATAAGTGGTTGAAGTAATTAACCACATTTGGAAAGGAGAACATTGTGATCCAAGAGCAAGTAGGTCAGCAGCAAGTTTAAGTGAGACTCAATGTACTGCAGATACCTGCCTGCTCTTGCTGATTTGAGGAACATATGATAACCCAAATGACACACGAAAATTGCACACTGGCAAAAATCAGCGAAATAACAGAAGCCTCTATTTAAGGGATAAGGTTTTTTTTACTTTGTTTTTTAAACAGCAAACCACATGATTGGCATTTGCTTACCTAATAAGGCTATCAGGGATAACATTTTCAGGGTTGACACGTAATCAATTCAAATCAGTAGTTCAAGATTCAGATGAAACTTGTCAGTGATATGGTTCAGAGTTGTTTGGAATCAAAGTAAGCTCAGAATGATGGGTTGATGGAAATTATTTTTAAGAAATACTTATTAGGTTCCTCCTGGGTACAGAGTCTTGAATAAGACTCTGGAGAGACAGATAAATTATAAACATCTCTGAGAAATATTGTATACAAGGATAAACTGACGGAACTGCAACATGGAAAGAATTCAGTGTGTTTGTATTCCATTTTTTAAGGGAAACATTATGACATAATTGGTTCAGAGTTTGCCCACTAGGGAGTACTGAGCACTCACCAGGGGTCAGATGCTTCACATAAACATTACCTCATTTAATCCTCACGACAGTCTAGGGAAGCAGGAACAATTGCACCATTTTACAAAGGAGGGGAAAATGAAGCTCAAAGTGCTTAAGCAACTGTCTCAAAATAGCATTGTTTGTGGGAATCAGAATCAAAGCTTGAAGCCAGGACTGGCTGACTTTTTAAAAACCTCTGTTTCCTACAACACACCAGGCTGCCATACAGCAGTCTCTTCCATGTTTTGGAGATGCCTTCATCTGGTTCCACAGCAACTTCACATTTTAAATCAAAGATCACTCTATTCTTAGGAAACACCACAAATCATATTCCCCTGAAACGTTAAATGTACCTCAGGCAGATTTCAGATCAAGAGGCATTTCTTACAGGTACTTGGACACCCTCAGGAAGCCATCAATTAGAAATTAAAACCTACTCACACATTCCCTACAAACAAAAGCAAAAAAGTATGAAATAATACTGGAGAGATACATAAAACCAGCTTAATCTTAAATATCTCAGTAAAACTATTTCACGAGACCACACAGTATACTGAAAAACTCTTTTGAAAGATCACTGTTTATGTCTAAACAAGCTGAATTTTGGCATGATGGCATAATAGAACACATGTGTGTACTTATTCAACATTCATTGCATATTCACCTTGTGTGAGTACTCATCCACTCATACCTTACACAGCCAAATGCATTCTGAACCATTCCATTTGCCAGTAGCCATTGTGCATATCTGCATCTCCCTGGGCAATGTCACCACCTCACTTTAGCATCTCTACCTATTTTAGACCTACTCATTTTTCAAGATTCAATTCATGCAGTACTTTTTCCATTGAAGCCTTTCCTTTTATCCTCAATCATGTATAATCTTCCTTCCTCTGTTATTTTTCTCAATAGCACTTTGTTTATAGTTCTATATAGTAATGCATTATATTTATTTATGCATATTTATTGATTCAACAAACATTTATTTAATGCCTTCTAAGAGTTACTCTATCTAAATCGCTGCCTAATGCTAGTCTACAGAAATCAGAATTACGCGAAGACGCCCCAGCTTGAGTTCACAGCCTGGTAGAAGATGCTCACTTCACGCCTTGTATAAGACTGAAAGTTCTTCGATGTTTCAACTTAGGTCTTGTTCATTTCTGAAAATATAAACTAACATAAGACATAAACACATAGATCATGTGTTGCATAAACCAACACATGGTCTTTCCCACAGCTGCTTTCAAACATGGTTGTTTATTTTAATTAGATTAAAATAACATGCAATATTTGCAGTGAAAACTAATCAATGTATAGTTACGTATAGGGAGAATAAAGCATTTGTATCACTATCTTGTTATTTCAGGGTACAGGAAAGTAAGATTTTTTTCTTCTCCAGAGTATCAAACTAGGAACTGACTAAGTAGATGGAGTTCCATGTTTATACTTATATGCCAGGACTCACTAGACTCTTAAATGAACATAATCTGACATTAAATGGATTTTAAATGTATTACTAGTCAAATTAAATCCCAAGAAACATTAAATAAATTACATAATGAAAATGCCTGAGGCAGCATGCTCACAAGGGGAATACCCACATACAACCATCAACAGAAAGCACACAAAATTGATGTCCATTTCTTTCTCTCACTATTACAAATGTGCTCTCCTATATTTTCCTTCAAAGGAAAAATGATGGAAGAGTGAAGCTTATTCCAATGTTGATTTAATTTTTTGTAGATAAGTTGCTTCCATATTTTAGCCAGCCTAAGTCCCATTGTGTTATAGCTCCTAAGTAGAGGATTCCATTTTTTTCCCAATTCTTATCATTTTCAGTGTTACTTCTTATAGCTGATTTCTAGATCCAAATGACTTGTACCTTTAGCATCTTCTTCCACTAGTCACTTAAGAAGGTATGTGTATATTACTCCTTGAACAAGTTTTGGCCCATTAGCAAAACTTGGGGCAGTGTAGAAGGTCAAGAAGCAATTTATTCTTTATTTTTTAAAGCCTTTTCTAGTGAAGGGTCGTTACCCTCCACAATTCAAGTGGACTAGCAGTTTCCTATGTTGATACTTTGTAGAACACTGGAATCTCACATTTTGTATCCCATTTACTCCTGATATTTCTCTAATAAAGAGAGTAAGTGCAAGCGATTAATTTAAGCTTGGTTAGCCTCCCAATAAAATTGGGGGAAAAATCAGCCAAATAGTGCTGGTGGCGTAGTCTGATGTAAGTACTAAATGGCAAAAACCTAAAAAATAATGAGAATTCTACTGCCTGATAAGAGATTTTTTAAAGGAATTTCCTGCAATCTTGGAGGCAGAGCCAGAGTAAGAAGTGAAAAAGAAGGAAATGGAAACTGACGGAGCTAAATTTATTTATTTATTTGTTTGTTTAGACATTGAGATAATCCGTTTATTTAGATTTCTTTCACTGTACTTGTGCTCACTGTGTGTGTATTTAGTCATGTGTGCCACATGTGTAGGTTTGCATATCCACCGCCACAGCCAAAAAATTTTGGATGAAAGAAAAGTTAACCCTCTAATTTGGAATAGTTGATAACAAATTATATACGAAGTGGTCAAAACGGAGCTAAATTTGAAAAGAGCAATGAAGTGGGATGGAGAAAGGAAGCTAGTGCTATTCGCCCAAGAGACGCCGTGAGAAAGTCCCCTCTTCAAAGTGGCGTATGAGTCCTTACTCAGGTTCTAATATTAGAATGAATGACAGCATAAGTTTCTCTAGCTTTCTAAACTCCAACTGAAGGTAAGCAAGAAGGGGTGGAAAGGTCGTGATGCATTTACTAGTGGTCAGACTGAAGTCATTTCTTTGATATCCTGGGAACCCTCTTCACAGCACAAGGGAATGTATTTGAAAGCTTCTAATCACCCCTCCTGCTGAGCAATTCTGAACTGGGTAAGTTCAGCAGGTGTGTCAGTCAACAGTTTGGGCCAATACATCTCGTCAAATGTCTTCCTCATTACATCTGCCTCTGGCTATATACATATATTTTTTAAATTTTAATTTTATTGGAGTATAGTTGATTTACAATGTTGTGTTAGTTTCAGGTGTACAGCAAGGTGATTTAGTTATACGTACACATATATTCATTCTTTCTTGGATTCTTTTCTCATATAGGTTATCACAGAATACTGAATAGAGTTCCCTGTGCTATACAGTAGATCCTTCCTGGTTATCTATCTTATATATAGTAGTGTGTGTATAGTAGTGTGTGTGTGTGTGTGTGTGTGTTCATTCCAAGTTTCTGATTTATCCCTCCCATCCACGTTTCTCCTTTGGTAACCATAAGTTTGTTTTTGATATCTGTAAGTCTGTTTCTGTTTTGTAAATAAGTTCATTTGTATCTCTTTTTAAATTAGATTCTACACGAGTGACATCGTATGATATTTACTTACTTCACTTAGTATGATAATGTCCAGGTCCATCCATGCTGCTGCAAATGGCACTTCTTCATATATTTTTATTCCCAGATTCATTTTTTGAAGTTTTTCAAACTGACAGAAAGGTTAAAAATCTAATACAATCAACACCTGACTACCCTTCACCTATATTCACCAGTCCTCTCTCCCCCTCCTTCTCCCTGTCTCCACTGTCTCTTCCTCTTTCTCTCTTCATATATCTCTCTCTCTGTTAAGCAATTTTTTATGTATTGATATGCCTCCACTGGAGTAATAAGTTTTTTGCTATTATTATTTTTAAAGACTATTTTTAGGTTTACAACTTTATCCATATTCTAGGGTAAATGAAAAGAACAAATAAAATAATACATACTGTGCCTTTTGAAAGATACAAACTGCTATAAATTGCAAATATTGGGCATTGCAATATCATTACTCCTATATTTTTATAATTTATCAGACATTTTGGTGTTAGAAACATGTCCTAGAAATGTTCTTAGTCTCTATTGCTAGATGTTTATGCTCTTTTGCTCTCAGTTAAAAATAGTTGAGAATTTAACAGTGTAGTAGGTTCAGTCTCGCATGCTTCTTATAAAGTTAGAAATTCAAAGTTTTGGAAGCCTCTAGTAGGCTAAGGAATAGTCTGGCATTGACATATTTGGAATATAAAGGTTTTCCCTTTAATGCTGGCCCTCACTCCAATCAGCAAAGTAAATTCTTTATCACATTTCTTACTCCCAGTGAATTCCAATGTGGCAGGGTACTCTCAAAAGGCATTTAATCATATTACAAGTCATAAGACAGGTTATTAATAAGTGATTACTTCTCCATAACAAAGAAGCTTGTTATAATCAAAGCTACTGTTTATACTTAAAAGAAATGTTCTGCTTAAAATGAAGTTTGTTCCCATTTTTAACTGAGTTTGAGTAAGTGTGGATAATCAGAATGTAAAACCGGATGAAGTGACAAAAACAGCACATCTCTGCAATTCTGGCTGATGTTTCAGACATGGAAGGAATATTCTCCAGATATTTCATGTAAATAACCTAATACAGAGGTTGACTGCTGCTACCAAGACTACCAGTCTCTAGACACTCTGCTGCCTACAAAATTATCCTTATCCTATTGTGCTTAGGTGCTTGGACAAGGGTGATGCCATTCCCAGATCCTAGAAACAAAAGCATAAGAGTGATGTGGTCCCTTGAGGTTGGCTTTCGCAGCAAACACTTTCTTGTTCTTGAGAAAATGTGGACATGTTGAACTCCTAGGAAAAGTCAGTAAGAACTGAGTCTCCCTTTCCTTTTAGGATTATTAGGAGTCCCCAGAGCAGGAAAAAAAAAAAAAAAAAAAAGAGTACTTTTGTATAATAAGAACACAAAACAATCTAATAAACATTTTAGAAATACATATTTTTAATTTTTTATTGAAGTGTAGTTGATTTACAATGTTGTGTTAGTTTTTGTGTTGTGTTAGTTTACAGCAAAGTGATTCACTTACATTTTTTTTTCAGATTCTTTTCCATTATAGTTTATTACAAGATATTGAATATAGTTTCCTGTGCTATACAGTAGGACCTTTTTTTTTTTTTTGCGGTACGCGGGCCTCTCACTGTTGTGGCCTCTCCCGTTGCGGAGCACAGGCTCCGGACGCACAGGCTCAGCGGCCATGGCTCACGGGCCCAGCTGCTCCGCGGCATGTGGGATCTTCCCGGACCGGGGCACGAACCCGTGTCCTCTGCATCAGCAGGAGGACTCTCAACCACTGCGCCACCAGGGAAGCCCAGTAGGGCCTTTTTGTTTATCTATCTTATATACAGTAGTTTGTATCTTCTAATCCCAAACTCTTAATTTATCCCTTCCCCCACCTTTCCCCTTTGGTAACCATAAATTTGTTTTTTATGTCTGCGAATCTGTTTCCACTTTATAAATAAGTTCATTTGTATCATTTTTTATATAAAAAATTTTATATAAAAATTTTTATATATAAAAAAATTTTTATATAAATTTGTATATATATAAATTTATATATAAATATTTATATATATAAATTTTATATAAATTTATTTTAGTTATTTATTTTTGGCTGCATTGGGCCTTCGTTGCTTTCTCTAGTTGTGGTGAGCGGGGGTTACTCTTCGTTGCGGTGTGCGGGCTGCTCATTGCGGTGGCTTCTCTTGTTGTGGAGCATGGACTCTACACACTCAGGCTTCAGTAGTTGCGGCACGCAGGCTCAGTAGTTGTGGCGCACGGGCTTAGTTGCTCTACGGCATGTGGGATCTTCCCAAACCAGGGATCGAACCCGTGTCCCCTGCATTGGCAGGCGGATTCTCAACCACTGCACCACCAGGGAAGCCCCCATTTGTATCATTTTTAAAGATTCTACATATAGGTGATATCATATGATATTTTTCTTTCTCTGTCTGACTTACTTCACTTAGTATGATAATCTCTAGGCCCATCCATGTTGCTGCAAATGGCATTATTCCACTACAAGGAATATCAATTTATTATACACCACATCACTTGACCTGACTACATAAAGAACTCAGATATCAAAGTTGTTAAATCCTTGGTACAAATTTGTGCCAAAATGTCACATTCCACGGTTTTTATAAAAGTGTTCTGTGAGGGCTCTATTAAAGTGCAAAGCACCATAAATGACTGCTTTCAACCAAGAGAGCTAGGAGAGACAGAGAAAAAAAAATGCCAACTGAAACAAAATGTTGGGCCAGTTGGGTTTAGTTTAACTTATAAGGTGTCACAGGTGGTTGTTAAATGATCAGTATGATTTTCTCTTTATAATCAGCTACCAAGAATATTAGCATAGTGACAATTGTATGAATGGTTCAAGCGGAAAATGAGGCAGAGAAGAGAAGGAAGAAGCCCCAGGAAAATGAGGAGGCCCCTAAAATTAAGCCTAGGGTTGAACCCTGAAAAGTATATGGAAAGAACAAAGACTGATGCAAAAGGAACCAGAAAGCCAGACAACAGAGACTTTCTGCCAACAAGGAGTGTTTTTCTTTGCAGGAAGAACTTATACCTTTAGGAAATTCACCAACAGGTTTAACTTTTAAAGTGACTATTTAAAAAATAAATAAAACATGGGAAATAGTCATACCCTTCAAATACATATGTCCCTTGGAATCCAAAGGAGGTTGTCATAAAATTTAGAACTTAATGCAACTGTCAACAAAAGTTCTTATTTTTTACTGCTCCCCCTTCACCCACACTCCATGAATAACCTGTTTTCAGCAGTTTTCATTTCTGTTCATACATAAGGTATTAGTTCACTTACCTTTCCCTTGGACTCTGGCTTTGAGAGGGACTCTAAGTAGATAGTAATTCAGGAAATAGAGCACTACAGGGAAACCCTTCAGTCTTTCCAATTCCCCCGTAGATATCACACAGCTCACCCACCAACTCCTCATTCAAGAAACCTGGTGCAGAAACCAGAGGATCATGGGTAGCGTCATGAGCCAAGAGGTTTGGCTAAATTCTAAACTATTCCTGGCACATAATGATAACCACCTTCTCAGAGAGGCACTAGAGAAAAGTAAGCTGTCTCCAAGAGACTTCTTAACAGTATGGAATAGAAGTCGAGGAGTCCCTCTGCACCATGGTTGCACATTAGAATCACCTGGGGGGGCTTTAAAACAATACTAATGTTCAGGTTCACCCCAAAATAATTAAATCAGAACCTCTGACGATGGGGGTTGGCCTAGGTATTATTAAATCCTCTCAGGTAATTGTAATATACAGCCAAGGGTGAGAATGAGTGTTCCAGAAGATCCAAGGAACAGATAATTAATATAATCTAGTTGCTTATTAAGGGCGATTTTCTAACAAAACATTTAATTAGTGGCTAAACAAGGCAGCTGAAATGGAGAATTAACCCCAGGCTTTGTCTTACTGTATTTTTCGAGATCACAGCTGAGTGCTAATTTATAAAGGGACAGATTGCAGAGGCTGAGAAGAATGGAACAGAATGAGGAGTGTAAAGAAGTGGGTGGGAGTCAGAAAGAGGGAAGTACCCCAACTCCTGAGAGCGGGTACTGGGTCTTATTCATCTTTGAATTCCCCTCACTTACCAGAGCGAGAGTCTGCACAGAGTGGGTTCACAATAACTACCACATGGGACTGAATTGTCAGGATAAACTTCTTTTTGTCTGGGCTTGTCTGATGCATCTAGATTCTAGAGGGTTTTCCTCCTGAAAACCAGTATCCTTTAGGTAAGCAGCTCCAGACAAGGCTGGAGGACATGGGCACATGGGACTGGGTAATAATTTGGTGCCGCTTAAAATAGACACTTTTATGTAGGCTGGCCACTTTAAATATGGGCTGGACATTGTTTAGAGGAGAGGCCAAAGGCTCTGTTGGGGAAAGGACAGGACAGAGAAGAGCCAGTGGTAGTAATCTAGCTTTTTTCCAGCATATGAACAAATCAGTTCTGGACTCAATTCTGCATACGACATTTTGCAAAATAAAAGCCCTTCAGTTAGCCAGTCTGCCCTTCTCAAAGTAATTTTAGTGGTGATCTGTCATCATTTAAGCTTGTTGCTGGCAATGTCACCTGAACCATCCCTAAGTACTTTATTAATATTCCTACTAATTGCATTTGTATTTTCCCTCAAAGGGACTATGGGAGATAAAACTGGATCACTATTTTACCTTTCCACAGTTCCCCAGGGATTTACATGTGCCCTGCATAGATTGGTACCCTGTGGCTGGCACATCTCTGAATCCACCTTATTTTCCTGATTAATTGTCAGTATCATCACACTGTATGGCAGTATCTCAGACATTTCCTAGGTCCTACTGGAAATCTCAATTTTATTGCCAATCCTTCTGTTCACCTTCAAGTTTTCCAACCTGAGGCTTTACTCAGATTCTTCACACTGATTCCAGAAAAATCCCCCACTGTTCTATGAAAACCCTATGCCTCTTTCATACTGTGGTATTTGACTATACAGAAAGTCAGCCCACTATTTGCCATCCATGAACACTTTATCATGCTGGCTCTTATCTTCCACCTCTGCTACAAAATTATAACTAAGAAGTTTGCTTCAAATGCCATCATTTAATAAAAGTTTTTCAGGACCAATTATGACTCTTTTCTGAGCCTCTATGATATTTGGCAGTTCTTTTGTAACACTCATGCTATTTTACTCCAAGTACCTGTGAGTCTGTATCAGTTGGAATCTTTCAGTTACACGTAACATTGAACTCAAACTGGCTAAGAGAACAAAATATTTAACTGAGAAGTCATGAAGTAGGACAGACTTCCAGCATGGTTATAGAAGAGCTTGAGTTCCGAATATGTGACTCTCTAGTTTTTTGACTCTGCTCTCCTCCATGTGTTGGTTTCATCCTCAGAACTGGCTTCCTTCATGGTGGTAAGGTGGCAGCTGGCAGCCACCATAACTTTCTCCTTCACACATGGCAGACACAGGAATACAATATCCCATGATAACTGAGAAGAGAAATCTGTGTTTCCTGCTGACTGACCCCATTTCTCAAGAATCCCTTTAACTAAGGAAATATGCATTGATTGCCTGATGCCTGAATCAATAGTAATAGCACTGGAGTTTGGTTTAGACCAGGGGTAGGTACTGCCACAAACTGTAGCAACAGAGGGCAACTGGGCCCACAGCCTGTTTTTGTAAATAAAGCTTTATAGGACAAATGTCTATTTAGGTCTTCTGCTCATTTTTGGATTGGGTTGTTTTTTTGATATTCAGCTGTATGAGCTGCTTGTAAATTTTGGAGATTAATCCTTTGTCAGTTGCTTCATTTGCAAATATTTTCTCCTATTCTGAGGGTTGTCTTTTCATCTTGTTTATGGTTTCATTTGCTGTGCAAAAGCTTTTAAGTTTCATTAGGTCCCATTTGTTTATTTTTGTTTTTATTTCCATTTCTCTAGGAGGTGGGTCAAAAAGGATCTTGCTGTGATTTACATCAGAGTGTTCTGCCTATGTTTTCCTCTAAGAGTTTAATAGTGTCTGGCCTTACATTTAGGCCTTTAATCCATTTTGAGTTTATTTTTGTGTATGGTGTTAGGAAGTGTTCTAATTTCATTCTTTTACATGTAGCTGTCCAGTTTTCCCAGCACCACTTATTGAAGAGGCTGTCTTTTCTCCATTGTATATTCTTGCCTTCTTTATCAAAAATAAGGTGACCATATGTGCGTGGGTTTAGGAATCTAAAAAAAAAAAATGGTTCTGAAGAAACTTGCGGCAGGACAGGAATAAAGACGCAGACGTAGAGAATGGACTTGAGGACACGGGGAGGGGCAAAGGTAAGCTGAGACGAAGTGAGAGAGTGGCATGGACATATATACACTACCAAATGTAAAATAGATAGCTAGTGGGAAGCAGCCACATAGCACGGGGAGATCAGCTCGGTGCTTTGTGTCCTCCCAGAGAGGTGGGATAGGGAGGGTGGGAGGGAGACGCAGAGGGAGGAGATATGGGGATATGTGTATATGTATAGCTGATTCACTTTGTTATACAGCAGAAACTACCACACCATTGTAAAGCAATTATACTCCAATAAAGAAGTTTAAAAAAAAAAGTTTTATAGCAACACAGACACACCCATTTGTTTACTCTTTCCCTGTGGCTGGTACAAGGGCAGAGGTGAGTGGTTGTGACAGAGGCTGTCACAACCTAAAATATTTACATCATGGCCCTTTAAAGGAAAAATTTGGTAATGCTTGATGTAGATCATTTTAGACCAATCCTTGAAATTGGGTTTAGGGTCAATACCAAACCATATGGTTGCTACATTATGAAAGAGGGGAGTGTCCCAAAAGGAAAACTATATCTTATTAGAGAGAAAAAAGAGGAGAGAATTCCTTGAGGGCACTGACTAAACTTACTTATTTTCATTCTTTGCACAATGCTTTGAATTGAAGGCAGCTCAATAATTATATGTAGAACTGCTGAGTTGAATTGAATTGTCGCATTCTCTCCTTTTAACTTCCTCCTCCCTTTCCTCTGGGAATGTAGACATTGAATACACCAGAAATTCTCTTGGGTGTAACGCAAAGTTTCTCCAGCTTTCTTCCTCCATTACTTTGCTAAAGGAAATTATGGAATGTGACATTGGATTTATAATCACCACCTCTGTTTATGTGCCCAAGTCATCTATAAACCCTAAAAATACTCCAGAAACTCCAGTAAGGGAGAAGGACATCATGTTGTATTTTCTAGACAAAAATAAGCCTGAAAATTCTATAATTACATTCAGTAAGATTTTCTCTTTTTTTTTCATAGAAATTTTACAAATATGGGTCAAGTTTTAAAAATGTTTTCCTCCTTTTTTGTAGTACTACAGTAAATCCATATTTTCATGGCATAACCAAATTGTGTCTGTAAATTTTAGTTTGGAAGATTTCTTGGGTTGCTAATGATATAATTATCATTATTTAAAATAATAGAGCAAAAAGTACTTGTAATGGTTTAATATTCATAGCTCTACCATGAATAAATCATACATCTGACTGGAATATTTTTAATATAAATTAGGTAGGTATTCCCAGTTATTTAACTTATTAAAATGCCAACTGTATTATGAAATCAGTTTGTCAAATATCATCCTGTTTGGTTATTAGCAGGTATATTTTAGCTTACTGATCTTTCTCATAAAATACTGATTTTGAAAGGGAAGAGGTTGGAATAAGGACAGAAGATGTAGAGCTGCAAAAATTGCCTACTAATTGCAATGAAAAACAGTATAAATAGTATACAACAGTATTAAAAATATATATGTTATCCTAGGACCCCAAATATTCAATATTGTTTGTGAATATCAAGTTGAAAAATGCAAAGGAAAATACTCTAATTTTCAAAACAAACTGCATAATTTCATGCTGAAAGCAGAAATTGAATAGATGGGAAGTTAATGCCATGACTTACTCTTGAGTTCAGAATCCTGAAATTTTTAAGGATTAAAATATAAGGGATTCAAAGCTGTGCAATTCTGTTTGACATTTGGATTGTCATTTACTATTCCTTTCCTTTTTTCATCCCTCTAAGGAAACAATATTCTCCAATCTCAATACATGTCTCAATGTCCTGCCGTATAACACTTAATTTCTTGCCTTCCTGTTTGGATTATGCATTGCCCATAAGGGATTTCAATACAACTTTGAAATATTGTGATATTAGAATCTCATTACCTGATATTTACCACTGATTTCCTTCCACCCAAAATATAATTTTATGTCCTTAATTTCTTAGCATAAACAAACCTCTTCCAATACTCACATCTACTTGCACACTGTGAAATTGGTTATAACTCAGATTCAATTGTTCTGATTCAATATGGCCCTTTAAGGCTGCCCCCAGAGAGGAAAATATTCTATTTCTTCCTTGCGAAGAGTAGCCCACTGTTGCCTGAAGGCTATGACTAATTTGTCTGACTTTACAGACATATGCAGCCTGTAGCACTACAGACTTTATTGGAATACAGAAACTTTTTCTTTGGTTTACACATTCAGTTTCCTCGGAAAACACCTTTAGACTTCTAAAACCTTTCACCTCCCAGTAATTTTCATGGTTCTAATCCACATTTGTCTGTAGTTTCCAACTTCCCACACATACACTCGATTTCCCACTCTTTATTATTGAGAATAAAGGTTCCAGACAACAAACTGGGGCTGTTTCACTTATTATATAAAACATCAAAAGCTAGGATACAAATTGTCATTTTTTTTCTTCCTCTGCTGCTTTTTGTTCCCATTCTACCTCACCTGATCTGGTCTTCAAGTAGTCATTCATGGACTAATTTGAAAGGTCCTTCTAAGTTCATCTAGTATTTCCTCATCAAGACTTGCTACTTTCTCACTCCCCTCCACTGTTTACCTCAGTATACACATTTATTTTGTCCTCAGAATGAATAATCAGAATCGATGTGTGTTAATACCACTTTGCAATTTGGATGTCTCTTTGTAGTAATGTTCTGTTCTATCACAGATAAAATAATAGAGTGTATGTATTTTTTAATAATCCCCTTCTCAGATGGATTATTTTAAGACCAAGGCTGTGGTGCATTGTTGTTTAAAACTTCACCCACACAAACCAGGAAAAAGAGAGAGCAATGGCATGGGACTTTCATAATTGAAGTTACACTGAGATGCAGATGAGGGTTTGGACTCTGTGTATGTGTGTGGCTGTCTGTCTGACTATGTGTCTATGTGTCAGTGTGGGCACATCTAAGTGGATTCAAGTGACAAAGAAGGTAGAGGATAAAGGATGTATCAATAAAGGATGTATCAATTAAGCATGGAAAGGAAAGGACATATACGATTTAGCCCCACATATATGTTGAATGAGTACTGAATGAAGGAATCAACCAGATAAGATAAAGTGGAATTTATTGCTTACTGCAGTAAAAGCCTGATAATTCTACTAAAAGTCTTGAAAAGAGAGGAGCAAAGTCTGATTTACTAAGATTTTCAAGTCTGTTTTAAAGGCAGGTCTTTCAGTGGGTGTGTGGATGGGGGCAGAGGGGATTGATTAGGATTGAGTAAAGATCTCGGTATAATAGTCTAGGAGTGGTAGAAAGACCAAGGTGAGGATTTTGATATGAGGGTTCAAAGAGTGTTAGAGAGTTAGTAGTTCACTGATACTTTCTATTGAAGAGTCAACGAATCTTTCAAGAAATTCCTGAATGAGTAATAAAGTTATTTGCAACTTTTATATCTCTGGGAAAGAATCTTCTGGAATAGTAAAGTCATATTGATATAGACAGTAAGAATACTAGATCCTACATTCACAATTTCCGTAATCTGGCAACTTACTTACATTCTGATTCATTTGCTCTCTATGTCTCATTTTCCCCATCTGTAAAATGGGAATACTATTTACCTTTTAGTTTGTTGTGATGACTATATGAAATATTTGTTAAGTTCCAACATAGTACCTGACATAAAACAAGTCTTCAACAAATACTAATGTTCCTTCCCTCTTCCCTAGTTTCTCTACTCTGGTTCCAAGAATTCAACCAGTTTTATTTACTTTTTGTATTTTATTTTTTATAAAACTGTAAGCTTGTACCCTTTGGCCACCTTCACTTATTTCCCCCTTCACCACGCCTGCCCCTGGCAACCACCATTCGACTCCCTGTTTCTATGAATTCAGTTTTTTAGATTCCACATGTAGATGAGATTGTTCAGCATTTGTCTTTCTCTGTCTGACTTATTTTATTTAGCATAATTCCCTCAAGTTTTATCCATGTTGTCATAAGTAGCAGGATTTCCTTCTTTTGGGGCTGAATAATATTCCATTGTGTACATATAAATATATACCACATTTCATTATCTCTCCATCTATTGATAGGCACTCAGGTTGTTTCCATGTCTTGTCTATTGTAAATAATGCTGCATTGAACATGGAGGTGCAGATATCTCTTCACAATAGTGATTTCATGTCCTTCAAATGTATACCCAGAAGTAGAATTGCTGAATCATATGGTAGTTCTATTTTTAATTTTTTGAGGAACCTCCATACTGTTTTTCATAGTCGCTGCACCAATTTACATTCCCACCAACAGTGAATAAGAGTTCCCTTTTGTACCCTTTTGGTTCAGTCAGCTTTTAAATCTAACCCAAGAGTTCCTCTATCCGTTTCCCTGCTTCCCAACTAACACTGGGAAGAGCTAACATTAGTTAGGTCTGCTGTAACTAATAACACAACCTTCCCAACTGCTCTTTTACTGGATGTTGGGGGAAAGAAGTACATGAGATCTTTTCATTTTAAACTCTTAGTTCTAATCACCTTGGGGGAAATAGACATGAGGAAGTTGTACAAGTTCCAGATAGCTCAGGAAATTCGTGTCATAGTTATTCCCAGATTTACTGAAACACTCAGCCTAGGCCTTTCTTTTATTTTTCCTGGCCAGCTCATTTCTCGAAAGTGTTCCAAGGAGATTTTATTCACATATTTTTTTAAAGTTACTGATAACAGCTTAATATGTTACCTGTAACAGGGGAATGTGCATACCAGCTGAGAGATTGAATATACAAATAAACAGTGACCAGACCATATATGACAATAGAAATCTGACCTACAACCTCTACAGCAACCAGTTCAGGAAGCCAAATTACAAATTCTCTAATAATTCTTTGCCCCAAAAGGTCAGGACTTAGTTAATGACTGCAAGTTTACCTAATTTTTGCCTTTGCCCAAATCAGAACCAAGAAAGAAAGCCAAATATGATCCCTAAACCAATCATATGGATGCCACGCTTCTAATTTACCCAGTTCCCATGCCAAAAACCTCCAATCAGAGCACACCTAAAGTACCCCCCGCTTTTTTTTTAACTATAATGCTTTCCCAGTCCCCAGCATGTCTTTGAGTTTCTGCCAGACAACGTGACTCCCTTGATATAGCAAAGTCTGAATAAATAGCCTCTGCTTGTTCTCATTTAGGGGATCTTCATTTATTCCTATACAATGAGCCTTCTATAGAATCCAGAGCCCCCAGTTACTTCCGAAGAGCCACTGACTAAACAGATCACTCAAGTGTGAACCCCTAGTTCCCTCTTGTCCTTCCATCTTTCATTGACCTGACTGCACTCAACAGGGACAAGCCATATTCCTCCCCATTGGATCTCACCTGAAGTCAGTGATTAACATGCAAGGCTTTCTTCATCATCCCAATCAGCAAAGTTCACGTTGAAGTCCCACTGATGGATGCCCTTGAGATCAAAAACATATCTCCAAGGAGCAGGCCTCAGGCATCAGAGCACAAGTAGGTGGAAATTTAGCTGATGAAATAGAGCAGTCCATCCCCTGCTTACTAAAGTCAGGCCCTAAGTTTTATGACAACATACCTGATTTATGTCCCCATTTTAGTTGGCCGGAGGAACACCCAAGCGCCTTCTTAGGTTTGAATAGATATTTTTATGAGATTAATTCTCAAATCTTATGACATCAATAGATGAGAAAACTGAAGTTTTCAAATACATGAACATATCCACAGCCAACTAAAACTTATCTGGATGATTACTAAAGACAAAAACCAGGGGTTCAAGTTCAAATTGTCTGATTCTAAGTCTAATGCTCTTTCTGTTATACCCTAACAAAGTACATAATGTGTTTCCCAAAGAACAATTTCACATGAGAAGCCAAAGTCAAGCTCATAGAATTGTGGACATATTAAGGTAAAGCAGAAGACATACAGATGGCCAACAAACACATGAAAAGATGCTCAACATCACTAATTATTAGAGAAATGCAGATCAAAATTACAATGAGGTATCACCTCACATGGTCAGAATGGCCATCATCAAAAACTCTACAAACAATAAATGCTGGAGAGGGTGTGGAGAAAAGGGAACCCTCATGCATTGTTGGTAGGAATGTTAATTGATAGAGCCACTATGGAGAACATCATGGAGATTCTTTAAAAAACTAAAAATAGAACTACCATATGGACTTCCCTAGTGGCACAGTGGTTAAGAATCCACCTACCAATGCAGGGGACACAGGTTCAAGCCCTGGTCCGGGAAGATCCCACATGCCACTGAGCAACTAAGCCTGCGAGCCACAACTACTGAGCACCCGTGCCACAACTATTGAAGCCTGGGCACCTAGAGCCCGTGCTCCACAACAAAAGAAGCCACCGCAATGAGAAGCCCACGCACCACAGTGAAGAGTAGCCCCCACTCACCACAACTAGAGAAAGCCCACATGCAGCAACAAAGACCTAACGCAGCCATAAATAAATAAATAAATACATAAAATTTTTCAAAAAACAAACAAAAAAGAACTACCATATGACCCAGCAATCCCACTACTGGGCAAATACCCAGAGAAAGCCATAATTCAAAAAGACACATGCACCCCAATGTTCATTGCAGCACTACTTACAATAGCCAGGACATGGAAGCAACCTAAATGTCCATCAACAGAGGAATGGATAAAGAAGATGTGGTACATATATACAATGGAATATTACTCAGCCGTAAAAAGGAATGAAATTGGGTCATTTTTAGAGACATGGATGGACCTAGAGACTGTCATACAGACTGAAGTAAGTCAGAAAGAGAAAAACAAATATCATGTATTAACGCATACATGTGGAATCTAAAAAAATTGGTATAGATGATCTTATTTACAAAGCAGAAATAGAGACACAGACATAGAGAACCAACATATGGATACCAAGGGGGAAAGAGGTGGTGGCTGATGAATTGGGAAGTTGGGATTAACATATATACACTATTGATGCTATGTATAAAATAGATAACTAATGAGAACCTACTGTATAGCACAGGGAACTCTACTCAGTGCTCTGTTGTGACCTAAATGAGAAGGAAATCCAAAAAAGAGGGGATATATGTATACATGTAGCAGATTCACTTTGCTGTACAGTATAAACTAACACAATATTGTAAAGCAACTGTACTCTAAAAAATATATATATGAATTTAGTTAGTTCTTCCACAGTACTAGATAGAGCAAAGGATCTGTATGATGTTTTACTGCCATCACAGCCCTTACCATATTGTTCTGTAATCACGAGACACTTTTTAGTCACTCCTTGAGGTTAGCGACTCTGACATTTTTGGTTTTGTGTCTCAAATTTTAACACAGTTTGTAACACATCACAGATATGTGATGTTTGCTGAATAAATTCAGAATTTTTTGAGTAAGTGTAGAGATTTGAGACCAAGAGCTATATCTGCACTAACTGTGGAAATTGGTCAGGTCAGTTAAGCTACCCAGGACTTGCATTGGATCAGTGTTTTTCAGCCATTTTTCATTATTATTTCCCTAAGGAGCTATTTTAGCATAGTTTTTAAAAGCTTTTTTTTTAATATAAATTTATTTTATTTATTTATTTTTGGCTGCGTTGGGTCTTCGTTGCTGCACATGGGCTTTCTCTAGTTGTGGCGAGCGGGGGCTACTCTTCATTGCAGTGCGTGGGCTTCTCACTGTGGTGGCTTCTCTTGTTGCAGAGCACGGGCTCTAGGTGCACGGGCTTCAGTAGTTGCAGCACGCAGGCTCAGTAGTTGTGACTTGTGGGCTTTAGAGCACAGGCTCAGTAGTTGTGGTACATGGGCTTAGTTGCTCTGCGGCATGTGGGATCTTCCCAGACCAGGGATCGAACCCGTGTCCCCTGCATTGGCAGGCAGATTCTCAACCACTGCTCCATGAGGGAAAACCTTTTGCATATTTTTTAATAGTCACTCTCCCATGAAATTTTACCACATTTTGAATGCATATTTGTTAATCTAATATATATGTATATATACATATATATATCTGTATTTTATACATAAAAAGATTAAGATTTTTTTTTCCCCACCAAGAATCAACATCACTCAAAGTAATACATTCCACGGTTGATGTTTATCCCAGCTACAAAATATTGTAATTACATAATTTCCTAAGTTTTACAAATTAGTGCAAATGATGCTTTAGTCTTCAGGGAAGTGAAGAGCTGTGTGAGGTTCATAAGAGGTGACTGATAGTGAAAATTATAGCATCAGGGCAAAGACGAAACTTAGTCTGACTACATATAATCAGACTCCTTCTAGTCTAAACCTGGACATTGTCTTTTGACCAGGGATCAGGGTACAGGTAGAAATCTTCTTACTGTGTTGCTTTCCGTTTTGTGCCATCTGTCTCCCAGAGGCCCATGTGCTTCTAACCCTCATTCAGAAATGATGCACATTAAAGGAGAAACTTCCAATCATGAATCAGGTCCTGGAGTGAGCAAGCCAAAATTTTTAAATGTGAATTTCTCAGCAGGGATTCTAACATGGCATCTTTTATCTGAACATGATGATTTTTTCCCTAAGTATTTATGCACATCTTGGGTAGTATCTTGGCTCAAAATCAAGGAACAAGCATATTCCTGACAATGGATTTAATTGTGCCTGGATTTATACTGCATTACAAATGAACAAGGATTAAAAGAATAACTTGTCCCCCTCAACAAAACATGCTATTCTGAAGTTATATAGGCTCGTTTTTATTTTCTTATACAATATTATAATTTTCTGTATCTCCTTCTCTCCCTCTCTTTTTCTCTCTCCCTCTTTTCCCACTTCTCACCCTCAGAATTCTCCGGTATGACTGATGCAAAAATGAAGTCTACAACAAATCCTAACTGTATCATAATAGGTCACAGTGGAACATTAGAGTGATACTGACTTCAAAAATATTGCCATGGTAACTAGCAAAATTTGGATTTGAATGCAGTGAAAGAAAATGGCTGTCTCTCAACAAACAAAAGAAAATATGTCAGTCCAGAATGTACGTAGAATGATTTTGCCTTAGTAACCTGATTAACAAAGCTCTCTGTAAGGAGTATCGTTCAGTGGTAATATCGTCCTTCATTTCTTCTGAATTGAAATGAATGAACAGTGGGACAAAGAAAACAAACTATAGCTGGGTAATAAGACAATAAATACTCTGTAAAGAAAATGTAGTGTTTGGTGCTGTGTTGCCAGTGCACTGTGCTTTGAATGAGTAGATTTCAGTAGGGGTTTAATGTTAAAGATGTACTATTTAAAAACAGAGAAACGTCAAAATCCAGGTTTAGTCCATCTCTGTTAAATCTAGATCACGAAGGTCACAGGTCTCTGCTAAGCATAATTTCAAAGCCTAGCTCTTCTCACCAGGCTTTCCCAAATATGTCAAGTCAAACTGATTCCCAGAAGTTTTCTGCAGAGAATCACTTCATCTCCCACTCAATCAGATGGGCTTTCCACACATTTTGCCCTTTTTTTTTTTTTAATGTTCAGGTTTTCAGACTTGGTTGTACAGATCATTAGAATACTCTTACCATTAAAAGATCTATGTGCTGTTGCATATTCGATGATATTGTTTTGAAGTTGGAACCATTCTGTTTGAAAACAGCAGTTTCCATAGGAACAGTTTTTCCTACTAGATCTTACAAGGAGAAGTATGTCATAAATAATTGGCAATGCCCTGAGGGAGCTGCTTAACACCCAAAGAAAGGCAAGCAAAGGAAAAGAAGAGAGATGCCAGAGGACAGCCACACAGAGACATTCCACAGGGGAAAAGCAAATGCTGTCTAAATATCCTAGATTCCGATTAAGGCAATAAATTAAACTTCCAGATTCCAAATCAGTACCTGAAATGCAGTGCTGAGTTCATTCTAGTGCAAAGTTAAAAGAAAAGTGGTCATAAATAAAAGAACAGAATCGCATTCGGTATTAATAACTCTCCTATCCAGGACTGAATTAATGGCACTGAGTTCCCCATTACATAAAAGTAATAACATAACTCAAAAAAAAGCATATATTATTGTTCAAAGACTCTCAAATGCAAAGATTTCTCTGCAGGAAGAGCAGCTCAGCCGTAAAGCACTTGGCAGCTGGGATGTAGGAATTAGCCTGGTGGTGTGATGGAGAAGTGGAGGGAACAGAGATTTAGGCCCTTTGCTCCAGGCTCTTTCCTTTTTTGCCTAGAATGTTGGTTTTTAATCTTATCTCTTCCTCTCATTTTCTCTCCAAGCCCTCTCCTCCCACTTTAACCTCTAGCTCTAGGTCTGGGTATACCCCTGCTATTTTGCATAGGGAAAGTTGTCTCTTGGGATTTAAATCTAGTTGGAGGGGAACAGTAAGAAAGAACTAAGGCCTGTCTCTGGGAGTCCTATAAAATCAAAAATGTATATTGGAGACCTGGAGCTCCTATGGAAAATGGAAAGCTATTTTCAGACATATTTATTTAAGACATGGCCCTGGGACTTCCCTGGTGGCCCAGTGGGTAAGACTCCACGCTCCCAATGCAGGGGGCCTGGGTTTGATCCCTGGTCAGGGAACTAGATCCCACATGCCTGCCACAACTAAAGATCCCTCATGCTGCAACGAGGATCCCACATGCTGCAACTAAGATCTGGCACAGCCAAAATAAATAATAAATGAATAAATAAATAAATATTTTAAGACATGGCCCTGTAAGGACTCTCTTTACACGGACCATGCCCTGCCTTTAGTTGAAAACTGAAAAGCAAACCAGACCCTGACTCTGCATCTGGAGTTTCTCCTTCTCAGTGGGGCTCTCACTGGTTCCACAGCCTCTCCAGGGGTGGGCTGCTCACTGGATAAAACAATGGAGCCAACTCACACAAAGTCCCTTCCTTGGCTCCCCTTGCCATGACTGTGACAGGCTGGCTTTTTGTCACACATAACTCTACCATATATTAGGGGAATTCAACAAGAAAATTATTCAGGAAAATGCAGACCACACATTTACAGACAAGTTTCCAGTCCCTGATTTTAAGAATACCCTGGAATCCCAAAGTTGTCAGAAGGTACGTACCCTAGCTTCATGTGGTGGATGTAGCTTCTACCAGAGCCAAGATGCAAAACTCTGAGTCTTAATCCAAGAACTATGCTTACTGTACTGCGCAGAAAGGATTAATAAGCCCAAAGATTCTGGCAGCAATAGGGCAACTTTTTTTATCTTCTAGCCAGAGAAAGAGCAGGCAAGAATAGTCCTTCGAAATAAATTGCATTACTTTAATTACAAAGAGGAAGAAGAAAAAAGGGGGAGGAGGAAGAAGAGGAAGGGGAGGAGAAAAAATGTGGGAAACTTTTGGTAAAGTGTTTTGTAGAAAGACAGAACTTCCTTAAATTCTCCATAATAAAGCCCAGGATACATAGTGATAAGGATTCTCTTTCAAGGTCTAGATGCTCTCTGACTGCAGACCATGTGCCTGAGAATTCCCCTAATGTACCAGTGTGGATGTGTTCAAAAAAGCAAACAGATAAAACATACACTGATCTCAGGAAGAAGAAACCAGGACAAATCAGAACCAAGATATTGCTTTCAGCCACCTATGATTAAGGATTTCATGAATTCCCAGAAACAAAAGATTTGAAAATACAATATATGTTAATAAAGAAGATATGATATATATTATTAAAATAATTTTAAATAATAGTGTTAAACTGTATATAGTTTTTATTCTGTTTTATCTGTTTCTTTTGCTGGGCCCAGCCTGAAGCCTGAGGGCCATGGGATCCTCCTAGGGCCTGGAGCCAGCAGGCTTCCAGGCTGAGCCCTGGGCCTGGGTTTGTGGGAGCCTACTAGCAGCCCGATGATGGGAAGCCACCTGGAACTATAGGAGCTGCCTGAGGTCACTGGAGCTGATAGACACCAGGTGAGCTAGGGGTCTGGGTTTGTAAGAGCCTGTGGGGAGCTGCCTTAGGCCATGGAAATCAGCCTGGTGCTGGGGTGGTCTGGCTCTAAGGTCTGTGGTGAAGTTGAGGCTCACTTCACTCTCCTCCTTCACCAGGAGGGTATGTGTCTCTGCAGGGTACTCATGTTTAGAGGATAGATAATGGAGGTATGTGGATCTATTATTCCTACCCTCCTCAATATATCTTCCTTATTTCTGTGCTTCATCCAGGTGCTGTAATACCTCACCTGAATCTTTAGTTCTTATGAAGGTATTTTTGTGCATATATAGTTGTTCAAATGATTGTTTCTGATGGAGGACACGCATTAGAAATTTCTATGCCATCATTTTGCTAACATCACTCCTCCTAATTTCAAGACTTTTCAACAGAAATGAAAAATGTGAGGTTTAAAAGCAGAGTACAAAAATGTATCCCTGAAAGTTTATGACTTAATGTAATTTTTAGGTGCAGTGGGTAGATACATTTGTGTTTCTTTCAATGTTATTAAAATGGCTTTCCACAATAAATAACATTTTGAAGGAAGTTCTAGTACCAAGTAACTACAAAATCCCTAAGTTTGAAATTCAACAGAAATCAATTAAATACCTAAGAACAGCTATCAGGGACTGTTTTAATGACTTCCATTCATAACATAGAAAAAGAAGTTACGAAGAACATAAGTAAAATTGTAAAAATTAAAATGTGTGTAGAAATTGGAGAAGTACATACAGATGACATCTATCTTCTCTGCTTAAATACTCTGTGGTCATTTTACAAAACGTATCAGATAATAATGACCTAACTGGTATGTCAGTGGAATGAGACATTTTGAAAAAAAATGTAATGTGATATAGTTATTAAAAGATGATAGAATATAAGTTGATTTCAAGGTTTTTTGAAGCTACACTATTAGTGAAAATGATAATTCCATTAATAGACAAGGGAGAATGGAAAGGAAAATTTGTTTGGGGCAACAGAATAGTTAAGTCAACCTTAGAAACGTACCTTCTGAGGTGACAAGAGACTTAAATAGAAGTGTGCATTTGGGAGTACCACAGCACAAAAGAGGGAGGAGCTAGACGCATAACTTTTGAAGTCATCATTAATATAGCTAAGGGTAGGTAAAGATGATTTACACTTTAAGGCAGCATCTTAAAAGCAGAGACTGTACAACAGAATAAATAAAATTGTTTGAGCTTTTAGTTTAAACAAATGTTTCTCTTGTAGACAACATAGAGAGAGTTGTGGGTTTTACCCAGTCTGACAATCTGTTATCTTTAAATTGTGTCTTTAATTTTAGTCCATTTTCATTTAATGTTATTATTGATATGACCGGATTTTGATCTATCATTTTGTTTTTGCTTTCTTTGTGTCCAGTTTGGCTTTTGTTCCTCCATTTCTCTTTTCCTGCCTCCTTTGTGGTTAACCAAATATTATTAGTATTTAGTTTTGATTCCTCTGTTAGCTTTTTAGCTATACTTTGTATTTTCTTTCTTTTTCTTTTTTTATGATTGTTCTAGGATTTACAATATTTATCATTTATTTATCATAATTTGCTTTGAGTTAATATTGTTTTACTGCATATAAAACATGATACATTTTCAACAGTATGGTCATTTACTCCCTGCCTTTATGCTTTACATGTATATCTGTAGATTCTACAAATCCCACAACATGGTATAATTTTTGCTCAAAACTGTCATGTGTCTTTTAAGAAATTAGGAAAATAAAGGAAAACATATAGTATTATATATTTATTCACATGATTACCATGTATGATACTCTTCATTACTTGCTGTAGTTTGAAGTTTCCACTTGATGTCATTTTCCTTAAGTATAAAGAACTTATCTTAGCATTTCTTGTAGTGCAGGTCAGCTGGAAATGAATTCTTTATGTTTTACTTACCTGAAAATTTCTTTGGTTGCCTTTATTCTTGAAGAATATTTCTGATGGATATAGTATTTCAGTTGACTGTTTTTCTTTTTTTTCTTTCAACACTTTAAAGATATCATCCCCTGATTCTGACCCTTACTGTTTCTGATGAGAAGTTTGCCATCATTTTGTAAGTAATGGATAATTTTCTCTCTGGCTGCTTTCAAGCTGTTCTCTTCATCTTAGGTTTCTGTTAGTTTACATATTATATTTCTAGGTGTGGTTTTCTTTGTTTTACTTTGATTGGGGTTTGCTGAGCTTCTTGAGTGTCTAATTTTATGCCTTTCACCCTACTGGGGAAAATTTTGGCCATTGTTTAAGTTTTTTTCTGCTCCATTATTTATTTCCTCTCTTTCTTGTCCAACTACACATATATTTGACTAATGAATATATCCTATGGGTCACTGAGGATCTGTTTATTATTTTAATCATCTTTCTCTCTCTTCTTCAGATTGGATAAATTCTAGTGATCAATCCTGAAGCTCACTGACGCTTTTCTGTGCAATATAAAATTTTCTTCTCAGATACTGTATTTTAGTTCTAAATTTTTCTCTTTTTTTTGGAGTTTTTATTCTCTTTTGACATTCCCTAGCTGTACATTCATTATAACCATATTTTCCTTTCAGTCCTTGAATATATATATAATAGTACTTTAAAATCTTTGTAAATTCTTGGATTTAGTTTTGATTATTTTTCTTGACTATGGGTGATATATTCCTGTTTCTTCTCAGGTCTAGTAATTTTTATTGTATGCATTAGATTGTGGATAATGGATTGTAGGTGTCTAAATTATGACTTCATCCTTTAAAGTATGTTGACTTTTGTTCTGGCAAGCAGTCAAATTACTGAAGGGTTATTTTGGTTCTATCAGACTCTATTATTTGTTGTGGAAGATTTCTTTTGGTTTTGAATTTAGGACTGTGGTGTGTCCTTTACTGTAAGTTGTGACAATTTTCATAAAGTGTAGGCATTCTAAGTTCTGTATCATTGCAAGCTACAGCTGCTTACCATGGTCTCTCCACTCTGACTGGGCTGCAACTCCAATGTCTTCCAGAACTGCATGACCTCTAATATCAGCTGACCTCTTTCACCTCTCAGCTTTTCAGCAGTCATATAGGCAGCTCAATGCTTGGCCAATTATACGTGAGAAACTCCCACACAGACTTCTGGGTTCCCTCTCTGTTCAACTGCCTCTTGTTAGGTATGCTGCCCCACAAATTTCAACTGTTTCAGCAGCTTGGAACCTTGATCTTCTACTTCCTCAGCCCAGAAGTTCAACCCACTCTTTTGCTTGGGCTCCATCTCCCTGCTTTACAATAGCAAAGTATCCTAGGTAGAAATCCAGGGATATCTTTGTTAATCACTGGGCTCATATGTGCTTACCTTATCCAAAGGATCATACTCCTACACTGTCTTTTGCTCAATGATTAAAAACAGTTACTTCATATGTTTTGTTCAATTTTATAGTTATTTACTGAAAAGGCAACTTTGTTATTTTTTTCTCGTAATAGCTGTCAGCCCTTGACATATCATATATCTGTTAATTTATTTGCTCCTTATGAGTCTTCCCCATGCCATCTTTTTTTTTTAATTTCATGCACATATAATTGAGAAAGCTGAAATTTATAAATATCTTTTATGAATCACTAAGGTAATCAAATAAACAAATGAGTAAATGTTATGAATAGTCAATTCACAGGGGAAGAAATTCAAATTGCCAATGACCGTGTAGAGGTCTTCCCTGGTGGCGCAGTGGTTGAGAGTCTGCCTGCGAATGCCGGGGACGTGGGTTCGTGCCCCGGTCTGGGAAGATCCCACATGCCGCAGAGCGCCTGGGCCCGTGAGCCATGGCCGCTGAGCCTGCGCGTCTGGAGCCTGTGCTCTGCAACGGGAGAGGCCACAACAGTGAGGGGCCCGCATACCGCAAAAAAAAAAAATCCAATGACCGTGTAGAAAGATGTTCAAATTCATTAGCAATCAGGAAGAAACAAATAAAAAAAAAAAAAGACATCATTTCTCTCCTACTAGTTTGATAAGAATTTAAAACTGACAGCATCTAATGTTGAAGCAATTGGATTTCACATACACTGCTCATAGGATCGTCATTATTAACCTCTGCAGAACAATTTACCAATAATTTTCTATCAAAATACAAACTCTGGTAATATTCTTCCACATTTTCACAAAGAGGCCCATACTAGACTAGTTGTTTAGCACTTTTTAGAAAGAAAAATTGGAAACAATCTAAATGGTAATTAATAGGAAATGGATAATTATATTTTGCATGTTCACAAAGGAATATTATATGGTAATGAATATTCATGAAATAAGATTATTGATATCATCAAGAAAAAGATCTTGAAAAAATGTGGAGAGAAAAAACGTACATAAATATCTGTACAATAAAATACTATTTACTTAAAATTTTAAAATAATCGAAACATCCCCATGCCATCTTGATTGAAAGCACTAAGAGAGCTAAGATTTTGATTATTGTTTGATACTCTAAACACTGCATGTAGAGTAGTAACTAACATATATGAGGTTCTCAAAAAAAACATTCATTATTCACGGAATGAGTGAACAAATTCCATAATCTCACTTTATATATTCTTAGTAAAATACTTGCTCAGTAAAATGCCCTGAATAGTAGCAGTATCCTTGTAGAGTCTGTTTATGTCATCCATTGTTTGCCACATCCCAAGCTGATCTGTTTATTATAAAATATATCATACTTATGAATATGGATGCATTTATACTAGTGTATACAGTATTTTGTATAGTTACAAAATTAATAGTAAAACCAAACCTATTAACCTACTACCCAAATTATGAAACTACACATTACCATTAACTTTGAGGACCCATGTGTGCCCTTCCTGATTTCATCACCTTTCCCCTCCCCTACGTAGATTTAACAACAATTCTAATTTTTTGTTAATTATTCTTTTGTTTTTCTTCCTAGTTTTGTGCATTATACAAAAATACTTATATGTATTTTTTTCTGATTTTGAACTGAAATATTTACTGTATGTGGTCTGGGATTTTCTTTTTCTACTAAGTACTATTTTTGAGCTGATTCACATATCTATGATTTCATTTTCTATAATACACCAACATTTGAATACACTAGAATATAATTACCTATCTTACTGCTGATGAACATTTGGGCTGCTCACATTTTTTGCTCTTACAAGACTGCTCAGGATGATCTTACACATATCTTCAGGTGTATACATATATAAGTCTTAAAAGGTAGAAGTAGAATTTTTCTGGAAGTAGAATTTTTGAGGTCTTTGGATGGAAATGTTAAAATCTAAAGATAATTTCAAATAGTTTTCCATAGAGTCTGTTCCAATATACACTCCAAAATGCAGCCTGTGAGAGTTACCATTGCTCGATAAACTTATCAATATTTAGTACTGCCAGACTTATAAATTATAGTCATTCTGGTGAGTGAAATGTTATTTCACTATGCTTAATTTGCCTTTTCCTGATTACAAATGAAGTTGAGCATATTTTCATGTTTGTGAGCCACACATATTTCCCCTGCTGCAAAATGTCTCTATATACCTATTCTTCATTTTTTTCTATTATCTTGCCTTCCTCTTGTTGATTGATAGGAATTTTTATATAGTATGGATACTAATAATCTCTTTATTATGATACTTATCAAATGGCTTCTCCCACTTTGTGACTTTTCTTTTTCTCTTCTTAATGGTTGCTTTTGAACAATGGAAGTTGTTAAGTTGAATGTAATCAAATTTCTCAGTCTTTACTCAGCTCTTTTGCAATGAGAGCTACTGGTATCTTGCTTTAAAATCCTTCTATACCCCAAGAGTGTAAGTTCCTTCTTTCATATTTCTGTATAAAATTTTTATAATTTTACCTTTCACATTTAAGTCCTTGTTCCAACTGGATTTGGTTTTTGTATATGATAGGAGGTAGAGATCCATTTTCACTTTTCCATATGGATAAACAGTTTTCCCAGCACCATTTACTGAGTAGTCCTTTATTTTCTTCTCTGTTTTGCAACAACACCAACTTCTTTGATTATCAGATTTCCACATATGAGCATGAGTCAATTTTTAAGCCCAATATTCTGTTCCATTGTTCTATTTGAGCTAATGGATCACCTTTTTAGGGTGCTGCTACAAGCATAGTTCCACTTCTAAAAGAGAAGTCTCTGTTTTAGTCTCTTTGGCTTTTTAGATTTTTAGATTTTCTGGCTTTAAACTCAGTTTTATATTCATAAGAAAGAGAATCTAATGGGCCCAAATCAATCAGATACCTATTCTAAGTTCCATCATCTGTGGTAGGATCAGGGTCTATACATAGCATGAATATGGCCACTAGGGGTCTACCTCTACCTCCAGAGAAGGTAAAATTTGTGAGAAAGGGAGCTGGCCCAGTGCTTACTGCTCTAGGAATAGTCAGAAGCATGATACTATAGCCATATGCAAGTATAAAAGAGTTTGACTAAATTCTTTTCAGAAACTGCTCACCAAAGAGCCCCCAAATAATTATGGCAATGAAATATTCTTTGCTTATCAACAAGACAAAGACTTATTCAAATGATAATTGATAATATTCCAGAGGACGTACTGGAAGGAGCATGCATGTATTCATTGACGGTTGGAACTTAATTCTATACACATTTTCTAGATGGCAATTTAACAGTACCTGTCAACACTTTAAAAAGTTATACACCCTATAATTGAAAATTTCTAAGACACTATCGTATGAGAATAAGCATAGAATAAGCAAAGATATCTTAGTTCAAGTTCTTCATAAGTAGATAACAAAACAAGGATTTATTGCAAGTGATTTGTTAAGTAAGTGCACCCAAGGGAAAGTGATCAACAAGGGAAAGAAGCAGGAACAGAAAAAGAGAGGAAGCAAAGCAAGGGTGCAATTGCAGGTAAAGCTTCAGGCAAGCTGCAGCTAATCCCTCAGGGAAACTCTGGAGTTGACGTCACATCTCAAGAGTTGTCCCACTGAAGTTCCTGTGCAGTCATATCTGGACACCTGCCAGTTCAAGCACTGAATTTTTCAGGCACTTATGATGTTGTTACAACGTTATTATTATTATTATTCAGAGTTAATTATAATAGCAAAACAAAATTAAACCTAAACAACTTAATTATTTCACAGTAAAAAGTGATAAAATGATAAAAATAACACATGATCATTAAATACTTAATTCTTAAAGATTTAATAAAATGTCAAATGCTTATAATACATTTTTAGACATCATAATATAAAACTAGATATATTTAGTTTGAGACAAATTATATTATAGATAGATAGATATAGCAAGATTAAAAGATAGGAATAGACATGTACAAATAGGTATATTTTCTACCCTATACTCTGTATTTTCATAATTATTTACTGTTATAAGTACATATTACATTTTTGGAGAAAGTAGAGATGGAGTGAAAGCAAGTGAGAAAGCAAGAGAAGGAGGGAAAGACAGATCTACATTAACATGAATGAATGAATGAATATAAATATGTAAATTATATCAAGCTCAGTGCCAAGTCCCTCTTAGGCTACTGTCAACTGGAAACTATTTGGGAAGTGCCTCTGCCACCTCACCCCCATTTTGTCCAGCCAGCCTCTAGGTACTTGCTCCCTGTATCACGGGTCAATGCTTATACTGTAGCCTTTGACTTAGGTGCTCTGATGATTCCAAATGCTGTGGCCATGAGTATGTGTGTGTTTAAGTCTACATGCCTTCATTTCCACAGCATAACTCAACCAAACTTTTTGGTGTGGTACAATGGAAATTGTGAGTGAGAAATGTTGCCATAGGTGATGCTGGAGAAAACTGGACAAAAGTTAGAAAGCCCTGAGTGAGCTACGGGGAGAAGAACTGAGCTGCTTCAGGGATGAGCTGCTTCAGGGAACTGTTGGCCATAGGAAGGGCATTTGAGTTGCCATTGCCCATGGATGGGTGTTTCACAGCTGCTGGTGCACATCTCCCAAGGAGAAACACTGGGGAGGCCACTGGGACAGCACCACATATGAGCCAGTACCCACCCCCATGATCAGGACATGGTTTTCAAAAGGCCATATATTTGCCCCTTCCAACCCAAATTAATTCAAGTAAAAGCATTTCCAAGCCCATTTTGAACAATCAAAATCCTAAAATTAATCTGTTTCAAAAACATCCTCTAAATGAAAAATGCCCTTTCACATTTAGATGTCTCAGAATCGGCCAAATGAATTTTTGTGTAACTTCACAATATGTGGCTGAAATTGAGATGAAGCATGAGAATTCAGTGAATGGGAGTTTAAAAATATATATGAGGAAGAGAAAATAGGAGTTTTAAATGGAAATGACTTTTTCAACCTTAAATATAGGATTGGCACTTTCACATTACTGTACAATCCATTTAACATCCGTGGGTAACATAAAAGAACTTTAACATCTGTGGCTTATATCTATTTCAAACTGCATTTTTCTGATCTCTTTTTGAAAAATGAATTCTAGATTGTACCAGAATATGTAATAACATATACATATATACAAGACCACATCACATCACTTACATTAGGATATATTTTACTATATTAATAGTCCTTCAGGAAAGCAGCATCTTAAAGTTCATGTGAAACTATAAGTTAGCATTAAATATCACATTTTTATTTTATTGACTACCAAAAATTAATATTATTTATTTTAAAGTTATTTAAAGATTATTATCCTAAAGATGTGTAGCGAGAGCATTATCCTAGCTATTGGTTAGAGATTTGATTTGAAAGATTAATTTCTACTCTTTATCAGTTATCAGTTTTCTAGGACTGCCACAATAAAATACCACAAACTGGGAGGCATAAACAACAGAAATGTATTTCACAATTCTGGAGGCTAGAAGTCTAAGATCAAGGTGTCATCAGGGTTGGTTTTTTCTAAGGCCTCTCTCCCTGGCTTGAAGATGGCTGTCTTCTCCCTGTGTCTTCACATGGTCTTCTCTCTATACCTGTCTGTATCCAAATTTCCTCTTCCTATAAAGATACTAGTCATATTGGATTAGGGTTCCCTCTAATGACATCTTTTTTTTTTTTTTTTTTGCGGTACGCGGGCCTCTCACTGCTGTGGCCTCTCCCGTTGCGGAGCACAGGCTCCGGACGCGCAGGCTCAGCGGCCATGGCTCACGGGCCCAGCCGCTCCGTGGCACGTGGGATCCCCCCGGACCAGGGCACCAACCCGCGTCCCCTGCATCAGCAGGTGGACTCTCAACCACTGCGCCACCAGGGAAGCACAATGACATCATTTTAATTACCTATTTAAAGACTCTGTTTTCAAATACAGTGAACATTCTGGAGTACTGGGGTTAGGACCTCAACATACAATTTGGTGTGGGAAAAGACACAATTCAATTCAGTCTATACAATCACCAACTAGCACATGACATTTCTCAAGAAAAACTAAGTAGATCTGTTCCTGACTTGCAGTAGTTGACAACAGAAGGTTTAAACCATAGGGCCCTACTTGATTAACAGGACAGAACCAGAGAGATGCTTCTGTAAAGTCATAAGAAAAACAAACACTCCACCCATCTATCTGCCTATGTCTTTCAACCAGCATCCAGTACCCCACCTCTGAAGAAGGGCACGCCTTTGCAATAGAGCAGGCAGAGTATGTGGGAGGCATGGTTTTGGCCCATGGAACTAAGGCAGACTGCACAGAGATTGAAATGAAGACACTGGTTTCATCAGCTGCCCCTAACCACCACTAGTAACCAAGTTAAGTAATAGTTACTAGGGGGAAAATTTTACAAATAAATGTTACCTTGTCTCTCTAAGGCAGTTGAAACCCCAAGCAAGGTTAAAATTTCTGCAAGTTTACTGCTTTTTTATCCAAAAAAATATTTGTTTTAAATTTTTTTGTATTTAATTTTTATACAATATTCTCCTTCTGTGAAATAGATTATATTCTTCTTTCATGTTCTCAAATTCTACTTATTTTCTAAGACCTAACTCCAATCCCATCTCTGGCAAAATTTCTTCAAATATTTTAGCTTGGATTTCTCTCTCTTCATCTCTTCACTTACAGGCAGTGCTACATAATTTATTCCTGAATGGTTTTTGTTTAATTCATACCTTAGTAGTTGTCTTGCTCCCAGCCAGACAATAAAATTAAAGAGGGAAAAGGTTACAGAAACCATTACAGTGGAGAGAATATTGCAGTTTGAATATATACATATTGAATAGGAGACAGGAATATATCCATCACTACCACTGTACACAGGATACTATCTTATTTGGTTTCTATTCTATAAAAAATAATTTATAGTCTGGTAGGATAAAGACCCAATGAAATGAGCAATTACAATGTGTTTGATAGTACTTTTAGGGTGAAGCATGGCCATTATTATCACAGAGAAAATATGGAACGACTGATGATGGGTTTTATCCATGAGACAGATGTGATTAGGTCACATTTTAAAAAACCACTGTGTGGCTTCCCTGGTGGCGCAATGGTTGGGAGTCCGCCTGCCGATGCGGGGGACGCAGGTTCGTGCCCCGGTCCAGGAGGATCCCGCATGCCGCGGGGCAGCTGGGCCCGTGAGCCATGGCCGCTGAGCCTGCGCTTCCAGAGCCTGTGCTCCGCAACGGGAGGGGCCACAACAGTGAGAGGGCTGAGTACCACAAAGAAAAAAAAACCACTGTGGGCATTGGTGGCGATGGAGAAGCTACAGTAATAGGCCACGCTAGAATTTTGGGTGGCCTGGACTTGGCTAACGGCCGTGGGAATGGAAAGAGGCAAAGAAATTATATAAACATTCAAGAGGTATAATCAATAGGCACAGCCCTGGACATAAGAACAGGAATCTTAGACAGCATGCAGTTTTTAAGCTTGAACAGCTGAGTGGAGGAACATAACATTTATGAAAAAACAAAAAGAATAGATATGGGGAGGAAGATGATGACTTCATGACCTCACGATCCTGTTGAGCCTGAACTACTGAATGTCCAAGTAGAAATGCTGAGAAAAAAGACAATCCGAATCTCAAGAGGGAAATTTTGGATGGAGATAAAGATTTGGAAATACCTGCATACAGATATTAAATGTAACTAAAATCATGGAAGTGAATAGACTTGCCCCAATAGAGAGGGCGTAGTGAAAAGAGAAAAAGACCTAGAAACCCAAGAAGATCAAAATTAAAAATTTGAATAGAATAGGGTTTCTCAAAGTAGACTGAAATGAGCGACCATAGACACAAGGAAAATCAGTGAAGTAGGGCATTTGGGAAGACGTAAGAAGAGAGAGTTTAAAGAAGCAGATAGTGGCATATAACGTTAAACGCTCCCAAATGACCAAACAAGAACAGACCTGAAATATATGTGTTTAATTTATAAATAAATGTCACTGGTAACTCTCTTAGTCAGTTTAGGCTATCATAACAAATTACCAAAGGCAGACACAACAAACATTTATTTCTCACAGTTCTGGAGTCTGGGAAGGTTGGATTCTGGTGTGGGCCCTCTTCCCGGTTTGCAGATGGCCATCTTCTTACTTCTTCATATGGAGAACAGCACAGAGAGGGAAGCAAACTCTCTTGTGCCTTTTCTTACAAGGGTACTAATCCCATTCATGAGGGCTCCACTCTCATGACCTAATTACCTCCCAGCGGTCCTACCTCCTAATGCCATAACATTGAGGGTTAGGATTTCAATATATGAAGTTGGGGGGACCACAAGAATTCAGTCTGTAACAGTGACCTAAATGACTGTGATGATGTAGGGAAAGCAGAGCTAAACCACAACTGAAGGAGTGAATGGAAGGTAAGAAAGCAGACACTCAAGTGGAGATGATTTTCAACTGATGTATCCATACTTTTTCTAGAGTCTATGTTGTAAACTCTAATCCAGAGTTAGTTGTTTCTCTAAGACAGTATAAATCCCAATCTAAGGTGAAAATTCATGATCTACTATTTTTTTATTTATCAAAAAGTGGCTACAAACATACTTTAAAAATCTTTAGAACTGATTACAAGAACCTCTTTGATTTGTCCCTTATGAGGCTGAATTCCTTCATCTTCAATTATTCTCCCCAGTACTTCATCATGTTTCCATTCATTTGCCCAAAAGTACCAGTCTTTCATGCTTCCATGTTTTTATACACAGTACTTTCCTCTGTATATACTTCATTGCCCTCCATACCTTCTCCACCTGGCAAACTCCTCCACATCCTTTTATGATCCATTCAGGTCACCTTCTCTGCAAAGGCTCCCTTGACATTGTTCTCCTCCAGTGTAGGAGAGATGCCTCTAATATTCACACTATGCTTTATATCTGTCTCTTTTATGGCAACCAAATCTCAATACCCTGAGGATTTTCTTAAATGACCTCACTACATTGTCTTTCAATAGAGACAAATTTCTCAGGAAATCATAGTTAGCAAAGCCTTATTTCATTATAGTTCTCATAGTATCTATGCGAGATAAAAACCACCGGGATCCTACATTTTCCACCAAAAAGAGGTCTCAAGAAGGCATTTTATATTACAACACCTAAAAACAATTTTTAGGTTATTGCTGATATTAAGCAGAGAAGACTTATAATGCCATCAGTATTTGAAATGAACTGTAGAACTCACTTCCTTAAGAGAAATAGTTCTCTATGTCAGTTTAATCAACTGCTTTGATTTTTTCCCCATGTCTCACAAATGCTATCAGCTTTCTGCAAGTAGTGAGTGTGTTAGCCCCAGATGAATTTTAGAAGCATTATGAGCTAGCATGTTGGAAATAGAGTTCATGGAAAAGAAGCCCTATAGGAAAGAAGGATTTGGAACACAATAAAGAATGATTTCTCTGTTATTCAAAGAAAGAAACAACTCTAATGGTGATGCTATAATGTTGCAAGAGATTAAAAATAATAATCATCTCCCAAACTATCAGCTTTCATTGAATGGATAATAAAAGTAAAGATAAATAAGATAAATTATACAATCTCCAAATTCTGCGAAATGAAGTACTGACAAACTAAAATGAGAGGGTATAAGATTAAAAAATATCGTTAATAAATATGCATAAAAGTGAAACTGTCCTGAATAAATTACAGATACTAGTCAGATATCAGAATTACAGAGAGAATTATGCAAAATATAACAGCTCTGGAGGAGAACAATATTATCAAGTTTGTTAAAAACCTATTCAAACCTATTTTGCAGCTCGTTATGGAGTTGAAAAAAATAATTAAACATGTAAAACTGTCTCAGATTCAGTGTTCAAAGCATTAAGCCTAGGAGTACTTATATTCCTTTTTTAAAAAAATAAATCGAACACAGAACAGATTCAGAGAGTAAGAAGCCGAACAAAATAAATAATTCATCAGATTTAGCTAATAATTTTTCTATTTTATCTCTGAACTGAATCCCTGCTCAGGCCTGGAAGCAAATTGCTTCAGAGATTATGAGAAAGGAAATCTAGTTAGTAATATGGAATTGGACCAAACGTAGACTATGATGTCAAAGGAGTTTTTCTTCAGGATCAATAGGTGATGAAAGACATAAAAATCATCCAGAGATTTATTTGATTGAAACCATATGCTTCCTTACCAAGGCAGTTTTATAGTAAAACTAGTCAAATTTTATACGGTCAGTGCTCAAAGCATGCCGTTTTCACCACAGAAGTAACTGCCTTTCAGTTTCCAAAATATAGCATGTTTATACTATTTCTTAAAATTTTGAATTGGTGATACATTCACATTGTTCAATATGAAAGCTATATTAGTGAAAATTCTTCCTACCATGGCTGTCTCTCACCAAGGTACAACTTTTATGAGTATCCTGTATATCCTCTCAGAGTTTCAAATAAAAGTATCCTTTCAGAGTTATCAGATATACTACGAAATGTAAAATAGATAGCTAGTGGGAAGCAGCCGCATAGCACAGGGAGATCAGCTCAGTGCTTTGTGACCACCAGGAGAGTGGGAGGGAGACGCAAGAGGGAGGAGATATGGGGATATACGTACATGTGTAGCTGATTCACTCTGTTATAAAGCAGAAACTAACACACCATTGTAAAGCAATTATACTCCATTAAGATGTTAAATAAATTAAATGCTATTCCATAAAATGTAAAAAAAAAAGTTAATATGAATATACAATCTTGTTTTTCTGCCTTTTACAAACCAAAAATTATAATTTTTTCAGTTCTTCACCTTGCTTTCATCAATAAACACATATCGTAATAATCTTTTCATACCAACAGCATTTTCATATATATGTGAATAAGTTTGGGGAAAAAATTAGTCTCTTATGAGTCTTCTAATTTCCACTGTTCCTCAGAATACTTCTCCTTTATTTCCTGTGTTTTATATTTGTGCTTTTTCTTATTCTTGATAAAGTTAGATTGTGGTTTATCTGTTTTGATTTATTGAAATAACACCAATAAGCACACGTTTTATATACGTATGTATACATACATACATATATGTATATACATATGTCTGTAAGGGTGTGTGTTGTGTGTATACATGATTTTGATGAGAATTAAACTATAAATTAATTTGGAAAACTGACTTCATTATAATTTCAATCTTCTCATCCAAGAACAAAGACCTGATCCTTAATTTGCCAAATCTTCTGTTTTGTCACTTAGTAAAGTTTTTTGTTTTTATATTTGTTCCTCACTTTTCTTATTTAAAATTTTAAGTTTTTTTGGAGACTTTGACTAGAAGTCTAAAAGTTGAATTTTTTAATGTTTAGAATGACTCAAAACATCATTTATTTTTCTTTTCCTTTCTTTGTTTTTGCAAAACTCAGCTGTTAAGTGAAAATGTTTTGGAGTCTACCAGGTTGTCTTTAGAGCCATATTTCACCATTTCCTAGCTGTATCCCTTGGGGCAAGTTATTTAACCTCTGTGGGCTTCATTTTCCTCATCTGTAACATAAGAATGATTATAATAATAGTACCTATATCATACTTAACTGAGTAATAGATATAATGGGCTAGTAATATTACCTGGTATAATATGTACATGAAAATGCTGCTGCTACTGCTGATGCATTAGAACAGTAAGTTGACTTGATAACCCTGGCAAGTGATAGGCAAGGGAGGTGAGTGTGTGTTTGCGTGTGTTTGAATAAACAACTGCTTAAGCAAATTTGATTTACTTCCTTTTAATTGTCTTAAATCTTGCTTATTATGATCAGTTATCCTGTTGCTCAGGCCAAAGATGAAGAATGCATCCCTGATTTATCTTTCTCACATACCCCACAACTCACCAGCAAGTCCTGTGGTTCTTCCTTTAAAATGTAACCCAATTCAGACCTCTGTGCACCAGCCCCACTGCTAATGCCATGTTCCAAACCATCATCTCTGCCATGGTGTGTTTCAGCAAGTCTTCCTGCTTCATCTCTTGCCCTTATAGAATCTGTTCATATAGCAGTCAAGTGGTCTCTTTAAACTTAAATTATATCTCATCATTCCTCACCCAAAACTTTCTAATGGCTTTCCATCAAGTGAAACCCATATTATTTACCATGGCTTAAAGTACCTCTATGATCTGACTTCTGCCTCTATATCCATCACAGCCAGCCATTCACGTCCTCCTCAATCCTACTCAGCCACATTGGCTTTCCTGCTGTTTCTTGAACAGTCTTGCTAATTCCTGCTACAAAACTTTGAACTTGCTGCTTCTTTTATCTTGAAATCTATCCCTTCGGATCCAATATATAGACAGTTTCCTCACTATTTTCAGATTTTGGCTTAAATGTAAGGTTGCCAGATTAGAAAATAAAACTGCAAGATTCCCAGTTAAATTTGAGTTTCAGATAAACAATGAATTTTATACTCTAATTATGTCCCAAGTATTGCATGGGACATAGTTATACTAAAAAATTATTTGCCATTTATCTGAAGTTCAAATGTAACTGGTCATCCTGTATTTGATCTTCCAACCTTACTATTAGCTCTTCAGAGAGGTCCTCCTGGTACTCTCTGTCAAATAGACCCTTTTCTTCTTTAGTTGCTCTCTAATTTCCTACCCTGCCTTGTTTTTCTTCATAACACTTATCATAACACTTATCATAACACTTCATAACACATATCACTTATCATGAAATATTATTTAATTGTAATATGTTTAATTGCAATGTTTATGGAAAAATCTTTCTATCTAAAAATGTAGATTTCATAAGGACAAAATATTTCTCTTTTATTAAACCCTATTCCCAATGTCCAGCATGTAATTGATGCTAAAATATATGTATTGAATGGTTGAATGAAAGGCACACAGTTATGTTAAAATGAACATAACCTGTTTCTTTCTTACATTTTTTTAACTTTATTTTTTGGTCACGCCGCATGTAGGATCTTAGTTCCCCGACCAGGGATCGAACTCGTGCCCCTGCATTGGAAGCTCGGAGTCTTAACCACTGGACTGCCAGGGAAGTCCCTATTTCTTACATTTTTTTAAAATATAGAATATTCCTAGAGGACTACAAAGCTATTTCCATCATACTGTCTCAGACAAGTTAAAACTAGATGAGACTCTTCTGTTTCTCGAGATACCTTCTGAAAGAGATCACAACAAGAGGTTCTTTTTTTCCACTATATGTTATCCTTATGCAACATTCAGGCTCAGTCAAGATTCTTAGATGATTAAAAAAATTTAAATCAGAACATTAATTTATGGCTATAAAAATTAAAGCTCAACATACTAATCTTACACATAGAAAAGATGAGTCTCAGAAATATAAAATAATTTTCCCAAAGCCATGAAATTAACATAAGTTAACATATCTGTTTGTATAGTTTACTACCTATTTTCTCCCCACTAGGTTATAAGCTTCCTGAAAACAGAAACTTTATTTGGTTGACTGATTGCTTACATGCCTTGAAGAGTGCTTGACATATAGTAGGTACTCAATTAATATTTGTGGTTGTATGATGAGTCAATGAACTAAAATCTAGCTCTTGTAACTAGATCAGCCAAGTGATCTCCCCATAAGATATGGCAAACTGTTTTATTTAACCATGATGGACATTGACTGAATTACATCAATTCTTCCATTTAAAAAACTAAAGAAAAATTCATTTACCATATTATAAAGAAACACCAAATTGTCAACATTTAATTAAGTCATAATATCCATGTATAAAAAGAGAACCCTGTCTTTAGAAAGTATTAATTGACTCAAACTTCACAGAATGATACATGAGAAACTTAAAGCTTTAAATTTTCTTTAATTTGTCCAAGAGTACATTTACAAGATAGAACACTCTAAATTATCCCTACTAATGAGAGTCGTTAGAATATATCAAATAATAACTGTCTTTTGTGGATTTCAATGGTTGTAAAACTTGTTCTCACTCTTCTGTAAAAAGAACAACTATATTCCAAAAGGATTTGGTGACAGAAGAGGATTTAATGAAAGAAGAACAGAGAAAATATTATTACCTTCAAAGATAAGCCCTGTGTCCAGAAGTATAAGTCAGTGGATTTCTGAGTGGACTAGAGTCTTATGAGTGACAGAGGGAGAATGTGGTATACCTAAATGCTTATAGACCTGAAGGATAAATGAATAAAACAGGATAGCATTAGAATACATGTCCTATCTGAAATGTGCAATGTCTACTCACCAGGAAAAAATCATGGCCCCACTATTGCCAGATCTCTCAATTTTTCAAAAGAAGCCAAAATTACTGATTTTTTAATAATGTGAAATATGTTGTTTTATAAGTATCACACAAGCCAAACAAAATTGAGGGTCAGACTCAATATGTATGTCAGAGATAAAATAAACAAACAGAAGAAAGAAGTTGGAAGTCATGAATAATACAAAAAGAAAAATAATCACTTTAAGAATCTAATTAACATAAGTGGAAAGATAAGAAAAGTATTACATCCATAAAAAAGAACAAGATGCTATTAAACTATTTTTAAACATGAAAGAGCTTTGAAATGTAAAATATTCAAACAATGTAAAATTAATCATATGGGAAAAATTAAATGAATGGAGGATAAGGTCAAAATAATCTTTCAGACATTATAATAAAAAGGCAATAGGAAAAAAGATAAAAGAATTAGAAGATTATTCAAAGATGTCTTTCTCCCATATTATTAGAGTTTCAGAAGAAGACAAAAGTGAAAATGGAACAGAAGATATTATCAAATAAATAATACAGGATAATTTCCCAAAAGTGTTGGAAATGGGTTTCCAGTTTGAAAAGACCACTGAATGCCCAAGAGAATAAATTCTAAAAGATCTACATATCAATGTAAAAGTTTAGAAGACAAGGAATAAAGAGAAGATCCTTAGATCTTCAAAAGAACTTCAGCCGCCCTTCATAGAATTACAGGGCATAAACAGTGAAACAGATATCAGAATGATATTCTGAGGAAAACGATTTTCATCCTATAATTCTAAACCAAGTCAAAATATCATGGTGGTAAAATAATCATTTTCACACAAGCAAAGATTTAAAAATTCGGGGCTTCCCTGGTGGCACTGTGGTTGAGAGTCCGCCTGCCGATGCAGGGGACACGTGTTCGCGCCCCGTTCCGGGAAGATCCCATGTGCCGTGGAGCGGCTGGGCCCGTGAGCCATGGCCGCTGAGCCTGCACATCTGGAGCCTGTGTTCCGCAATGGGAGAGGCCACAACAGTGAGAGGCCCGCATACCGCAAAAAAAAAGATTTAAAAATTCACTTTCCATGCTATTTTAAGAAAGAAGAATATATGTGATCCAAGAAACAGGAGATCCAACAAGAAGAAAGCAAGTAGAAATTCCAAGACAACAAGTGTCCTGGAGAGCAAATCAGTTCAGACTGGAGCAGAAGAAAGGTTATGGGAGAAGGAGGTGTGAGGTACAGATGTGAGGAATGAAAAGAGTTTAGGTTTTACTAGAGTAAGGGTTTTGTTTTGCTAGACAACTAAGTTATCAAGAGAGAGACAGAGACAGAGAAGAGTTGAGGTTCGGGGGTTATTTATAAGGAAGTTTTGATAATTATGAATCATAGAATCTTCAAAGGCAGAATAGAAGTGAAGATCAGAAGTTGTCATACAAAGAAAATTTTTAAATTTTGTATCTAGAATCCTCAACAACTCTCTCTCATAAATTCCAGATTGATTCTCTATTACCCTATTAGCATATCTACGTAGGTACCTTAGGCAACACTTCCAAGAAAGGAAATATGTATACAGTCCAGAATCCTGGAAGTTATGATTCTTATCCTCCAACCAAAACATACTAAATATTTCCAAAGTATATTATTTCTCCCTTATCTTCCCAGATATTGCCTTAGTTGAGGTTTTCATCAATTCTCTACTGATCTCTTATAATAGCCTCCCACCTTTCCCCCCTACTCCTAATTTCTCAATTCTTCACTATATCTCTACATTGATTTTATTATTCTCCAACAAAAATCCTTTAATAGTCTTTTTGTTCCCATAGAATAATGTTCATCATATCTGGCAAAGTATTTAAACAGAATTTCAATCTATTTTTGAAGCTTCATTTCCAGTTGTTCTAATCACCCTAAAAGGTTTGACGTTACCTAATATACTCTTTCTCAGCTCCATATCTAACTAAAATACCCCAAATGTGAAAAGGATCGAGAAAATGATTTGGAAAATGATTTATTCATTCTTAGCTAAAAAGAGCCAATTCTTGTGATTCACGTATTAAATAACTGAAATAATGGTTATTTGACCAGTGTCAGCACATGTATTCCTCACAGCAACTATGGATTTTGGAATTATTATTGTCATTTTATAGACAAAGAAAATTATTCTCATGAAAGTTAATCAGTTTGATCAAGATAGTAAAGCAATTAATGATACAGAACCCATGTTATTTAAAACTCCACGTGAATTAAAAGCCCATGTTTCACAGGTGGCATAATCTTGTATATGGAAAATACTAAGGAATTCACTAATAAATGAATTCAGGAAAGTTTCAGGATAAATCAATATACAAAAATCAATTGTATTTCTATACATTCGTAATAAACAATCCAAAAATGAAATTCAGAAAACACTTTATTTCAACAACATCAAAAAGAATAAAATATTCAGGAATAAATTTAACAGAAAGAGTGCCAAATTTATATACTGGATATAAAAAACATTATTGAAATTGCTTAAAGAAGATCTAGATGAATGGAAAAGCCTGTCCATGTTCATGAAAAGACAGTAATATTAAGAGGACAATACTCCTTAAATTTATCTACAGATTCAGTGCAATCCCTACCAAAATCCTGACTGCCTTTTTTGCAGAAATTGAAAAGATGATACTAATATTCATATGGAAAAGCAAATGACTCAGAATAGCCAAAACAATTTTGAAAAAACAACCCTCACACTTCAAGTTTTCAAAACTTACTATAAAGTAATATCAGGACACTATAATACCAGTATAAGTTTAGACATAGATCAATGGAATGGAATTGAGTATTCAGATAAATCCTCCTTTATTTATGACCAATTGATTTTCAGTAAGGATGCCAAGACAATTCAATCGGGAAATAATAGTGTTCTGAATAAATGGTGCTGGTACACTGCCACATCCAAAAGAATGAATAACTCTTACCTCATACATGTACAAAAATTAATTCAAAATTGATCAAAGACCTAAGTGTAAGAGCTAAAACTATAAAACACTTAGAAGAAAACATAAGCAAAATCATCATGGCCTTGGATTAGACAATGGTTTCTTAGATATGACACCAAAGGCACAAGCAACAAAAGAAAAATAAATTAGACTTTATCAAACTTTAAAAATTTTGTGAGTTGAAAGACACTATTGAAAAAGTAAAAAGACAATCCACAGAATCAGAGAAGTTATTTGCAAATCATATATATGATTAGCAATGTGTATTCAAGATATACAAAAAACTCTTACAACTCAATAATAAAAAAAAATTTTATAACCCAATTTAAAATTTAGCAAAGAATCTGAATATTTTCCAAAGAATATTTACAAATGGCCAATAAATACATGAAAAGATGCTCAATATCATTAGTCATTAAAAAAATGTAACTCAAAACCACAATGAAATATCACTTCACATCTGCTAGGATGGCTGTAAAAATATATAGAGAGAGAAATAACAAGTGTCCATAGGATGTGGAGAAATTGGAGCCCTCATACATTTCTGGTGGGAATGTAAAATGGTAGGGCTACTTGGAAAAACAGTTTGGCAATTCCTCAGAAAGTTAAACATAGAGTTACCATATGGCCCAGCATTTCCATTCCTAGGTGTATACCCAAGAGAATCAAAAACATATATCTTAACAAAAACTTGTACACAATGTTCATAACAACATTATTCATAATGGTCAAAGGTGGAAACAACCCAAATGTCTATCAATAGAAGAATGGATACACAAAATGTGGTATATCCACATACTTGAATATTATTTGCCAATTGAAGCAAATGAAATACTGATAATGCTATAACATGGATGACTCTTGAAAACATTATGCTAAGTGAAAGAGGTCAGACAAAAAAAGGCCACATATTGTACAATTCCATTGATATGAACTGTCCAAATAGCAAATCCATGGAGACAAAAAGCAGATTAGTGGTTGTCAGAGGTTTTCAAGGTGGGGATGAGGAATGGCGAGTGATTTGCAATATATTAATATATTAATATAAAATATATTAATATAAATGGTTCTTTGGGGATGATAAAAAAAAATGATAAAAACCTTACCATTATCTGGAAATTAGATAATGGTAATGGTTTTACAAATTTGAGAATATACTAAAAATCAGTAAATTTTATACTTTAATAAAGTGAATTATATGGTATATGAATTATATCTCAATTGGAAAAGAAATGATTCACTTGGTTCAGGAGATGAAAATCATCTTTGCTTTACCAGATGAGCCCAAAATTTAAAACCAAAAACTGCAACTTTGTTGGGGATTTCTAAAGGGGTATGAATCTGGGAAAGAAAATATTTTTTAACATCTGACTTCAACCAAAACAAACAAAAATTGGCCTCTATTCAAAGTTCAGAGGTGCACAAAGCACATCCATGAGAGAATGGAGCACTAGGAAGCAAGGCAGGTGTTTTGCATGGTTGGAGTATAGGATACAAATGGGGGGTGGGGGTGGGCAATACTTTAGGAAAGACATGGAAGTGAGTGAATGGTCTTTCATGAAAGGACAAGGAATTTAGATTTTTTTTTTTTTTAACATAGACCAAGTAGTTCCAAAAACTAGCAGTACTTAAGAATCACAGGAGAATTATGGTTTGCTCTGGGTATATGCCTAGGAGTGGGCATATGGTAGCTCTATTTTTAGTTTCCTAAGGAACCTCCATACTGTTCTCCATAGTGGCTATACCAATTTACATTCCCACCAACAGTGTAGGAGGGTTCCATTTTCTCCTCATCCTCTCCAGCACTTATTGTTTGTAATTTTTTTAATGATGGCCATTATAACCTGTGTGAGGTGATACCTCATTGTAGTTTTGATTTGCATTTCTCTAATAATTAGTGATGTTGACCATATTTCTTGTGCTTTTCGGCCATCTGTATATCTTCTTTGGAGAAATGTCTATTTAGATCTTCTGCCCATTTTTTGATTGGGTCGTTTCTTTTTTGATATTGAGCTGCATGAGCAGTTTGTATATTCTGGAGATTAATCCCTTGTCCATTGTTTCACTTGCAAATATTCTCTCCCATTCTGAGGGTTGTCTTTTTGTTTTGTTTACAGTTTCCTTTGCTGTGCAAAAGCTTTTAAGTTTAATTAGATCCCATTTGTTTTTTTGTTTTTATTTTCATTATTCTAGGAGGTGGATCAAAAAAGACCTTGCTGCGATTTATGCCAAAGAGTGTTCGAAAAGATACATACACCCCAATGTTCATTGCAGCACTATTTACAACAGCCAGGACACGGAAGCAACCTAAATGTCCATCAACAGAGGAATGGATAAAGAAGATGTGGTACATATATACAATGGAGTATTACTCAGCCATAAAAAAGAACAAAATAATGCCATCTGCTGCAACACGGATGGACCTAGAGATTGTCATACTGAGTGAAGTAAGTCAGACAGAGAAAGACAAATATCATATGATGTTGCTTATATGTGGAATCTAAAAAAAATGGTAGAAATGAACTTATTTATAAAACAGAAGTAGAGTCACAGATGTAGAAAACAAACTTATGGTTACCAGGGGAAGTGGGGGAGGGATAAATTGGGAGATTGGGATTGACATATACACACTACTACATACAAAATAGATAACTAATAAGGACCTACTATATAGCACAGGGAACTCTACTCAATATTCTGTAATGGCCTATATGAGAAAAGAATCTAAAAAAGAGTGGATATATGTATATGTATACTGATTCACTTTGCTGTACACCTGAAACATTGTAAACACAACATTGTAAATCAACTATAATCCAATAAAAAAAATTTTTAAAAAAAGAATCATATGAGAAACTTTTGAACGTAGTCCACTTCCTCTATACTATCACTTCAGAGCTGCTAAGCCTAAATACCTCATAGAGGCCAGGAATCCATAGTTAAAATTTCCCCAGGTGATTCTAATGTATAGGCAGGTTTCAGAAATGCTTTTAGGCAATGGCTGCTTTGAGAAGATAGGTGATGAAGAAGTCCTGAACTAAAGCTGTGGCAATGAAGGTGTAAAGGAAGGGAAAAATTAGAGGAACTTTTAGAGACCTAGTAAAATTCATTCCACAAATTCATTTATTTCAACAATTTTTATAAAGTATGTACTCTGTATGAAACGCAGTGCCTAAAATGTTAAAATCAATCCTCTTCGAGCCTTTATTCTATTTAACAAAACACAGCACGTATGGAAGCATAAGACTTTAAGTGATAACACTAAGTGAGATAAGTGGTTGATGTTGACATCATTTGTTGAGAGAGGGAATTAAATAATAGCATCAGCAAACCTTTATGTGCCAGGCAAAGACTTTACACATATTCATTCATTTACTCTTCACAGTAACCATACCTGTGTCATCACCCTCATTTTAGAAATGTGGAACCATGCCACGGTGAAGGGAGGGAAGCCCACTACCTCAAGTGTGACAGCTGAGGAATGGGGAAGGAGGCAAGATTTGAACCAAGTAGTCTGGCTCCAGATAGAGGCTAGAGTGAAGTCAATGCTTTATTCAACCAAAGCCTGATTTTTATTGAATTATCTATCCTTCCTTGACTTCCATCTCCAGGTCCTGCCATATTTATTCTAGAGCAGACATACTTTGCTTGGGGTCTACAGATGAGTTTCCGGAGGTCCATGAATCCTTGGCATGGTATGGAAATTCTTCATGTGTATGCCTAGTTACATTCTTCTTGGAGAGAGAATCTATAACTTCAGTAAAGTGATATATGTCCAAAAAAAAAAAAAAGATTAAAAATCTCAGGGGCATTCCCTGGTGACCCAGTGGTTAGGACTCGGCACTTTCACTGCAGGGGTCCAGGGTTTGACTCCTGGTGGGGGAAATAAGATCCCGCAAGCCATGCAGCTCAGCTGAAAAAAAAAAAGACAAAACAAAACAAAAAACTGTCTTCTGGCACTCATTTAACTCATGTCGTCACATGTATGATGAAGTCTGTAGCAGAAAGCTTTCTGTGGAAACCCATATGGTCATGATGCTTTAGAGTAGAATTCTCTTCTTCCCCACTCTCAGACACACACTGCTGGGTACCAATCAGCTAGAAGTCTCCTTGCACACTGTTTCCAACCTCAGTGCTACAACTAGGTCCTCCTTAATACAGGAGGGGAAAGCTTGGATCTGTTCCTTTATCATGTACTAAAGTTTTGCTTGTCTCTAAACAAATTATTATAAAATTTCATTAATTAACTAATTTATTGGATGTGCCTGAATGTGACTTCTCTGATCCCCTCTGGTCACACCTCCCACACTCACACTGCTCTCTGGCACAATTCCAACTGACTTCAAAGAGGGCTCTCCCCCTGAATGAGCACCAGGCTTAAGGAAGCAGCATTAGTTGGTCCTTGAGTATTTCAGTGGTGTCGGCTTTTCCCAGGAGAGACATGTTCCTTCCGATAATAGCCCATTCTTCCAAGGCAAATCTTTAATTTCAGAACATGACCAGTTAAGTTTAATTTTTAAAGAGAATTTCTCAGCAATTATTCAAAAGTAGCATCTACCATTTGCTGCATGTCTTGGGAGTTCGGAAAAAGAAAGGAAGAGAAAGACATTACGACAGCAATCCTGGTACTTAGAGCAGGTTTTTTAAAATGTAGTTCCTACACCTCCTGCATTAGAATAGCTCAGGATGCTTGTTGAAAATTGCTGATTCCTGGGCCTCATACAAGTGCTCTGAACCAGACTATTCCAGGAATCTGTACTGTTAACAGGCACTCCAGGTGATTCTTATACAATCTTAAGGTGACTAAGATGTTTGGGAGTGTCTGAAGCTAGTGCTTCATAGTGAAGTACTAAAAACATGGGACTCCATATCACATTGCTAGAGATTATTCAGCCAAACTGCTAGTTCCCCTTAGCTCTGACACAACCTTGGGGGCAGAGGGAATGATGCAGACAGGAGGCATGCGCTGAGGTGTCCCCTGCTGCCACATGCCTTTCAGAGTCACTGACTAAATCCTGCCTTGAAGCCAAGGCTGGAGAGCTCCAGGTTACACTTCTTCACACTCCTGCCTTCCTTGCAGTAGGTTTGGCAGTAGAAGCTATTCAAACCAAGAGACTCCATTGGATCAACATTATTTCAAGAGCTTATGGAGAAAAAAAGGTTTCAGGGCATAGAGATGAAAGGAAGAACTGTTTGTAAATCCTCCTCCTTGCACCATTTCACTCCCTGTTATTTACCCTGGACTGAACACAAAAATGAAAGTGAACAGGAGAGATGCAGACAATTTGGACAGTTAAGTAATGTGGAAATATCCTCTCCTATTTTCCCCAATTGCCAAATATTATTTTGATCTCCTTAGTTTTCAGTCAATTTCTCAGAAACTCTTCTAAAGCAATCTTTTCGGTCATCCGACTCTCAGAGACTTAACCTCCTGCTTACCTCCAGAGGCCCCCGTATCTTGCTCAATTCCAGAACCACCCACAATCCCCATTTTAATAACCCATCCCAATGTGCCCAATTTCCCACAATGTTAGCCTTTAGGCTCTCTTCATCCCCAATGAACAGCTGTCTCTGAGTCTTCCTTTGTTCTTGAATCTTCTGCAGCAATTAAAGAGGGAACTACAGAGCCATTTTGTGTATGGAATAGTGTTGATCAGGGGCAGGCAAGCCAGAAGAGAGTGCTTACTTTTCTCTAACTTGCTTTGATAGAGCTGCCATAGAGCTGCATATGTTAGTCACAGCCTCTTAATAATAACCAAAATAAACTCTAATTTAAAAATAGAGGGCTTCCCTGGTGGCGCAGTGGTTGAGAGTCCGCCTGCTGATGCAGGGGACACAGGTTCGTGCCCCGGTCTGGGAAGATCCCACGTGCCGCGGAGCGGCTGGGCCCATGAGCCATGGCCGCTGAGCCTGCACGTCCGGAGCCTGTGCTCCGCAACGGGAGAGGCCACAACAGTGAGAGGCCCGCGTACTGCAAAAAAAAGAGAAGCCTAAACATTAATATCTTGTTGGGCTTAAGAATATTAATCAGTTTAAAGATGTTAAAAAAAAAAAAAAATAGCTAACTTCTGCTGTGTGTTCACCATGTGGCCAGCATTCTGTTAACTCCCTTAAATGCAGTGTGCCATTTAATCCTCTCAAGAATCCAGTGAGCTGGACTCTATTATTACGTTCATTTTAGAGATGAGAAAGCTGAGACTCAAAAAGATAAAATATGATCTCTAAAGGTCATACAAATATTTATTGATAAAGCTATTATTCAAATTCAGGACTGCTTGATTCCATGGTGAACCCACATTAACAGGATTGGGTCACTTTTTTATCAGATAGTATAGTTTTGCCCTCAAATAACAAAAAACCTTAGATGAGATGGGTTAACTATTTCAAATAACAAGAAGACTTGACTTAACATGTTTCCAGGGTTAGTTAAATCATGAGCTCTCCAATGACAGGGCTCTGGGTTATATTATCTAAGATGCTTTGGCTTTTCTCCTCATGATCATAAGATGGCTGCCATGGTGACAAATATCATCTCTTCATATGACAACATCCAAAGACAGAAAAGAAATGGGGAGGGTGCTCTTCCTACCTGTGTCTATTTTTATCAGGAAGAAAAATGTTCCCCAGAATACCCCAGCAAACACCCTTTTCTAAGTCATGAGTCAGAACTGAGTCACATGCCCCATCTCCACCCCAATCAATCACCGGCAAAGGACGACTCTGCCTTGTTTAGTCTAACCATAATTCAGCCCATGGAGCCTGAGAAGGAACCCACCTACCCTGAGGACATTGCCACGCACCTGAATTCTGGAACAGAATCAGAATCAGTTAATAGGGAAAAGCAGGGTATAGGCTGTTGTGTAGACAACCAACAGTGTCGCCTACACATTATCATTTAACTTTGTGCTTCACCTCTCCTCGATTTTCCAGGATTTCCTTCACCTATCCAGACTGCTGACTCTCCAGTGCCAGTATGAAAATACACCATATATTCTGTACTATTGTAACCAATGAGGAGAAAAAAATTAAGTATGAAAATTTTAGTGTATTTTAATCAGGTAGAAAATGTGAGTCAAATGATAAATATATTTATCATCCATATTTTTAGGTTAAGGGGAATATTAGAAGTGACCTTGCCAATCTCTTCCATTTTGTAGACTAGGAAACTTGGTCCTGGATGGAATGAGGCTGCTTGTTCATAGTCATGCATCTCCTTAATGCTTCAAGAGGGTTTCTGCCCCACCAAACCAGATAAGAGTAGGGATAGGAGGAGGGTGTAAGAGAAACGGGTGGGGGCAGCAGTGAAGGAGGAGAGTAACAATCTGGAGCGTCTGGAAGTCCCAAGAGGGGAGTGGGGAGAGAACTTCCATCTGGGGGCCAATGAAACTGGGTTGCGTGGACTCAGTGTTTACTTGCCCTTGAGTGTAGACCTTCCTCTCACCAACCTGTGGATAATTTGCCTGCAAATAGCACTCAACACTTTGAACCTCCACCATTTCCAATTTAGTGTTGCTAGCTAATTTATTACTAAATCCTGCAGGGTAAGCAATTTTGTTTTCTGCCAAACTCATCTCAAGAAAAATAAAGCTAGGTCGGAGATTCCATTACTTGAGTCTCCTTTGGTTGCAAGTGACTAAAACTCATATTTCAATTGCATGTTAAGCAATGAGGCTCAGGTAACCAAAAATATCACCAGGATTCTCACTCACCATCATTTATCTCTTCTCTGTACACCAGCCTCCTTATCTCATACTGCTGATGAACTTGGTAAGAACCTCACAGCTTCATCAGCAGAAGGAGACTACTTTCTCTAGTTCCAACTTCAAAACTCTCCAGGCCTAGTGACAATCATGGGCACACTCATCCACCAGGAAAAAAAAAATACAAGAAGTTGGAGAGGACCTAGGTTGTGTAAGACCTCAGCAGCTGCCATTCCACTCCTGGGGACCTTCTTAGTAAGGGTGGGGTGCTGAGCAAATAAAGTAGGGCTGAAAAAAAGGTCAAACTACCTTTCAACTTACAGCATTAAAAGTGTTAATTGTCCACTACAGGCTTGTATTTGGGAGAAAATGAGGAGAGGGTTCCATTCAGTAACTATTTTCTTTAATTTCATGGGACTCTGACAGTTTTTCAGGGCTTCAAAATATATAAGCATATATAAATAGATATCAGATTACATTAACCAAACAATTGATAACAAATCTGATATTGAGAACCAAATATAACAAATGTAAAATTAGAAAAATAAAATCTTGTGAGTCTTTTCATTTCAGCATAGACATGTCACATTTTAAAGTTGTGACACTCACTACAAAATGAACTTTGAATTCCTATAGGATGTCAACAGTAACTTAAATAAATATAAGTAGTTGTATTTATATAAGTTGCATTTAGATGAGTTGCATTTGAATAATCTTCCAGGATTTTGAATATGGATATACACTTAACAATTTATCATTATAAATTTTAAAATTTGTTTTTGTAATTATTAGAAATCCTGACTCAAAATAACAAACCAAAAGAAAGTGTTTATCATAAATAGCCATGAGTCCTAGAGGTAGTGGCAGCTCTAGCCCTGAGTGGCTTAAATTTTTCCTGACGGGTTTGGACCCTGACTGAAATAGAACTAAATTTCCCTTCCTCTTCTACTTCATGCTACCTGTATAACAGTTTTATCTCTATATTTCCCATTTGATTAATATTTACATGGGTATATCTAAATTTTACATATCTTTATACTGAAAATATATCAATATCTTTGTATTGAAAATGAAACAGAAACCTTAGCCAATAATGTACTTTTTACAGTCACAGATCATACATTATTGGCTAAGGTTCTTAATAACTGAAAACGGTATCAAATCTAGCTTGTTTAAGCAAAAAGGGATTTATTAGGGGGCATTAAGTACTGTACAGAATTTCTGGCAAAGCCACAGAGACAGGTTTGTATTATATGCAGTCCAAAATAAAGGGAGCCAGGAGAAAGACTCGTCTACACCGCAGACTATTCTCGCAGAAAGTCTACAGCTGAGACTACACAACTGGGTGGCCAGAATACTGGGACTTGATACTTGAGCCAATACCAGAGCTGCCCCAAAAGAGCCAAATGTCTCCAACATCATGCATTACAGAAGAGCTGACCTTCCCACATACCTGAGCCTGTGTCTCACCTTGCTCTTCCTTATCTCATTATGTCAGCCCAGGAGAACCTTGCCACATCTGGAACTTAAGCTTCACGGGAGCTTGGAAAGTACAGTTTCTGCCTTCCCAGTCTCAGAAGTGCACAGAGGCATGCCAAAAGAAAGTCAGAATCGAACTTAAACAAGCCAACCCAAAGTACTTGCCTCACATTTTGTACAATTTGTTGGCAATCTTCTCTTTCTGCTTAACAACAGGACGTTTTTCTAAGTCACTACACATAGATCTATGTGATGGTTAATTTTATACGTCAACTTAGCTAGGCTATAGTACCCAGTTGTTTAATCAAACACCACTAATCAAGATGTTGCCGTGAAAGTATTTTGTAGATGTGTTAACATCTACAATCAGTTGACTTTAAGTAAAGGCTATTACTCTTGATATTGTGGGTGGGACTCATCCAATCAGTTAAAGATTTAGAGCAAAAATGACAAGTATCTATTATAATAAATAAACTCCAAAATCTCAGGTGCATAACCCAATAAATTATTTCTTGATGGTGTAAACCCGACCCGGGTCAGGCAGCTCTCCTCCATGTTGTAACTAGGCCATCTGGGACACACGGCCTCCAAGGCTTCTTGGCAGAGGGAGAGAAGGATGGGAGGAGACACACCTCTCCTAGCTGCCTCTATGGACTGTCCTTTCACATATATCCATTGGCCAGAGGTAGCCATGTGGTCCCAAGCTAATGCAAGGGAGTTTAGGAAATGTAGAAGAGAATATAGGTATTTGAAAGCACTAACAGTTTCTACCAAACAACCTTTCATCACTAAAGGACATTTAACTAAACCATGTTAAACGCATGTTTCTTTTTTAAAAATTGTTAACAGGAAGGAAGGAAGGGAGGAAGGGAGGGTCGGAGGAAGGAAGGAAAGAAGAGATATCCTTCCCAGTTTAATTATTTTATTCCTATAGGATATATTTCTAAGTGGAATTATGGGACAAACTATATTCACATTTTAAACTTAATAGATACTTGAAAAGTAATTTCTGAAAATATGTAGTTTTACTCCTACCAACAGTAAGTAGAAAAGCACTTGTTTTTGCACACCCTCATCATCACTAGATGTTACTAATATTTTTAAAGTTTTCTATTCTGATGATGATACTTTCAAGGTCTAAATTTTTCTATTATTTAGTTTTAACATGTCTTCATATACTTATTATTTATATTTCCCCTTCTCAAATTGCCTATACATACAAGTGGCCCATTTCTGTTTGATGATATGACTTTTTCTTATTTTTAGGGAAAAGCTTTATTTTATAGGAATTAATCCTCTGTGTATTATTTTGTTGCAGATACATTCTTGCTGTCCTGTGTCTTTGTTTTGTTTGTTAATTCTTGCAATCCAAACTTTATTTTTATCTGCTCAAATCCAGTATATTTTTTCTTTATGACATGTCCTGTCTTATTTAGGAAATATAATCGAAACCAAAGTTATAGAAAAATAGTCCATTATAGTTTCTTCAGATCCATTATATTTTTCTAGTTTTTTCATTAGTCTGTAATTTATCTTTGTATCATGAGTTGAATATCAACTTTATTTTCTTCCAAATCAATGGTTAAAAAATAGTTTAAAACTTTTATCAAATAAGTCATTCTTTCCTCTACATAATGGAATAGAATCTCTAATATATATTCAGTTCCCTTACATACTCAAGCTTATTTTGGGCTCTCTGTTCAACTCTGTTGCTTTGCTTGCTTTTTCCTTTTCTCAGTCAGTGCATTTATTGAAAATTTTAAGATCTGGGATAGGACAAGTCCTCTTTTATTACATGCAGTTTTCAATATTTTCTTAGCAATGTTATACATGATTCTTTAATATAGTCCTGGACATCTGTACTTGCCTCTCCAGATTCACTTGCTTCTTTATCTTGGGAGACTGGCATCTGTGGATTGCCTCACCCTGAATCTCTTGCCTCTTGTTTCCATTTGAGTTTGGCTATGAGAGGCACCAACGGATATGACATTCATTCACTCAGCTCCTTCCCAGCAGGGCTATGGTCCACGATCCTCCGTCCTCAGTGGGCCATAGCTCTTACTGGTGGTCCTCTCCTACAGCTAGAGTTGGAACTCTCTGTTCTCCACTCATTTTCCTTCATTCACCTTAAACCAAATATTGCGTGGGACATACTCATACTGAAAACTTGTTCATTTATCTGAAATTCAGATTTACCTGAGCATCCTGTATTTTATATGGCATCTCTCCACCAACCCCTTTGAAAAGGGCTCGTCAGCCTCTTGACCTGTCTGCCTTCTCAATAATCAGTACATTACCCCACAGGATAAAACATTCCCAAATGCCAGATGTTTTTTCCCTAAGTTTCTGTCCTCCTCAGGTTTCTGGTTTGGTAATTCATCATTAGATTGTACCTTTGTTTGTTTTCAGTACCTTTAAGCAGATTTTTAAAATATATATATTTTTTATCTGTTATCTAGTTGAGTTCAGTGAGAGAGCTGACATGAACTGCCCACCATATCTGGAAACAAAATCCCCCTTATTTATTTTTGACCCTGTCCTGTACCATGGTCCACAAGGTGCTGAACAGTTGCTGTCCAGGTGAAAGCAGGTGGTTTAATTTTGATCAAAATCACCATCCTGGAAGCAAAGTAAGGTGTGGGCCCCATCCACAGCTCAGGACTGGCTATGGAAGTCTTCTAACTGGGGGAGGTAACTACCAGGACCTATTTGGTGTGTCTCTCAATCTCAAAGGGGTGATCACCTCTGGACTACTTCCAGCAACTCAAGTGAGCTCTGAAGCTTCAAAGACCAAACCCACTACACAGTTTTGATGCCCAGAATAATGAGTAATGCCTCTCTCTCTCTCTCTCTCTCTCTCTCTCTCTCTCCCTCTCTCTCTCTCTCTCCCTCTCTCTCTCCTTCTCTCACAGTGTTTCATTAATAGTGAGAATTTGAGGGCTCCTTCATTTTCTGGGAAAGTACAAATTTTTCCAATAAAGCTCTGACCTGCTCTAACCAGACCTAAATCTCCAAGTCACACCCATATACTTAGAAAAATGACTCCATACAGAGTCCTACTGATATCTGATATAGTTAAGGTGGGCAGTCTCCCACTTTATCATATAAACTTGAAGAAAGTATAGGCATTCAGCCTCAGAAACAAAGGAATATGATGTTATGAAGCCATGTCTAACTTCCAAAGTTGCAGCCTGTCTATCTAATGCCCACAGACTGGTAACACTCCAGGGGTATGTTTTAACCACAACTTATTCACAAAAGAGAGAACTTATTGCACGTACTATGTTGCAATTGCATTTAATATCACTATGAAATCCTCCTATGTAAGAACATATAGTCCTTCCTTTCTTATTCCTTTTTAATATGTACAGCGTTCAATTGCATTGATATGTCACAGTTTATTTGATATTATTTTAAAATTCAAAATTAACAAAGGTTTTCTTACAGTCTTGTAGAAAGAGTCTTATTATACATATTTAATTTAATAGAGTAGTATGAATGAGAAAATGGCACTTTTTTAGCCTCCAAAATTAATATCTGGGCATAGTTCAGAATTGGTAGCCCAGAGGCAGCTTTATCAGCATTCATCCTGAAATAACATACTGACCATATTGCAAACCTGCAGAGGCTACATGGGTCTGGGGGCTTGAGAATTACTTATTATCGCTTACCTTGTCCCTAGTCAGCCCCCTTCACATTCTCTGTAGCAGCTGTTCTAAGATGTTATGATCCCTTTTAAGCTTGCTTTCCCAGATCATCACCATAAGTCATAATATTGCCTTGTGTTCCACAGAGAAAATTGAAATATTTGAGTGGAATTCTTCTCACCTTTCTATACTACAACCTCTGACTGACCTAAAACATTCTCATCCTGCCTTCTAGCATCTTGCCTCACACAAAGATATTTCTCTTCTCCACCTGGACTCCACGAGATGGTCAGATGCCTTGCGAGTACCCAAATAGCAATGCATTCAGCATTTAGGGGATTAAAGAACATGAACGTGTAACACGTGCGCCTGACCTAAGAGGTATGAAATAGAAGAAAACTGAACATTGAAAGGAGAAAGGAGATAAAATGTGCAATATCTTAAAGCTTGGTATTAAATATGAAGCTTCATGATATTGTAGAGTAAAATAAAGTTATAAAACAGTACACTGGGTAAAAATTCAAGCATAGCACTCTCAATGCCTATTAATACTTAGCATAACATTCCTGACAAAGTTGTATGACACTGGCAGTAATCTTACAAAACTGAGACAATTGGAGGACATCACTGACAGCAAGAAAATCCCAAATTTTAAATTCTCATTAAGCCTGAATCAGATTAATAAGCATATAAATTTTATATTATTTGGGATTAAAATAATTTTGGGAGCTTCCCTGGTGGCGCAGTGGTTGAGAATCTGCCTGCCAATGCAGGGGACACGAGCCCTGGTCTGGGAAGATCCCACCTGCCGTGGAGCAACTGGGCCTGTGAGCCACAATTACTGAGCCTGCGTGTCTGGAGCCTGTGCTCCGCAACAAGAGAGGCCACGATATTGAGTGGGCCCCCTTGCCACAACTAGAGAAAGCCCTCGCACAGAAACGAAGACCCAACACAGCCATAAATAAATAAATTTTAAAATTCATGACATATGTCAATATTAAAAATAATAATAATAATTTTTGTAGGATTGAAAATAAATGGGTCCTAAAGAGAACGGAAAATGTAGAATCATAAACTTGGAAAGAATCACTATTTTCAAATACGTCAAAAAACATTTTTAAAAAATTCTGCCAATGTGTATCACTCCTTTTTATTATAAATCAATTTTATGGTCTCATAATAATTGTTTCATGTTCCCTTTTGGCCATTAGCTACTCACTAATGACTGTCAATGGTCATTATCATGCTATTGGAGGAAAAAGTATCTCCTTTTTATAACTACTTGTTTCAATTTATTAAAGACTATTTCTCCTTTTAAATTGATGTGGAATATTTTTAAATGACATTGATTATCCAAATAAGGCACAGGTAAACATTTTGTAAATTTTAGCCGAACATTTAGCCAAACACGTGATTACAAAATCATGTATATTTTTGAATATACAGACTATATATTACAATCTTTATATATGAAAAGACTGGATTTCATGAAAACATCAAGTATTTAATAACTAGAAAGTTCCATCAAACAGGTAAAATTATGAATTATAAAAAAATTGAGCAAAGGGTATTAAAATAAATAAAGTTTTAACTTTATTCAGTGACTGTCTAGGCAAAATGTAGTTGTGCACTTAGCACCTTGAACAGTTTCTAAGAAATCTCTTTGCGGACTTCCCTGGCAGTCCAGTGGCTAAGACTCCACACTTCCACTGCAGGGGGCACAGCTTTGATCCCTGGTTGGGTAAACAAGATCCCATGCCACTCTGCGGGGACCAAAAAATAACAAAAACAAACAAACAAACAAAAGAAATCTCTTTGTAGATTCTTAGGGAACCTTTGTGAGGAGTCATTTGGGCTTAGTGTTCAAGAAACAGAACTTTGTAGCCAGTCCAACCTGGATTCTAATCCAAGTTAGAGCACTATATAATCTTCTGTGGATTACCTGAATTACTTAATTTATTTCTGCAAGCCTCAGTTTTCTCATACATAAACAGGGATGAGAATACTGATCTCACAGCATTGGCGTTGAGAAACTGAAAGAAACACATATATGCCACATAGCTTCACATATAATTCCTTCAATAAAGAGTAGTTATTATGATTAGTATCATAAGTTATCATTTAAAACTAATGTCATTCCTATATACTTCATTTACATGTGTTCCAACATATTTAAAAATTTGTTTAAATTAAAGGAAGCTCTTGAAATATTAAACATGCTCATACTTTCTTCATTTGCTAAATGTAAAATGTATATTTTAGCCCTATCCCACCTGGATGATGAAAACTTATAAATTTATTCATTTATTTTTATTTTGGATTTTTATGTAATTTTGTAATTTTTAATGTAATTTCATTTTGGATTTCTCTGCACTGTAGATGCAGAGAGCTCTGGAAGCCCCAGAAGTTAGCAACAGAAGGTAAGGGGAGCTAGGGGAAGAATAGGAGCACCCTAGAATAGCATAAGCCATGCCAAGGCTGAAGGAACATTCATTTGGAGGCAATTATGTTTCCTCTCATTTTGTTTTACTTTTTCATGCTGCCATTCCTGGAAGTATAAAGAGCTAATAAGGCTTTCTAAATGGCTGGTGCTGGTAAGTAGTCAAATATTTAGAAGCCAAGGGTCTTTAATCACCGAAGTGCTTTACAATGAATACCGATGTGACAACGGTACATATTTAATTGATTCCAAAGTGACTTTACGCTAAGGAATGGTTCACTAAAGAACTTGAAAACGTAGCTACTTTCAATTAAAAAGTATACATCTTCTTTTTTGTCAGAGTTGTTACCAGATGTGTCAGAGCAAGTCACCAGGTCACAGAGACTCTGTGGACAGAAACAGTAAATAGCAGCATGTGTGTGTGCACTTGTGCACCTGTGGGAGGAAAGATGGAGGAGGAGGCACTTGCAATAATTTTAAATTTGTCTTATAAATATAAGTGAATTTCCCTTAAAGAGCTCTAAAGACACAGCTAGTAGACCTGATCAAAATACAGCATTTTGAGAAGGAATACAAGAACACCAGAGTAAGCTAAGTTTACCAATTGCCAGTACTGGAAATACATGTCTTGTTGCAGCTAAATAAATCTCAACAAGGCTTGTGTAGATCTCTAATTTTGCTAGAAAGCACATCTATATTTCAAATATTCATAAATATTTCTTCTACTATTAGAACTTTTTTTTATTATTGCAAGAGCTAATGTAAATCTAAGAAGCTCGATGAGCATTAATGTATAAAATTACCACCTGCTCACATAGACTTACCACTGCAATCATTATTCTAACTAGAAGCATGCTAGAATAGTTTGAAAGCCAGAAGCGGGTAATCAGTGATTTAAATCACTGGTCTTATTACCTACTAACAGAAATCACCAAGAGAAGTTGATTTTTAGGAGAATCAGAACAGCTGGAAAGAAAGATAAGGGGAAGGGAACTTGCAGTGAAAGCCTATTTTCACTGAGCCCTTCTGAGAAGTTTAATGAGAAGAATTATGTATTTATTCTGTAAAGACATTTTAATTCTGCTTGCATAAAGGAAGAGAGCATTTACAATGACATCCCTTTAACAAACACTGTTTATTTATGATAAATATTAAGTTCAGCCAGTGTTGCCAAGAAATCATCCACATGGGTGATGCATTACTATTGCACAAAGCAAAGTTAAGAGATTTGATTTTCTTTGAAAATAATGGATTTAAATTATCTTGAATCACATACCTGTTGTATTGTTTCTCATCTAAGTATTGCTTTGATAATTACAGTAAGGAAATTTCTCCTCTCACCTCCCCACACACATAAACCAAACACAGACAGAAGAACGTGTATGTACACCCCAGAAGCACACTACCATAGCTACAAAGTTTGGTTTGCTGTTTACATATGAATAAGAGTAGTTTTTGAAATGCATTATTCTAAAAAAGACAATGCATGATACCAAGATGGCAATCATATATTTTGAGGACCAACTGCATAAAAAAAAGTGCTAACTTTCTTTAGTCTTATTAAATTTTCTAACCATACAGAAAAAAAATAAATAGGTACGAGACAGCTGGAACTGATAAAGTCAGTTTCTCTGTTAAGAAAAATGTTTTTATTTCATTCAGTCCAATATATGAGTTTCATGCACTTAAAATGTACTTGACAATACAGTAGTCTCCCTTTACCTGTGGGGTCTATGTTCCGAGACCCCCAGTGGATGCCTGAAACCAAGGATAGTACTGAACCCTACAGATGCTATGTTTTTTCCTATACATACATAATTATGACAAAGTTGATTTTATGCATTATGCACAGTAAGAGATTAACAAAAATAGGTAATAATAAAATAGAACAATTATAACAATATACTGTAATAAAAGTTATACCAATGTAGTTTCTCTCTCTCTTATTGCACAAAGTTAATTCCTGTTCTGTCTTAACTAAGCACATGTCACACACTGTGGCGGTAACTTTTGAAGTGTGACAGCAAAACTAGCATGAATTTCTTTTTCCTTCTTCACAATTTCACAAATGGAAGATTCGTTCGTACTGCAGATCTTAGCAACCTCACCACACAATTTTTTTTCCTTATTAATTCGAGAACTTGAAACTTTTCACTTAAAGGAAGCGCTTTACAGCTTCTCTTTGGCATATCCAAATTGCCAGCATCACTATTCTTGTGTTCTGGGGCCATTATTAAAGCAAAATAAGAGTGACTTGAACACAAGAACTGCTATAACATGGCAATAATCTGATAACTCAGATGGCTACTGAGTGACTAATGGGCAGGAAATGCCGGACAAAGGGATGATTTATGTCCCAGGTGGGACTGAGTGGGACAGTGAGAGATTTCATCACTCTACTCAGAATGGCCGCAATTTAAAGCTTATGAATTGTTTATTTCTGCAATTTTCTATGTCATATTTTTCAGACCACAGCTGACCATGGGTAACTGAAACCACGGAAAGGGAAACCACAGATAAGGGGGAACTACTGTTTTCTCACTGGTACACAGGGTACTAAAGATCTCAGCCTTTAAGAGCCTCATAAAAAAATGTAATAATTGAAGCACAATAGAAAACACAGTATTCAGGCACCAAAATAATCCCAAATGCCTTACAATTAGAAATAAGAAAGGTTACCATGAAAACTGAGTATGTTAGAACTCTTTAAGGAAAGGGCTGGCTTCAAACAGTGCCTTGAAGAAGATTTAGGATTAAAAAGTCAGAAAGAAAAGATGACATACTTCCTTCCCTTAAAATTACTGTTTGTAATATATTTTCCATTTCCCATCAAACTTATATTCACAATATCAGTATCAACTAGAAATAATATACCCTTGACATTTGAAAGAGGTACACCAGCGAAGTTTCTAATTCTCAATTCACAAATGCTGCATCATCATAAAATTTTTCCCATGAAATAAAACTGATTAAACATTTTAAGTTGCCCCTTCTGACCCTTAATAAGATTTACTATATACGAGAAAACTCTGGGAGATACTTCTGGGGGCAAGAAGAGTACCTAGACTCTCTTCTTAGCACGCAGAGAATGGAACATAGTGACACCAGTGAGATGACAAATAGCTGGCCTTTGGGAGTGATGGACAGTTCAGGAAAATCTCTACTTCCTCAGGGTTTACTACATAACTCAAGGTGAGGAAACTTGTGCACCCCTGAACCACATCTAGAGCTTTTTAAAAATACAAATGCTGTGACTCTCTCCTGTATATTTTAAGGAACACCAAGACATCTGCAGTTTTTGTTTCCTATAGGATTCTGATGTACAGCTCCTACTAAAACCACCTACTAGAAAATTTACCAGCCCAAAACGTCTCATTAAGTCATATTAAAAATCTGTAATTAACTCCACTCCCAACGTGTCAGAATTTCCTTCTGTAAATATTTCTGAAACAGAGAGAAATAAAGTTTAATGTTTACACTGAAATAGTAACTTGATTATCAAAATAAGGACAATAAAAAAAGCAAATGTTAACCAGAGAAGATGAGTATATATAAAATGCCAGAAACCTCAGAGTTATGATGTCTTGGTGAAAAACATTTCAGTCTTTAAGAATGATTTTGGGTATAGTCTGACGCAGTGTTGGAGAAAAATGTTGTATTTTAGAAAGATAATGCAGCTTAATATTTCCATTTATTCATCATCTATAATCATACAGTGAACAAAACCTGTTTACAGAAGAACCTTCCAAAAGAATAATTTGGGGAAAATTGTAAGTTTATTTCTTTAACCTAGTCTCTTTTACGGAACCAAATTGTTGCTCCTTACATAATATTATAGAAATTGACCTGTTAAATGCCCAGCTCCTGCCAATCTTAATGACGCTCATTTTCCCTCTATGTTTACCCTCCAGAAAAATTCTTTATAAAAAATATACTGCTGATTCTCTGAAAAACAAAAATCTTTTTCATTGGAAATATCAGTGTAAGACACTTCCCCAAAAGCCATATATTTTACTGAAAAATAAAAGATATATTTTCTTGGAAGGGAATACTGAATATTTAAATATGTCAATTATTCAAATATTAATGGATGATATTAATAAAAATTCACAAACATCTCAAGCATTTTTTTTTCTTTTTTTTTGCGATACGCGGGTCTCTCACAGTTGTGGCCTCTCCCGTTGCAGAGCACAGGCTCTGGACACGCAGGCTCAGCGGCCATGGCTCACGGGCCCAGCCGCTCCACGGCATGTGGGATCCTCCCGGACCGGGGCACAAACCCGTGTCCCCTGCATCGGTAGGTGGACTCTCAACCACTGCGCCACCAGGGAAGCCCTCAAGCATTTTTTATTAAATTGATATATTAGTTTCCTATGGCTGCTGTAATAAGTTACCACTTGATGGTTTAAAAGGACACACATTTATTCTCATACAATTCTGGAGGTACAAGTCCACAATCAGTTTCACTGCACTGAAATCAAGGTGTAGGAAAGGCCATGCTCCCTTGGGAAGTCCTAGGGGAGAATCCTCTTCCTTGCATTTCCAGCTTCTAGACCTGCATTCTTTGTCTTCCTTGGTTCATGGCCTCTTGCTCCATCTTCAAGGCCAACAGATAGAATCTTCAAATCTCTCTTTGCTCCATCTTCATATGGCTTTCTTCTCTGTAGTTAAATTCCCCTCTGTCTCCCACTTTTAAAGTCTCTCATGATTACATCTAAGACTTGTCTAGATAATTCAGGAAATTTTTCTCTTCTCAAGGGCCTTAATTTAATTATATCTGTAAGGACTTCTTTTCCATGCAAGGTAACATTCACTGGTTATAGGGATTAGGACCTTGATACCTTTGAAGGCCATTATTCAACCTACCATAATTGACAATATGGTTATTTATTCATTGGAAGTATAATATAAACAAGTAATAGAAGGTGAAAAAAATTTTGGAAAAGGAGAGTGAGGAGGGGAAAATTGTCTTACTAGATACTAAATTACAATTTAAACCTACAGTAATCACAGAAAAGAAAGGCACCAGTGTAGGTATCCAGCTAGCCTTCTTGTACACATGAGAACAGAATATGTGATAAAACATCATCAGCCAGTGAAGAGGAAATTGATTATTCAGAAAATATGGTTATTTTTCTTTAAAAAAAAAGACAAATTAGAATATGTCATGTGACATCACACCCCAGGATAGAAGGCCTAAAAAGCTGAAATCATAAATGAAAAAAATTAAAATATATTTTGAGAAAATAATACATTTTAACTGATCTTGTCATAGGTAAGGACCTTCTAAATATGAAGAGTGAAAAAAGAACATAAAGGTAAAGTTCAGTCAACTTGAGTGTATAAAAATTTTTAAAGCATATCTATCAAAAATATAAACAAAATTAAAAATCAAGCAAGAAATTGGAAAAATATTTGCAATAATAATGTAGACAACTGGTTAATATTCTTAATATAAAATTGGCCATATTAATAAGAAAAATGTAAAGCTAAAATGGAAGAATGAATAAAAAGCCCATTTCTAGAAGAAGAAATACAAATGTCTAATAAACATGAAAACCTGATTACTCCTGAATAATCAAATAAATACACGTTAAAATAAGGAAATGCTATTTCTTGCCTGTAAAATTGCATTATTTATGAAGATTAACATTCAGTGCTGCTCACAGTATGTAAAGCAGGTGTTCTCAAACACTGTCACAGAATATAAATCGTAATCTCTACAGAAAGAAATGTAGCACGAAGGTTTAAATAGAGACTTATGTACAAACATAGCAATGTTTCTTAAAATAGTTTTTAAAAAGTGAAAAGAACATGTACAATAAAACAAAAGTGAACAAATAAGCCAGTGTTATCCATGTGACCAAATAAAACAAACATTAAAAACTTATGTTATAAGCATATTTTAATCACCAGAAATTATCCACAGCAAAATGCTAAGTTATTAAAGCAGAATGCAAAATTAGATATACCTATATTCAAACACAAACCTACACTATATACAGTTCTCAGAATATTGCTGGGAAAATCTTATGTGGACAAGTGAATCAAATCAGTCAGTAATAAAAATGTAATAAACTGTGATATTGGCTATGAAGAAGCAGAGACTAGTAATAGGGTATAATTGGAGGATAAGAGGGGTGGTCTCCTTAGATGGGGTAGGCATGAAAGGCCTCTGTGAGATGGTGACATTTAACCTGAGACCAGAAGGGAGGAAAGAAGGATGGAAGGAAGGAAGGAAGGACCCAGCAAAGAGCCTGTTAGACAGCATTCTGGACTGAGAGACCAGCCTCTGCAAAGGCTCTGTGGAAGGGAAAGAGCTTAGCAGTTTCAAAGTACTGAAAAAAGAAGCTAATAGGGTTGGGAGGTAGAGGGTAAGAGGCAGAGAGGCTTGGGCTGTGGTTGGTGGAGAATATAAGTGCTCAGATGGTAGTCACAGTGGTGCTTATACCTAATGTTTATGTCCCCAGTTATTTATTTATTTAATATGCCATACTTGTAAATATCTGTATTCTTCAATTACAATTATGATTAATAGTTTAATCCTAATGTAAAAAAATCTCATTTAATTATTATTATTTCCCCTTTTAAAAGTGAGGAAACTGAGTCTTTCAGAGTACCTTGGCCAAAATCACAGTTAGTGAGAGGCAGAGTGAGATTTGAACTGGGACCACTGCACTCAGAGCCTGCACTGTTAGTCATTCTTTTATACTGCTTTTCTGGAATATTATTAATTAGCACATAATTTACAAATTGGGAATTCATGATAAAAAGGGACAAGTACTTGTCTTGGCACAGCTGTTTACTAATTATGTAATCTCAAACTAATATTTTTCTAGGCCTCACTTTTTTCATCTCTAATATAGGGCCAATTACACAATCGTTCCTACTTTATAAGAATATAATAATAGACAAATCTATTTAATTCTTCTTTGTAAGCTGTATGTGTAGGACCTATGATATTCCTCTAAATGAAACCAGATCTATTCAGTGTCCAGTCACTATATGAAAAAGCTCACAGATGAAACAACATGCATGAATAACATAAAAATTCAAGAAATAAGTTAGCAATACTAACTCTAAAACTTGCTTCAAATTACAGAGCTCCATTAAATCAATTGTAACATTTCTGTTATTACCACATTATATGACTATAATGAAGATAATAAATACCTGTCATTTACAGGGTTTCTCTCATCTAAATATTCCCATTGAGCTCAATCAACATTATGTGCAAATTGATTATGAGCTCTATACAGGTGAGACAGAGAAGGCAGTGTAAATCACACTAACACTGCGGCTCTCTCTCCATCAACTCTTTAACCCAAGCTTACTAATTGGTGCAAGAACAAGAGTCAAATGCTTTTAAAGATAATGAAAATGGAAGATAATTCCAAGAAGCCTCTTATCAATGGTCCACAGTCTAGCAAAAGGACTTAGAAAATAGGGGGAATAATTTGATAATATAGGTCTCATCACTTGCATTTAAATGCTTAAGGTGGGGCTATACTTTTAGAAGAGTGGTCAGCTTTATAAATCATCTGAATATGAGAGAAAAACACAGAAACTTTCTTTGTGACAGGTTATGGCTATGCTGTTATAGGTACGTCTCCTGGCACTTTCCCAAACAACAAGAATCAGATGCTCCACTCTCATGCCTTCGTGGTTTTATTTCCCAAAGGGCAGAGTCCAATTCTCACTTCTTAATCTCAATAAAATACTACATAACTTCCCAATAATGGTCAATAACCACTTAATAACATTAGCAATTACCCAGTGTGCTGGGCCGTGCTACCCGATGCAGCAGCCACTGGCCACAAGTGGCTACTGGGAACCTGAACACAGCTATGAGACTGAGAAACTAAATTTTTTATTTTATTTCATTTTAATGAATATAAATTTAAACTTCAGAACTTCTAAAATTTTAATTATGTTTGGAACAACCTGGATATGTGAATCTACTTTTTCAGCAGTAAATTATATGAAATCTAAGCACACGGCAAGTATTTCTAATAAAAATTTAGCACACAGATTGAGATGTGCCGAAAACAAATAATACACACAAGATTTGAAAGACTTAGAAAAAAAGAATATAAAATATCTGAATAATAATTTTTATATTGATTATGAGTTGAAATGATAATGTTTTAGATATGTTGGGGTAAATAAAATGCTCTTTACACGTGCTTCAATTTATTTATTTTTATTGTGACTATTAGAAAAATTTTAAACTATCTATGAAATCTACATTATGTTTCTATTGGACAGCTGTTCTGGGAATTTGAACATCTATTTGCACCTCTCTGCATTTCCCCTTAATGGCAGGAGTCACTGAGATAATTCAAAGAGCTGAATGAAAAAGCACAAAATATTTCTAATGTTGACTTCAAGAGTGGAATGAAATCCTAGACTTTCATTATTTTCCCACTCTTTAAGCACAATTAAGTCCATCCTTCAGCTTCTGGACATTGACCTTCTCCATCTCTTGGCCCTTTCCCAGCCTCCATCAACTTCCTCAGCTACCCTCACTAGCATTTCACATTCCTAGCTCTTTGCTCACATTCCTAACTCTTTGCTCATGAGTCCTGATAACCCACTTATAAGCACACCATTGAATGTCCCACAGAAACTGTTGAAAACATTTTTCAGTTCTTTCCAAGTTCCCAAACCCTTACCCACATCAACAGTTTGAGAGAAATTCAAAGCCAATGGTTCCCTTAGCTCCCGCTCCCTTCCTTTCAACCTCAAAAATTTCCTAAATCATCCCTTTGTATCTTCTTTCCATTTGTTCTGCTTCATTCCAAATCTAATAGCTTTCTCTTTACCCATATTTTTGTCTGAATCTTCTAAGTAGCCTGGCTTAATCAGCCATCTCCCTTCGGCCTCTCATAACTTCCACTTCTCCCCATCTGTTGATTACCTCTCCTCCATCCCCTTCAGATGGATAAGCCCCAACCCTCCTGGACTCTGAGTCAGAGCAGGGAGAGTGCCCTAAGCAGGCTTTTGTGGCTTCTCTGAGCCAGATCCCCTGTCAAGGCTGCCTAGAGAGTCCCATGTCCCCATCCTTTGGTTCAAGGTTTACTCCAGTCAGTAATGCTGATGAGTAAAACAGTGAGTAACCCGGTTCACAATTATAAAATGTCTAATTTAATACTGATATAGACTAAAATCAGAGAGTGAGGTGACAGGCCTGCAATACCAGATCATCTCAGAATATCAGCTTGGATTTATGTACTTTTGCAAAATTCCAGACCCCTCCCTCCTTTGTTCTCTCTTTACTCCGTCTAGGCTCCTACCCAGGACTTCCTCCAAGTTCCTGCACTGGAGCAAAATCAGGCCACACTTCCTGTCATTATCATGTCATCATAGTCTGGGGAGTGGCTGGTGCCCAGGCTCCCTTGTTCATCCCTCCTTAGTTCTTCCTTGGAGATAACCCTATTGTTAGGTGGTTCCCCTCCAAATGTGTGCACACTGTATGTGACCAAAATCGCTGTGATCAAAACTGCTTAAGAGCCAAATATCCTTTTCCTGCAGTTCTCTGATACCCCTGGTATTAAATTGACCTGTCTATTTTCCACTGTTCTTATCCTTTGGTCTGTTTTCTGGCAGAGGCCTACTTTCATTTGCTTCTATCTACGTATTTCTACAACATGATTAGAATTAACTTTAAGTGTAGCTTATTCCCTGTGATGATTCTTTCATTCCTTCTCCTTCACCTACAAACACATTCAAAGCATATTCCAAGAATCACCCCTCTTCCTTTTCCTCCTCAAGCTCCTATTCCATCTCTTCCCTTTTATGAACTCCTCAACGTCTTGCAGTCTGAGTTCCACCCCTCCCTGTTTCCTCTAGGGAAATTACGTTTTTAGATCATTAATATCTGCCTGATTAGCAAATTCAAATCTTCACATTCTTCATCTACTCATTCTGTCTGCTTTTCATAACTCCGTCTCCTGGCTTCCCTGGTAGGGTATTTTCCTGGCTTCATGATTGGGCTTAGTCAGCATCTTTTCTTCAGCCAGAGTCCATGGGTATTTGTAAGGATCTGAGGCTCTTTGCCTTCCACTCTCCATGACTTATGTAGTAATGATTCCCAAATAAGCTCTCCATTCCTGATTCAGATTATGCATCTTTAATCACCTGTGGGAACCCCTTTCATGGAAAACCTACCAGCATTTGATATTTAATATATGCACCACTAAAGGTACCATCTTTCCCCACTAGTTCTTCCTCTCTACCCCCAAGTTTCCTTTATCTGTTATATTCTTTATCTCAATAAATAGAATCACTATCTCCCCAGTATTTTAAGCTCAAAACTTTGTAGACATCTTCAAGTACTTTATCTTTCTACTTAAATATTTTCTTTCTCTATCCCATCCAAGGGGTATCAAATCCAGTCAGTTGGTTCTTGAGGTATCTCTCACCCTCAGTCCTTCAATCTGGTCTCCTTGCCATTGCCTGAGGTCTAGTCATCATTAAAGCTTGTCAGGAGCATTCCAACAGTTTTCTAAGTGTTTTTTCCTCTTCTGTCTTGTCACCAAAATTAACTCCAAACACAAGCCTTATCATATCATATCATTCCCCTTCTCAAAACATTCAGTGGCCCCCAGCTGCACATAAAATCAAATCAAATATCCTGTATGAACTGGTTGTAGCAAATTTTCCATGTTACATCTTATATGCCACCCCCATTGTAACTGGTGCTATGGTCACACATGCGATTTACTGCATCACAAACATTTCCTACTATTTCCTGACTCTGTGCCTTTCCCATGATGTCCCCTGAGCCTTCAATACTCTGACCTCATTTCCCCCTATTGAATTTCTGCACAGTCTTTAGGCAGCGCTTCCTCTATCAGGTCTGCTAGGGATCCCTTCAGACAAAACCAACCTCTCCCCCCTCTATTTGCTATTACACTTTCTACCTCGACTCTAATTCTTACCATAGGCTGCAGTGTTTCTTCTCCTTGTGATGGTCTCTTCACTAAAATGTGAGTTACTAGAAGCAGAAATCATGCCTCATTCTACTTCATTTCCCTTATACTTTTCAGAGTAGGTAGATGCACAGTAAATGTTTACTCAGTTGTTGGAACAGAAGACACTATATTATAACAAAAGGCAACCTTTCCTTAGAAATTATAAAATTCTAAGAAGAGCTCTAATATTTGCCATACTAGTCAGGTGTCTTTCTTTAAGGCTAAACAGACACTCAGGAGTCCTGAGTATGGCATAACTCTTAGAGATTAAAATTGCTTTCCACTGAAGGAAACTACAGTCGGCCCTCCATATCTGCAGGGTCTGCAACTGTGGATTCAAAAAACTGCAGATCAAAACTATTTTTTTTTAATTCCAGAAAGTTACAAAAAGCAAAACTTGAACTTGCTGCACAATGGTAATTATTTACATAGCATTTACATTGTATTCAAAACTATTTGCATAGCATTTGCACTGTATTAGGTATTATAAGTAATCTAGAGATGATTTAAAGTATAAAGTATAGAGGAGGATGTGCATAGGTTATATGCAAATACTATGCCACCTTATATAAGGGACTTGAGCATCTCAGATTTTGATATCTGTGGGGGGTCCCGGAACCAATTCCCAGGGATACTGAGGGATGAATGTATTTAGCTTTTCCCTTTCCAATTCTTTCTATTCTTTTATAAAATGAAAATTGTATAAAATCTCCAAAAATAAGATTGAAAAATGAGAATCTGTATGCTTCCTATAGCTGAACTCACAGGGGTTTTCCTTCAGATAACCTCCCAGTTTCTTTCATATTTTGTCCTTTTACATACTCATTCAGTCAACAAATATCTACTAAGGATACTAACTATATGAAATGAGTTATGTGCAACATTTTAATTAAAAGAAAACAATTATAGACTCAGGTGAGAGTTACTAAGGAAGCTTCCATGGAACTGAACCTTGGAGGAGTGATCTTCTATGAGCAGATACATGGTAGACAGGGAAACTGTATAGCACTTTCCAAGTTGGAAGAAGGAAAGAGGAACAGTGAGCCAAGGCACACAAACAATTGCTACATATATTACTGAGAAGTGGAAACAATCAAGGTGGGCAGTCTAACTAGAAGAGATGGTTTACCCTATAATCAAAATTTTCAAGATGTATTAGGTATTAACTCCTTCCAATGAAATCAGATGAAGGGGCAAAACATGTAAAATAAACAAAACTACTACAGTAAAAAGTGAAGGGGAGTGAAAGATGGGAGCCCTGCCTGCTGAGTTGCCTCTTGACAACACCCTCCCCACAGTCCCAGAGTTCCCTCCCTGGAGTTCCTTCCAGTAAATGTGGAAAATCACTAGCAAAGTGAAAAACAGAAAATAAGATCAAATAGAATGGAGACCAAATTATGGAGCACGATGTTACCTGACCTCAACGCACACTTACTAATTGAGGCTTCTTTCTCACAGTGTATAAGCCACTGCACATGTAGGTCCTTTATAATTTGTAAGCTAAATAAATCATTTTTTATGTCCACATGCTAGTTTCACGCTTGGCACATAACTGGTGCCAAAAAATATTTTAGAAATTTTGAAGCGAACTGACAAGTCGATGGCTGAGTGAATGCCAGCCTCCGCTGAAATAAACAATGTCTTCCCAAAGGCTTTGTCAGTAGTTCTCTACAACCCAGTTTATCCCCACCCACTTCCAGCAGAGAATTAAGTTTTGAACATAAATGCACAGCCTCAGGCTAAACCAGCCTTAACTGGAAGACTTCATTGTGACTCCATCTATATCAGAGCTTAAGACTGCATATCCAAAGCCTTCATGATGATTCTTAAAAGAAAAGAAACATCCCAAAGCACACTTCTTTCTCATTGCCTTAATTAATAATTCACAGACTTCCTTAAGGTGCAGAGGCTTGTGCCGGCTATTTTGCAGATCTCAGAGGAAATGCATATCCTTTATTTAGCGTGAGTAATACTAAAAGGCACAATGTGGTCCAAGGTTTAGCCAAAATCTCATCACATGCAAATAACCTTAGTGCATGGAAAAGACGCCTGGGAATGGGCTTGAAAGGATGACAATGGGCTGTTTTCTATTATGTTCTTGTAACCTGTTGGGCCATAGACATACAAACACTTGTGTTCTTTTAACGTGGGGATAATACAAGTAGAGAAACATCATGATTAAGGGAGCATTAATGCATATGGACAGGGCCAATTAAAAACAACACATTCTGTATTTCATCCAAATAGAAAAACTGAAAAACCTCTTGGGTTTATAGGATAGAGGGAAATAAAAGCAGTAGTTTGATTATTTTTAATTGAAGATATTTTTTTAATTGCCATTATTTTTAAGATCCCTGAATCTTCCCCTAAGCAGCTGTTACCCCCCTATACGTTCCTTAAGTGTGAGAAGAAAAAGAAAACACTATGCATCTAAAATGACAGCTTTCTCTTTCTCCCCTCATTTTATCTTTTGCCTTATATCTAATTGCCAGTTAGAGTTCTCTGGCTATGTATCTCATAAGCCCCTAACTTTTGATTTCTGACTAATAAATCTCATTATTATCTAGGACAAAGAATTTATTCAACACTTTTTTATGAGGCGTCTAGTTGGTTCCAGACAGTGTGTTAGTTGCTGAGGATGTACTGATTTAAAATAACTGAATACAGAAATAAATGAACAAACATGCAAAAAAAAACCCTCCTCAAACTTAGAACCTAGTGTGGGAAACAGACATCAATCAAATAATCATAAAAACAAATGTAGGGGCTTCCCTGGTGGCGCAGTGGTTGGGATTCCGCCTGCCGACGCAGGGGACGCGGGTTCGTGCCCCGGTCTGGGAGGATCCCATATGCCGCGGAGCGGCTGGGCCCGTGAGCCATGGCCGCTGAGCCTGCGCGTCTGGATGACTGTGCTCTGCAACTGGAGAGGCCACAACAGTGAAAGGCCCGCATACCGCAAAAAAAAAAAAAACAAATGTAATGTTACAACTTTCACATAAGATATATGGTATCATGCAAGGATAACAGGAGAACCCACCTGTCTGGTGAGCTCAGGGGTATCTTCCCTAATGTATATCTTTTGTGCTTACAGTGGAAGGATGCATGGGAACAAACTAGGCAAAGGAAGTGGCGTGAAGTGGAGCTTGGTGGGGATGAAGATCAGAATTAGCAGAAGAAATGGAACGTCATAAGAAGTGTTTTCAAGATTCTCAAGAGGACCAGTGGGGTTAGTGCAGTGAGTACAGAGGCATGATTCCAGATGAGCCTGAAGAAGTAAGTAGGGGACAGCCATACAGAATATTGTAGGTCATGACAAAAATATCTGGTTTTATCTAAACACAATGCGAAACCATTGGGAAGTTTCCACCAAGATTTGGGGATGATTTGATGTGATCAGATTTGTTTTTTTTAAAAGATAGCTGTGGTTACATTATTTAGGAGGCAAGAGAGCTTTGAGGGAATCTTGAGGTAATGACAGATTGGACTAGGGTAGCAGCTATGAAGATGGGAGTGGATAAAGTGGAAAGATATGTAGAAGGAAAATCTGCAAAAGATTGCTGATAAGAGCTAAGGGAGAGAAAGGTGTCAAAGAGGGCTAAAAATTCTGCTTTGTAAAAGTAGAAGGATGGGGGATGTGGAGTCAAGACAGGTGTGCTAGGAGGATGGGGAATTCGCATCTCCACAAAACTGGGGCACCTACGAGGCACCGGTGGGGGACCACGGACACGTAGGGGATGGGAGGAACCCCCAGCTAGTGGGTAGGACGTGGGGCTTGGTGGGGTGAGGGGGGAGGAAAAGTGGAAGCAGGATGGGACTGGTGCCCCTGAGGGGTGGCTGGGGGAGGGGAAGGGATCCCACGCCCGAAGGGGGAACCACTGCGAAGGCAGAGGATCAAAAGGGAGCATGGCCAACTTTCTCCTGCCCACTTGGACCCCCAGGAACCTGTTGAGATCCCAGGCCTGATCCTCTGCCCACCTAGGCCCTCTGAAGCCATACGGGTCCTGAGGAAATGGGAGGGAGGAAAGGGGGAGCAAAAGTAAAATGGGACCTATGGGACCGGCACCCCTGAGGGGTGGCTGGGGGAGGGGAGTTCTTACACCCAGAGAGACCCACCCATGGTTAGGGGTCCAGCGGTGACAGGGGAGACCCTGGAGGAGACCCTGGGAAGGGGCCCAAAGGAACAGAAGGGAACATGGCCAGTGCTTTCCCTGTCCACCTAGGTACCAGGGAGACTACTGGGCTCCTGGGTCTAATCCTCTGCCCTCGGAAACTCCCTCCTGCCACACAGGCCCAAGCCCCGTCCCTAACCCCCACCCAGGGCCCCACCTCTACAATCGGAGAGTCCCTCCAATGCGCCGGGCTTAAACCCCATCCACACACCCTCACTCAGGGCCCTACTTCCAAACTTCGGAACCACACACTACAGACACCCTCCTTTCCACCTGCTGCCTCTCCCCTTCCCCGCAGGTCCTAAGCAGAGCCCCGCCCCACACTTGAATGTCGCCCTTCCTAGGCCCCGCCCCCAGGGCCTTTTCCGGCTACATGGGTCCTAAGCCTAGCCCCCCCACACACACTCAAACATCATCCACCCACCTGCCTAGCTCCCACCCCACCCATCCCCCCCAGCCTAAGTACCAACCCCTGCCTAAACTCCACCCCCAGACCCAAGGGGTTTTTTTTTGTTTTTTTTTTCCCCTCTTTTCTTTTTTCCTCTTTGAGACTGGGGTTCTGTTTTACCTTGTTGATTCATTGTTGTTGATTCTTTTATATTTTTGTTTTTCCTAATAAATCTCTTATTTTTCTAATTTTATTTTATACTTCATCAGTGATCTCTCCTTCTGGCTTGTTCCCTCCCTACCCCCCTTTCTTTTCTTTTTTCTGTCTTGCTTTTATTTTACCTGATTGCAGTTGTTTCAATTATAGTTTTATTTTTCCTAATATATTTTTTACCTTTCTAATCTTAGTTTGTTGATTCTTTGATATTGTACTGCTCCTTTTTTTCTTTCTTTCTTCCGTCTTTTTTTTTTTTAACCATGCCACAAAACTTGCGGGATCTGGGTTTCCAGGCCGGAGGTCAGGCCGAAGCTCCTGTGGTGGGAGCTCAGAGTCCAAACCACTGGACTAACAGAAAACCTGAAACCCCAGGGAATATCAAATGGAGTGAGGCCTGCTGGAGGTCCTCATCTCAGCACCAAGACCAGGCTCTATCCAACTGCCTGCAAACTCCAGTGCTGGACGTCTCAGGTCAAACAACCACTAAGACAGGAATACACCACCAACCATCAAAAAATAAAATGAAACGACAAAAACATTACTTACAGATGAAGGAGCAAGGTAAAAACCTACAAGACCAAATAAATGAAGAAGAATAGGCAACCTACTTGAAAAAGAATTCAGAGTAATGATAGTAAAGATGATCCAAAACCTCGGAAACAGAATGGGGAAAATACAAGAAACATTTAACAAGGATCTAAAAGAACTAAAGAGCAAACAAACAGTGATGAACAAAACAATGACTGAAATTAAAATACTCTAGAAGAAATCCATAACAGAATAACTGAGGCAGAAGAATGGATTAGTGAGCTGGAACGTAAAATGGTGGAAATAACTGCAAGGGAGCAGAACAAAGAATGCAAAGAATTGAGGAGAGTCTCACAAACCTCTGGGACAACATTAAATGGACCAACATCAGAATTACAGGGGTCCCAGAAGAAGAAGAGAAAAAGAAAGAGTCTGAGAAAATATTTGAAGAGATTATAGGCAAAAACTTGCCTAACATGGGAAAGTAAATGGTCAATCAACTCCAGGAAGCACACAGAGTACCATACAGGATAAACCCAAGAAGAAACACACCAAGGCACATTAATCAAACTATCCAAAATTAAATACAAAGAAAAAATATTAAAAGTAGCAAGGGAAAGCAGCAAATAACATACAAGGGACTTCCCATAAGGTTAACAGCTGATCTTTCAACATAAACACTGCAAGCCAGAAAGGAGTGGCGGGACATATTTAAAGTGATGAAAGGGAAAAACCTACAACCAAAATGACTCTACCTAGCAAGGATATCATTAAGATTCAATGGAGAAACTAAAACCTTTACAAACAAGCAAAAGCTAAGAGAATACAGCACCAAAAAATCACCTTTACAACAAATGCTAAAGGAACATCTCCAGGCAGGAAACACAAGAGAAGGAAAACACCTACAATAACAAACCCAAAACAATTAAGAAAATGGTAACAGGAATATACATATCGCTAATTACCTTAAATGTAAATGGATTAAATGCTCCAACCAAAAGACAAAGACTGGCTGAATGCACATAAAAACAAGACCCATACATATGCTGTCTAAAAGAGACCCACTTCAGACATAGAGATACATACAGACTGAAAGTGAGGGGATGGACAAAAATATTCCATGCAAATGGAAATGAAAAAAAGCTGCAGTAGCAATTCTCATATCAGATAAAAGACACTTTAAAATAAAGACTATTACAAGAGACAAAGAAGGACACTACATAATGATCAAGGGATCAATCCAAGAGGAAGATATAACAATTGAAAATATTTATGCACCCAACACAGGAGCACCTCAATACATAAGGCAAATGTTGACAGCCATAAAAGGGGAAATCGACAGTAACACAATCATAGTAGGGGACATTAACACCTCAGTTTCACCAATGGACAGATCATATAAAATAAAAATAAATAAGGAAACACAAGCTTTAAATGACACATTAAACAAGATGGACTTAATTGGTATTTGAAGGACATTCCAACCAAAAACAACAGAATACACTTTCTTCTCAAGTGCTCATAAAACATTCTCCAGAATAGACCATAAATTGGGACACGAATCAAGCCTTGGTAAATTGAAGAAAATTGAAATCGTGTCAAGTATCTTTGCCGCCCACAACGCTATGAGACTAGATTTCAATTACAGGACAAAATCTGTAAAAAATACAAACACATAGAGGCTAAACAATTGCTACAAAAAAACCAACAGATCACTGAAGAAATCAAAGAGGAAATCAAAAAATACCTAGAAACAAATGACAATGAAAACACAATGACCCAAAACCTATGGGATGCAGCAAAAGCACTTCTAAGAGAGAAGTTTATAGCAACACAATCCTACCTCAAGAAAGAAGAAACATCTCAAATAACCTAACCTTACACCTAAAGCACTTAGAGAAAGAAGAACAAAAAAAACCCAAAGTTAGCAGAATGAAAGAAATCATAAAGATCAGATCAGAAATACATGAAAAAGAAATGAAGGAAACGATAGCAAAGATCAATAAAACTAAAAACTGGTTCTTTTAGGGCTTCCCTGGTGGCGCAGTGGTTGAGAGTCCGCCTGCCGATGCAGCGGACACGGGTTCGTGCCCTGGTCCAGGAAGATCCCACATGCCACGGAGCGGCTGGGCCCGTGAACCATGGCCACTGAGCCTGCGCGTCCGAAGCCTGTGCTCCGCAACGGGAGAGGCAACAACAGTGAGAGGCCCGCGTGCCACAAAAAAAAAAAAAAAACTGGTTCTTTGAGAAGATGAACAAAATTGATAAACCATTAGCCAGACTCATCAAGAAAAAACAGGAGAAGACTGAGGCCAACAGAATTAGAAATGAAAAAGGAGAAGTAACAACTGACACTGCAGAAATACAAAGGCTCATGAGAGATTACTACAAGCAACTATATGCCAATAAAATGGACAACCTGGAAGAAATGGACAAATTCTTAAAAAAGCACAACCTTCTGAGACTGAACCAGGAAGAAATAAAAACTATGAACAGACCAATTCCAAGCACTGAAATTGAAACTGTGATTAAAAATCTTCCAACAAACAAAAGCCCAGGACCAGATGGCTTCACAGGCAAATTCTATCAAACATTTACAGAAAAGCTAACACCTATCCTTCTCAAACTCTTCCAAAATATAGTAGAGGGAGGAACACTCCCAAGCTCATCATACAAGGCCACCATCACCCTGATACCAAAACGAGACAAAGATGTCACAAGGAAAGAAAACTACAGGCCAATATCTCTGATGAACATAGATGCAAAAATACTCAGCAAAATACTAGAAAACAGAAACCAACAGCCCATTAAAAGGATCATACACCATGATCAAGTGGGGTTTATCCCAGGAATGCAAGGATTCTTCAATATATGCAGTCAATCCATGTGATACACCATATTAAAAAACTGAAGGTTAAAAATCATACAATAATCTCAATAGATGCAGAAAAAGCTTTTGACAAGATTCAACACCATTTATGATAAAAACTCTCCAAAAAGTAGGCATAGAGGGAACCTACCTCAACATAATAAAGGCCATCTATGACATACCCACAGCCAACATCATTCTCAATGGTGAAAAACTGAAACCATTTCCACTAAGATCAGGAACAAGGCAAGGTTGCCCACTCTCACCACTATTATTCAACATAGTTTTGGAAGATTTAGCCACAGCAATCAGAGAAGAAAAAAAGATAAAAGGAATCCAAATCAGAAAAGAAGAAATAAAACTGTCACTGTTTGCAGATGACATGATACTATACATAGAGAATCCTAAAGATGCCACCAGAAAACTACTAGAGCTAATCAATGAATATGGTAGAGTAGCAGGATATAAAATTAATGCACAGAAATCTCTTGCATTCCTATACACTAATGATATAAAATCTGAAAGAGAAATTAAGGAAACATTCCCATTTACCAATGCAACAAAAAGAATAAAATACTAGGTATAAACCTACCTAAGGAGACAAAAGACCTGTATGCAGAAAACTACAACACACTGATGAAAGAAATTAAAGGTGATACAAACAGATGGAGAGATATACCACGTTCTTGGATTGAAAGAATCAACATTGTGAAAATGACTCTACTACCCAAAGCAATTTACAGACTCAGTGCAATCCCCATTAAACTACCACTGGCATTTTTCACAGAACTAGAAGAAAAAATTTCACAATTTGTATGGAAACACAAAAGACTCTGAATAGCCAAAGCAATCTTGAAAAAGAAAAACGGAGCTGGAGGAATCAGGCTCCCTGACTTCAGACTATACTACAGAGCTACAGTAATCAAGACAGTATGGTACTGACACAAAAACAGAAATATAGATCAACGGAACAGGAGAGAAAGCCCAGAGATAAACCCACGCAAATATGGTCACCTTATCTTTGATAAAGGAGGCAAGAATATACGATGGAGAAAAGAGAGCCTCTTCAATAAGTGGTGCTGGGACAACTGTAAACATTTTACAGCTACATGTAAAAGAATGAAGTTAGAACACTTCCTAACACCATACACAAAAATAAACTCAAAATGAATTAAAGACCTAAATTAAGGCCAGACACTATCAAACTCTTAGAGGAAAACATAGGCAGAACACTCTATGACATAAATCACAGCAAGATTCTTTTTGACCCAGCTCCTAGAGAAATGGAAATAAAAACAAAAATAAAAAATTGGGACCGAATGAAACTTCAAAGCTTATACACAGCAAAGTAAACCATAAACAAGACGAAAAGACAACCCTCAGAATGCGAGAAAATACTTGCAAACGAAGCAACTGATAAAAGATTTATCTCCAAAATATACAAGCAGCTCCTGCAGCTCAATATCAAAAAAACAAACAACCCAATCCAAAAATGGGCAGAAGACCTAAATAGACATTTCTCCAAAGAAGATATACAGATTGCCAACAAACACATGAAAAGACGCTCAACATCACTAACCCTTAGAGATATGCAAATCAAAACTACAATGGGGTACAGAGTGAAGTCAGTCAGAAAGAGAAAAACAAATATCGTATATTAATGCATGTATGTGGAACTTAGAAAAATGGTACAGATGAACCGGTTTGCAGGGCAGAATTTGAGACACAGATGTAGAGAACAAACATATGGACACCAAGGGGGGAAAGCCACAGTCGGGTGGGGATAGTGGTGTGCTGAATTGGGCGATTGGGATTGACATGTATACACTGATGTGTATAAAACTGATGACTAATAAGAACCTGCTGTATAAAAAAATAAATAAAATAAAAGTCAAAAATTAAAAAGAAAAAAAAAAACTACAATGAGGTATCACCTCACACCAGTCACAATGGCCATCATCAAAAAATCTACAAACAATAAATGCTGGAGAGGGTGTGGATAAAAGGCAACCCTCCTGTACTGTTGTTGGGAATGTGAACTGGTACAGCCACTATGGAGAACAGTATGGAAGTTCCTTACAAAACTAAAAATAGAACTACCATATCATCCAGCAATCGCACTACTGGGCATATACCCTGAGAAAACCAAAATTCAAAAAGAGTCGTGTACCACAGTGTTCACTGCAGCTGTATTTACATTAACCTGGACATGGAAGCAACCTAAGTGTCCATCGACAGATGAATGGATAAAGAAGATGTGGCACATATATACAATGGAATATTTCTCAGCCATAAAAGGAAACGAAATTGAATTATTTGCAGTGAGGTGGATGGACCTAGAGTATGTCATACAGAGTGAAGTAAGTCAGAAAGAGAAATACAAATACCATGTGCTAACACATATATATGGAATCTAAAAAAAAAAAAAAAAAATGGTTCTGATGAACCTAGGGGCAGGACAGGAATAAAGACAGAGACGTAGAGAATGGACTTGAGGACACGGGGAGGGGGAAGCATAAGCTGGGACGAAGTGAGAGAGTGGCATTGATAATATATACACTACCAAGTATAAAATAGATAGCTAGTGGGAAGCAGCTGCATGGCACAGGGAGATCAGCTTGGTCCTTTGCTACCACCTAGAGGGGTGGGATAGGGAGGGTGGGAGAGAAATGCAAGAGGGAGGGGATATGTGGATATACGTATGCATATAGCTGATTCACCTTATTATACAACAGAAACTAACACAACACTGTAAAGCAATTATACTCCAATAAAGATGTTAAAAAAAAAAAGAAAAAAACGTAGATGGATGTCAACAGTGAGATAACCACTGCACACCTACTAGAATGGCTAAAACTCAATACATGTCAACACCAAAAGCTAGAAAGAATGTGGAGCAACAGGAACTCTCATTTATTGCTGATAGGAATGCAAATGACACAGCCACTTTGGCAGACAGTTTGGTAGTTTCTTACAAAGCTAAACCTAGTCTTAACATTAGATCTAGCAACTGTGTTCCTAGGTATTTATCGAAATGAGTTGAACAATTATGTCCACATAAAAGCCTGCACACTAACATTTATAATTTTATATGCTTTATTTATAATTACCAAAACTAGAAGCAACCAAGATTTCCTTCAATAGGTGAATGGCTAAACAAACTGTGGTACTTCCATACAACAGAATATTATTTTAACAATAAAAAGAGGGCTTCCCTGGTGGCGCAGTGGTTGAGAGTCCGCCTGCCGATGCAGGGGACACGGGTTCGTGCCCCGGTCTGGGAAGATCCCACATGCCGCGGAGCGGCTGGGCCCGTGAGCCATGGCCACTGAGCCTGCGCGTCCGAAGCCTGTGCTCCGCAATGGGAGAGGCCACAACAGTGAGAGGCCCGTGTACTGCAAAAAAAATAAATAAAAAATAAAAAGAAATTATCTATCAAGCTACAAAAAAGACATGGGGGAACCTTAAATGCATATTGCTGAGTGAAAGAAGCCAATCCAAAAAAGCAACATACTTTTCGTATCTTTCATCCCCATTATATGACATTCTGGAAAAGGTTAAGACTATGGAGACAGTAAAAAGATTAAATCAGTGCTTGCGGGAGGTGGGAAGGAGGAGACGGGATGGAGGGATACATAATCAGAGCACAGGGAATTTTCAGGGCAGTGTAAGTATTCTGTATGATATCACAACGGCGGATACATGGTATCACACGTTTAGCAAAACCCATGGATTTATACAATACAAAGAGTCAACCATAATGTAAACTACGAAATTTAGTTAACAGTAATGTATCGATATTAGTTCATCAGTTGTAACAAATGTAACACATCACTGAAATATATTAGTAACAGGATAAACTGAGGGCAGGAGGAAAGGGAATATATGGGAACTCTCCATATTTTTCTGTTCAGTTTTTCCTTAAATCAAACACTGCTCTAAGAAATAAAGTCTACTAATTTTTTTAAAACTTCAAATACATTTTTAAAAAGGAAATGGGCAGTAATGATATTTATGTAAACATGAATGACTGGAAAAGAGTGAGGTTTGGGAAAAGATTATTTTGGTTTTAGATATGTAGAGTTTAAAGTACCTGTGGAATACCTAAAGGGTATGTCAAGGAATAGATGAATACACAGGTCTTTAGTTCAGATGAGAAGTCTAACCTGGAGATACAAATGTTAATCATTTGCAAAATAGGCAGTAATTTACATTAAAAGCAACAGTGGACTCTCCCAGATGAGATTATACTAAAGCACTGGATGCTTCAGCTTCTATCCATGCTTTGGAGCTGGCTACTAAAAACATTCAGACAAGAAAGGAAATAAATGAGAATGGTTGCGTTTTGTATTAGGGTTTTTTGTTTGTTTGCTTGCTTGCTTGCTTTGTTTCTTGTTTGATTTTGTAATATGTGGATGCTGGAGAAATTTTGGAAGTAAGGGTCTCAGAGAACTGGCCAAAAAATAAAGAGCAGATGATAGTGGGGACCAGAAATGTCTTTCTTGGGTTAAGTAAAAGTCATAGAGGAGAGAGAAACAAGGTGGTAAAGGCCAGTAAGAGAAATAGTTGCCCTCTCTTCTGATAAAATTAAATAGAATGTTGGTGATTTATTTAAAACCAGAGTAGGCAAGCAGTGACTACTGCGTTATCTGTGAATTCTTAGAATGAAAAAAAAAAAAATTGAGAGTTCAATAAGCCAGTGGGGAGTTAGACTCAGTGTAGAAAGGAGACCAAGAAGGTTAACTGGTATAGATTTCAGTGGATATTCCTACGCTAAGATTTATTACATATATGAAGGCTAGCCCTGAAATAGTTGTGCTATATGTTCCTTTGAGGATGTACTCAGTTGGACTTCTGAGGGGAACAGAAGTCAGTGCACATAAAGGGATCTTTGGAAATTTGGGAAGATGGGCAACCTGGAAACATAAACAAGTTGCACCTCGTAGTTTGACATACCAGCTTAAGAGGGCTTACATAATCACTTCAAGGTGAGGTGAGTTAAGCTTAAAGTCTCTGATTTCCAGGAATTCTCAAGTATCTAGATGCAGACTATAGCACTTATATCTCATATCTAAGTTTTTAATATGAGAATAAAATATTAATATAACTCTTGGTAAGAGTATGCCTAGTATTTACATATTCCTAGTTATACTAATAAAGGGACTGTGACACTCCGGGAAAGCCCATAAAATAAATTATCTGGGCAAAAAATATATATATATATATAATCACTGAGACAGCCACCTCTGGTAATAGCATACTAAGTAATTCAAACCAACTTTCCCACTTGGAATAGCTGAAAAAAATAGACATCAGAGAGGTAATGAAATAGTGAACCATGAGGACTTGACATGGGAGAGTACAGACGCCCAGGAAAGTGAATCCAGCTTTTAAAGCTCCTTTTCTTTAGTAACACTTGTTAACTTCAGAGAACATGGCTGAGAAGGTGAGAAGTGTTTAGATCATCCTTGGGGGCTAAACGGATAGAGATCAGAAACTGTACCTACTAATGGAAGCCCTGGTCATTCTTCCTTCCATTGGATTGGAACCACGAAAGGGTTACAACTAGGAGTAAGAGTGAACTAGAAGGAGAAAGTAGACAGGTCTTCACAGGGACTACAGCTCAGTTTCAAATCATTTTAATCTCTAACGTTGGATTAAAATGTTCCTAAATTAGCAGTACCCTCAGGTATTCAGCAGCAGCAAACTATAAATCCTTCTCTGGAAGGAGATAACGTTATCTTAGGTCACACATTATTTCTACCAAAATTTTTTCAAATATAATGTCTAGTATATAATCATAAATGACAAGCCATGAAGAGATAGGACACCATGAACAAAAACAACAGAAAAAATAGACAAGAGAAAAAGACCCAAAATAGCTCAATATACTCAAATCATCATAGACAGACTTTTAAAAAACTACACTTACTGTGTTCAAGAAATAAAAGACTAGATTTAAATTTTTAGTGTAAAATTTAAAACTATTGAAAGAGCACCAAATGTAAATTTTAGAACTGAAAAATAAAATAACCAAAATAAGGAATCAATGGATGGGTTTAATAGCCAGATTAAACATAGCTGAAGAGATAATTGGTTAACTAGAAGATAGATCAGGAAAAAAAAATACTTCAAATAAAGAGAGCAGAGCACTTAAAAAATAAAAAATAGACATATAGCATATAATTATAAGGTCTAATGTACATATATTTGGAGTGGCAGAGAAGAGAGGGTGAGACAGAAGAAGCAGTGAAGAGATTATAGCTGAAATTTTTCCAAAAATAATGAAAAACATAAAGTCACAGAATCAAGAAACACTGAGAACTTCAAGCAAGATAAAAAAAATTAAATAATAAAATAAAAATAAATATAGACAATCATACCAAAATTACTGAATACCAAAAAGTAAATCTTAAAAACAGCTTAAAAGAGATGAAAGAACAAGAAAGAGAGACAGACAGAGAGACAAAGAGATTATCTTGTAAGGGGCAACAATTAGAGTACCCACTGACTCCTCAACAAAAACTATAAAATTCAGAATACATAGAATATCTTCAAAATGCTGGGCAGGGAGAACTTAGATAATGTAAAGTTCTAGTCCAAGTGAAAATATTAAGGTTACCATAAATAGAATTTAGAAAAACAAATATGAATGTATCTTCATCAAACCCACACTACAATAAATACTAAAGATATTTTATAGGTAGAAAAATAATGATCCCAGATGGAAGATCAGAGATGGAAAAAGGAAAAAGAAATATTAAAATAACAACATTCAGGAATATATAAATTCATATTGACTGACTAAATCAGTATTAGTAATGCCTTGAGATTAAAATATAAAATGAAATAAAACACAAGAAAATGATAACATATAAGTTGGAAGAGGATAGAGAAAATTAAAGTGTTCCAGTGCATTTTATGGGTAAAGGTGCCAAATAACATGCCATTGATAAATTAAGGATGCATACTATACTCTCTATGAAACCACTGAGGAGATGGTAAAAGAATGCATATCTTATAAGCACACAGAAGAAAAAGAATATATAAATAGATAAGAAAGAAAAGGAAAATAACATAGAACACTAAGACTGCTAATTGAGACCAAAATACATCAGTGATTACCTTGTGAATGAACTAATGTTCCAATTCAAAGACATATATTGCCAGATTGCATTTTAAAATAACTTTATATGTTGTTCATAAATCAAAAAGGATATAGTCAACTTGAAAAGCAAAGAATAGAAGATCTTGAAAACACTAACTGAAAGAAAGCAGGAGTCACTACATTCATATCAAAGCAAATTTTAAAGAAAAGAAGCATTCCTGGAGAGAAGGAAGTACATATCATAAAGATAAAATATTAGATTTACCAGGAAGATATAAAAATTTTATACTTTTGCCCTTAATAAAGTAGCTGCAAACCTTTAAAGCAAAATCTTCACAGGAGTAAAAGAAGAAATAAACAACCACAATCACACTGGAAGTCTTTTAAAACACATCTCTCTCAGTAATTGTTATAAGAAGCAGACAAAAATTCAGTAAGAATTAAAATATCTCAATAGCACAATTAATTTTACGTATTGAATATATAGAGAACAATTTACCCAACAATTGCAGAGTAAACATCCTTAAAAACACACAGAACATTTACAAAATTTAACCATATTCTGCATAATAAGCAAGCATCAACAAATTTCAATAAATTAAAATTGTGTAGTATATGGTCTCTGACAACAATGCCATTTAGCTAGAAATTAATAACAAGAAGATAACTAGAAAATCATCATAGCCTGAAATTTTAAAATATAGTTCCAAATAACCCATGGTGATAAAACTATCATCATTTTCCTTAGAAAAATATTTTGAAATGAATGGTAATGACAAATACACTATATATCAAAACCTGCATAATATAACTAATTGTTAGTGTAGAGAATAATTTAGAGCTTTAAATGTATATATTAAATGGAGTAAGAAATATGAATAAATCTCACACAAAATATATATTGAAAAATCCTAAACAAGATATATGCAAACTAAATTCAGTAATATTTTAAAAAGAAAATAACATACCAGACCAAACTGCTTTATTTTAGGAACTCAACAGAACTTAACATTCAAACTGCTATTAGTGTAACTCAAACATCTATAGAATCAAAGACAGAAATCACATGATGGTCTCAATCACTGCAGAAAATGGTTTGGTAACATTCAGTATCCATTCATGATAAAAATGTATATAGCAAATTAGGAATAGAAGGGAGCATCCTTAGTCTGATAAGTCATGTCTGTTAAAAAAAAAAAAACCTCAGCAAGCATCATATTTAATCATGAAATGTTAAGAATCTTTTCACTAAGACTGCTAATACCATGTCTATTAAACATTCTACAGGGGGTTTGTGTCATTCAGATTCCTGACAGGAAACAGAGCAAATGCAAGCCGTTTAACTGAACAGAGGTGAATAAAGAGGTGCCAGCAGGGAGAGGGGAACCAAAAAGGAATGGTGAAGGCTCATATATGGAAACAGTGGCGCCCCATCACCATCCTGAGCCAGAAAAACAAAGGCAGCAAACAATGATGGGGGCATTGAATCGGGGGGAGGGGCGGTCACAAGTTTCCTTTCTGGAATTCTGTCAATGTTCTACTTCTTGCACTGTGTGGGGTTCCATGGATGGCCGCTTTGTGACAAATTCATTGATGCATACGTTTTTGCTCTTCACATAAGAAGGTTAAATAATTAAAATAAAATTGCTGATGCAGATGTTGCATCTACATGCCAGTGAAAGCCAGTAGATGTGACAAGCAGAGAAAAATGATTAGAATGAAGACAATTATATATTCACAAACAAGTTAATTCAAGCAATTATAAGGTGAGCCATGGAAGCAATTTCCTAGGACTTCTTAAGGAACCCAAAAAAATTTAAAAAGAAAAAAAATGTCACGAAAGTGAAAACAAAAAAACTTTTGATGTATCCCTTAAGATGTTATTCACAGTTTTAATTCTTCCCTCTCCCTCAGGAGTGTTTAAGTGTACTCCCCTGAAGCCCATGGATTTTGCAGCAGAATTTCAAAGGCTGAGACAGGATTTAAGAGAAAGACTCAGTGGCAGGGTTTGGGGATGACCGTCTGCCTAATTTTAAGCAGAGTAGATCTGCTTTCATCGGTCCAAATATATGAGGTTTCTCTATAAGATTAGATTCGAAGAAAGAAATCATTCTTAAAAAAAAAAAAAAAAGCACCAATTTTGTGAATAAGTACACCAAGCCCCAAGGATGGAGTAACTAACTAACCCAAGGTTATTATAAAGAAATATTAGCAGAGTCATTTATAACTAAACCAGGTCTTTTGAATCCCAGCACATGCTAGTTCTATTGATCTTACAGGAAAACTTGAACGAACTTTTTGGTCAACCCAATAGAACCAGCATGTGCTGAGATTCAAAAGACCGATACTACAAGACAGATCACTCATAATGTTCTCTCAGGGTATGAAAGTCATCCTAAAATAAAATAAACCAACAAAGGAAACAAAAAAACATTCTGTTAGTTACCACGGCTTGTGCCTATGTTAGTATGCTACACTGTTTGTCAGGAAGATCTCCAAAGTTTTACCTCATCAAGTCTATAGTGATTGCCTGTGTTCCCAGAACTTGATCCCTAATCTCTCTAAACCTGTTGGACCTCCAGGAAGCCCAACTAGCCAGCTGAAATTTGCTGATCATTCCTCTCTGACTCAGAAACTAGAGAATCGAAATACTATCCTATTCTATGGACTTTTGGAAAGATCATCCACATAATCAAATAGCTGAATACCATATACAGAAGGTTCCTGACTTACCATGGTTCAATTTATGATTTTTCAACTTTATGATGGTGCAAAAGTGATATGTGTTCAGTAAAAACCATCCTTTGAATTTTGATCTTTTCCCTCGGCTAGCTGTGTGCAGTAGGATGCTCTCCGGTGATGCTGGGCAGTGGCAGGAAGGCACAGCTCCCAGTCAGCCTTATAATTTTATTTTCATTTAATAGAAATATTTCTAAAATATGGCATTTCTTCCCTTATTAAAAATAATAGGTTAGATTTTTTTACATTTGTTCCCTAATGACTCAGCATCACATTAAGATGTGAGGTTAAGTTTTTTCTAAATTATACCAGCCAGAAAATAACATTTCTACTGTCATATCCTGTGCTGGGACTAGGGTAAGGCAAATGAGGTACTCACCTTGGTTGCAAAATTTAATGAAGGATCAAAAAACTCAGTAATCCAGATAGATAATATTTTAATAAAGTATCTTTAAAAATCAAAGTTAATGAATAAAATCCATGATGAACAAAATATCAAATTTTTTTAAAAAATCAGAAGCAATATTACTAATTTTTCCTTTTTTCTCAGCCTCCAACATGGCTCAGCACAGCACTGTTCTCCCACTACTACCATTTATTTCTTAATAGAACAAATATCTTTTCTTCCCTTGAACCAAAAGAATTGAAGATTAAGAGAGAAACTAAAGACCAAGTTCTTTAATTCAGTGATTTTAACACCTTGTACTTCTCCTGTGATGTGCATAGTCTTAGTGACAGCTTTTTTCCCTTTCTGCTGTTATTTAGAAGTCTTTGTTCATTTACATAAGGAATTCTGGTTGTGCTTCCAGATGGTTATAGTCACCAGAATTCTCTACTCCATGGAATAATTTATTAATTCAGTGGTGTCCTAATCAGACTCCCCCAAATTCATGAAGTTATCTAAATATAAATATGCCTTTAAAACCCACAAATATTTACAAATATTTTTGGAATGACAATCTCTTATGATTTTGCTTTGGTTCAGTAAATACTTATTGAGCACTTACAGCCATCAGGTGCTGCAGGTTTTGATGATGCAAAACTTGAGGGGAAAAAAGATCCTTATGTTGTTTACAATATTTTAAACACTCATTTCTCAATTGCCTCTGGGACTGAAATGTAAAACTGTCTTATGATTAAATATCGGGTGAACTGACGATGGAATAGCTAATATATCCAAACCAAGGAGAACTTTTGCAGTAAATGTGGAGTTTACACCATGGTTAGTTAAGTCTTCTAACAGTCCAATGGAATAGCAACAGAGAGCAGGTGCAAATGTGGAACAAATGTCTGGGAGGATAATGATGGAGCATGGTGTCTGGGTATTCTCCAATCCATCAGTAATAAAATTGACTGGATTAAAGCTTTTGTAGGAAGGAGGTTCAGAGAACAAAGCCACTTTCCTTTCTGTCCCTAGGCAAGTCCATCCAGTTCAGAAAGGGCAGAGTCAAGCTCTGTGTGTCAAATGTAGGCCTTTTCATGCCACCAATCAGTGAGATAAGAGGCTCTTTATGTTCCCTATAGGATATCAGTGGAATTAGTGATGAGAGGCAACATGCATCAGAGAAAACTCATTATGACTCTTCCCCTTTTCAATTATCTAAGAGTCTCCCTCTGTGATAAAGGAATCATCAAAGATTGAGGACTTAAGTGATTTTTTTTTTTAAGTCATAAAGAATGGTAGGTTCCATAAAGTTGAATCTCACTGAAGATGAGTCACTTGTCTGTATCGCTCACAAGCCTGTTTTCCTGTCAGTGGAATCAGAGGATCACATTTCTCTAGCTCTAAAATGGTAAACGCAGGCAGAGCAAAAATAATCACCACCTGGATTTCAAATGCGGGTAAACGCTGTATTGGAATCCCCAGAGAAGGCTCAGCTAATGTTCTGTAGATTGGAAAGAGCTGTACAATCATTAATTTAATTTAGAAGCAGCCTGATAACATGGAAAAGCATGGACTTTGGTGTCTGAAGACCTATTTTTTGTTCTGTTTTGGGATTTCTCCCCCACTGCCATACTTCTTATCTTCCTGCCTACCTTCCTGCCCTTCACTATTTTTCCCAAAAGACCAAGGAATTTTTAAAGAGCTAGTTTACTTCATCCTAGAAGCCCTGTAGGGATTGTGTCCATGGTACCCAGACAGTGCCTCTTTCATCTTCACCTATTATTTCAGATTTTTCTAATCCATCCATTATCAACACCCATTAAGAAGTTTACATATCTATTTTAATGGTGCCTCAATTCTCCAATTAACTATGATTCCCCAATTTTTATAGTCAATTAGGATTATATCAAGAACCTACTGTGCACACTGCAGTGATGAGAGCACATAAGGAAGCTGCTGACCGTGGTCCTAAACCTGCATACAGACTTGTATGTTTGGCCTATACCATGTTTTACCAAAAAATCAAATAACTTATCTTTTTTTTTTTTAAGTCAGGAGATTAAACAAAATTTAAGTTTCTACCTTCTTGAGAAACTGGACAGTGTGGCAAGACTAGGACTGTATTCCTATATTCCTACATGGCAACACTGTCTGGGGCTGAGGAGGAGCTGCTGCCTTTAGAGGTGCAAGCTGTTCAGTTTGCCACAGTTGCCCCCCGTCACGTTGTATTCATTTATATTACAGCTGGACGACTTTAGAATTGGAGTTTATACCACTTAAGGTTGATAAATCACTGGAACTACTGTAAAACGGCACTAGGAACTAATACATTTATAATCGCCAAACCACTAAGAGGAAATAATAACCAAAATGGTAATTATAATAAACAACTATGACAACATGATTACTAAATGCCTTACATAGGTTAACTCATTTAATCTTCACACAACCCTTCGAACAAAGTATTCATATGATCCCCATTTTTCAGATAAGGAACCTGGGGCACATAGAGGTTGAGTGACTTGCCTGGTTATGCAGCAAATAAGTGGCATTGCTGGAATAAAGTGAGATAACTGTGAAGCTGCTCTGAAAAAAATGGAATGCTATGCAAATTTAAAATGTATTATCATCGTTATTATTGGTGTTATAACGTATCTGTTCCATCAATTTATCCAGCAGGAAGACACAATTTTTGTTGCAAGAAAAACTAAGATTGCCAGGTAGATGCCTACAATTAAATTTCTTCCTATGATTGAATAAAGGAAGATATACAAACAGAAAAAATGAGAATTATGGAAAAAGGAATAACTTTGGAAGGAAATAAAAATATAATTATGATAACAGATTAGAACTGTTAGATTGTTGATTTAAACTTAAAGTTATCACATTAATTGTAATTTTCAATTTACTCAGTTTTCGTTTTGTTTCTAAAATAAAGCTAAACGTTTTCTAAAACCTGACAATAGTTCTTTCCAAGCTATTCTGATGTCGACATAATGGTTGATAGTAAATTAATACCAATACATCCAGCCCTCATGCTTAGCTCACTGCCTTTCCCTGGGTCTTAAAGTCTGTTTACTCCTCCTGCAGCATAAGGTCATTTTTCAACAAAAACAAAAAAGTTAAAAAAGCAATATGTATGATTTCTTCAAGTAAAATCTTCTCCTTCCCCATTTGCATTCCTTGGTTACTGACTTATTTGATATCACAAAAGCCATATAGTACAAGCAGAATCTGGATGATAGTAATGAATGTAATACTTCAGTGTCTACATGTTATTAATGGCTGACAGTACTTCACTTTACAGTTTGTGAATTTCTTTCACAGTTTCTCTTTTAATCTTCACAATAGCCCTGTAAGATATTAATGCCCAGGTGATTGGTAACCTCTCAACAATATAAATGTGACCTTTCTTGACATAGAGTATTATGGGCATATAAAAATAAAGGGCATCAGCTGTGAATTTCTGAATTATTTAGATTGTTATTATGATTTCATTACTTGGATTCAGAAGGGACTTTATGGATCCTCTGGACCAACTACTTCATTTTCCAGCGAGGAAACCAATTCCTAGTGAGTTAGTGGCAGAGCCGGGGCAAGAAACACAGTGTCCTGATTCCCATTTCAGATTTCTTTACACTCTAACATACCTTATCTTCTGAAAATAAAAAGGTAAAATAACATACCATTTCCTTCTGTTTGCAAAAATAGGTCCTATTTACAGAGATAGGCTGTAAGGGAACAATTTTAAACAACAATGAAATATAATGAGGACACCAATATGGATGAAAAGCAAATTTTTTTCCTTTGGTAGAAGAAATGGGGACTGGGAGGAGGTAATAACCCCCATTACACAGACTGTAGTTTTCAATAAAGGAATCTCACTCCTGAAAGGGCAAGTCACACTGAATATCCATTTAGTAGGTTACCACACAGATTTTTAATTGTCACAGTTTATTAACATTGCTCATTCAGCTATTCAGTCATGCTCTCCTTGACAGCAGAAGGGCAATTCCACTGGATAGTCTCCATATTCAATGTCCTTGACCATTACTTACTGGAATTTACACAGTGTTGAGTAGTATGTGGTATGTGCAGATCCAGAATAAATAGAGTGAAGTAAGTCAGAAAGAGAAAAACAAATATAGTATGCTAACACACATATATGGAATCTAAAAAAAAAAAAAATGGTTCTGAAGAACCTAGGGGCAGGACAGGAATAAAGATGCAGACGTAGAGAATGGACTTGAGGACACGGGGAGGGGGAAGGGTAAGCTGGGACGAAGTGAGAGAGTGGCATGGACATATATACACTACCAAATGTAAAATAGCTAGTGGGAAGCAGCCGCATAGCACAGGGAGATCAGCTCGGTGCTTTGTGACCACCTAGAGGGGAGGGATCGGGAGGGTGGGAGGAAGGCTCAAGAGGAAGGGGATATGGGGATGTATGCATATGTATAACTGATTCACTTTGTTATAAAGCAGAAACTAACATACCATTGTAAAGCAATTATACTCCAATAAAGATGTTAAAATTAATAAATATATGTTATATATATTCCAAAAAAACAGAATAAACAGTGCCTCTGCCACCAATCAGCTAGCATTCTAGCCTCTTAACTTTAGAGTTGCAGTATGGATGGACTGCTTGTGCTCCCAAAAACAACCTCTCCACCTGTACCTGTATCTCATCTCCTCTCACTTATTTCTCAGCAATGCTCCAATGATTGTCCCTCTCTCTCCTGAATCATCAATTTCTCCTTCTCTGCTGGTTAGCTTCCAACAACCTACAAAGATGCTGCAAATGTTTCCACCTTAAACACTAAAAATTCATTTTGATCCCACATCTTTCCCCAACTGTCATTATATTTCCGCTCTGTTTGATAGAAAAACTAGGAAGGTATGTTGATATTCACCTTCTCCATTTCATTTCCTCCCTTCTCTACTGAACCATCGCCAACCAGGCTGCTCTATCACAGCTGTTAATTACCTACCCATTGCTAAATCCAACAGCCAGTTCTCAATCTTCATTTTCTTTTAGTCCTCAGCAATATTTTATTCAATTGATAATTCCTCCATCTTGAAACACATGCTTCACATGGCATCACTCTTTTGGTTCTCCTCCTTTTCCTCTGGTCACTTTTTCCCAGTCTCTTTGCTGGATTTTTCTCATATCCTGATCTTTTAGTAGTGGTCCTACATAGAGTCATCTGAGTATTTCATGTCTTTACTTACCCTCTCGTCCTTAATGATCCCATTCATTTTTTGCATCATCTATATAATTCTCAAATTTATATATCTAGCCCAGGTTTCTGATTTCTCTATGAAATCCAGAATCTTATAGTCAATCTTTACTTAATACTCGTTTGTCCTCTTGATGTTTGATGAGCATCTCAGAATTAACTGGTCAAAAGTCTAACTCCTTATTCTCAGACCCCAACAAAATTTGACACCTCCCACACACTCTTCTCCAGCTCTGTAAATGATCACTCAATCTTTTTGGCCACACTGGTTCCTCACTTGTTCCTGACCACCCTTTATAGCAATCACACCCCTTCCCTTGAAAATACCTATTCTCCTTCCCAGCTTAATTTTTCTCTTAGGTACTTATCACTGCCTGTCATATAGACACTAGAATGTAAACTTCTGAGGGAAGCAAGTTTGTCTGTTTTGCCCACTGGAACTGTTTTGCCCAGCCTGGAACTCTGCCTATCTTATAGCAGGGACATAAATATCTGTAGAGTGAAAACTATCATTCAAAAATAAATATCCCTCAAGACACAGTTCTTGGAATCCACCATCACTTCTTAACTTCTCATATGATCCTGAGTCCTTCATTTCCTCTCTGCTTCATCCACCCCAGCCACTCAAACCAATGGCCACAACTTGAACCCTGTCATCTCTCAGAAATATACCACCTCAGAAACCTCTAGCATCCTGTCCTCTACTCATAATCTCCTCTTCCTGTAGAGATGTTGTGCCTTCATCCCCTTTACAACTTCTCCCCAGACATGGACCTTCAGTTCCTTGGTCCTCCAAGTGTTACCAGTCGGCCATCCTTCCTGGCCTCACTTCCTTTTTCAGCCTGGCTGCATGGCCATTCCCATGAACAGATCTTAAAACCCAAAAGAACAGTTCAATCCCCTTGCATTACTGAAACTTCTTGTTGTTTTTGGCCTTTAACCAGAGAAGTTTCTGATTCAAAATAATATTCCTCCAAACCTAAGGAGCCCAGCATGAGCTCAGTCTCTAGTTCAGACTGCCTGGGTTCAATTAATATTGGTTTTAACACAATGGGCAAATTTCTGAGCCTCAAAGCCTTTGTTTCCTCACTGAAATAGCAGTTATGTTTATTTCAGAGGCTACCTATGAAGACTAAATGAGCTAATCTAAGAAAAGTGCTTATCACAATAAAGTACTACTATTGTTATTATATCCAAATTGTTGGGCACAGCAAAAGAATATCAAAAAACCACCATACATATTAGGGCACCTACAAAGTGTGGGCCCTCCAGTCTTGCTCAGCAATGTATTTATTGATCCTTAGTTATCTGCCCCTCTCATTTTGTTAACCCTTTTTCCAAATCATCACCCTTCCCTCAAGCACTTGACCTCAAGGAGTACCCATGTATTTCCCCACATTTTCCTCCTCCTTCCGTCTCGAGGACGAAGAATCATCATTTTATTCCAGGACAACTTGTATGTCTTTGCTGTTGACCCACTCTGATCAATTACTCCTTCTCTCTCCTAATCTTCAGTCTCTTCTTCATTACTGATACTATTTCTGCTTATTAAAATAATCAAGCATATCCTTCCTATAGGCTGTTTTTTTAAAATTCCCTTTACTCTGTGATTCCATTTACATACTGTCCTTGTTATCCCATTCTTTTCAGCCAAGCTTCTTGAAAGAGTAGTGGCATATCACGTTATCAATTCTTGATTCCCTACTAAATTTTTAATTCTTTAAACTTATATTTTGAGTGTTTTCCATAAATAATATTCTGAACACATGATTTTAAGGTTACATAAAATTTTCCAAATTTCCATATTGTTTTGAAATTACTATCTCACACAATAGAGATATTTTTTGGTGTAACAAACTACTAATTATTTCCCTTGATAAGGACAGTGGAGTCAGTGATTATAGTTTTTCTAGCCTCATTTTGGTGACTTCTTTTCACTTGAAAATTTTTACTTTTATTTTCTACTTTAATTTCAATGAAATAAGGCCAGCTATTTTCTTTTGCATTTTTCTCACAGTATTATTTCTACCCACTTTAGCTATTTATTGAATATTTGTTTAGTTTAACAAATTAGTTTATAAATAAATGTGGAATCTAGAAAAATGGTACAGATGAACCTATTTGCAAGGCAGGAATATTGACGCAGATGTAGAGAACGGACGTGTGGACACAGAGGGGGAAAGGGAGGGTGGGATGAATTGGGAGATTAGGTTTGTCATAAATACACTACCATGTGTAATACAGATAGCTAGTGGAAAGCTGCGGTATAACACAGGGACCTCAGCTCAGTACTCTGTGATGACCTAGATGGGTGGGATGGGGCGTGGGGGAGGGAGGTCCAAGAGGGAGGGGATAAAGGTACACATATGGCTGATTCACTTCGTTGTATAGCAGAAACTAACACAACATTGTAAAGCAATTATACACCAATTAAAAAAAAAGAAATCCTAATTAGGAAGCCCTTATGAACAGATTCAAATAAAACTTGTGAAGATTTATAATACATTTGGTTTTTGTTTATTTGCAATGCTGTTGTGTGGGACTGTATTTCATTAAACAAAAGAACTCCAAGACAGTCATCATGAAGATTCCTTTTTGGGCAGCTATGGAGTACTAAACCCATCAGTCAATTTAGCCAAGTCAAACTCATCAAGTAGTTAACTGGCACAATGAAAAAAGACTGATTGATTTCCCACCTTTTCAATAAGTTAATTTTTCTCTGCAAAATTTTTCTCTGAAGAGTGCTTTCTGAAGCTTCAGATATTGGCTTCAGACTGTTCATCATTCAACAGTTTCTAAGTTAGAAGTGGAGGCTACAAGAGACTCTTGGCAGGAAGGGAAATTACTTGGAGGAGTGGAGTGTGCCAGTCAATTTGTCACATGCTTTCTCATTAAGGACTTTAGAGATAAGGGTCAGTCTTTGAGCTGGGAACAAATTCTAAATACACACTTTCCTATTAAATGGTTTCACAAAAAGCCATATTCCAAACCATTGCGAACTCTGAAGATAAGGATACACATTGCCAAGTTCCTATCAACTGGGCTGCCATTGTTATTACTGTAATAATGGCTCACACACAAAAGGCATTATCTGATATGCACTGACTCAGTGCATTATCCACCACAAAGGGAAAAACTACAATAATAACAGATGTTGGGAAAATGTAGAAGTCCTTTTCCATCAAATGACTTTTACAATGAGTAATTAAAATTTTATTCAGTCCAATTGATTTAGGTCTGAAGTTTTTTCCTTAACTAAAATGACTGTTCAACATTGTTAAAATTCATTAGATCAAACTTCTGTATATTTCTAAGAAGGAGTCCATGGGAAATGCAAAGATGCACAAATCAGGGCTCCATCCTCAAAGTATTTAATAGTCAATAGGGAAGCTACTTATAAATACCATGATACAATGTAGTAATATGATTGACTTGAGAAGTAGAGAGCAACTTTGTGGATTAGAAGAAGATGGGATCTCTTTCAGCTGAGGAAACCAAGGAAAGCCAAAGACGTCTTACTGGATGGTTAGAACTTCAGGATGGATGGTTTGAACTGCAAGAGGTAAGTGCATTCAAGTGAGAACAACTCTGAGTATAAGGTCCTTTTTGTGCATATTTAGCAGGTGGTGAGTAGACCAATTTTCCTGGAGGACAGATTTGTTTAAATGAGTGGGGAATGAGAATGGAAAGGTAATTTTGGAATATATAAGGTAAAAGAGACTAGGACTAGTGAATTTGTAAAAATCGAAATAAAACTTTATTTTCACACACGTGAAAGACGATTCTCAAACTTGTAGTATGTTCCCAAGCCGATGTAAAACCAAAGTGTTCATAGTCATTCCACAATTTTGTAGCTTTTTCCATTTTGATATTTTTCTGTCTTCCTTTGCCTTTGAGTTAATACTATCACAATTACTTCCTAAACATTTTATGTCCTAGATTCAGGTTATACTCACATGCACACTTCTTTTTTGTTTCTTTGTTTTTAAAATAAGTGTTTCTTTTTAGGCTTGTTTTAGATTTACAGAAAAGTTTGCAAAGATAGTACAGAAAGTTCCCACATACACAGCAACCAGTTTCCTCTAACATTAAGATCTTATATTAGTGTGGTACGTTTGTCACAACAAATGTCACAACTAATACTAACTCATTATTACTAACTGAAGTCCATACATTTTTCAGATTTATTTAGTTTTAACCTAATATAATTTGTCTATTCTAGAATCCCATCCAGGACACCACATTATATTTAGCTGTCATTCCTACTTAGCCTCCTCTATGTTGTGACAGTTTCTCAGACTTCCCTTGTTTTAGATGACTTCAAGGAGTAGTAGTCAGACAGTTTGTACAATAGAATGTCCCTCAATTTATGTCTGTCTGATAGTTTTCTCATGATTAGACTGGGGTTATGAGTTTTGGAAAGAAAGAGCACAGAAGTAAAGTGCCATTTTTATCACATCATATCAAAGGTACACAGTATCCACTATTGACATTAAGCTTGCTCACACGGCTGAGGTAGTGTTTCTCACATTTCCGTACTGTAAAGTTCTTGTTCTTCACCTGTTTTCATACCATATACTTTGGAAGGAAGTCACTATGTTTAGATCACGCTTAAGAGATTGCTGGGAGAGGGGACAGAGTTACGCTTTACCTTTTTAAGAGTAGAGTAGCTACACAAATTATTTGGAATTCTGCAGAGGAGATTTGTCTATTTCTCCTCAATTATTTATTCAATCAAATCTTTAAATCAGAATAGACTCGTGGCTACTCATTTTATATTTTGGATTATAATCCAATACTATTTATTTATTTTGTTGCTCAAATTGTTCCAATTTTAGCCATTTGGGAGCTCTTTTGGTTGGTTCTTGCACCCCTTTGAAATACTCCCATCAGATTTTTTAATAAGCACTTTTTTACTTTTTGGCACTACAATGTGGTCCAAGCTCATCCTGTGTATTCACTGCACCTGCCCTAGACTTAGCCATTTCTCCAAGAAGCCCTGATTCCTTTTACTGGAGAATGTTATTAGAAATCAATATATGGACCCTGGGTGTGCTCATTGCTACTGGGGTGTCATTGCTTCCAGGCCCTCTCAGCAAACAGAGCTTAGAAATATATGTATATATACTAACCCATGTATACACACATATCTATAATTGTTTCTATATTTAGTCACCTGTATTTATATTAAACTAAACATGAGTCCATATTGATGAATCCCCCTATAATCCAGTACTAAATGATTTATTCTAGCTTTCTCCTTCTGCATATCTATAACCTCTTACTCCATCAGTAGCTCCCACAATCCATACATTCATTTACGAGTTTGTTCAGTACTCGTATATATGTATAGGGGCTGTTTTAATTTGCAGCTCCCTAACAACAAATGATGTTGGGCATTTTCTCATACACTTATTTTCCATCTATATATCATCTTAGCTGAGGTGTCTATTCAGATCTTTGCCCATTTTTCCTTGGGTTGTTTGTTTTCTTTTTGTTCAGCTGCTAAAGTTTTTTTGTGTGTGTTCTGGATATGTATGTTCTGGATATTCTGATATTTATCAAATATATGATTTGCAAATACTTTCTCCCAGTCACTTGTCTTTTCTTCTCTTAACAGTGTGTTTTGCAGACTTCACTTGTTTTTAAAACTTTGAGTTTAATAACCCAACACCAGTGAATTCAGCCTTGTTTTTGTACTGGTCTAAGTGTAAAATTACTCTTTGTTCACATCTTTCAATCACCAAATTTTTAAAAGTCTGTTCAGATGGAGCTAGTCTCTTAACAATATCTTTAACTTAGATCGGTTCAAAATTCAGGGAAGTGAGGACTTCATTGTGGAAGACTACAATATTCTGTGATTCCCCAGCCATGTCCCCATTCCTTGCCTCCCACTGCTCATTTGGGAGTACATTAAAGCAGAAAACTTGCTTTTTCTGAGGATCATCTCCAACCACAATTCCATCAAAGAAAAACAAGAAGCCAATGAAGTGAAAAATAATAGATTCCAGGACTTCCCTGGTGGCCCAGTGGTTAAGAACCTGCCTACCAGTGCAGGGAACACAGGTTCGAGCCCTGGTCTGGGAAGATCCCACATGCTGTGGAGCAACTAAGCCCGTGCGCCACAACTACTGAGCCTGCGCTCTAGAGCCTGCAAGCCGCAAGGACTAAAACCCGCGCACCTAGAGCCCGAGCTCTGCAACAAGACAAGCTACTGCAATGAGAAGCCTGCGCACCGCAACGAAGAGTAGCCCCTGCTCACCGCAACTAGAGAAAAGCCCGCGCGCAGCAACCAAGACCCAATGCAGCCAAAAATAATAAATAAATAAATAAATAGATTCCATACCATTTGAAATGATTCCACTAATTTTATGTCGTGGTAAACATCAATTTATTCAGCAGTAGATTTCAATTATGTTTCTAATTTGCAAATGTTGCCCTCCAGTAGATCTCAAATTAGAGGGCTAAGCACTAAGGAAAGGCAAGACAATGACATTGCAATTAGAAATTCTTCTAAAATATTCAGTTAACTATTTGGAAAAGTAGTAAATGGTTCACCTTATTTATTGGTAAAAGGCATATATGAAATTTCATTTAGATTGGATTCATCACTGTGTTTCTTAGACTGGTTATGATCTATTTTTAATTTGGGGGATATCTGGTTATATCTGAATCTGCTTTGGGATGGTTGGGAATTGGATAAGTTTGAAAACTGCCATGGAAAAGTAACTGTTTGACTACTCTAAAAGATACAAAAGTGCCTAATTTTTATTATAATGGGAATTGTTGTTTGCAATAGAACACTAGAAATAAGAAAGTCATTTCTATCATATTCCTAGCATTATGAGATGATACACAAAAGAGGTCCTTCTCTAATCATTTTTTTCCAGATTCCCCTATCACCTTTTGTAACCTCCCTAATCCCAAAGAAATGTGAGAGTCAGACAGACCTGTGTTTACAGTCACAGTCTAATTTAGACAATGTGTAAATCCTTCCCTAAGCCTTCATTTCTACAACTGAAAAGAAATATGGAAAATGCATGCCTTTTAGGGTTATTGTTGAGAGCTAACTGAAATAATAAAGATGAAATTTGTACAGCCCTTAACACAAAGTTAGCTTCTCCTCTTTTGTATGTTGAATTTCTTTCCTTTGAAATATACTCAACATAAGCCTTCTTAGTCCATACAGGATGCCAGAGTCATGAACTTAGCGTTCCTTTTCATTTTTTTGTTAAGAATACCCTACTTCATGCACACAAAATGTCCAGCTGCTCCCTTGCCCACTGTCCATGTGCCCACCCTTGAGGTTAGAGCTCTTTCACCAGGTGCTCCCACCCCCTCAACTGCCCTCTCTACAAGCCCCAGTGCACATGAAGGACAGAACACATTCAGGTCTCATCTGAACGTTCATTTGCGTCATTGTTTCCATGAAGGCAGGGATTGTGTCCCATATACCTCAGATTATCTAACATCTTCACAATAGGTTCTTGGAAAATGTTTAGGAATGAATGAAAGGCAGGAAAGGAGACAGGAAGAGAAAAAGGTAAAGAAGGGAGAAGGAAGGGAAGGTTCCTTCCTAGAAGGTTCCTTCCTAGAAGACAGATATGAAAAGCCTTTTCTCTCTTTTACAAGCACCTACCTGGAGAATAAAGCAGACTCATGTTTCTTGATTAAGTCAGCAGAGATTTTAAGAAATCTGGAGCACATTAGTGTAGTATATGTAGCACACAAGTTCTGTTCTGCTGTCTCTGCTCTACATAAATGCTTCCTCCTCATTTGTCTTGTTATCTCCCTAAGTGAGATTTGAAGGAAAAACTTTGAAGGCTTCAGATTTTTTGAGCCCTCAAATTTCATCTACCACTCCTCGAATCCAAAGATCCTTAGGTTCTTTTACATCCTCCCTTATAAAACCTATAAATGATCTCATAGGCATCACTTATGCATGTGGCTGCAATGAAACAATACGGCCTTCACTCCACCCAGGCAAGTTTGTTTTTGCCAGATCTTTAACTTTCATGAAGTCCTATTGAATAAAATTTAAATGCCAGAGAAAAGTTTTTCAAAGTTGCAGACATTTAGGGACCTTGCTGGAAAACTCCCCCTTGACCCTGAAATCTTATTCTTCCCAAGCCAGTGCTGAAGTTCAGGCATTATGGGGGTTGGTAGATTAGGTAAGATCCCAAAATGGATTTTACCATCAGAAAGCTCAGGGCTTAAAGAGGGCTCTTCAGAATGAAATGGGGCCAAAGGACTATCTATGTGCTGGAGCTACTGGGCATCACGTCTTCAAGAGTCATCTTGTTTCCCACCATGAGGTTCTTGGACCTGAGCCACCTCACCAAAAAAACAAACCTCCTGGAACACCTTGCTTCCTGTATACTCCCTGCCCCTGACCTTCCTTCCTTATTTGACCTCAGTTCCACTGCACTCTGTGATCTCCTTCCCACTCTCTTTTGGCATGTGAAAGGAATTTGTTCTGAAAGTTCCCCTAAGCAAGTAAAACGTCATTAAGACTTTGGAATGCATTTTATTCATTCAAAAAGTATTTGCTGAATATACACCAAAGGCTAGCACTGTGGAACGTGAGAAGAGCTTAGATATAATTCCTGTTTTTGGAATACTTGTATTCACAAAAGATCTTGCAATTAAATGGAGATTTTTTTTTTCATTTAGTAGTTCATTACTCTTCTTGATAAAGGCATTTTCTATTTCCCATGTGTTATTTATGTGGGACAACAAAACAGGATTTTCTCTTTCCTCTATCTTTTGTCAAATGTTTGCTTTGTTCAAAGCTAGTACAATGCCATTTTAGTTAAATCAAATTTGCTTCTATACAATATAACTGTCATGTCAAAGTTATTGTATTATTACAGAAGTTAGTAAACATAAACAAAATGTGTTTTCAGACTAAAATGACATAAAACTCATTTCCATTTTAACTTTCTACTTTCCCTAAGAAAGTATGGATCTCCCAACAAAGCACTACATTTTGAGTGGGGGAACCCTTAATTTTTCCTGCCATATTGCCTGTCTCTCCCTTCCCTATACATAAGCACAGATACATGCCAAAGGCAGACACAGAGGCCTATCTGGAATCAGAGGCAATCCAGTCGTGGACACTTTCACAGGAAACCTCAAGATTCAGGGCCATGTATGTCTTCTGCTCCTTCTCCAGAGATAGTGAGTGATATGGAGATGACACACAGTGTGAAATTCCTAGAAATGGAGAAGCTGGGCATTGCTTAATCATCACACTCTAGATGCCATGGCTTTTTTTCAATGAACTTCTTTCTAGAACATGGAATTGCATGATTGCATTGTGGGAGGGGTACAGTGCTAGGTGTTCACTAGGGTATGTATTATCCTGCTGTTGATGGGTTCACACCAAGTACGTGATGTGATATCCTCCCAATACCAACCTGACCCTTCATGCTAGAGTCTTCTCTAACCCAAAGCTTATGTATTTCAGAAAGCAATTTTTCTATGGGTGTTTGCTATGTAAACATTAAAAAGTACTGAAAACAACTCCCCTTCCCCAGTCTGTAGATCTACATTGTGTTTGAAATAAAACCTAAAAATTTAGTTCAGCAGGATCTTTATTGGATTGGTCAGCATTGTCTAAAATAAATGTTTCTCTTATTAATTTTTCAGCGAACTTGTCAAAACCAAATAAAGGGATTTTCAGTGATCTTCATTCTGTGTATAAACACAGCGCTATTTATTCACCAACGAAAACTGTTTCATGAAAAGCAAATTATTACTGTGCCAACTCATTTTTTCAAAGCTCTCTTTGGGTCCATAAAAGTTTTTGCAGTGCATTTTGTTTTTAGAAAGATGACGACGATTCTTTCCTGCAGGTGATATGGACGTGACCGACTCTGATCTATGTGACCACCAGGAGACATAAAGCACGGTTTGACTGTTCCTAGCCACCTCTAACTCCCATCAATATTGCAACTATAACCAAACATAATCCAATCATTTGGAGTGTGAAGACCCAGAGGATTGTGAAGGGCTCTGTAGGGGGTATGACAGCTCTTCTGATTCTCTCAGATTGACTGGGGAGCTGCCTCATCTTAATGCCTGTAATTTCAACTGAAACGGCTCCAAGAGGAGAGAAATGGGATATTAAGAGGCAGATGACCTTTGAATCTATTTACACCTCTGGGCAAACACAGCAGTGAGGCTGAGAGGAGCTGTGAAGACTATTCTTTAATAGGACTCTTGTGTCACTTGCACTTGCTTAAAAGAGAGGAAGAGCCTCAGGAAAGTTTTCACAAAGTTGGCCTTCTATCTTCCAGACCAACTCTGCCCCCAAACAGACAAACAAAAGATTGTTTACTTGGCTCTGTTTTCTTCCATTTTTCAAGAATAAAATCTTCTTATCCTCTTGCTGTATTATTGTCTCCAGTAATTAGACCCAGTATCTGAGGCCTGTCGAGAGCACTGTACTAGTTAGCCATCAAGTCACTTTGATTAAATTCAATAAATAAGGCAGTAAACATGGTTTATGGCTTATTAAAAGTACAATTGATTGCATACTAAAATATTCAGACCTCTGAATAAATCAACTAGTTAGCAAATTCAATATTTTCAGACAGGGCAAATTTATCCTTTAAGTACACTGCAAAACTAAAAACTCTCTCCTTGAAGTTTTAATATGTTCAGCCTTATGGAATAAGAGCCAAAGACTTAAAGAGGAATTCAGAGGCATTTCTCATTCATGTAAGGCTAACTTATTCCAGTTTAAAATAGCTACATCTTTACTCTTAAAACTTTCTTACAATGAGAGATTCAAAAACCCCATTAACCTATTCCTATGTCTCTTAAAAACAATTAATATATTCTTCTTATTTAACTTGAATCCTTTATCATGTAATTGTCTGTAACCTTTGAAAATGAAGGGAGTTTGAGCCAGGATGAATGAAAATGAAAATGCTGTGTTTCGATTTAGTCCTCTATTTCTGCAGTGTCTGTTCTTTTACATAAAGCCCTCCACCTCTCCACTGGAATGACTCTTGCTAAGGTCACCCATGACCTGATTACTGTCATTCCATACCATAGTTGCTTTTAAAGCCTCATCTGATTTGATGTCACTGCAGAATTTAACCAACTCACCATACCTCCTTACCCAGCTTCCCCGCACCACTCCATATTTGCTTCTCTGATAGCTTCTTCTTATTTCCTACTGCCTCTACTGTCTTCTACTCCTACTGAACTCAGGTGTCAGTCCTGTATTTTCTCTGATTTTCTTAGGTGATCTCACTACCTCCATTGGCTTCATCAGTCAAGTGACATTAACTCTTAGATCAGTACCTTGGACTAATTTCTCTTCTAAGATCCACACAGCCTTCCTGCTACCTATTGGAAGTATGAAAAGCCTAACAACTATCTCACACCTAACGAGTTCATCTTCCCCTCCAAACTCACTATGTCTTGATTAGTGACATCACCTTCCATCTAGATGTCCAAGCCAAGGACCCAGAAGTCACTTTTGGCATCTTCTACTCCCTCACCCTCCACATTAACTGATAAAAGATTACACCTATTCTGCTTCTAAAATGCCTCTCAATATATCGACTCTTCTCTTTCCACTGCCATTGGTGCAGCACAGGCCTTTAGAGTCTCTCACTTGGTCTACTTTAATAGATGATCACCCCATCATCATTCTTATGCTCATTCACACTCATTGCATTTCTGCCTCAGAGATCAGTTAAAAGTAAAAATTCACTTTGCAAAACAAATACAGAACAGAGAAAATCTCTTTGATGGCTCGCTTTTGCCTACAGATACAAATTCAACCAACCTGTTGAGTAGATCAGACTCATTAGACATTCTAGTGGGTCTAAAGAGCATCACATTGGAAGTTAGGAAAATTAGGTTCTCATCCCATGTATAGGTCCATAAAGTTTCTCTCGGGTCCTAAACTTCACCATCTGTAAATGTAAGTGTTGCATTAGATTATTTCTCAGGATCTTTCTATTTCTGGCAACTTTTTCAGGACAGTTAAATATAATAAGATAATGTCAAAAGACCAGTTAAGCTGCTTTAGGATATCATTACAGACAGCTTAATTCTTATTTTAGTTCTATTAATTAACAAGTGTCTATTTGAGGGGGGTCATCTTTTCTGTGTCAGGCAATTAGAGAGACAGATAGGAACAAGAATCAGTTCTGCTCCCTTAGGAATGTTCAATCTAGTTGTGAAAAAAAAATAGTAGATTGAATAAAAGTGGAAAGCACACAGAAATCCATATTATTTAAGTAAATTACTGAATAAAGTAATAAATGAGGATAACAGATAATTCTCTCATGCAGGAGAATTTCAAATTCTTTCATACTTACCCTCAAGGAGGTAGAGCACAGCTCTCCACCCGTTAAGTGTGGGCTATACACAGTGACTTCCTTCCAAAGAGTACAGTATGAAAAGATGAGGCTGAAAAGAGTAAATTTACAGTGGAGAAACCTGACAAACACTATCTCAAACAGATTATCAGGGTCAACATCAAGTGATAAGTCATGTTGACAGTGTGTTGTCATGATGTGATGAAAATGGTACTTAACCTTTGTGGTCTTCCTCTCAGAAGCCCATAACCCTAGACTAATCACAAGTGAAAGAGAAGACAAACCAAAATTGAGGGTCATTCTACAAAATACCTGACAGGTACTCCTCAAAGCCCTCAAGGTCATGAAAAGCAAGGAAAGTCTGAGAAACCATCAGAGTCAAGAGGAGCCTAAGCAGACATGATGAGTGTATGTAATGTGGTATCTTGGGTGGGATTTTAGAACAGAAAAAGGACGTTAGATAAAAACTAAAGACATCTGAATAAAGTATGGACTTTTACTAATATCTATTGCTATCATTTCATTAAGTGTGACAAATGTAACATATTAATGTAAGATATCAATAATAGCAGAAACTGGGTGCTGGTATATGGTCTTTCTGAACTGTCTTCTCAATTTTTCTATAGATCCAAAATGAAAAGCTTATTTTAAAAACAGACTATTCATTCATTCACTCATTCAACAGACATTTATTAAATGCTCACATTGTTCCAGCCACTATGCCAAGCATTGAGAACCCAAAGATGAATAATGCACATGGAAGACCCTACACAATTTAAACTGCTGACTGAGTGCCATGGTAATTCAGAGGAACCTGAAGTTTCTTCTGGCTGGCTGCTGCAGGAGAATGTTGCAGAGGAAGGAGTTGAAACCAGGCTACATCTACTTTACAATATATGGCTGAGTTTTACTCATGCCTACAAGGGAGTGAAATTTCCCTGGGAGCAGAAAAGTAATAAAAATAGAATAATCACCAGAACAATATCTGCACAGATCATGCAAATGGGAAAACAATATCAAGCATCCCTATTGGAACTGCTCAGCAGCTGGGGTATGACTCAGCTGATGAATGATTTGGATCAGTCAGCTGCCTACCTGCAATGCCCAGCACGGAGTCCCTGTGCATAAGTGGCTGGGTTGGTAAGTCAGTCGGCGGAAGTTGAGAGACAGTGTTCCTCATGTCCCCAGTGAAGGCCTTTCAACTCATAATATACCCATAGTATAGTATTGCCTAAATAGTACTACAGAACAAAATCATGTTTGTCACTCTCTCCAAACATGGTGAGGCAATTAGATAAGTATCATGTTTGCAGCTAATGAGAGCAGCTTTGCAAGTGAGGGGCCCACACACTATATGCCCAGGGTTCCTTATTATTAAGTAGAAGATAAGAACCTTATTAAGATGAGATAAGAACCTACTTTTCTTAGCTCCACTGTGATGCTCTCTAGATAAAATCATTTGTTGTATTTCTTCCCCTTTCTTATCAACACCAGCCTGTCCACAACTGATCTCATCCTAGACACTGAGGCAAGATCAGATGTGTGCACAAAAAAGAATTAGTAAAGCTAGGAGGATTTGCCCTCCAGGTACACTGGAATGTCAGAGTTTGAAAATAGGAAGAAGGGCAGACCACGTATGATCAGCCTGAAGAGGTGAGTAAGAGGGTCATCCACCAGCCCAATACACTTGGCTGAGTGTGGGTGAGCTTGGACTCCACAAAGTTTGGCATCAAAATCTAAGTCAATTCAATTTGATGCACAAAGTTTAAAGGTTCAAACATAGGTTCCAAGCAATTTTTGAAGACAGCTGGGATGAAAACATCATCATTCAGTGCAGGGCAAACAGGAGGTGAAGATCATTCACTGAGCTCTGGATTAGGTGATGTTGAGGACAGAGATCAGGCTTCTCACTGAGACAATCACTAGAGAAAGTAAGAGCTCCAACTACGCAAACTAGAGCTGAACCAGGCTTCCAATCCCTGCAGGGGAACTGAGATACTAAACCAAAACCTGAGTCCAGACCAACAAGCCTGGGCTTAAGGAAAGGCTGAGACCCCATGAATTTGTAGCTGTGCGCTTATATCCATCATACTGAACACCAGTCTGAATAAACATATCTAACTTAGACCCTACTCACTACTGGAGAATGAGACTCCCCATGTGAACTTTGGTCTGTTTGGCACCAGACCAGATGCTGGGTAGGGCTGAGCCTAAGCAAAGGAGCTGTCTCTGTCCACAGTTGGGCAGGGCTAGAGAGGTCAGGTTCTGCCAAGCAGGGTCTATAGCCACACAAGAGAAGGGTGGGTACAAAGCAGAAACAGCAGGTTAGATTAGAGAGTTTCTGTGGCCACCCCCACTAAAATTCTTCCTAAGTACCCACTCACATGGAAGGGATCTACATGAAATGTATACAGCAAGATTTGGGCAAACAAAGATATAAGCTAGCTTTCCAAATAATGTGTCCTGGGTCTTTCTTGCTAAAGGACAGGATCATCTTCAAAACATTCATCTTATAAGGAGGGAAGAGGGAAAATTGATCCTCTCATCATATAAAAGGAACTATAGAAAACTGGGATAGGATACATAGTTGCACTCTAATTTTGCATACCTAGCCTTGTTGTTTAGAACACTTGTTTAAAATAAAAATTGCCCTCAAGAAAGAAAGAGATTTTTCCAACCATATATCTTACAGATTGTATCCTGTGTTAAAGTATCAAATAAATCCAAACAATCTGAGGGCTCATTCAGTCCTTTTAAAATCAAGCCAGTCAAATTATTTTTCAGGGTCTCAGAGTGATTTATCCAGGAGGAATATTCTCTTGAGTGAAAGTAAAATGTTCACCCCTGTGTCTAATTAGGTTTTCCAGGGCACCCAGCAGACAGTGGCAAGAGTCATGCTGTGAAAGTGACTCATTTTCTAGCAAGTGAGGTCATGCTGTGAAAGTCACATCATTTTCTAGCAAGTGAGGAGTGTAACTGGCCAACCCAGAGAGTGACCTTGTTCCCACAAGTTCTAAAATCTTCAGCAGACAATATCCATTTTATGCCCTAAAGGGAAATTCCCTGTTATGTATGACTGGGGTGGCTGTGTGATCAAAGGGATGGAGAGGCTGCTGGTAGTGCACAACAAGGATGAGCAAGACATTCCTTCTTCATCAGTCCCCCTGGGTGAGGGGCAATGACGGCAGCTGCCAGCACATGTCCCTTCTACTGAAAGTGCCTGGGAGGTACAGGGGGGACACAGGTGACAGCAGCCTTCACCTCAAAACAGACCAGTTGTGAACTCTGTCCTAAGGTACCCTGGATGAGTCGGTTAGCATCTAAAGTTCTTTCTCTTCTCTTCTTTCACTGTGAAAGACTTTTTTTTTATTAATTCATCTCAAAGATCAAAGATGTGTGTGGTGCTAGTGGGGACACTGAGGATGGCAAATGCCCTACTGCTGATTCCCTCCATCCTACTCCCCAGTGTATAGTCATCAACTGTGTTCACATTTTCCAAAAGGAGTGCTTCCTGTAAAGGGGTTGGAGAGGAATGATTTCCTGAGAGTGGCTAAAATAATTCGAGGCACATGGATTTATCCCAGAAGAACATCTGCTTTACAGATCCTCAAAGTGGTACATAAGAATAGAAAGCTAGAGAGTCTTTTAAAGTAAGCATACAAACTCTCAATTGGATCAAGAAGATGATGAGTCTCAAGCAGCCATAGCTTGGGTGTGGGTGGTTTTTCGTTTGTTTGGTTTGATTTGGTTTTTCCTCAATGGGTCTGGAGAGTAAATATGAAAGCTAATCTATTCTTCAACAAAGGAAACATTTATTGATTTACCTGCTGCTTAAAACATAGTTTTGTAGCTCTCTAGTTACGTGTGAATATTGCATATTTACTTCTCTCCCCTCTGATCTTTAAGAACTAGAGCTCCTCTAAGGGAGAGATTAAGATGTTTCTGATTCTGAGGAATATATGCCAGCTCCCCAGCTAGGGACCCTGAAAGAACACACTAACCATTAGCTCAGTAACAGCATATCCCTCGCAATTGTTGCCTCCCAGAAATTAAAGACTTATATGCCCTGATGAACATACGAAGCCTTGGATTTTATTTCCTTGTACTAGGATTTTTGGATACGGGAAAAACTAACATTTATTTCAAAAGAATGTTTACTTCCAATGTTCACATAACAACTAATAAACATAATAATTTTGACATAAGCAAATATGATTTTTACTTTGAAAGAGGTCTTAAAAACCACAGGAATGAATTAATACAAGTTCTTAGAATATGTAATAGAGCTGCAGATAATATGCATTTTCATAAATTTGTATTACAGCATATCCTTTTTCTTTAACCTATTTATATTCTCATTTCCTCGGTAGTTCACTCTAGAGAGATCAGTTAGCAAATCTCACCTTCTAAAATTAAATTTCCGTTTCCATCTCTTTAAGGGAAGAAGATTGTGAATAATATAGATATTAATTTTCAAATTTGTTGATTTCTAGCAGAATGAGATGCAGAGAGGATCTTAATTTTCACATAATTGATTTTTAAACCACCCATTTCTACAAATAATTCTTCGAGAAAAGATTCATTGCAATTATATGGAAATAATACTGACTCATCAGCATAAAAATACGGTGTATACCATATTTTGCACTCTTACATAAGTGTTATTCTCTTCAAGATAAAAAATTTTAAAACTACAGGTTTAATACACGATTGTAGAGTCAAATAACTATGATCCAATGAACAAAGACTCAGAGCTCTACACTGTGCTTTAGGAGGATGGGTTGTTGATCATGGGGCTTTTTTTCCTAGCCAGAGTTCACATTAAGAAAGTAGCATGAGAAAGGAAGTGTATTCTATTATGAAGAATAATAGGATGCCTCTTGAAATATCATATTTATTCTAAGACATTCGTTTTTGATTTGTGACAATGATGAAAAGTGCTTTGGACGAGGATTCGGGAGAAGTAACTTGATCAAGTATAGGGAAGATCAAATTGGCAATATACGTTAGCCCCTTGTTGAATCCACTTTATGTTTGTACTGCATTTTTCAGCTTGTTAAGGAAAATAACTAAAGAGTGAATTTTATCATTAATCACATATGCAAAACTATGGAATATCTGCTAAAATATTTCAAAAGAATGTACATCTAATCTTCTAAATGCTGATTTGGCGGTGGGGGGGGGTGGAATTTTTGCCCAGTTGGTCTGGAAAACGTAGTGTCCTTCTGCTACTCACTAACTATGTGAAAAAGGCGGGGGGAGATTTGGACGTGGAAGGGAGAGGATCAGGAGAGGGGAGTCTTCCCTGGGTTGCTGTAAGACCAGTCTCCTTTAAAACTGAAAAGCTAATGTTTCTCTTCAATGCATGTAGTGGCCTTTTTTCAATCACCCACATTTAAGCCTGCCCCTCCTCAGTAACCCTCCAAGCTTTAAAACAATGTCTTTTTTCTGATTCTTTCTACCTGTAAGCACTGTTGTGGATTTCCAGTGTAACAATAAACGTTCTGATGTATCTTCTTCCATTAAGAGCTACAAATTGGTTTCTTGGTTCATCAGTGGTAACTAGCTTTAAAAAAAAAAAAAAAAAGGACTCCCTAAATCTAAAGAAATATCACTGGGATTCCAAGCACTATGGAGGTGAGATATGTCTTCATGGAAGTGTTGATGGGGGATGGAGTTTCAGAGGAATATTAGGTTCCACTTTTGGTATTTCCCATACACCCCAAGTAGATGGCAGCCTATTTTACTTACACTCAACACCAACCCTCGATGCCACCTTGCTACCCTGGAACAAGAATTTCCCCCAAAACAACTAGAATTTTCTTTTACCATTTGCTAACTACTTTTTAGGACTTCTGAGGCACACATCCACAGTTAGCTATTTAAGTAACCATAGAGAACAGAATACTAATCTTGTCATAAGAAGAACCAAATTATTCCTATTACCAACTGCATGACCTTGGTGAGTTACTTAAATCCTTCTGAGTCACAGCATTTCCTCCTGTAAAATCCTTAAAATAATACTTACCTCATAGGTTATATGTACTGTAGCATCTGTGAGATGGGAGGTCATTAGGCATATACAATGACCTTGTCTAAAGCAAAGAAGGCAAATCGATTTCAACTTAAGTAACACATCCAGTTAAGCTATAGTGACTAACTGTAATGCCTAGAAGGAGTGCGGGACCATATCCAGGTTCAAACAGGAAAGAATGATCTGGTTGATTAGTGATGTCTATCATGAGAGCCAAGTGCAGCAGTGGAAGTAGGAACAACATATAAATGACTTCCCTGATATAAGGTATTATTTATTACTTAACTTTCAAGAGAACATCTTGGGTGTCATCACTTTCCTCCATGAAGCCTTGACTGATTGAACCTAACCAATCTGCTCCCTTAATTTGAAGGAGAAGTCAGCTCTGTAAGTTTACCCACTCAATGAGAAGTTATTTGAATAAAAATATCAATAAGTGCAAACAGCACTATACATCATTATCCTTCTTATTCTTCAAAGGCAGATAGTCTATCATAAAGCCACACAGATCAAAGACATCCAGCAAAACCCTTTCCTTAAAATGAGAAAAACATTTTAATACTTATATCTGTGGAGTTTTTTGTTATTTATGGGGAGAGGGCAACATCTGACACTCTTTTCCTTTTTTCATAATCAATGTGATTATTTGATTCAAAAGAAAGATTCAAGTGCAGTAATGATGCTATAGAAATAAAGAAGGAAGTTTCAAATTAAAGAAGAATGGAGTGGAAATTGTAAGGAAATGCAGATCAAAGTGATTGGGTTGAGGGGCGAAGAAGGGACAAAAGAAATGGCAGATAAGAGCAGAAAGACCAAAGACAGGGTGAAGAGCAGTTAGAAGGAAGGAAGTCAGAGGAAAGTATGTTTTCATTTATACTACTCCGGAAGGATATTTTAAAAGGAACATGATGTCACTTCCATGTCAGCAGAGCAAAGATATTTCATAAAACATAGCTGTACTCCTTTTACCATCAGGACCAGATTATCGCCCCCCTACAGATTTAATTTTTCTTCTTTCTTTTTTCATTTTTTATTTTTTAGCATGAGTTTCACAGAGAAGTGCTGAAGTGATTTTGTTTAAAAAGAATCATGGCTTACTTAGAACACCCTTAAGAAGATTCCTAGGATAAAAATAAACTAATCCAATCTTACTTTCAAGATATGTGTCTGAAGATATTTACTTCCAACTTAAGTTCAATCTCTGAAATATATGCATCATATAGTGGGGAATCAGTGCCACTTCTGATTTCACACTTTAAAGAACCATAAATCTTTAATTTTTTTAATGAGCATCCAAGCAATGATGACATCCCTGACACAGAAGCAAGGTCACTTTAACATATTGCTTTCCTTCATGAATTTGCAAATCTGAACATAATGCTTTTGGATCTCATTAAAGATACAAAAGGAATTTCCATTTACTTTTATTTTCATCTTCATTTCCATTTCAATATTCCAGCCTTAAATTTATACAGTGATGTATGTCAATTATTTCTCAATAAAACTGGAAAAAAATTGGAATTTTCTTGAATTATAAAATTTTACTTAGAAAAGTATAGATGTGTGATTTCCGTGCACCAAAGAATGGATCCCACCATACTTTGTAAGATTACATCCCCCAAATGGATCTCCATAGAGGAAGCCTTCCAGACGCGATGCATATAGCTTATGTTTGCACACACCCAGACTAAGTCCTCGGTCTGCCTCCCAAAATGTGATCCAATACAGAGCACAGTTCCTTAGAGCATCTTGCAGCCAACTCTGGCCTCAACTAATAACAAGTTTTACTGGGTTAATTCATTTTCTCAGAGTGGGATCTGAGATAACCCATGATATGGATTATGTAATGGGTCTAAAAACATTTATATGAACATACGACTTGTGAAACAATGCACATGTTCATAGTAGGTGAATGCCTGAGGAAACGTGCATCCATTAACTGGAATGCTATGCGGCCATGACAGACTGTATTCAAAAGTGTTTTTAAAGATATAATCATAATAAATGAAAAAGTCAGAATTAAAAATTGCATATATATATATATATATAGTGGCTTGATAACAGATGATTTTTTCTTCTATTTTTCTATTTACTTTCAACATTTGCTTTAATAAGATTATGCTATTTTAATAGAGTATGCTCGTATTTTAAAGTATTTAACAAGAAGGCTGATTTTGTTTATACTTTTCCTCCTAAATTCATCTTTTACTTTTTTTCAAATGAGAGAGGACAAAGGCAAAGCATAGCAGTGGTTAAAAAAAAAAAAAAAAAAAAAAAAAAGGCCAGGAAGCAGAGATTTGAGTTGGGGACCTGGGATTAGGTATGGAAACTACTGTAAAGAGGTAAGAAATCAACAAGGCACAGTTGTAGGTTTATTGTTAGAGGTCAAATTTACAAACTGGTACTGGTCCACTTAGAAAAGGAAAGAAGAACAGAAACCCAGATTTAAAGCCAGAAAAAAGGAGACAGGGATAGGCAGCAATATGCTGACATATCATGGGCCATCTCATGTATAACTACTGGAGTTCCCCATACTCTCTGACTCTGGAGTGAACTAAGCACCACCCAAGACTTATAGCCACAGAGAGGGTTAGCACCATATCCTACCCTCACCTCCCTGAGGAAGGACATCTGGCAGCAGGGCCATGCTACAGTTATTAAAGGATTCAAGTCATGGGACAGCCATACCTGGATCTCATCCCTCACTTTATCATACAGTGGAAGCCTGACTGCTCTCAGCCCTCGCTCAATCCAACTTAGATGTGAGGGTGCCTCCAGGTCAAAGTGGAAGGAATAGAGGAAAGGGCAATTGAACCAAAGTAACAATTACAAAGCACAACAGTTATTTTGACTGTATCTAGAAGCTAGATACAATCTGGGTATGAAGACCAGAAGGGAGTTAACCTTTCTGTAGTGAGTGGTATGGTGGTCCATAACATTAACCTATTCTATTAGTTCATTCCATCAATTTCTTATTCAATATAAATTCTTTGAGGGCCGACTTTGGGCAGAGCACCATCTCAGACACTGAGGATGCAGCAGTGAATAAAAGAGGAAGTTCTCACATTTGTGCAGTTTACAGTCTCAACTGGGAAAGATGATTTTAATAATAATAATAAACTAGATAACTAGAGCATTTCGGGTGTTGATAAGGGTATGAAGACAATAAAATAGGATGGCATGACCAGGAAGTCTACTTCAGACAGTCAGGAAAGTACTCTTTGAAGAGGCTGCATCTGAGCTGAGGCATAATGATATTAAAACCAGCAAAGGGAAGCTATACCTTTAGAGGACAATCTCACATAAAGCCAGAACCTGCAGAAAGCAACACCTTCATGAAAGGAGATAAACTAGGAAAGAAATCTCTGGTGAAGGAGACAGTGAAAACACTTGGCATCTCATCTTGGCTCTGGATGGAGGAGAGGGAGAGGTAGAACCGTCCACCTGGGAATTTATATTTATGAGCCTAAACTCACATGGTTACAGCCAGAATTTATACTACTCACATGGGGGAGGGATGTAGAGCCTAAAAATTAGTTTAGAATGAGTGTTTACTTCTCATAAGCAAATGAAAATCCTCTTTAGAGGAAAACATCTTAAAACTTGTCCTCAAAAGAATTTCCACAAATTATGCTCCATAAAATATGTGCTCATAATTTAAAAAAAGAAACAGACCCAGAAAGACTGCAAATATTGGAAGTATCAAACGTTTAGCCTAAAATAATTATGTTTAATATGGTTATAGAAATAAGAGTATTTGTTTAAATATTAAAAAGAGACAGGAGACTGTGAAAATAATGAGATATACTTGGGTAAGAATTAAATAGAGCTCATAGAAAAAATTTTTTAAAACATTTTAATAATGAAATTAGAAAGTCAACTATTGGATTAAACAGCAGATGAGACACAATTGGGAAAACACATGTAAAAGACTGTTGGACTAAATGCAAAGTACTTGATAAAGTTAGAGGTCTATAGATTATGCATATAAAGCCAGCTGCCCCTGATTACTGCCAATGGAGTGTTAGAGAAAAGAGAGGTGACCCTATCAAGCATTCTCTCAGGGCACAAATTCTCCCTTCAGCCTTCTACTCAGAGACAAGTGTGAGCTCCAAGAAGGAAGGACCCAGTGTAACTTATTCACCAGCGGATCTACAGAATTTGAAATAATCCTTGGTAAGGGCTCAATACACATTTGCTGACTGACTTAATGAATGAATAATGGTGTATCTAATAATAGTTGGTAGAAACACTGCAGTGCTATTTGGAGGTGTTAGTCTAAATCTGGGTCTACACAACTCTAAAGTATCTGAAAAAATAAATACAAAATTCAGTTCATTCGAAAATATTTTGTGCCCAGTGCCAAATGCCCAGATGTTGCCATCTACAGAGAGATTTGGGTTTCTGTACAACATTGGATGGTTGACAATGGTTCTCTCTTAGCATCCTCTTATTTGGATGTTGTGCTGACAAAACCCAAGGAATACTCCCATCTCTACAATCTCTGTTCCATTCTCTATTCTCCCTGAACATTTTGAGATAGTGAATTTAAAACTTTAAAATGCCAGCCAATGAGGTGCTGATGTAGTCTTCAGAATTTCAAAACTCTTTATTAATCCTCGCAGATTATCCCAAGCTTACCTTTAATGCAGTATATCAATTGAGGAAGTGGCAGGGGAAAAGCATAAGTAAATAATTTTCACTGCTAAATCTCTTTCAGCCTGTGTCACATTGCATATCACATGTGTATTCTCCCCTGTCCACAATGACTTTTTTCTGGCTCTCAGGCAGATGTGATTCCATCAATGAAAAAGTCAGCTGAAAAAGCAGCCATTTCATCTACAAGGCAATCTACAAATCCACAGATATTATGCCATCCCCACAAGATCAAATTCAAACTGGGCATTTCATCTACGAGGCCATCTACAAGTTGCGAAACGGACAAAATGATGGCTCCATGCACACGTCTCACTGGGGTCTCTGTGCTGCTCCTTTTAAGCAGGGTCATTTCTGTTCGCAGGAGTGAAACAGATTTTCTAAAACGGATGGAAGCCAAGCAAAACAAGATAATGACTAGAATCTGCCAGTCAGCTATAATCTTTATACCCTGAAAGCCTAATAGAACTATAAAACACAGAGCAATAATCAGAAGTCACATGTGAATGACAAGCTTGTAACTAAATTACTAAAAGGTTAGTATTGCTATAAGCTTTCATCTCCAGCTATAAAAGCCTATGCAAGAAACCTACACAATGTCTCATCCTTTTCTAGATACTATAGGCAGGTCATCTCTCACAAAGTTCCATCATGTGGTATAAGAATGTGTCATTTGAAATATAAATGACTCCATAGGTGCATGCAAAGGTATATACATATTAGAGATAAGTTGACCAGGTAAGCAGATGCATGCCTTATTTCTGACGGCATTTATGCTTGTATTGCAGCAAGTTCTTGAGGCAAATGTCTTCAAAGACTTGAAAATTGCTTAGATGCAATAGATATTGGGTCCTGATAACAAAGGGAATGGTTTATTACTGAACTCTACTGGGCCTAAAATTATGCTGGAAAGAGATACAGATATGTATGAGATTCATAAAGCTGTATTAAGAGAACTCTTTTGTGTAAATCTGAACATCAAGCATGACAAATGTTGAGTCCCAAGGTTGCCAGAAAATAAATTATTATAGACAGAGGACCATGTACAACATGGCAGAGATGCACAAAATTTTCTACAAATACCTTTAACCATGAAGGATTATCTCCATCCCTGACACCTCCTCAACCAGTGCAATATGTTCCACTGGAATTGATACAGTGTTCTAAAATTCCTTAAATCTGCATCAGCACCCTCGAGGTTGGCATGGGTAAGATTCATTTTCTTAAGGTATATAGAGTACTTAGGGAAAGTGCAAAAGGGGGCATGGCTTGGAATTTGGCAGCACGATATTAAAGTAATGGAAAAGGAGGAGCAAATTCTGTCAATCATCTATGTGTTGGATATATTCTAGACAACCCAAACCTCTAGACATTCAGACACTTTTTTTTCATTATGAAGGCAAAAGAGCCAGTCTCTAGTCCTGAATTTGTTATTTTGGAGAGGCATAAACCCAGGGCTAAAGTAAAGCCTGGAATTACATTTCAAAAATCATAGACGAAGAATTTGCAACTATTTTTCTCTACATTAAAAATCGAGGGCTTCCCTGGTGGTGCAGTGGTTGAGAGTCCACCTGCCGATGCAGGGGACAAGGGTTCATGCCCCGGTCCGGGAAGATCCCACATGCGGCGGCTCGGCTGGGCCCGTGAGCCATGGCCGCTGAGCCTGCGCATCCGGAGCCTGTGCTCCACAATGGGAGAGGCCACAACAGTGAAAGGTCTGCGTAACACACACACACACAAAAAAAAATCGTGGCTAGGTTCTAAGCTCATAGAAGTGAGTGAGTTCACTCGGTATATTCTTCACCTCTGAAGAGAAAAAAAGTGACTATTTTAGCATCATCTATAGTTTCATGCTTGAAACATCACCTAAGGTATATTCATGAACCAGAAAAGGCCTTATTACTGTTATACAATTCCATTTTGGCATCTACTCAACCACGAAAGCAGTTTCATTTTTATGCAAAATATGCCAGATGGCATATGCATTTCATGGTGAAAACAAACATGCAGAACTCAATTCTGCTGCAGGCACTTTACTGGAGGGAACATTTGGTCATGTGGTTATATTATCAGCACGTGGTGCTTTAAAAGTAACTGAAGCCCTAAGTTAGGAGATGCCTTTGTTAGTGTTTTGTTTTTGTTTTTTTAAATTTGATTTGGCAAGGGAGGGGTGTAGCTGGGGGAGCTATTGAGAATCACTCTGCTGATAACTGAAACTGCCAACTGGTGGTGATGTCTGAAGTCTGGCCCAAGCAAAGCTTTTAAAGAACTCAGATTGCTATGAAAAAAATTCTGTATCAGCTAATGCAGATAGAAAGAGCTGGAAAAGACACAGCAGATCATCTCAGGATGGAGAATGAAGTCTTGATTATTCAATTAAATCACATAGGATTAAGTGCTGGGAGAGTTCTCTGAATACAGTTATTGAAACAAAAGGAGAGGGAGATTCAAATATAACTTCCTTAAAAGAAAAATAAATGTTAAAATAATGATATTGTGATCTTTACAAGCGGTACCAACATTAATAGTATACAACATGAGGGTCACATATGTATGTGAGAGAAATACACTCTGCAGTGTGAATTCAATTAAAGTGAGCAAATATTGACCACCTGCTACCTTCCTTGCATTATGTTGGGTGAAATGGAAGATACATGACCTCAATTATAATCTTAGTTGAAGGAATCAAATTTTAAATGCATAAAACAGAGCTAAAATTGAACAGTGTATTTCCAAAATGTGAAATAATTGAGGTAATCTTAGCAGCTCTATCCAAATAAGTTGCAACAAATCCTTATGAGACTTGAGGCAAGGCTTGCCTCTCTCACTATCAGCCCCCTTTTGCCAAACCTTGGAATAGGGTCAGAGAGGATCTGGTCTTTGCCCTTAGATCAAAGGTTACCATTCTTTGGAGCTAAACTTTGAGCTTACCTGTCCTGGCTCATCTGTCCTAAATTCATGTCCAATCTGCCCACATCTCTGCCTACTTATTAAGAACTCAATGTGCCTTACCAGTTGCACATTCCCTTGCTTGTGCCTTACCAGTTGCACATTCCCTGTAGAGGACTATTGTTTCAAATTGTCACTAGTCATTCCCACACTGTGAAAACAGGATTCAGGTCCCACCCTATGAGTAAGGGAGCCCAAGAGCACCTGGAGCTTCAAAGAGCTGGGAAGATGGACCATAAATAAGAAAAAGGAGGATGCAATAAAGAGGATACGGCAACTGAAAACAAACATCACTCAGATCCTCGTTGCCCAGGGCAGTCTTCTACTCTGTCCCAACAACTATTCAAGAACCTACTGAGTAAATCACCAGTGAGGAAATATCTTAGCCCCAGAACCACCTGGCTGAAAAGAACTTTAGAGATCATCTGGCTATTTTGATTTTTTATAGTCAAGAGAAACTCACTCAAAGATGTGAGCTTGAGTCCCAGGTGGTCTTCCTAATCTCACGTGATGCTTCCTGGGACAGGCCTGTGCTGAAAGCTGTGGGGGATGCCTTTCCTGAGGGAGAAAAGAAAGAAAAAAGGTAAACGTGGCAGCTCTGCTAATGAATCAGTTCTCTTTTTTCCTGGCTTTTTATTAATCCCACATTTGGTACAAGTACAATATTGGCTAATTTTCTAATGGGACACATGTGAACATCTCCTAAACTAGCTTGTAGCCTTTCAACAGGGCCAGGACAAGGTGAGGCAGGAGAGACGCCTGACACAATCCTGAGAGTGTCTCCTTGCATTTTGCACCCTCACTGCCTCACTCATCTCACTTTAGACCCAGCCCTGCATTTCAACAACTCTAACAACGTTGACTGTGTTGCCTGATTTATTTATAATACAGGTCAAGATAGAGAATCAGGGAGCCTGTTATTCAGATAATGAGCCAAAAAAAATAGACACTTATAAAATGAATGGCTAACTGAATTCATGATATTTTCCTGCATAATGATTACATTAGCAAAACAGAGATGGAGCACCTATAACTATGAAATACATATAACGTTAGTGTGTTAAAGGATTCCAAACCCAAAATAATCACAATATCTTCAGCAGACTGATTTTAGTTATGTCCAGACATCAAGATCTCTCCTATGGGTGTTTTTTGTTGGGGGGGGGGGGCGGTTGGCTACGTTGGGTCTTCGTTGCTGCACGCGGGCTTTCTCTAGTTGCAGCGAGCAGGGGCTACTCTTCGTTGCAGTGCATGGACTTCTCATTGAGGTAGCTTCCCTTGTTGCAGACCATGGGCTCTAGGTGCACGGGCTTCGGTAGTTGTGGTGTGCGGGCTCAGTAGCTGTGACTCACGGGCTCAGTAGTTGTGGCTCGTGGGCTCTAGAGTGCAGGCTCAGCAGTTGTTGCGCATGGGTTTAGTTGCTCTGCGGCATGTGGGATCTTCCCAGACCAGGGCTCAAACCCATGTCCCCTGAATTGGCAGGTGGATTCTTAACCACTGCACTACCAGGGAAGTCCCCTCTCCTATGGGTTTTTAATTTAATTCAAAATACAATTTGCTCTCTGAGTTACAGAAGTTGTAATTGTCTTAAAAAAGAGAAAAGCTGCTCAGTGTTATTGCCACATGACAAATGGAGGAGTGTAATAAGTAAGTGGGAGAACTGGCATAAGTGAGTAGGACACGTCACATATGATGTTCACTAGAACATGCAGTTTTTCAGCTTCTGAAATATAGACTAGATTAAAATGCAACTTCTCTTTTGCATAAACAATGGTGTTTATATTAGGGCACTTAACTCTGCCAGCACCAAGGGCTGATCAATGGTACCCATCTTATGTTACAATGAAATGATGCTCAGGCTGAGACTGTCGGGTCTAATGCTTGGCATAGTAAGTACAACCCATCTGATGAACAATTCTGAGTCTCTCAAGAGCTTGCGTGACTATGAGAAGTCAGAGAGGACAGTAACAGTGAGAAGTCAGAACTTACTTTATTGCACTATTGAAAACCCAAGGCAAACCCAAACCAGCTTAAACATCAAAGAGAAGATGGTTGGCTCAAGAAATCCAACTTACAGTTGAATCATCAAAAAAACAAAAGGTCAAGGATGTAAATGAGCCTCAGGAAGAACTAGGGCTAGGACACAGGTGATGAATCTTTCTCTCTCGCGCTCTCTCTCTCCCTCCCTCCCTTTCTCTTTCTCCCTTTTCTTTGTGCTCTTCTCATTCTGGATTCCTTCTCTCCCCCACAGACCACCTTTCTCCAAATAGTAAGAAATTTAGCCAGGAGAACAGGGTCAGGTGAGAAAATGACTGCCCCTGAAACAGCCATATGGAATCTCATGGAGAAGAGAGTAGACAAGAGAGGGGGTTGCTCCATACACAAAAATAAACTCAAAATGGATTACAGACCTATATGTAAGACTAGACACTATAAAACTCTTAGAGGAAAACATAGGAAGAACACTCTTTGACATAAATCACAGCAAGATCTTTTTTGATCCACCTCCTACAGTAATGGAAATAAAAACAAAAATAAGCAAATGGGACCTAATGAAACTTAAAAGTTTTTGCAAAGCAAAGGAAACTACAAACAAGACGAAAAGACAACCCTCAGAATGGGAATGGGCAGAAGACGTAAATAGACATTTCTCCAAAGAAGACATACAGATGGCCAAGAAGCACATGAAAAGCTGCTCAACATCACTAATTATTAGAGAAATGCAAATCAAAGCTACAATGAGGTATCACCTCACACCAGTTAGAATGGGCATCATCAGAAAAATCTACAAACAACAAATGCTGGAGAGGGTGTGGAGAAAAGGGAACCCTCTTGCACTATTGGTGGAAAAGTAAATTGATACAGCCACCATGGAGAACAGTATGGAAGTTCCTTAAAAAAATAAAAATAGAATTACCATATGACCCAGCAATCCCACTACTGGGCATATACCCAGAGAAAACCATAATTCAAAAAGAGACATGCACCCCAATGTTCATTGCAGCACTATTTACAATAGCTAGGTCATGGAAGCAACCTAAATGCCCATCAACAGATGAATGGATAAAGAAAATGTGACACATATATACAATGGAATATTACTCAGCCATAAAAAGGAACGAAATTGGGTCATTTGTAGAGATGTGGATGGATCTAGAGACTGTCATACAGAGTGAAGTAAGTCAGAAAGAGAAAAACAAATATCGTATATTAATGCATATATGTGGAACCTAGAAAAATGGTACAGATGAACCGGTTTGCAGGGCAGAAATAGAGACACAGATGTAGAGAAAAACATATGGACACGAAGGGGGGAAGGTGGCGGGGGGAGTGGTGGTGGTGGTGGGATGAATTGGGAGATTGGTATTGACATGTATACACTAATATGTATAAAATGGATAACTAATAAGAACCTGCTGTATAAAAAATAAATAAAATAAAATTTAAATGATAAAACAGACACAATGCACAGTCAGGCAGATTAATTAAATATGTGAAACAATAAAAAAAAAAAAGAGAGGGGGTTGCCGAAAAGACAATTCCATAGATGTCCTTTCAGCATTCACTCTAAAAGTCACCTAGTACCAAGGACCGCTTTACCCCTTAAAGAGGAGGACAACCCCAACAGATGTGTATTAAAGACAAAGCATTTCCTTATTTTATGTAATTTAAAAGTTAAAAGGAAAAGAATGAGGACATTTGAACCACTTTTAGAGACAACACAACACACCTGTGTTTATATGGCCTTTCTTGACTTGGTGAGCCTCACTTTATCTTGTCAGGAGGGTAAAGCAGGAACAGGGACAGGTTGGGTCACTGATCTCTGCTTGGCCACAATTCTGGAAAGATAGACTAGGAGAGAGAGTATGGAGCCCCCTTGGTCACACCATCCAAAGAAGTGTCATTCATGCTTCAAGAACCAGTACAGGAATCAGCATTTGAGATAGTCTTGTGCTGTTGTTGTTGTTTCTGTTGTTTTGTTTTGAGAAGTGAAAGAGCAGAAGAGACCTATTGTGTGGATCTCAACGTAATGAAATTTCCTAGAACAGTGTTCAACAGATACTTCCTGCCCTCATTTGAAGAAGTTTCCTGACCTGCAGGAGTTTGTATCAGTCAGCAATTCTCCGAAAAGGTGGAAGAGAAAAGTTGACTCTATTTTCCTGATTGTAGTAATAATAGCAATAATAATAAAACAGCCATAGCAACATCAAAACAAGTATTATTACTTTTATATAAAAACAGCTTAACATTTGTTAAGAGTTTGCAACAGACAGGTACAGCTCTAGAAGTTTTATGTGCGTACGGTCACTCCACTTTCATTATAAAATAATGATGAGAATCCAGTTTCCAAATGAGGTATGTATTCTTAAGACCCTTAAAATCCAGCAAGGCTCATTTACTAAAATTAAGTATGCCAATTAACCCAACAGTTGGACAGGTGATAGATGTTTAAAATCTGGTATTTAAACAAATGAGACTCTCTATACTAGATCACAACTCCTAGAAACTCTATTACCAAATGTTGTCATTGGAAAGAAGGCAAGTATTTCTTTGCTCTCTCAAAAACTTTAGGGATTTCTGGAGTGGTAGTGATAGTCGAGTGGTAGCAACTTATAGGAATAAATTCATCAATTTTGTCATGAGGTATTCTTGACAAATGCACCAGTCTGTAGCTAATAGCACATAAAATGAAAAAAAAAATGCTGCGTTAAAAAAAAATGCTGAGTTAAAAAAAAATGCTGAGTTATTGATAGATTCCCATAGAATCTATCAATACTTTTTGATAAAGAGAGTAAGTTCTCTTTGCATTCCTTTCCAATCTGGAAAATGGGTCTTGCCCTGTTGGGTCCTTTATGGATTTAAAAACTTAATTCAATAATACTTATTTTGCCTCTATATGGATATATCCCCTTAATGACATGACCAAATAAATGCTTCATCTAAATTTGACTACACTTTGCCTGTAGCTCTTAAGATTTTCCCCCCTGAATTAATAAAACATACAAAATGCAGATGGTAGCATATGGTACCTTCCATGGGAACATTTCATGTAAATTATTGAGAATTCTGCAATCTGATTCCACTTTAATGAATACATGAAAAGTACCTCTTACATTATAAATGTGTAACTAGCCAGATTAACTATTTTCATATGCTTTGCTGATTTTTCCAATACCTTCAGGAGTTATAATAAATATTTTATGTTTAATCAAAGGATATGATACATGCTATTTATCGTCTATTAAGCATCAGCTTAAATATTTCTAAAATATCAATGGGAGTGACAATCTACATCCAGCTACTGCAAACAGCCTGACCTGATGTTTAATACATTCCAGTGCCATTGCACATTCACAGAACTTATTAATCAAACCATCCATTAAGACATCATCCCCTAAATCTCAAGATTGACCAATACATAGGAAAGAGGGGAATGTAAATTATACAAACCTCCTGGGGGACAATTTGAAAATATTCATTAACATCCTTAAAATTGTTTACAACTTTTTGACCTAGAAATTCTACTTCTGGGAATTCATCTTAAGGAAGCAAATAAATATGTGGAAGAATTTATGTTTATCACAGCGTGATTTATATCAGTATAGTTAGCATGCCCCAGCTTATGATTTTATAATAAGGTAAAATATTCACTAAATACTCAATGGCAATCATATGCCATTTTGTCTTCAGTTGCCTAAGCCAGAAATAAGCTGACCTCAGATTTTCATTCTATTATTTCTGAGGAAAGAAAAAAAACTTTTATCTGGGAAAATATTCTTGTACACTTTAAAAGAGAAGGCAGGTTATAAAGTCCTATGTATGTACAGGATAATGCCATTCAGTGCATGGGGGGGGAAACTGTCTGTCTGTCTGTCTCTCTCTCTCTCTCTTTCTCTCTCTCTCTCTCTCTCTCTCTCTCTATATATATACACCAAAATGTTGACAGTGGTTACCACTGGATGGTTAGATTGCAAATGATTTTTATTTTCTTTTTAACACTTATTCTGCAATTTCCATTTCCAACACAAGTGATTATTTTTATTTTCTAACCAATTGATACAGTACATATTATAATAGCTATCAAGGTCCTAAGCATGGGTGCCGCTCAGCCTCCCACTGATGATTATCACCTCCTCCTCCAGAATATTCTCGCTTCTAAGGGCTCAGTTTTCTGCTTGCCTATGAAAGTTCCTGGGAAGCCTCTGACACCAGCTTCTTGTGCTGTGCAAAGACCCTCAGTTGCAATATTGTGACATGCTCACAAATTCCACTCACATCCCTCCTACTCGTTCATTTTATGAATGAAAACACAGATGAGATTGCTGGCAAAGGTCACAAAGGCATATCATCTAAGGTGGAATTTGCACGTGTATCATTTAGTTACCGAGCCTGTTCATTCAGGAGTCCAAATTTGCAGATTCCATTTCTCTCCATAGTGGAAAGCTCCACAAATCAAAAATGGAGGCTTTGAAAGGACTGGGGTCAGGACAATCCCATATATCTAGTATCCTACCCAGCATATCTACCTGTATGTACAAGGAGCAGCTCAAACTAACTTTGTAGAAACTCTTCCAATAGCACCCTATTGCCTATTGAATCATGTTCAGACCCCTTACTCTGGCATTTCAGATCTTCTGTGCTCTGTCCTCAAAACTACTTCTGCCCATATTGCTTTCTATTTCCAGACATATAATTTCCTTTTTATCCAAACATTTTCATTCACAATAATTTAAATGTATAATGTGTTTTTCAATTTTTATGCATTTGCTTATGCTGTTCCCTGTTCCCTTTATACTTAAAATTCCCTGCTCTGTATGGATTATGCCTACCCATCAAATAGTGCATCTTAATTTTCCCTGCATCTATATCAGACCGACTAGCCTAACGTAACTTCTGGTTCTGCCCTAACCCAGACCGGGGAAAGCAATACATTGCCTAAATTCTTTTTAAACTTTTCAAGTTTTAAAATACGTTTCCTCATTTGCTAGAAAAGCAATGCTTGCATATTAATACTGACATTATACTAACAGAAACAAACATTTGAGTGTAAACTGTGCTATAACATAAATAGATTCCAAGACAGAAAAGATAGGATTTGAGAAGGGAGAATGGGCAAGTAAATTCTCCTGTCTACTTAATTACAGAACACTCATGTAAAATTTCCTTTTGCCTGCCTCCATTAATATAGCAATGATTTTCATGCCACTTTAACAGGGTAATTTCATCAACTTGGTAAAGCAAAAAGAAAAATAAAATATCATTAATCCCTCTGATTTGATTTCTCTCTGCTTTCATTTTTAGCTTATTAGATTTTATGCATTTCTAAGGGCTACCAAAATATAATGGTATAAAAATATAAACAAACCAATCAGAGAAAGGCAGGTTGTGGTCAGATGATGAGTGTCATGCTATGAAGTTCACAATGTATCCTACAGGCAAAGGGGATTCTCGTGAGTATTTCAGGCAGGAGACTAACATTATCATATTTGTTTCTTAGAAAGTTACCTGGTCAATAAAGGAAGATGGATTAGTATTGAAAGAGGGGTGAGGTATAAGGAGCTATGGCAACAATCAGACAAATACTGAACTAAGATATTGAGATGCTGGGAACAAAGGGGTAAAGATGGAGACTAGAGGTCAGATTGTAAAGTGGTTTTGAAAGGCAGCATGTTGATTGCTTGAATTTAGGGAGTGATGCCCTGTGTATATTGTAAGAAACTAGATTTCAAGGAATCTTTTTGAAAGCAAACATTTATTAGAATTTTTCATGGTGTGTGTCTGTTACCGCATATGGAAAAGCAGTAGATACAAACCACAGCTAGATCATGAGCCCTACAAATTGTTCCCTTGACTCTGAATCTGCCCGTCTGTGAGTCTGAAATAATGAAGAAGCAAAAACAAAGTCTCCTCCAGACAGAAAAAATTGGTAGAAATTTTTTCCTAATAGAAACAATATCAATACACAAAAAGAGGAAAATATAGAGCAGAGAGTTAAGTATGTAGTTAAATCCAAATGCCTGATGTTGAGTTGCTAAAATAGCGGAGAGTCACTGGAATTTATCCTGAAAGGAAGCTTTCGGAGTGTTTGTCAGTTCCTCCAATAGCAGTTTATCACAACATAGGCCAACAGATCGCACCATTATTTTAACATTAACGTATCCACAGCTCCAGACTCAGGTGCTGCAAAGAGTCCAAAGTCTATAGATGTGGTAAACAGGTTTGGCTTCCCAGGTTTTCTCAGCCTTGCAGATTAGCTACCAGGCCTTTGATTCAGTCTCAGGACGTGCAGAGGAGAGGAAAAGGAATTGCCAGAGCTGGTTTCTTGGTAAGCCCCTTTCTGCACAAATAAGATAGTAATTGTCAAAAAATTGAAGGCTGGGCACTTTAATTTTCTACCATCTGTAATCGTGTGCAAGCTGTGGCAAAGCCAGAAATGAAATCAAGGTACTAAGGCATCGAATATGTCATTTCTTATGTCATTTTTTTAGACTATGGATCTGGAGAAAATAAGCTGTTTGCAACAGGGTAATTTAGTTATATGATGCACTCATGCAAAATCCCATTTTAAGTGACAGGGCATCATTATGGAGTAACCACATGATATGGATAGGGGCTGGCACAGATTCTAGTGAACAGCCACACTCCTTTATTTGAGCTGTTACATCATGAATCAGAATGGACCAAAATGAAGATGTACCCTCTTTAAGAGTAGAAACTCCACGCTGACATGGGAGCAGAGAGCTGCTCAGGCAAGCTGACAGTTTCTGCAGGACATGATGGGGCCATCAAGTTTCCACTAGAGAATTTCTGATGGAACAAAATATATCTAGAACAATAACTAAACAAATATTCCCCCCAATAATGCCTTTAAAACATATGAAAGTTCTATAGAATAATCGTTAAGTCTAGAGACACAGGAAAAGTTTATGTGGGTTAGCAAAATTATGCAAGATATATATATAGTGCAGTTTAAATGTTTATCTAATAATGAGTAAGCCTAGTGCATTGGGTCAAACATACATAAAAAGGATAGGTAGAACTACTCTAGGCTCAAACTGGACCTGGAAAATTACCTGTTCAATGTTATTAGTAACTCCAATTATTTAAGGAAGAAATTCTAAGCACATAGTTTCTCAGGGAAGCGGCAAGAGCCAGCGGAATAAACACACGCTTAAGAGACAGATGCAAGTTCAAATCCTGCCTTTACCACTTAGCAGCAATGTGACTTCACTGGTTGTAAATTTTGGGTAATACTACTGGCTTCATTGGCTAGAGTAAAGGTAACAGGTGAAAAACACCTGACATAATTCATGCTAACTTATGTCTCCCTTCCTCCCCCTTTTCCCTCTGAAGTCAAGGCTCTTTCAGCCTCCAAAGGGATCAATTATGGCAGCCGTTAGTCCTGGGCACAGCTATGTTATCAGGCATTCCACACTGTTCCTTGTTCATTTCATTCAAGCCACCTACATTGCTTCCTTCCATTTTCTGACTCTTTAGAGACAAATTTATGTGTCTGCCTGGAATACAAATGGCTTGAGTCATGCTTGTGTCCTGGTCCTGACAACTAAGATAAAAGTTTCATGGAGAAGTGGGTTGTTCTCAAGCAACAGCACAGAAAATACAACTCCTTAAATTGGTTTAATTTTACCATTTTCAAAAATTGTTGAAAATACTTCCTCCTCTGTTTCATTTCTTAAAGGCTTGATAAAACAAAAACCTCTTGTTAGTCTCTTAATCCATAATTGCACAGAAGAAATCTACATGGATTTCTTTAGGATATGTTTTGGCTACTGAGCTCTACAATGATTTCATAAATATATTAGGCATGAAAGAAATATCAATGGTGGACTCTCCCAGAGAGAAGCAAAGTTCTGCTCACCTCTGCAGTCTGCACTCCAATATGATACTAAGGTTATGCCTGATTTGGGGAAATGAAAACAACCACACTCAGGCACAAGGCACAAAGGAAGGGTTATCTCCCTCCCCAGTTCCTCCTCCCACAAATTCCTGATACCTAGGGGGCCCAGGAGATGGCAGACAGGTGATCAGGGAGCTCTTTGCTCAAGTGCTCATTGAGGCCGCTTCATCCTATAACTGAGATCTCCTCCTTTACTGGCACAGAGAGTGTTTATCTCAGCCTCAGCTAAATAAAAAAGAGCTTCATTTTATCTAGTTAACTCTTCTGGTCCCCTGATTCTGCAGGAGGGAAGCGAAAGGAAAATTTTCTCCCTTTCTTGGTCACAGATGTTAACAATAAAAGAAACAATAAATTAATAGACTCTGTTAGATATGCTTCCTGAGATTAAATGTGAACATGGTGAGTGTATTTGTTCTTTGCTCCAAGGTGGTTTCTTCCTCCTATATTTTGAATACTGGAACAGAATAATAGAGTATGCTCACAACTTGTGTTCATGGCTCTGATGAAGGTATATCACAAAAGGAGGAAAATTTACTTCCACAGTTCAAAGTATAAGACAAAAGTGTCTGTACAAGGGGAGAAGTACAGGTGAAAGGAGAGGAAGAAAGGAAGTCATAGCATATGAAACATTGCAAATGCCCAACAAATATTAACTGACTCTGTCGTCATTGTCGTGGTCATTGTTGGACTGTCATCATTTCCAAGGGCAAATACTGGATAAACTGGATGGGTGGAAGTCAAAACAAAATGGATAGAGAAGATAAATAAACAAATGTAAGGAATGATTTTTAGAAAAATTTAAAAAGGTAGAGAAGGAATAAACAAGTAAGGGAACATAAAGAAATAGAAATTAGGAATCCTTTGGAACTTTATTAGATAGGTATATATAGATCGCTGTGTACTTAAAGTGCTTTAGAAGAACGTGTACTGCATAAATAAGAGGTTTTTCTTTTTTTGTTTTTTCCTAAAAGGACCGAAAACACAGAAAATTCACAGGGTGCATGAAAATTCAGCCTATCATTCTAAATGGACCTCTCCCAGGACGACTTTCTCATTTTTTTCTGAGCTGTACAAAACACATTTAAGTATAGGATTTCAAGTATGTTGACTTTTAAAAAAGAATGTTACTTCAAGAGTTCTTCAGGGACAAGAAACAGAACGTGGGTGCTTTCTATCTTCTTCTGAACACTCTTCTTTCACTATCACAAATATATGGTGCCCATTTTTCAGATGCTACAGTTTCATACACATTGTAGCTGACATCTAGAAGAGAATCAAACACTTTAAGAGTCTTTTCTGAGGCTTTGGTTGACAGTCTAACTGTGAAACATTCCAACAACATCTTAGGTTTCTCAGAATTTATTCATAATTGTCCATGCCTAATATTTTTAACTACAATCCTATAAAGTGTCAACAACTGTATGAAATTGAGCCTTTAGTTTCAATTGCCAGATCAGCCCTCCATTTTCTCCCACCAAATGCCTCAGTCCCACTGTCATGTTAATAGTAGGCCTTGAGTTTGTAGGGACCATTTCAACACATATTTGAAATTCACCCAGTTATGGAATGCCAAGAGTGTCTTACTGTCCAAGGTGTACCCACCATTTCACTGAACCATTTTCAAACAACTTCAAGGTTATTGTCAGCTAGTGTGCTGCTTATTGTTCAGTAAATTAGTTCTTTCTTATACATGAATCAATTCAACTCCCTAAATAGACGGGAAGGTCCATACTTGTTCATCTGCTGGCTTCTAGTGAGAAAACAGACACACATCATTGGCAGATTGGCACACTGGTGAATTTAATTGTGGCCACAATACAGGTCCAGGTCATTCATGTGGATAATGCCTCACTACATGCTAAAGAGTCATTATCTGTTTGGAGAACGAAACCCACCAACTCACTAAAGCTTCATTATTAATGTACTGACAGTGTTCCAGACCACGTGGTATGTATTTTATTCTCAGAAACAGCACAAGGAAGCAAGTAGTATCACTTGGCACAATTTGCAGATGAGGAAACTGTTGCTGAGAGACTGAAGGCATTTCAAAGCCCACACAGCCAGTTGGTGGCAGTCACATTGAATCCAGGTCTTTTTGTTTCCAGAGCCATGCTCAGAAATACTCTTCACTGACTTAGTGCACATAAGCATACCTGCAAGGCTTGTTGAAGCCACAGAATCCCACTCACAGAGATTCCAATTCTGATCTAGAAAGTCTGGAATGAGGCTCAGATCTCCACATATCAAAAAGCAACCCCTCTCCAGGTGATTCTAATGTGGGTGGTCTGCGGATCACCCTTTAGGAGAAGCACAGGAATCCTTGCAGTGTCTCCCTGGTTCTGCTCTGTGGCCTACTGCACATTTTAAAGATGATAGCAGCAGTATCACCGACACATGCTCCTTTCTTTCCATATTCCCACCAGGAGGGTGGAATTTATTTCTCTATCCTCTTGAATCTAGTAGGCTTTGTGTCTGCTTTAACCAGTAGAATACAGAACTGACTCTGAGCCATGTGCAGGTATAACCCTTAAGTAGGAATTATTTGCTTCCTGCCTCTTTAAACCAAGAGACTGCCCTGACATCACCATGCTGTAAGAAGTCCAAGTCACGTGGAAAGACTCTGAAGGATGAGACACCATGTAGTGAAAGAGAGAGACAGAAAGAAGTTGAGAATGAGAGAGAGTTGCTAAGGCACACGAGACATGAGTGAAGATGCCACCTTGGAAGTGGAGCCTCCAGCCCCTGCCACCCTAGTGGACAACACACTCTGCAGAGATAAACCATATAGCAGAGTCCTTCCTGAATTCCTGACCCACAAAGTCATGAGCAAAATAAATGTTTATGTCAAGCCCTAAGTTTTGGACTCATTTGTTACAGAGTAGTAGAAAACTGAAATATACTACCATACAAAATTATAATTATATATATAATTATAAAATTATATATATAAAATAAAGCATTGAAACCCTTATGCAGAAAGGAGTTCTAACCAAAACTCAATGTGATTGAGTAAAATTTCTTTTCCTGTAACTATCTGAGAATTTTCTTGAATTCTCATTTTTACTTTGAATGTGTAAACATGGCCATACCATTCTTATTCTGTGGGAAAATTTTTATTATTGTTTACATATTTTAAACTTTAAAATATTTTATATAGTGAAATTATTGATACATTTTCTTTAATTTTGTATTTCCCCTTACCTTTATTTTATTTTCCAGCTTTATTGAGGTATACGTGACAAATAAAAATTGTATATATTTAAGATATACAATGTGATGTTCTAATGTATGTATATATTGTGAAATGATTACCACAATCAAGTTATTAACACATGCATCACCTCACAAAGTTATCATTTTTATGTGTGTGATGTGAGAATACTTAAGATCTACCCTCTTAGCAAATTTCAAGTATACAATACAGTATTATTAGTTACCATGCTGTACGTTAGATCTTCCTTACATTTAGAACAACTCCCAAATTGTGCTGTCTTCTGCAAAAGCAATGTGAAGAAAGGCACACACAAAGATCTACATTCCACTTTTTTGCACCTGATTCACCTGTTCAGAGATAAAAGTCAGTCTGGGTTATTCACTGGATTTGTATGTGTTCTTCCTCTAGAGAGCCAAATTGGGACTGAAAGGCTTCATTTTCATAAGTTCCCAGATGAACACAAATCCAGAGTGAAATTTAACAGACTTTTAACTTGCATAAGCAACTGTTAAGTTTTCAGAACTATCCACTTCTGTGCTGGAGATATAATGGCATTTTATCCTTTTAACCTCATGACTAGACACTCTGCACAGAAAATCCTGTTTTGATCATGAAAATTGATGCATATACCAAATCATTGAATAACTACACTCATTCCCATCTGCTAAGAAGACACGGTACCACATAAGGTGCCTGGCCAGGACTTTTGAGGCATAACAATCAACCGAAGATGGGATCAAACATAAACCATGCTGATTGCAACAATGGTTCTGCCCAGTCTGACTTTCTGTTTAGCTCTGGGAAAAATGCTTCAATGGAAAACTTTATGGCCATCATATGTGAACATAATCAATTATAAAAGCTTAGTGTTTTGGACAACCTGATGGAAGCTGTATCTAACTTTCCTAAAATTGCTCACCATGTGCTAAAGACCTTCCTCTTCACTCTCAGGGCCACCTTACTATCATCAAACTTGGAACACAATCTTTCTTTCAACATAAATTGGAGTTCTGCTTCATCCTAACCCACAAATGTCCCCTACATGGCTTTTTTGTTGCTGTTGTTTATTCTTGAGTTTTTTACAGAATCTGTGTCAAACCCATCTCACATCCCTCAAATATTCATCTCTACTTTCTGTCCGACTCCCTCATCCAGTCTCATGGTTTAGCAATAGGCTGTAAGTGATTACCTCTCTCCAGAATTCAGACTCAGATACCCAACTATCTGTGGGGTACCTCCACCTGGACACCTAAGTCTTAACACATCAAACTGAATTAACTATCTTCAGCCCACCGTTTTCCCATTTTAATGAATGGCAATATCACCCATCCACTTCCGCAAATCCACTCCCTTGCTCCAATCTAGTTACCAAGTCTCCCCATGTTTAGCTCCTCAAACGTCGCAAATTTAACCCTCTGTTAGCACAACAATGTAGCCCCTTACCACAACCTTTGTTCAAGTGTTCATTGCCTTTCACTTTAACTACTGAAAAAGCTTTTCAGCCCTCTATACATTAGCCCATCAAAAATGATAATAGTCAACATTTATCGAGTGTTACCATGAGTCAGGCATTTTCCAGGGTTCCTATGTGTATAAATTCATTTAATCATTTGGTAGGTGTTTTTATGATACCTCATTTTAAAGGTAAAGAATCAAGGCAAAGAGATCCGAGTTGCTTTCCCAATATCACATCTAAATATAACAGAACCAGAACAGGAATTCAAGCATCCTGACTTATTAGCCCAAGCTCTTAACCACTCCATTCCATTACCTAAATACCACCTTCATCTGTTTCAAGTGGCTGCCAGTCAGTTATAGACTTAAAACCAGGCTCCCCAGAAAAGCACTCAGAGCACTTTAATGTAATCCCGCCTCCTGCTTTCTTGCATCCTCAGCCTTTCCCCCTTTACTTGTCTCTGCTTTCTGTGTGCAGATCTACTGTATGTAGATTCTACCACTCTAGAAAAGATTTTTCTGTCAAACCTGCCACCCTTCCAGGTTCCTGGTATTAGAGACCAAGATGCAGGCTCTCGATGTTCCCCTTGCTACAGTGGGGGTTGCTGCTCCACGGCCTTTCCCCTGAAGAGAGCTAGGGAATGAATCTGTGTACACAAACACACACACACACTTACATCAAATATGGACAGCTTGTAAGAGAATGGTGACTGCAAAAGGAAGAAGAGATAACAGAAAATGATTGATAAAAACAATACAATTGTTTTCTCCCAATTAGGAGATTGGGATTGACATATATACACTAATATGTATAAAATGGATAATAAGAACCTGCTGTATAAAAAAATAAATTAAATAAAATTCAAAAAAAAGCACAACAATACAATTATTTCTTTTCCTTTTCCCTTACCCTTCCTAATAACTCAATCCTAAAGCCATTGGGTGGGGCAAAGCAAGAGAGCTGTCCACATGGATGGCTGACCTGGTATGGATGTCAGAGGCCAAATAGGAAGAACAAAGAGCGTGTCCACACTGGGGAAAGCCCAGTTTGAGATGTCACATATTTGATCAGTCTTCCTGTGTGTAACCAATAGCAGCACCATGGCCATCTTCTCCGCTCTATGACACCTTCCTCATATCCCACATCACTCTGTGTTCCTACACCATATGCTGAGCCTTCCCCAGTGTAGACTAGACACTCTGCTCCTCCTGCTCGGGCTCTGATCCCCCTCATAAGCCACTTCTCTGTGTGGACAGCATGTTCACCCTGCCATGCTGTGATGCTTATACCAGACTGCCCCCATTAATGGATGCCCTTCTCACCTCATCTGGTTCTAGCACCTCACACCAGGACTTCTTTCCCCGCCCCCTCACGTAGATACATTCCTCACCCAACTTGGACTTTCAAATTCCAGCCAGAACACCCTCATATACTGACACTGTGATGTTAATTTTATGTATCAACTTGACTCGGCCATGGGGTGCCTGGATACTTGTTTAAACCTTATTTCTGTGTGTGTCTGTGAGGGAGTTTCTGGATGAGATTAATATTTGAATTCATTTACTGAATTGGTGGGCCTCACCCAATTTGTTGAAGGCCTGAATAGAATAAAAGGCTGAGTAAGAAAGAATTCTTGCTCTCTGCCTCACTGTCTTCAAGCTGGAACATAAGACTTCCCCTGGATATGCATTCAAACTTGGCCTGGAACTTACAGTTGTTAGGCTGTAACAACTTGGCTCTTCCAGTTGTTAGGTCTTTGGACTCAGATTGGAACTTACACCAATTGGCTCTCCTGGGTCTCCAGCTTGCCAATTGCAGGTCTTGGACTTCTCAGCCTCCATAATCACAAGCCAGTTCCTTATAGTAAATATCTCTCAGCTGTTTTATCTATCTATCTATCTATCTCCTATTGATTTGGTTTTTCTGGAGAATCCAGACTAAGATGCCCACTTAACCTTGCTCAGTTTCCAATAGCCCATGCAGCCCACTTTTCAGCTTTGTCGTCCTGTTCAGCCCCATCTTCCCCTTGTACTTAGGACATCAAACTGGGTCCCCACACACACACAGTGTGGATGCACTCCTCACCCTGCCTGGGCTCCAGCATCTCCCACCAGCCATCCACTCATGTGGACAACTCTCTTGCTTTATCCCACCCAACGCCTTTAAAAATGATTTACTCAGGAAGGAAAAGGGGAAAAGAAAACGGAAGTGCTGTACTATTATTTTTATTGATCTTATTTTTTGTTATCTCTTCTTCCATTCACAGCCAATATTCTCTTACAAGTGGTTCGTATTTGCTGTCTTCATTTTCTCAACTCACTCCCTTCTGGTTTCAGCCTTCATCACTTTCTGATGCTACTAGGTCATCAGTGACCTTCTTATTTCTAAATCTAAGAGATGTTTTTCAGTCTTCATGCTGATTGATCTGTTTGAGGCATTTGACACTTTGACCTCTGAAAACAGTCTATTCCCTCTGCTTTCATGGCACAGCACTCCTGTGATATTCCTCCTCTCTCACTGGCTACTTCTCCTTTACAGTCTCCTCTTCCTCTGCCTAGTGCTTGAATGTTGGCACTGCCCAAGGCTCAGTCCCAAGCCTTCTGCTCTTCTCACTCATCACACTCCCACATCTCAGTACTGCTTTGGCTCTGGTTGTCATCTACATGTTATTATTTTAGAAATCATCTCTATCTCTGCAAGCCTGACTCTGAGCTCCAAACACATACACCCCACTGTCAACCATACATTCATTCAACTCAGTAATATTTATTGAGTACCTACTGTGCACTATGTGCACTGATGTAGGTCTTAACATCTTCATTCAGGTGTTTGAGGCACCCAACACTCAGCACACAGAGAGAATGCAACTATCTTCACCTCTCCTCCATGGTCTCTGCATACATCCAGGGTTCTTTATCTCAGGAAATGGCATGAGCATCTTCCTCTCGGCCAGAGCCAGAATCATCTGACCCTCAACTCCTCACCTCACACCCAGTCATTTACTAAGTCCAACTGATTCTACCTCTTACGTACCTCTTAAGTCTCTCCAATTTTCTACATTTCCACTAATGCTCTCGACCTGACCACCATTGTTACTGGACTACAGCCTCCTAACTGGCCTCCCTGACTAGAGACCTGCCCCTTCACACACATGAACTTTCTAGTTACTCTCCACATGGTAGCCAGAATATTCTTTCTCTAATGCAAATCTAATCACGTCACTCCCCAGATGTTAACTGTTTCATGGGAGTTCCTTGTGCCTTTGAGATAAAGAGGAAACTCTCTAACATGGCTTCAGAGCCATCCATGATCTGGCCTGCTCTGCTCTTCAGTCTCACTTCTGCTGTTTCTGCACATGGAACCTTCTCTGCAGGCTCCAAATGGAGGCTGGAGCCTGGAGACTGGCTTATAACCTCCCCCAACGCCTGCTACCTACACCTAGAAATACCTCTGCTATTGCCTCTTGCTTGACTTCCTTCTAACTCATCCTTCAGGTCTCAGTGGGAATGTTACCTCCTCAAAGAAGCTCTCCCTGAGGCATAGACATGGCTAAGTCGTCTGTCCCCTGGAACATCCCTGTCATATCACACACATTATGCTACTCCCCTGCAACCACTCATTAAAAAGTCGGTGCTCCTTAACAGGCTGGATGTTCCATGAGATCAGGGATCCTCTCTATTTACACCATCTATGCTTCACACAGCAACAAGCACACAGCAGGAGCTCAATAAATATTTGTTCAATGGATGAATGATTTATTGGTGCTATAACAATAAACTAGATCCTATTAGGTTTATCCTTTTACAATCTGGAAACATCATGAAATGCTTTTAATGTTTTCAATTAGTTACATTCATTACTATGTGATGCTATATGATGTAACAGTTGAGGAGAGAGTCCAGAGGATGCCTGCCTTGTTTCAAATCCAGCCTCTCCTCTTAATCACTGCATGCTTTGGGCAGCCACTACCTTCCCTGTACCTCTCTTTCTCCATCTGTCGTATGCTGTGTTGAGGATAAATCAGTATGTATAAATCACTTAGAATAGCGCATGACACAACTTACAGAAACACTACCTAAGACTTATTATTACTTTGTGATATTTTTATTTAAACAAGAACCTTGCGGTTGTAAAATCCCTTGATCATTAGGGAGAGATTCCAAAGATAAGGAATTTCAAGTACAATGGAAACATCAAGTGTGTACCATATTGTTTAAAAGCTTATTTAAAAATTATGTGGCACAGTGTTTAATGCATAAATATATTTAATTTTTTTAATGACCAAAACAAAATGAAAAGTAAGATATAGAAAGTGGTCAAAAATGTTTGTAATGGAACAGAGATTTAACGATTTGTATTTTTTTAAATTATGACAAAAATCTAGTTTTAAAATACAAAAGTTTGGGCTTCCCTGGTGGCACAGTGATTGAGAGTCCGCCTGTCGATGCAGGGGACACGGGTTCGTGCCCCGTTCCGGGAAGATCCAACATGCCGCGGAGCGGCTGGACCCGTGAGCCATGGCCGCTGAGCCTGCGCGTCCGGAGCCTGTGCTCCACAATGGGAGACGCCCGCATACCGAAAAAAAAAAAATACAAAAGTTTGCCCACAAAGAGGTTTTTTTAAAAAAAAACAATCTGTAAATAAAACATAGAAATACAAAGGAAAGTATTTGGAAAATAACATGTATTTCTACAAAGAGAATCAAGATTTTTTTAAATGACAGAAAATGCATTTTTAAAACTAAGCATTATTTACAAGCCCACGCAGCAAAGCTACTCGATTAATGAGAGAATTAGCATGGAAGACATTCTCCCTTATTTCCAGAAGATACAAGGGAAGTCTGGATTAGAAACCAGATTTCACTCCCCCTAGGCTAAATCAATACATAATTTCTGCCAGCATCCAAAATATGGCACAGATTCAGAACCTGGAAAGATATTAATTAAGGAAGGGAATGACTAGAACTAAAATCACTGTATCATCTAAGGGTGAAGACGAGTCCTTTGATGACACAGAATCAACTCAAAACCCAAGGATTCCCCCACTTACTAAATGTGGATGTTGTGAGAGCAACCCAATTATCTACATCTCAATTTTCTCATCTGTAATTTGGGTATAAAAACATACTTACCTCAAGGGATTTTGTGCATAAGTTGGTTAATATCTGTAATGTGCTACACAATACTTAGCTCATAATAAACCCACAAAAAACTGTTCACTATTACTGTATTTTATCCCATTGATTTCCACTGCACCCTAAGTGGTTCTTTCCTATACACTTGTAATCATGTACATCATTTGTGGAATTGTTTAACATTTAGATTTATTTGTATTTACATCAGGAAGGAGTTTCAGCTTTAGAGTTAACAAACCTGAGAATCAATTCTAGCTGCTTCATGTACAGGTAGTGAAACTTTAAGTACACAGTTTTAACTTCCTTGGCTTCAGTTTCCTCATCTTTAAGATGGAATAAGACCTACGTTGCTGGGTTGTAATAAAGGTTAAGTGAAATAATCTGTGTAAAGCACCAGACACAAAATGATGCTTCATAAACAGCAACAATATTATAGGAACTAAAGAGAGAGGAGACAAGTGTTCTACTGATCACTTACTGGGATATATTAAAATGGAAATTCAGGTAAAGAAAGAATATTTCTAACTGATGTCAGTTCACCAGCAGACAAAAATCCCTGATGAAGTGATTTTAGGTTGTCATTCCCAGTGACTGAGATAACCTTGTGTGCTAATTAGAAAATATTTTAATACTTGAAAAAAAAGGCATTTGTCTATTTCAGCAGCATAGAAAAGAAGCTCTACTTGGTATGATTTGCCATAATGATATATTTATCAGAAGCAGTTCACTTTATCTGCTGCAAAATACTCTTTGATGTCATTAACCTACAGAAATAATTATAGGCAACTCTTTGCTAGCTGTCACAAGGGCCAAGATTGCTAGTCCAGGATTTCCGCTGACCTCCTCTGTTGAAGCCATTTGATACAATGCACACCAAAATGCCGTGTGGATGACAGGCTCTTGGTGTTCCAGCCAGGCGTCAGGGCTGTGCCTCTGAGGTGGGAGAGCCAAGTTCAGGACACTGGTCCACAAGAGACATCCCAGCTCCACATAATGTCAAACGGCGAAAATCTCCCTGAGATCTCCATCTCAACGCCAAAACCCAGCTCCACTCAATGATCAGCAAGTTACAGTGCTGGACACCCTATGCCAAACAACTAGCAAGACTGGAACACAACCCCATCCATTAGCAGAGATGTTGCCTAAAATCATAATAAGGCCACAGACAACCCAAAACACACCACCAGACGTGGACCTGCCCACCAGAAATACAAGATCCAGCCTCACCCACCAGAACACAGGCACCAGTCCCCTCCAGCAGGAAGCCTACACAACCCACTAAACCAACCTTAGCCACTGGGGGCAGACACCAAAAACGAACCTGCAGCCTACAAAAAGAAGACCCCAAACACAGTAAGTTAAGCAAAATGAGAAGACAGAGAAACACACAGCAGAAGACGGAGCAAAACAAAAACCCACCAGACCTAACAAATGAAGAGGAAATAGGCAGTCTACCTGAAAAAGAACTCAGAATAATGATAGTAAAGATGATACAAAATCTTGGAAATAAAATGGAGAAAAGACAAGAAACATTTAACAAGGACCTAGAAGAACTAAAGAGCAAACAAACAGTGATGAGCAAAACAATAAATGAAATTAAAATTTCTCTAGAAGGGATCAATAGCAGAATAACTGAAGCAGAAGAACGGATAAGTGACCTGGAAGATAAAATAGTGGAAATAACTACTGCAGAGCAGAATAAAGAAAAAAGAATGAAAATAATTGAGGACAGACTCAGAGACCTCTGGGACAACATTAAATGCACCAACATTCAAATTACAGGGGTCCCAAAAGGAGAAGAGAAAAAGAAAGGGACTGAGAAAATATTTGAAAAGATTATAGTTGAAAACTTCCCTAATATGGGAAAAGAAACAGTTAATCAAGTCCAGAAAGTACAGAGAGTCCCATACAGGATAAATCCACGGAGAAACACACCAAGACACATATTAATCAAACTATCAAAACTAAATACAAAGAAAAAATATTGAAAGCACCAAGGGAAAAACAACAAATAACACACAAGGGAATCCCAATAAGGTTAACAGCTGATCTTTCAGCAGAAACTCTGTAAACCAGAAGGGAGTGGCAGGACATATTTAAAGTGATGAAGGAGAAAAACCTACAACAAGATTACTCTACCCAGCAAGGATCTCACTCAGATCTGACAGAGAAATTAAAACCTTTACACACAAGCAAAAGCTAAGAGAATTCAGCACCACCAAACCAGCTTTAAAACAAATGCTAAAGGAACTTCTTTAGGCAGGAAACACAAGAGAAGGAGAAGACCTAAAATAACAAACCCAAAACAATTAAGAAAATGGTAATAGGAACATACATATAGATAATTACCTTAAATGTAAATGGATTAAATGCTCCAACCAAAAGACAAAGACTGGCTGAATGGATCCAAAAACAAGACCCGTATATATGCTGTCTATAAGAGACCCACTTCAGATCTAGAGACACATACAGACTGAAAGTGAGGGGATGGAAAAAGATATTCCATGCAAATGGAAATCAAAAAGCTGGAGGAGCAATTCTCATATCAGACAAAAGAGACTTTAAAACAAAGACTATTACAAGAGACAAAGAAGGACACTACATGATGATCAAGGGATCAATCCAAGAAGAAGATATAACAATTGTAAATATTTATGCACCCAACATAGGAGCACCTCAGTACATAAGGTGAATACTAACAGCCATAAAAGGGGAAATCCACAGTAACACAATCATAGTAGGGGGCTTTAACACCCCACTTTCACCAATGGACAGATCATGCAAAGTGAAAATAAATAAGGAGACACAAGCTTTAACTGATACATTAAACAAGATGGACTTAATTGATATTTTCCAAAAAAACAGAATAAATATTCTTCTCAAGTGCTCATGGAACACTCTCCAGGAGAGATCATATCTTGGGTCACAAATCAAGCCTTGGTAAATTTAAGAAAACTGAAATCGTATCAAGTATCTTTTCTGACCACAACGCTATTAGACTAGATATCAATTACAGGAAAAAATCTGTAAAAAATACAAACACATGGAGGATAAACAATACACTACTTAATAACCAAGAGATCACTGAAGAAATCAAAGAGGAAATAAAAAATACCTAGAATCAAATGACAATGAAAACACGATGATCCAAAATCTATGGGATGCAGCAAAAGCAGTTCTAAGAGGGAAGTTTATAGCAATACAATCCTACCTTAAGAAACTAGAAACACCTCAAATAAACAACCTAAACTTACACCTAAAGCAATTAGACAAAGAAAAACAAAAAAAACCAAAGTCAGCAGAAGGAAAGAAATCATAAAGATCAGATCAGAAATAAATGAAAAAGAAACGAAGGAAACGATAGCAAAGATCAATAAAAGTAAAAGCTGGTTCTTTTTTTTTTTTTTTTTTTTTTTTTTTGCAGTACGTGGGCCTCTCACTGTTGTGGCCTCTCCCGCTGCGGAGGACAGGCTCCGGAAGTGCAGGCTCAGCGGCCATGGCTCACAGACGCAGCCGCTCCGCAGCATGTGGGATCTTCCCGGACCAGGGCACAAACCCATGTCCCCTGCATCGGCAGGCGGACTCTCAACCACTGCACCACCAGGAAAGCCCGTAAAAGCTGGTTCTTTGAGAAGATAAACAAAATTGATAAACCATTAGCCAGACTTATCAACAAAAAAAGGGAGAAGACTTAAGTCAATAGAATTAGAAATGAAAAAGGAGAAGTAACAACTGACACTGCAGAAATACAAAAGATCATGAGAGATTACTACAGGTAACTATATGCGAATGAAATGGACAACCTGGAATAAACGGACAAATTCGTAGAAATGCACAACCTTTCAAGACTGAACCAGGAAGAAATAGAAAATATGAACAGACGAATCACAAGCACTGAAATTAAAACTGTGATTAAAAATCTTCCAACAAAAAAAGCCCAGGACCAGATTGCTTCACAGGTGAATTCTATCAAATATTTAGAGACGAGCTAACACCTATCCTTCTCAAACTCTTTCAAAATATAGCAGAGGGAGGAACACTCCCAAACTCATTCTACGAGGCCACCATCACCCTGACACCAAAACCAGACAAAGATGTCACAGAGAAGGAAAACTACAGGCCAATATCACTGATGAACATAGATGCAAAAATTCTCAACAAAATACTAGCACACAGAATCCAATAGCAGATTAAAAGGATCATACACCATGATCAAGTGGGGTTTATTCCAGGAATGCAAGGATTCTTCAATATACGCAAATCAATCAACGTCATACACCATATTAAAAAATTGAAGGAGAAATACCATATGATCATCTCAACAGAGGCAGAAAAAGCTTTCAACAAAATTCAGCACCCATTTATGATAAAAACCCTCCAGAAAGTAGGCATAGAGGGAACTTACCTCAACATAATAAAGGCCATATATGACAAACCCACAGCCAACATCATCCTCAATGGTGAAAAAGTGAAACCATTTCCACTAAGATCAGGAACAAGACAAGGTTGCCCACTCTCACCACCACCGGTCAGAATGGCCATCATCAAAAAATCTACAAACAACAGATGCTGGAAAGGGTGTGGAGAAAAGGGAACCCTCTTGCACTGTTGGTTGCAATGTAAATTGATACAGCCACTACGGAGAACAGTATGGAGGTTCCTTAAAAAAAAAAAAACAGAACTACCATATGACCCAGCAATCCCATTACTGGGCATATACCCTGAGAAAACCATAATTCAACAAAAGTCATGTACCACAATGTTCATTGCAGCTCTATTTACAGTAGCCAGGACATGGAAGGAATCTAAGTGTCCCTCAACAGATGAATGGATAAAGAAGAAGTGGCACTTATATACAACGGAATATTACTCAGCCATAAAAAAGAAATGAAATTGAGTTATTTGTAGTGAGGTGGCTGGACCTAGAGTCCGTCATACAGAGTGAAGTAAATCAGAAAGAGAAAAACAAATACCTTATGCTAACACATATATATGGAATCCCCCCCCCGCAAAAAAAATGGTCATGAAGAACCTAGAGGCAAGACAGGAACAAAGATACAGACCTACTAGAGAATGGTCTTGAGGATATGGGGTGGGGGAAGGGTAAGCTCAGACAAAGTGAGAGAATGGCATGGACATATATACACTACCAAACATAAAATAGATAGCTAGTGGGAAGCAGCTGCATAGCACAGGGAGATCAGCTCGGTGCTTTGTGACCACCTACAGGGGTGGGATAGGGAGGGTGGGAGGGAGGGAGATGCAAGAGGGAAGAGATATGGGGACATATGTATATGTATAACTGATTCACTTTGTTATAAAGCAGAAACTAACACACCATTGTAAAGCAATTATACTCCAATAAAGATGTTAAAAAAATTAAAAAATAAAAAATGCAAAATAAAAAGACATAATTATAGGAAAGTAATACAAGGCTATCCAAAGTGTAAGGTAACAAAGGGCTTTCCTTCAGTCCTGAAGACTACATCAATTAATTCAGCAAACGTCAGTCCTCCAGCATCCAGGAAGTAAGTAATCAGAGAGTATCTGACACAAAGGCCCTCAAAAATTCTTCTGATCATTTACATTAATCACATTAATATTGTTGCTTAGAAAGAAGACACTGGGCAATTATTTAATAACGCAACTTTTCTGCAAATCTACAAAATCCATAGATCTAACAATCTAAGTGGTACTATAAATCATAATCAATGTGTTCCTTGTTGACTCTGGAGGAGACAGTTTGGGTTTAAGAAGAAAAATATTGTACTTGGATTCAGGCCACCCAATTTCAAAACTCCAGTGTGCCACTTAGAGCTGAATGAACACTGCAGCTCACCAGTCTGCCCAGGTCTCAATTTCCTCCACATAGAATGAGAATGCAATGACCTCAGCATGTTGTGAAGATTACATGAGAAAAAGTATATTCATTACTGGCTCAAAATAGAAGATACAATTAGTTGAATATTAGTTCAATGAATTATTAATGAATCAAAGATTACTTTTAACAAAATAATAATAATTATAATAGCTAACATTAATTGTTTATTTACTATGTACCAGTTGCTGTACAAAACATTTTAAATTAATTATCTCATTTTTTCTTACCATATGATCTAGCAATCCCACTTCTGGGTATATATTCAAAGGAATTAAAATCAGGATCTCAGAGAAATATCTGCACTTCCATGTTCACTGCAACACTACTTCACACTAACCAGGATATGGAAACGTAAATGTTCATCAACAAATGCATGGATAAATAAAATATGGCATAAATATACAACAGAATATTATTCAGCCTTTAAAAAGAAGGAAATTCTGCCATATGCAACAAGCTGGGTGAACCTGGAGGACATTATGCTAAGTGAAATAAACCAGTCACAGAAGACATATACTGCATGATTCCACTTACATGAGGTATCATAGAAACAGAGAGTAGAATGGTTTTTGCCAGAGGCTATCAGGAGAGAGAAAAGGGGAATCTCTGTTCAATGGGTATAACATTTCACACATACAAGATGAATAAGTTCTAGAGATCCTTTGTACAGCATAGCATCTACAGTCAACAATACCGTTTTGTGCACTTAAAAGTTTGTTAAAAAGGTAGATCTCATGCTAAGCATTCTTAACACAACAAAAAGAAAAAAAATAAAAAGACCTATGTGGAAAGTTGTTTTTTTTTTTTTTTTTTTGCGCTACGCGGGCCTCTCACTGTTGTGGTCTCTCCCGTTGCAGAGCACAGGCTCCGGACACACAGGCTCAGCGGCCATGGCTCACGGACCCAGCCGCTCCGCAGCATGTGGGACCTTCCCAGATCGGGGCACGAACCCATGTCCCCTGCATTGGCAGGCGGACTCTCAACCACTGCGCCACCAGGGAAGCCCCTATGTGGAAAGTTTTATCCCTTTTCTCATTTGAGAACTAGGTTTAGAGAGGTTAAGTAAACAGTCTAAGTTTACATAGAATATAAGTGCCCAAACCAGGGTAAGACAAGTTTTTCTCACACCAAAACATATATGTCTCCAAATGATTAATTTTCATATTATTTAGTAACAGCAGAACACTTTATTCAATAAAATATGTGTAGAGAGCCCAGATACATATAACAGATAAAAACTGAGCCACCTGGATTTGATCATGGACTGAGAACTTTACCCTCATGGTGGCCTTAGAAACACCTCACAGGAACCCTAGGACTCAACAAAACACAGCATGAAAGTCTTTGCTACAATGATCACATCTTTTTCACATTTATGACTGTGATAGTTTGCACTGAAAGGCCTATGACAAGTAATAATTTGTCATGTTCTACGGTATTAATTTGAATCTTGCATTGCAAAACTGTCAGGAAGAAGTCATTTAGCTGGTAAGTGAGCTTTTTAGAAGCATGAGAATATATTCAGGCTACACATGATTTATGATACACATATGATCTGGGAGAAAGCCAGGTACCTGGGCAAACATTTCCATGCTCATCAATCAGGGGATACCTGAAGAATTGGGACATACTATTGGCAAAATATCTAGATTCTACAGTACCTGATTACTGCAAACTGGCAAAGTATGTCTCTGATTTTACTGTAAGGAATGTCACATTACACAGCACGGTACTCCTTAACATTTCCTAGGGTTGCCAGATTTACCAAATAAAAATACAAAATACCCAGTTTAGGGCTTCCCTGGTGGCGCAGTGGTTGAGAGTCTGCCTGCCGATGCAGGGGACACAGGTTCGTGCCCCAGTCCGGAAAGATCCCACATGCCACGGAGCGGCTGGGCCCGTGAGCCATGGCCACTGAGCCTGTGCATCCGGAGCCTGTGCTCCGCAACGGGAGAGGCCACAACAGTGAGAGGCCCGCATACCTCAAAAAAAAAAAAAAGGATAACAAAATACCCAGTTTAATTGGAATTTCAGATAAACAACGAATGCCTTTCTTTTTATAAATATATTCCAGATATTTCATGGCTCAATACTAAAAAAGTATTCATTGTCAGTTCCTTAAAATATTTTTTATTTTATATGCTTACTTAGGCAGCCAGATTATTAATAGTTGATAATTACATAGTCCATACACACAGACTTTGTGAATAAATTGGTTCAGGCAAATGGCAAGACAAGATAAAACATAAATTATAAATTATACATAAGTGAAGAATAAAATATAATAATTAAGAATAAAATTGTGTGGACAGATTAGCACATTACACACAGCTGAGAAAAGAATTGGTGTCCCAGAAGATAGATGTTAAGAAATTATCCACAAAGAGTCGGGAAATATGAAAGAGGAGTTAAAAGACCTAAAGGGCAGATGAAAATGTTCTATGCTTATTTAATCAGAGTTCCAGAAGGATAGAACATAAATAATAATAAAGAAGCAATATTTGAAGGCATAATAGGTGAAAATTTTTCAGAGTTGATGAAAGATATCAATAATTAGATGGAACAACTCACATACTCCACGAAGGGTAAATGGAAAGAATTCATACCAGTGTTATATCAGACATATAGTACTGAAACTACAGAACACCCAAGACATTATCATATCATCTTGGAATATATTATAGTAAAAAAATGTAAATTTTGATTTGAGTCACAGGTGAATTCTAGGACTTAGAAAAATAAAACTTTCGAAGAAGGGAAAATTATAATTTTGTGGCTAGAAAACCAAAAAATAAAAATATTTGCCAAACTGGAATATTGCTAATTTTTTTTAAAGCATCACTCCAATCACAAAGAACATAATTGAAAAGAAAAGGGTAAGATATTTAAAAGGAAAACATATCAGTGAAGATTAAGAACTCCTTCATGAACTCAGAGTTTAAAACATGTAGTTTTATATAAATGAGCAGACACCTGGCCCTTTAGAAAGGCTGATTTCTTTACAAAGATTTTTTTTTGTTACACTTGAGTTTCTCATATCCCAACAGTAAAATAATTTCTAATTATCCCCATAATCAACATGAAAACATTGAAAAGCTTGCTGATTTTTCACCTAGTTTTGAAAGAAGGACTGGAAAAGCATGGTTCTTGAAGAATATTACTTGCTCCACAACTAAATATATTTTTATTCTTTGTGGTATGTAGCTTTGAGATTGCTTTTATTTTCCTTTTTTTTCCCTAAAACCAAAGGCATTGTCACATTTCCTTTTTTGCATATAAGTACTTTGTTTCTTACCACTACATGACTCTGTCTTTAAAGCTTAGAAATAATATGGTTTTGAGGCAAATTTTCCTCCAAAGTGAAGGCAGGTACAGAGATGGAATAATGAGGATAGGAGTATGTTTACATCAACATGCATTTACTCAGCTTCAGTTATGTGAAAGGTTCAGTGTTAAACATGGTAAGGCAGACAAAAACATACAACCCCCATAAATCAATCCTGCAATAGCTGAGCCATTGGTAAATTTACTTCACTGGTTTACATTTTTGGATCCTACCTTCACCTCTGATGGAAAACGATTATGTGCAACATTCACATGAAATTCTTTTCTGTACTGTGTAAAAATGCTATCAGTGACATTGTCTGTTTCATTGCCCCATGTTCCTCTTGGGGACCCCCATATAAAACATCTTCCAGAATTTATTATCAAGAAAGTGCCTAAATGTCCAACAATAGGGAAATATGTAAGTAAATTATGGCATTTTCACATGACAGAGTATCATACAAGCATTAAAATGATAACTTTGAAGACTACAGAAATAGGAAAAATGTTTATGACATAAGTGAATAAATCAATACAAAATGACATTTACACTGTGATTGCAGATATATAAAATATATATTCAAACAGGACAAGAAAGAACATTCAAAGGTAATTTAAGAGTAGAATTATAGGTGCCTTTTTCCCATCTTTCAAAATACATGCTTAGAGTGGTGCAAAAAATATATATATATATATTGGTGGAAAACTTTGTCTTCATGAAGTTTGGTGTTTATTTCTTGTGATTCTCTTTTTACCTTGGGAGCAAGGAAGCTCAGAGCTGCATGTCATATTCAAAAACTAGTATTACATTAGCACTTACGGCTGGTATTTTTTTCTTTTTTGAAGCTTTGACTATATTCCATTTTATTTCCTTTTTAGGGCTGAAAATGAAAAATTCGACATCCTTATCTTCAAATAGCTTGTAATATGCTTAGATACAAATTTTATGTAGTTAGAGATGCTAAGAAATGCACTATGATTTGATTGAGGTCATGCTGTACTTGGAAGAATACCACTGAGGAGGGGATAGTCCCTTCAGTGCATCGTACCAGGGACTACACGATGGTGATAAACATTACTGGAGATCACTTGGCTAAGGTGGTTTTTCCAGATTTCTCCACTCTAAAGTTACTAGTTTACCCTTTTAAAGAATAAATATTTAGAGGAGGATATACTTTGAGATGTTATAAATATTCTATTTCTCCTCAAACTTTCATTCACTGATTTTTTGTACCCATCAGTGGAACTTGACTGTAGCAATTTTTACTGTGATTTTTATTGTATGCTCATGGTGATTTTTCTACTTCCCTCATTCCTTCAACATTTATTATTTGGAATTGTTCTAAAAGGGCAATTTATCACGCTTCCCTTTATATATTTATTCAGTTATTTATTTATATCAGTATAGACTCATGGATATTTACTTCATTCTTTGTGTTATAATCCAATACTATCATTATTTATTTCATTGCTCAAATTATTACAAATTTGGCCAAAAGGAGCTCTTTTGGCTCTTGTGCCCTTTTGAAATGAAACTAATTTTTTTTTCACTTCTTTGCTTTTTGACACCTCAAAATGCTCCATGATCATCCTGTATTTTCCTTGCTTCAGCCCCGAAATGGACCACTTATCTAAGGAACCCTGACTTCCTTTATTGAAGAATCGTATTTAAAAACCAGTATCTGAGCATTAGCATTAAGTATACTCATTGTAACTCGGGTGTCATGGCTTCTAGTTACTCTCAGCAAACTAAGCTTCTCAGGGATATGGTCATCTCAGTGCTTCTGCTCCTCCCCTGGCATAGTTACGGGACCAACATATCTCTTATTACTGCCCCTCCCCTAATAGCATAGTGTTTTTACCTAGTTCCCTTCCCCCAGCTGCAATGGGTTTTCACTAGTGTACTATAAACAACTCTGTTTTCTGCCCTTCCCACTACAGATTAAAGTTTTCATTCCCTAGTAAAATTTGGTGAGAGAGGTCCAGGTTGAATCCTGGGGCCATTCTTCAGCAGCTCCTGTTTACCCCACCATATTAGGACACTTTCTTAGGATTCTCTCCAACCTTTTCTGCAAGTGCTTAGTAGGTTTGTGGAGAAAAGATTGCGGATTCACCCAATTTCTGTGGCCCCTAGGGGCTTCACACTCTCTCACCGTGCGTACTTGGCCTCCACCAATCCTCTATTTCCCTAGTGGAACTCTTCTAACCAGTGTCCACTTGTGTCTATACCAGGTAAGTCAGTGCCCATGTCTTGTCTCTCCCTGTCGTGGCCTCTCTCTCCTTAGATGTTGAGCCAGGTGGTTACCCCGTGACAGATTCTTTAACAGGTTCAAAAAGGTCATGGACTTACAATCTGTGTAATTTTTTCTTTTTTCATTGTAAGAATGTGAGAGATGCTCCTTCTAGCTCTTTACATTTCTGAGTGGGAACTAGAAGAGTTTTATTTGTGAAATCAGCCCTGGCTTACTTATCCAACCTTATCTCAATACAACTGATCTCTCATTTTTTAGACATTTAACACATGTTACTTCATAATATATGTTATCTCCTTTTTAATGTCTGAAATACTCCCCATCTGAATTGTCAGCTTTGTAGAAGTTAAAAGTTTCCATGGATTAATGGAAAGAGCATGAACTTTAGAGACAGCAAAAAACAAACTAAAATCCTACTTCTATGACCTATGTGGCCATGAACAAAATAGTATGTGAGCCTCAGTTTCCTCTTCCATAAAATGTAGACAATACTCAACTAAAATACTGACTGAGAATTGAGATGGTGTGCATAAGCCCGTGAAATATGTAACCTTTCAGAAGATGTTGGTTTTTCCCATTTTCTCCTCTTTGATCTGAGTATCTCACAGAATCTCTAGATAAGCAATGAACATGGAGCAGCAACAAAACTTAATATATTCAGTTGAAGTGTTCCAGTCTTGTTTCCTTTTAATTCTCACAATACGTTACAAACGAACTTTTAGTGCTGCGATACAAACCAGGATAAATTCACCAGCAAACTCTATGAAAAACCATAGAGCTCAGAAAACAACTTAGCCCTTTTTTCCTCCTAGAAAAACATAATATCTTAATGAAGGACCAAGGAACTTAAAATTCTGGCTGGTAGGATATTCCTTTTGAGGAGGAACTAGGACAAGTTAACCACTTCTTTCATCAAGTTTGAGAAATTAAAGTGTTGGCCTAATTATGTCTAACCTGTGGGTTAGGGCATAGAAGGGCTCAGTTAAAGTGAAGACATTTTCCAGAAGAAATGTCAACTTTAATTCATGAGCATCTTAGCAAAATTCTAAAGAGATTAACCCTAGTTCTGAGACACAACAAACACATAGAGGTATGCTTTTGGAGGAAAAGAGTAGTCCAAAGTCAGCACATAGGGGAAATAGCTCATAAAGAACTGGGCTCCTGAGGAAGGTGAGGTTGAAAGGGAAAAGATCCCTGGAGAAAGAGAACAAAGGGACTTGGCAAGCAAACACACAATGCCCACTCTACAAATCCACTGCACAATGCTGCAGAGAACAAGCATAGAGAATGCCCTCCTAAAAGCTGTTGCTGAGAATCTCCAATAATTCAAGTTCTAAGGGAAGTATCTTAGTCTATTTGGGTGCTATAGAAAAAACATCAAAGACACGGTAGTTTAAAAACAACAGAAATTTATTGTTCATGGTTCTGGAAACTGGAAGTCCAAGATCAGGGGTACCAACAATGGTTGGGTAGGGATCCTCCCCCGGGTCACACACTCTCATTGTGTCCTCAGATGGCAGAAGGGGTTAGGCATCTCTCTGGAGTCTCTTTTATAAGGCACTACTCCCATTCATGAGGGTTTCACTTAAGCACCGCCCAAAGGCCCCATCTGCTAATATCATCACCTTTGGGGGTTAGGATTTCAACATGAATTTTGGTGGTATACAAACATTCAGGCCATAGCAGAAAGGGGAAAAATTTTTTTTTTAGTTATATTTGCTGACTGCAAAGCAAAAACTACACTCATGTAGGGCAGGATAGAACCAGTTGAGAATAGGTTTGTCGGTTTTAATTTGGATCATAGACTTATGATTTACAAATGCCACACAAATGGTTTGGGAGAATGACTGAGTCCACAGTACAGAAGGAGGGGCATGAAATGTTGAGTGTTCACTTATTAAAAGTGTGATTGCACATAAGCAGCACCTACACTGAGGTTCTCATATCAATTTCTAATCTTCCTTCACTACATAATTGGAGGAAACCTCTTAGCCCAGAAAGCTAAGAGATGTCTTTGGTCTGGTCTCTTCCACCTAGGTTTATTTTCTTCTTGCCTTTATTGTTCCAATCCTCTTCCCAAGGTTCCATCATTTCCATGGTTTTATTCCACAACAGTTGGGACTGAAAAGGTTTTTATGTTTCCATCATGGCACATGAAAAATTCTCAAGTCTCTCTTCATTCACTTATTTTCAAGTCTAAGATACAATTAACAATAATGCTAAGTGGAATGGCTCCCTTCAACAGAATCTTTAAAATTCATGCTTCCAATTACTTGAGAACACAGGAATGGCAGCTTTTTCTATGTGCCTAGTCCTACAGCTTTCTCTCTCTGATCTCGGCATTCTGAATTCTAGCCAGCTGTTTCAGAGTTAGTGATCAGCAATATGTCCACCATATCATTTGTTTCAGAGGAGTAACTCTCTGATTCAAGTGTGAACTGAAAATAGATTCCTTGTGGGAAAGAACCAATAGATAGTTATCAAACATTACTAAACATACTCCTGAATATAGTGGGATTCAAGAGTTTACCATCTCATAACCACATAAAGATAGGGCTTGAAAAAAAATTAAATTGCCACCCTTCCAATGAGGCAAGAGACTCTGTGGAAACCTTCACCAATCTTCAGGCACCCCAACAATTAGGTAGGACTTAGTTACTCCATAGTTCAGGTAGAAATAGTTTCTCTGCCACAGTTAGATGCTAGGAAAAATACATTTTGGTTAAATCCTCTATAACAGTGTTTCTCCAATTGCAGGTTAAAAACCCAATCATTAGTGAGTTCTGAAATCATTTTAGTGGTTTGTAACCAGCATTTTCTTTTTTAAATAGAGTGGAATGGAAGAGAAAAAGAGAGGAGAGGAGAGGAAAGGAGACAATGCACATGTATGGGTAGCTATTACTTCATGAACATTTTACTTCAGTTATAAAGAATAGCCAAGCACTTCCCTCTTTTATTCAGTAAGCATATTTTAAGCAACTTCTCTAGACAGTTTAACGCACATACAGATACAGCCTAGGTCTGAGTTCTGTATTCATTCATATTTTACAAGGCAATATTTCCTGCTTTCCTCCTGCCTGCAAATACTTTTCCTATGAATGCTGTGGGTCCCAAAGTTCAGCAAGGTCTGATTATGTCACATGGCCAGATCCAAATTCAAAGTCAAGTTTTCCAAATCTATCCATGGCAGCTAAATATCTTGAGCCATTGTCTCAGCTCAGGGCTGGCATGTATTGAATGGAAAAAGAAAAAGCAAACAAAACAGAGAAGTTAGTTAAAAAGAAATGCCAACTATTTATACTATCACACAATGAAAATTCACCATCTCTGTTGAACAACATTTTGGGTTCTTTTTCAAAGCAGGAGAAAACTCTAAAGGAAGCAAGATGAAAAAGTGAATACAAATTACTTGGAGTTGGGCAAAGAGTGTAAATAGACTGACAAAAACGGCCAAGCACTGTCAGTGACATGAACTACAGAGATCCCTGGAGGGGCCTGGCTCTCAGTCAGGGATAATTAACATCCATGGGCCCCTGTGAGCCCCACCTCATGCTGGCTGCCTTACAGACCCACCCAACACAGAGTGCAGTCTTTCCATTCATCCAACAAAACCAGAGCAGACAGCAATCTCTGTCCAAGGATCAGCGACCCCTGAAATTGGGTCATGTCATCTCCCTATTTGAAGCCCTCAGTGTCTCTCTAATGCTCTGAGAGGGGGAAAAAAATCCAAATTCCTTAACATGGCCTACAGGCTCAACTTATAATGACCTTGAAATAGCTTTTCAGCCTTGCCTCCTTCTACTTCCTTCTAATGTCTATGATCAACTCCAACGAACTTCTTTTCCAGGAGTTCTCTTAAGAGCAGGCCTTTGCACAAATGCAAAATGCCTTTGCATTCTACCTGAACCACATTTCCTTCCCACTTCATCTGCCAATTCCTATTCATCCTTCAGTTCTTAACTCACGGGTCACTTCCTCTGTGAAACTTTCATTGCCCTGTTCCCTCCCCAGCCTGTGATGCTTGCCCCTTCTCTGGCTCCCCATGGAACCCTGTACTTCCCAATCATAATGCTTTTCAAACTAAAGCCTAGTCATCTGTACTCTCTCCTATGCCCACAGCCCCACAGCCCATAGGGTACAGACACCATGACAGCAACTAAGTCTCTCTAGTTCACAGTGCTTCTTTCTTGATCTTCAGTTCTCATTCATTCCCAGTACCTGATTCAGTGACAGGCAATAAAAAACATTTTATGATCTTGGTTGCCACCATATCTGTGTTCTCAATGTGTCTTGAACTCTATGTCTCCTCTGGGGCTTGTTTCCCACTCACTACAGGTATAACTTCTTTTTTGCATAAATGTTCTCATCTGTGAAATGAGGGTTATGGTTGGGAATTATACAAAATAATGAATGGAAAACTCCCAGTGTAGTTCCTGGCACCTAGGCATTTAATTTATGGTAATTATTTTACCCCTGACTCTGTTCTCTCATGCCGGTTTAGTGACACCTGTCTCACCTAATTGCAACCGCTCCCTTGCCCATCCCCTCCACCTGTCTGTGGAGAACACCTGGGCACTGAGAGCTAAAGGCTCCAATTGACGCAATTTCCCCTTTATTATCCCTACAGACTGGGGTAAAATTCTGAGAGCCAAGTTTAGCTAGGATCTTTGGAAACCACTCCCCAAAATATCGTATGGATCGCTGGATTTTCAATACCTTCAGCCTCCTTACTGAGTCCCTTCCTGGAGCTGCTGATAAGATTTTGGCCAGAAGCTGCTGTAGGTAGAAAAATCTCCCTACTGGCCAACTCACTGGGGCTAACTGTCCCAGACAGACACCTTCAGTGAACACCTATTGTGATGCCCAAGACCTTCTGCAGAGGACTCTGTTGTGGGTTCTGGCCCCCAGACTGTCACATAGTATCTGGTGACTTTGGGCAAATCCCTTGACATCTCTCCACCTCAGTTTCTTCATCAGTAAAATGAGAAAGATTGAATAGATCATGTCCATTATTTGCAGCTAATATATTATTTGATTCTATGATTCTGTGTTTAGGGTATACAGTTTACCCTTGAACAACCTGAGGAATAGGGACAGCAACCCTCCACACAGTCAAAAATGTTTGTATAATTTATAGTCAGCCCTTCATATACATGGTTCCATGGATTCAACCAATGGCAGATCATGCAGTCCTGTAGTATTTACTATTGAAAAAAAATCCCTGTGTAAGTGGACCAGCGCAGTTCAAACCTGTGTTTCCAGGGTCAACTGTATTTCAGTCTGGATCACAAAAGGTAACAGATGGCATGTTCAAAGTGGATATTTAAGGAGAACTTAATAAAGGACTGCTTACAAAGGTGTGGGCAAGATATAGAGAAACCATAAAGGATAATGTAGAGCAACCCCAAGACCGGTAACAACAGAAAACCACAACCATCCATGAAGTGTCCAGAATCCAGAGAGAAAGATGTGTGGAGAGGACCACCTAACAGGAGTATTGGCCTTTGTAGAGGAGATAACACAGGGAGGGACTTAAAAGAATATTCACTCTGCCCCACTCCATCTCCTACTGATGCCCTTCATGGACCAACCAGCTGGAATCCAGAGGACAATAGAGCTCACTGATGCAACTCTTACAGGTCAGCCTCACTGACCACAAAGCAGGGTGTAGAAGGATAGAGAGGGAATCCAAAGGGGCAAACAGAAAATGTCCAGCCCGCATGATGCTGATGACATTTAGGTAGAACCTGAAATCAGAAAGCCTTTTTGTACACGATGAGTCATAGCTATGCTGAAAGAAACATTTTTATTGTCTAACAGAGTTTTGCTGGTCCCTTGACATTCTGGTTAGTGTAAATCATCTGCAGTCCTTTAAAGAAATGGCACTGTTACCACCAGCTCTATCAAACATTAAGACCAAAGCCACAGGTTAGTGAAATCTGAAAAAAGTTTTATGCTACTGGAGAGTGTTTCTGGAAAATAACTTATGGCAACATAAAATATTTAATGTCACCTAATAACCTATGTGCCTTATTTTACAAATACTTTTGATTAGATGATCTACAGAGTATCCTTTTGAGAGCAGTCTAAATTATTATTATCCAATTCTTATGCAGATTTATAATTAATCTAACATCTATGATCTGACCATGAATATGACTTTGTCATCTGGCATCTTTACCCTGAATTTGATCATGAATAATACATAGCCATCTGACAGTTGAATCCAATCCATCACGTGGCCATACATGATGCAGATTCATCCATAGTATGCTAATTTGCATTCTCCATCATTTTCCTCTAATTCCTACCCAAAGCTTTTTCACTGAGTTTCAGGCACCCAGGGAACAATCTACCTACACACCAGGCCATATGGGATGCACTGCATATTCTCCAGTGTCCTGGGCCTGATCCTAATTGTCACCAGCCAAGCCAAAATGTATCACTCCAAACATGGGCAGGGGCACTGTTGGGCATTCATAAGGTGCTTAATGGGGCTTTTAGTACGGTGTTGCCGATAGTGTGTGTTTTAATTAGACTTCTAAGCGCACGTTTATTTTTCCCACTAGACCAGTCTTACATGCAGGTGAAAGAGACAGCTGTGCGACTGTAGGTGTCAGACAGTAGCTGGTGAGCATGATCACCTTAAAAGAAGTGAAGTGTGAGCGTTTAAAATTATACTCCAAATAAAATGTCACCCACCTGACCTCATCACCTGGCCTTCTCCTGCTTATACCTGCATTTTATCTCCCGAAAATTGGTACTTGTCTCTTTCTTCTTCTTTAGCTACACCCTTCTGGATTGGTGGAGGCTGTTGAAATCCTACTTCACATGCCATTCAATTTCATATGTTTATGGTACACAGTGCTCATCAAAATGAAAAACATTTCTTGGCCCAATTTGGCTAGCAGGCCATCAGGTTATAAATTTTGTTTTATGTGGTTACTGAGATATTTCTATCAATTTTGACCCTGGGGCACTCTTAGTAAGTGGAGCCCAGAATACTTGCAATTCACAGCCATGATCTATTCCCCTTAACAATTAGTTCTATACTCCCTATAAAATTCCTACTACTATGGTTGGAAGTAGAGAAGTTTGGAGGGTAATTTAGTGTTGGTAGAAATCTATGAGTTAAATTTTTAGGTGTTGACTTTGAAGTGACAGTAGGCCCATGACCTTTATATTTGAAAATAGCATCACCTGAACTTGAAAGTGACCACAATCTATATGCATAAATGTGATGGAAAAGTTCTAAATGGTGAACAGCATACTGTGTGCTCATCAAAGTTGGCCTTTGATTTTTTTTTTTTTTACTGCAACTGTGAGTAGCAGTTGAATTGAAACTCCTTATTTCAGTATAGCCAGAGTCATTATAGAAAAGCCATTGCATTTGTTGCGAAGGCTGTGGCCCAATTCTGTTTGCACGAATTCCCCTGCTCTGTGCTTATGACCACATCGTTCCTTCACAGCCAGCTGATGGGGAATGACCTGACTTGAAGCTACAGAGCAAGCAAACTACAAGTCAGCCAGTGACCCACAAATCCAAGTGGCCTAAGGGTTTGCCTATCAGGGAAGGAGCCATGCAACAAACTGATCAGATACCCAGTCTTGGGGAGTTTGAAAGGGAGATGTAGAGATATGGCAGTTAATGATGCAGGAAGAATCTGAGAGAGGGCAGTAAACAGAAGCAAGGGCAGGCAGAAGCCATAATGTCAGAAGAATGACACAAGCAGCTGAGCTGAGACAGTTTGATTCACCCCCTGGTGGATGGTCAGAAACAGAGAATGGGCACATACTGCGTGAGGGGATAATACAGCCACAGTGCTGAGCTGCATACATCCCGAATGACCTTGCAGCATTAGAGGGTAGAGTGCTGGTTAAATTCCTGATTTACTATTTCTGTTCTCTAACCCCTAATAGTACTTGAGATTACAATCCTGTAAAAAGGCCTATTTAACCATGTCATTTCTGATATAAATTGCAGAAGTTAATCAACTTAAAAATAGAATAGGATCTATTTCTAAATCATTTAATTAAATCTTGTAAATGACCCAGAATGATACATCCCTATAATTCTTATATTTGTTTTGTTCTCACCATTTGGAATCTACTCTCTCTGCCCCCTACTTATGTAGTTAGTGCTTCTAAATGGGAGCACCATTACACTTTTGAGAGGGACAATTCTTCACTGAGTAGGTCTCTGGTGTGCATCTCAAGGCAATGCCTAACGTGACCCTCCCACCTCCCCACTGTACCATTTAAAAATCAACCTACACCTTTCCAAATGTCCGCTAGGGGGTAGTACTGGTTGGTTAAAAGCTACTGAGCTAAGCCTTCCCATTCTTCAAGGGGCAGCTCAAATTCAACCTTCTCTTAATTCTTTGATTTTTCCAGACTGTATTGATTTCTGTACCTTCTCTGAATTCCAACTGCACTTGAGTCAGTAACACATACTGACTTCTTAATTGTGTTTTAATTGCTTCATGTTGGTTTCTCATCTCAGTTTGATCATAAAGTCTTTAAGAGCAGCAAAAAGTCTAAGAAGTTTTTTGTATCCCCCTATGTGGGATACAAAAAACTAACACAGTGCTGAGTACCTAATGAACTCTGGCTGTCTCCTCACCATCTGCTCTCTGGTGACCTCTTCAGCTATGTTTCCTACCACATCTCCACCCTTACTCCAGCCCTTTTTCCTCTAGCAATTAAAAGAAGCTAATCTTTAGAGCTCCCTGAACATACCCTATTAGTTCACCATTATGCCTCTATATATGCTGTACTTTTTGCATAAATAATGTATACAATTGCCCTCCTTCTAGGTGAAATCCTATCCAATCTTCAAGTTCCAGTGTCTCTGGTTAATTACTCCCTTCTCTGTAGTTTGTATGAACTTCTATTGATGTATCACTTCTCTGTTTGCCTGTTTCTTGCTCTTAAAAGGGACAGGAAATGTGTCTAATTCATTTCCCTAACACTTAGCATGATTGGTATTCAGTAGAAGCTGAATAAATGTTGGTTGATTATACCTGGTTGTACCATATTTTTAAAATTTATAAGCATGAGCTACACTGTGGGGAATGGAGAAGAATGTTGGTCACTAAATGGGAGCAGCCATTACCTTTTCCTGCACTGTAGCTTGTTTTATGCCAAATAACTCTAAAGGAATAGACTATATGTGTCTCACTACTGTTCAGAGCTTGATTCCATCTTACATATATTAGACAGTTTCATTAAACCACCTGAAACAGTCAACTTGGTTATGCCTTGTTTAATTTCTCTCACTTGGTGTGCTCCCTTTTACAGTTGTGCCAATGAAATACTCAAGACTCTACATCAGCTGTTATCAGCAAGAAATTAACTCAAGCTGAACAGTCGACTGGGAGGCAAAAGAAAATAACAGTCTGCATTTTATTAGAATAGATCGTTTTATTTCTATTTAACATTTGACTGGGAGAAGCCTCCTCCATTACTTACCTATGGTAAAGAACAATAATATTCATGTGAGTATAAAAAGCATCATGCAAATCGTCATCATCGTCATATGGGAAACCCTGTCAACTAATATACTCTCAAAGAAAGACACATTTGTGGATATAAATGAATCAACAAGACTTATGGATTCAGAGCTGCCTTTAAAATATAGGCCTGGTAAGAGAATGTGGAGATCAGCTATGATTTCTATTCAGCTCCACTGATAACCGATGGAGTTCTGATTGGTGAGAAGAAGGCAAAGAGCCTTATTCAATGCTAATGGACCAAAGACCCTAGTCCAACTAGGTGTTGCTAAGGCTTTCACCAGGAAGTGAAAGAGCTGTTGCCTCAGTGTCACTCTGTGAGACCTCTTCTTATCAGGGACTATTAGGTGGGCCAAAGTAGACACTAAGAGACTCACAGGGACACTAAGAGAACAAAGGAACCACAGTCTCAACATCAAGGAGAAATGGAATGAAGAATGGAAAGGTGAAGAAGTTGAATTGCAGGCCATTTCCTTCTTTATATTTCTACTAGGTTTGTAGCAACTAAATGCATTGTTGAAAAGGTCTCCAACTTAATAGACATTTTATCTTAGGATACCCGGAAATGGCTGCACAAATGTACGAAATGGATTGGTGATAGAAATCCATTAGAAGAGACAAGTCTGCCTTTGGCAGTGCTGTTTAATATAAACGTTTCTATACTAACTACTTCTTATACATTGTTTTATATTTGACCTTGGAGGTATGGGACAGGTAAAAGGTCCTCGGTCTCCTCTTGTAAAATGCAAATATTTCCCTTCCAAAATTGTAGTGTGAAATAGAAATAATAAATGTAATATACTACTAGGCAAAGAGGAAGGGTACAGTCAATGGTCAACATTATTATATATGTTCGGGGTTGAAGCAACACAGAGTACCATGGTCTCACCAGATTAACATACCATTTAACTAAATATTTTGATCATACAAAAAGTTACTAAAGGGAATAAAATAAACAATTTAAATCCTTTTTCCAAAGGACAAACCCTAAAATTACAGACAGAAAAGCCCATTTTACCTCAGGCTGACTCACTCAAGAACTGCAGCTCTTCAGAAATTCAGGGGCATAAATTACAATTCCCTGGTGCCCTGAGAAATATTTTATAATAAACCTTTGCCACTCAGCCGACTGCTTCTAGATATTCCTTCTCTCATCCTTCTCAGGGGCTTTCCCTCTCCTCTTCTCAGGAAGGAAAGCACCAGAGTATAATGGAAAGAGCTTGAGCTTTGCTATTAGGTGGATGGAGGTTTCAATTCAGATTCTGCCAATTGTTGGCCATGAAACTTTTGCAGTTTACTTAATTTATTGAGTCTCATTCTACTCATCTACAAGCCAGGAATAATGAAATTTACCTTGTAAGACTGTGGGTAGCATGTTGAGGAGGAAAGGGCAGGGTGTTTTTGTGTGTGCGTGTGTGTATGCTGTGTGTGTATGTTGTATGTGTGTGTTGTGTGTATATGTTGGGTGTGTGTATGTTGTGTGTATGTTGTATGTGTGTATGTTGTGTGTGCGTATGTGTGTGGGGTGTGTGTGTGTGTGTGTGTGTGTGTGTGTGTAGTGTATGGGGGGATTGTAGATAATGGATTAGGAATTAACCAGAAAATATAAGATTAATAGTCTTAGGATGTGTTACATAAATTTATTATTGTGTTATTACTGCATCTATGACTGAATTCTCCCCTCTCTTCACAAAAGAAGGTCCCAGGAGTAACGTGTGAGAAGAGTATTGGATTAAGAGTAATAAACCATTCATTTTGAGGCAGGTACTGTTTATTTTGTCTGAAATATTTGGCTATCTGATTTGTCTCTGCACTTTATTTTCCTCTTCCAAATGCACTGGTAAATTGAGATGATCTAAAATATCTTTTCTACCCTTGACATTCTGTCTCTATCATTGTTAACTTTGCTTCCCCACTCCTGCTATCATCTCATTTTTTTAGTTTTATTTATTTTAGCTATCATAATTAAATAATTTTATATTTACAGAAAATTTCAAAAATAATAGAGTTTCCATACACCCTTCACTGATTCCTCTATTGTTAACATTTTACATACCCACAGTACATTTATCCAAACTAGGAAACTGAGATGGTATATAATACTATTAACTAAACTATAGGTTTTATTCAGATTTTTCTAGCTTATTCACTAATGCCATTTTTGTTTTCCAGGATCCAATCCAGGATCACATATTACATTTAGTTATCCTATCTCCTTGATCTCTTCCATCTGTGACAATGTGTCATTCTCCCCTTATCTTACACAACTTTGACACTTTTGAGGAGTAATGGTCAGGTATTTTTGTAGAATATCTCTCAGTTGAGGTTTGTCTGCTTTTTTCTCATGATTATATTGGGCTAATAGATTTGGGGTGAGGGGGAACACAACAGAGGTGAAGTGCCCTTCTCATTACATCATTTCAGGGGAACAGGACATTACTGATGATGTTAACACCTTGATCACTTGGTCAAGGTGGTATCTGCCAGATTTCTCTGCTGAAAAGTTATGATTTTTTTTCCTTTAAATACTTTATTCCTTAGGAACAAGTTACTTAGCCCAGCCGACAGTGAAGAGAAGGGGAATAAAACTTCCCTTCCTGGACAAAGCTCTATTAAAGAATTTGTAGTCACCCAATTTTAGGCTAGCTGGATGGAGCTCTCAGACAAGAAGCAGAAACCCTCCAAATGCCTAGAGGCAATATCCAAATACATTACCCTGGGTTCCTTAATCATCTGCCATGACAAAATAAATGTTTGACTTCAATCACCCAACCTATAAATACTCTTGGTACTTGATCAAATCACAGATATGCCATATGCCTACCAGTAACAATACAGGAACAATTATTTTGAGTAGTTGTGATAGTAGACCATGGTTTATACTTTAAGAGCATGAATATTCCTTTATCTCAGCACCAACTTTACAAATGGAATAATCACCATACAAGAAAAAAGAAATGCTATATAATCATGTTGTTTAAGATAAGGATATGTCTCTCATTGTATGGAGTATGGGGAGACAGCTCTGTGTTCACAAAACCCTGCTTTATTTTTGGCTTTTCCTCCCTGATACATGGGGAGATCAAACTTTCCATTCCACTATAGTTAGATGAGACCGCAAATTCCAGACCTGGCGTCTTAAAAACTTCCTGTGTGCTCCATCCATGCTGTCTTTCCTCCTTTCTGCCAGCTGGAGTTAGGGGTTGCACTGGAAGCCTCTGAAGCCTTATGGGATGCAGCCGGCGCTGGATAGATGGAATCTCAGTCACTAAATTGTTGCATGGACTACAGCCAGCCCCTACCAACCCCTGCTAGACTGTGAAATTAATGACAAATGAAATTCTGTTGTGTTAACCCACTGGGATTTGGGGCTTATTTGTTATAGCCATCAGGTTCTCCTGATCAACACAGACATGAAGTCCCCAGAGGTCAGGATTTATTTCCATTAAATCGTTTGTGTAGGGTCTAGCACAGTCTCATGCGCAGATGGGAAACTGAATGCCTTTGAAGATGGAGAAGAAGAGAATGAAAAATGGCATGGAGCTACAGGGAGGAAGTTAATTTGCAAGAATAGTACAACTAAATGTACCTGGTTTCCTACAAAGTTGTCACAAAGATTACCTGCAAAAATAAAGGGGTAGGGTGATAAAATTCTACCAGAAATGGTTGCAGAAGCAATAGGCTTGAAAACAGCCCAGATTAAGTGAAAGTTCCCAAGAGGTTTCTGGTTCACAATTTTAAGCCAATATAAGAGCAATTATTTAAAGTATTCGGGAAACTAGACCACAGTGTACATTAGTAGCACAGAAATCCTTTTATCTCAGCACCAACTTTACTAATAGAAAGTTAGATGGGATATAAAGCATAATCAAACTTAGTGAAAAATAAATAGGGGTACTTGATCAGGTTTCTATAGCTTTCTAAGAAATTGCCTCTGGTAATTGTAAAGGAATGTATTCCAGCATGTCTATCACCTATCAAGAATTGGTGCTTTACCACTGCAATATATCCCCCAAAAGCCCCATTCTGCTATATTAACAATAGGACTTCAATTTTTTATAAACCTCAACATTTTATAACTCACTGAGTATATTCTTTTCCATACTTTCAACGTATAGTGAGACTTATTTATGGAAAATCTATTTCTGTGAAGTTTAATGATCCCTCCCAGCTTCCCTCTCCCCTTGTCTACTCAAGGGAGTCCCAAAGACACAAGCTTCCTGCTCTGGCCTTAAGGGTAAGCAGTGACAAAGTGAGAGAGTGGCATGGACATATATATACACTACCAAACGTAAAATAGATAGCTAGTGGGAAGCAGCCGCATAGCACAGGGAAATCAGCTCGGTGCTTTGTGACCACCTAGAGGGGTGGGACAGGGAGGGTGGGAGGGAGGGAGACGCAAGAGGGAAGAGACATGGGAACATATGTATATGTATAACTGATTCACTTTGTTATAAAGCAGAAACTAACACACCATTGTAAAGCAATTGTACTTCAATAAAGATATAAAAAAAAAAAACAACTCATGGAGAATTTACTCAGCAAAGAAAATGGATTTGCCCAGAACTTCTGGACCTACCAACTAAAATTCTCACATTTAATAGCTCTGTGTCTTACAACCACTGAGTGAGTAGTCTTTGGTGGGCTTGAGGAGAAATGTTACCGTATTCACCGTGGCAAGTTATATAAGAAAGCCTGTGGCTTCCTGCCTTCTCTGGTCTGGCACCCAGCGGATGGGCAAGAAAGGTTGAGCTTTACAGTCTAGAACATAGCTCACTGATATTGAGAAAGGCTCATCTTCATCCACGTGTTTGTAGTCATTTTAAGTGTGAAAAGGCAAAACACAGAGGATAGGTATAAATAAGGAAGGACTAACTCCTCCACAAGAGGTAATTTAATAATCAGTTCATTAATTTAATAGCTGCCATACACAAATTTAGGGATGACTAACCTCACATGTGAACTCCCTCTGAGAATTAACATATTAACTTCAGTAAAATGAATTCAGGTTCACTGCAACAAGCTGAGAACAAATTTTAATAAATTAACCCATCCCATATCCCCCAATTCCTGACATTTAGGTCTGGGTTCTAATACCTGGATAGATATTAAAACTAACCAGACATGATTGGAATTCACCTAAAATTTTCTCTGAGGAAATCAGTCTTTTATCCTAGCTTTGCCTTTGACAGAGTTAAGCACGATGAAAATGCCCTCTTTGGAGTACTTTTTAACGGAATCTAATTATGCTGTCTACTTTGAAGATTCTGCTATTTTCTATTGGGTGTTTCTATTTTATTTTTTTCCTGGGTGTGAGGGATGTTACTCCTTAGTATTCCTCCTACAGAGCAAGTCCTCCTCGACCCCCATCTCTCTCTTGTGTATATAAGAAATCATTAGCACAGCACTTCAGCTTTCTAGTGGGTTTAGTTTTGCCCAGGGATTAACCATTTGACTGTCAACACAGAGTGACAATATACTTTATCTTCCAAACTGGGACACTTGTTAAAGCACTCTTATTGATTACACCTTGACAGCCGGCATAAACCATAGCTATCTTGGACAAACTAGGACGTATGATAACGCTATTGGGAACTGAAAACAGAGCAACGTGCTCCTGTGTCTCAGATACTATAAAATCTCCCACAGGACATTCATTTCTCTCAGAGGACTGACAAAATAGGCCCACTGATGCTGCATCCGCTGGAGGCGATGTAGTGGTTGAGCACAAGGGCTCCGGCTTTCCTCCACTTCCTGCTCCCCATCTTTGAATGATAACTTACTGTCTCGCAACTGTAGAACCAGACCACCTGGGCTTAAATCCCAGCACTTCCCTTTTAGAAACATGCGCCTTTGCAAAGACCCTTCTGCGTCTCAGTTTCCTCATCTATAAAATGATGATAATATTTGAAAATGACTCAAAAGTTTCTATAGAATAAAATGAGTTAATAGTTATAAAATAATTATTAGAGGGTCTGGTACATCATAAGCACTCAATTATCTGTTGGCTGTTTTAATAATAACCCTTTTCCTTCATGAGAATATACCCACAGGAGCTCCGCCTTCCAGCCTTGCCTACTTGTTAATACTTGGCCATCCTATTTGTGTGTCATACATCTTTCTATCTAAGCACCCTTGGCTGATGTGACTGTTTTTTTTAATGCCCTGGTGATTGCCTAGGCATTTTTGTCCCCCCATTATTCTTTATATGCTGGTTCCTTTTCATTGTCAGTATTTTCATAAGGTTGCCTCCGGCCAAATGCATTGAGGACCCTTTTCACTATTCAGAGTCATTTCCATACAATAGAGTGTTAAAGAGCAGACAAAATGAATCTGCAACTTCACTTTTACTGACACATTGCTCTGTCTCCATATCTTCTTGGGAGTTTGATGTCAGGCATTGGTTTCTCATCTATTACTGCCTGAAGGTTACAAAAGAATGCATCTTGAGAATCATCATTAGTATCTTCTGCTAGAATATGCATGGGTCTCTGTGACAATTTAATAAATCTTGCATGAAAACTGACATGGAGCCACCTTTTGTCAAAGAAATTGTGGGAAAAGGGTATTTACCAGGTCTCATAAGGAACATGACCTTCATTCTTCCTGTGTATTGTGTCCTTGGATAAGGCATCTCACCCCGTCTGAAAGCAGAAAAAAACCTACCCTAATCTCTTAGCAGATTTTAGTAACTGTGAAGTTGAAATTATTTATATGAACCTTTATTAGAGGAAGAAAAGAAACAAACATGTTGTGCTGTGCTCATAAGCATTTGGTGTATTTACATTAACTGATTAAGATAGTTAGGCTTAATTTCAATATCTTATTCTTAACTTCACAGGAATGGGAGGGAGGATAGAGGAGAAAGATCCCCACATCCATAGACCACATCTTGTCCTTGTGACCATGGTTACCACCATCTTATTGTCATCAACACTAACAATTACTGAACATTTGTTCTGATTCTGACATTTCAAATGATTCTGACATTTCTAGTCTCATTTAATCATCAAAATCATACAATCAGAGAGGTTCTGTCAGTAGTGTCATAGTACAGGCCACAGTAGAAGGAAACAGAGGTTTATTAACGTTAAATGACTTAGCCAATGTCAGTGAACTGGAGCATAAAACCATTAGGCTGGATACAACACTCACCTTAACTGCTAGGTTATTATATCTGTGTCTTTCTGAGGGAAGGTATGAACTCATTGTGTCTGGGAAAAGTCCTCAAAGCACATGTTTACCAACAGTGAGTCAATAGAAACATTTTGAATTCATGGAGAGAGCACCATGTAAATATACACAAGGCTACATCACCAAAGTGAGCTATTGGTGAGAATCCTACTATGATATGTGTGCTCTGCAAGGCAGACATCTTGGAATTGGTAAGTTTAACCAGCTGGTAATCATCATCTTTCTTAAAGCTGTTTTAGTCTTCTGTCCAGTGAAGCATATGCCAGAGTTCAAGACTAAGAATACTTCTTCACAAAAGTGGACCTTGCAGTTGTTTCTTTGATGAATGACTGCCATGTCAGAGAGACCACACTACCTGAGTGTTCTAGAGAGGTTCACTGCCCTTGTGCCTTAAATGTTTTATGATTGATTACATCCGTACTATAACCCTATTGAGGGAATTTTCTAAGGAGCAGATGGTATGTTCTGGAAGTTTCCATCTAAGAATAAGCATAAAAATAATTATAGTAATTAACATTTAAAGCATTTAATAGATCCTAAGTGTTTTATATGTATTAATTTACTTAATTCTCATAATAACTATAAGAAATAGTGGCATTTTTAGTGCTTTCTTATAATTAAGGAAACTGAAAGGTAGACAATCTTTCTAATTGATGGAGCCCGGATGTCTTAGGGGAAAAAATATCAGCAATAAACTCAGTGTCCTTGGTGCCAAGGACAAGGCAGGGCTAGGTCAGCACTGGAAAAATGAACCAAGGCTGTACTATCTGCCTTCTTTTGAGCATTTACTATCCCCTGGCCTCATGCTAAACCCAATACTAACAGTATCTTATTTCATACCCACATCAATGCTTCCTGGTAGGCATTGTCACTCCTGTTTTACAGATAGGAAATCAATATTCACAGAGGTTATTTGCCTGTTGTCACACAATGATTAGTGACACAATCAATGTTTGAACACAAGTTTTTTTTTAATCTGTGTTTTAACCTCCATGACCTAGAGCAATTCCTTGTTTAGATAAAATTTTCCTCTGCCATTTGAACTTTATCCATTTTTCTTTAATCTTCTGAATATAATTCCTAATTTTTCAAAACTTATTGTTATGCTTAGTTTTCCCTCTCAGTGTTTAAACTGGTCAACATCCATGTCTCCCAAACAAGGCAAAAACTTGAGCACACTTTTCCTTAAACACGCTTTGCTCTTGCCTTGGTGGTGTATCATCTAAAGTATTAATTCTTTGTCATTAAAATTATAAATTTTTTTAAATCATTGCTTCTTTAGACATTATAAACGTGATCTACTTCTTTGCAAATGTTTTATTTCCCATTCTCATTTATCCCTCCATATTGATTTTTCTTTTTGCAGAGCACCTCTTGGGAGCATTTCAAAGACGATCTTTGAGTGGGAAACTGTTTAAACTTTGTAAGGCAGAGAATTTCTTTACTAAAATGGTAGTTTATCTGGATATAAAATTCTAAGCTCAAATTTTTTTGCCTTTAAAACCTTGAAGACATTATCCATTGCCGCTGTTAAGAGCCCTGCCATCAGCCAGCACTTGCTCGGGTCTTTTCTTACTCTCTTGAATCTTTAAAATTATTCTTTCTGTCTTTATGTTCTTCAATTAAACTATTAGCTGTCTGGCTATTGATTTTAGTTTTCTTATCTGTTCTGTTCAGCACTCCATTAGCCTTTTTATCCTGAGCTTTTATATCCTTCTTTAATTCTGGGAAATTCTTGTTCATATTTCCTCTTCTTTGTTGGTTCCTTTCTCACCTTCTGGGAATTCTCTTTTATAGATTTTGACACTTTTATTCCTGTGTTTCATGACTCTCAACATTTTTCATGGATTCCATCTCTTCCTGATGTCTTCCGCGAAAGTTTTGTGACACAACCCTTTGGTTCACTAGTTTGTACTTCAGCTGTACCCATTCTGTGATTCCAACTGTCTCACTAGTTGGTTGGGTTGTTTTTCAATCCCAACAGTTATGTTTTAATACCCCGAATTTTAAATTAGTTCTTTTTCCTGCTCTGTGATTTGAAAAGCTTCCCTTATCCCTCTGTAAGAATATTTATTAAGACCATTTTAAAGTCATATTCTGTTTCATTAGCTCTGCTTCCTCTGGAAAGGCTTTTAATTTCCGTTCTCTTTCTCATTTGGAGCTTATGTTCCTCCAATATCTAATCTTTTTTCCCTGAGAGCACATTTTTATTACTTTAAGGGCAGTGGCCCCAGCCCCAGTCCCACTCTTTAGGGAGTAGAGAAAAATTCTACCTTGGGCAGAAAAACTCTAGTGCTGCAGTCTATGCTCACCATTCCTGCCCCCCTACCTGACTTCCCTGCTTGCTCCTAATCTTAGGGGACCTGTGCCCGGGCACTGCTCTCAGTAGCAGTGGGGCAGTACCCTTTGCTATAATTGCCAAGTGCAGGAAGATAGGGAAGGAATGAAGGGCACATAGAAACTCCAGCTTGTCCACCCATTCCCCTAGCCATTAGCTCTCCACCCCAGAAAACCACTTCCTGATCCCCATCGCCACAGGCTCCTGTTCACCTGGGCTGTGTGAGCAGGGGTGGTAAACTGCTGTGACCCACACATACTGAACTTCCAGTTTCAGGCCCACCCGGAAAAAAATGTGGGGGAAAGAAAAGAGACAGAATTATAAAATTGTCTCCCATCCATCCTTCTTGCTGCTTCCTGACTCTGCTCTCCCTCCAAAAACAAGACCAATCCCCTCTTCCCCTATAAGCAAATTTCAATTTTGTATCCATTACTGATACCCATCACTGTCTCTCTGTCTCTGTGGTCATGGCCATCTTCGTGGATGATGGTCCTGTGTAACTGCACAGGACCCCATGTTCAGAAGGGTCCCCCACATGATTCAATGCTCTGCTGTCACCATCTTGAAATTCTGAATTCTTTTTAAACAAGAGGCCAAGCGTTTTCAGCTTGCACTGGGCCCCACAAACCATGTAGCCAGTGCTGCTTGTGCCATCTCCACGTCTGGCTTCAACACTGGGGTCAGATCACCAAGTCGTCCCAAACTAACAAAAGCTAGATTTCTAGGGCTTCCCTGGTGGCGCAGTGGTTGAGAGTCCGCCTGCAGATGGAGGGGACACGGGTTCGTGCCCCGGTCTGGGAAGATCCCACATGCCGCGGAGCGGCTGGGCCCGTGAGCCATGGCCGCTGAGCCTGCGCGTCTGGAGCCTGTGCTCCGCAACGTGAGAGGCCCGCGTACCGCAAAAAAAAAAAAGCTAGATTTCTAGGCAACTCACTCCCACAGTTCTCTGCACATGGTCTTGTCCTGACTATATCTTCAGATTTAATAAAATTTTAATAATTACTTTCGATGGGGAAGAGTGATGATTCAGACCAGCATCTCATGTCTGCTATGGTAACTACAAAGAAGCAGGGCCTGTATACACCTGCTCAAAACTTCAGAAAAGCTGGAGAGTCCGAACGTTATGTAGGTGGATTCTCACCTAGTAAATGTCCAGCACCCCCCTTTTTTTACGCAGATCTGAATTTGGGAAACATAAACTTTGGTAGGAAAAACCTCATAGTTTGTTTTAACTTGAAAGATCTATAGATGCATGCAAAATCATGCACATGCCTCTAGAAACACATTTTTCTTGGAATAAGGTCTATGGCTTCACAAAATTATCAAAGACATCCGGGGAAAGAAAAGGTTAAAAGTCACTACTCCATGGGTTCTGTGAAAGAGAAAGAATTCAGCTTCTCCTACACACACATACATATACATACAGCATAGCACATAAAAGATTTCTCAGTTGAGACTATACTCCCTCATTCTGAAGGTATGAATTGTGAGTAATCACTAATTATTGGTGAGGACTATTTGAGTTAAGAATATGCTGCATATTGTGTGATCTTAACATCAATTTGAAAAAGGATCAGCAAACAAACAAATCCTGCTCAAAATGATCCAATTCCTATTAACCTTTTTAACCAGATTTCCTTTCTGAATGCAAAATTCTAAATAATATATTTTTTTAAATTTGCCCAATAGCATGGGGACAATGATAAAAATAACAATTTATTGTGCCAGTTTTCACTTATGTTAATTATACTCTGTTCGAGATGTCTATTACCAAGCATTTCTTTAAAGTAAGGAAAGTACATACACTTTTACTGTCACTGAATCCACTGTTTCGCCTTGCAAATCACCCTTCCCCACCCACCCAGCCCCAGCACAGTTCCACCTAAGCATCAGAAAGTCCCTACCACTTCAGTTAATTGACTGCTTTCAACAAAGAGAAAAAATACAATGTGTGGCTCATATTTTTCTAGCCCACCTTGATAATTACCAGAATTGAAAGTTAGAGGTGTAGGGATGCATTCATTCCCTAGCAATAGCGCCAATACACAGCTTAGTAAAGCTCAGAAGAAAGGAACAATAGTAAACAATAGCTGACATTGATGGTGTGCTCTTTTCCTGAAAATGTAAGTTCTTTACAGATACTTTCAAAACAACCCTACGCCTAATATCATCACCCCATTTGAGGAAACTGAGGCACAGAGAAAAAAAATTATTTGACCATAATCAAAAAACTAGTCAGTAGAGGAGCTGGGGACTTGACGCAGCAGATTGATTCTAGCAGTCAATACTGACAACCACTACGTGAATCAGAGCTCCTGGTGAGCACAACACCAGAATTGCCACACATCTAGTTAATAGAATTCCTATGAATAGCAAATAAATTAGATCATGTAGTAAGTCTGTGTCAACTTATCATGGGAGAACATGGAGTCTTCTATAGGATTTTTTTTAAATTTAATTTTATTTATTTTTGGCTGTGTTGGGTCTTCATTGCTGCACAAGGGCTTTCTCTAGTTGCGGCAAGTGGGGGCTACTCTTCGTTGCGGTGCGCGGGCTTCTCATTGCAGTGGCTTCTCCTGTTGTTCAGCACAGGCTCTAGGCGTGCAGGCTTCAGTAGCTGTAGCACGCAGACTCAGTAGTTGCGGCTTGCGGGTTCTAGAACTCAGGCTCAGTAACTGTGGCACACAGGCTTAGTTGTTCCGCAGCATGTGGGATCTTCCTGGACCAGGGCTCGAACCCATGCCCCTGCACTGGCAGGCGGATTCATAAGCACTGCGCCATCAGGTAAGCCCTTCTATAGGATTTTTGAAATAATGAAAATATCCTACAGAGCCCTGGGAGGTCTGCGAGTTCAGAGAAAGGCAGGTTGAGGAAGAACAGATCTACTTCTTTCCACATGAGCAGTGCCCTCATCTCTGTGCCCCTGAGCTCAGAGGCAGAGTCCAACTCACAGCTGGGACTGAATAAACATTCACTCAGTTGAACTAAATTAAGTATAACCTTGCACAAGTCAGGTCTCTAAACCTGAAAATGAAGAGGTGGATCTAGATTCATGGTTTTCAACCCTGGCTGTACATGAGCATCACCCAGGGAGCTTGTAAAAAGCACTGATGTTCCAACTCCACCCCAGAGATTTTGGTCTGAAATAGATTCCAAGCTTTGCTTCTACCTCTCTATCAATCTCTCTCTCTCTCTTGTTCTCTCTCTCTCTGTCTCTTCCTGTCTCTCTCTTTCTCCTTCTCACCTGCAATGATTCTAGTGTAAAGTTGGAGTTGAAAACCACAGACCAGTGTTTCTCAAAAGTTTGCTCTCTGGACCAGCAGAATCAGTCTGTAAACAACTCAAGATTACACTAAAAATGGCCCTCCTCCATCTTACAGAGGTGCAGAGAGATGAGCAATACTTCACATATTTCCCCAGAACAATAGCCAGATTCATTAGCATATTTAATTTCTTATAAACCCTTTGACACAGACATTACAGTTGGTCCAAGTGCTACTGCCTGGTGGAAATCCCTGACCTAATTTCTCAAACCCCTTGCCATCTACTTCAACCAAATCCCCTGAGAGAAGGAGTTGATCAATCTGCTTAAACTGACTAGTTAAATGGCAGCTATTCTCTTTTCCCCTTTACTTCCTGGAGGCTTGTCTAGCAGCATTGCAACTGTCATCTCTAAAGACTCTTATGTAAGGAAAAATTAGAAAAGGGAGCTTCTAGTTGAAGTTAATGGAGAAAAGCTTAATTTCCTTTTCATCTGATTAGATACTCAGATTTGAAAATCTATAAATGTTTCCAGGTCTGCCGGCTCCAAAATACTTTTTAAAGGTCATTTACATAATCCTGTCAAGAATGCCATATGGGTAATGGATCAAAGGCATAACCATTATTCCTGCGACTTTCATCCCGTCCTGAGATTAGCTTCCTTAGCATGTTTTGGGAGCTAATGGACACTTTCCTTTAAACCTAACACAGTGCTGGTAATGTTTTTCTCTGTGGATTTGGAACTTTAATTCAAGGATTATGCAACCACTTTTTAGGAAGCAATTTATTTTGAGGATAAAGTGCCTGTCTTAGGTTTAGCAGTTTCCTTTTCAGCTATTTTGCCAACAAGAAGAGATAAAGCTTTCAAGATCAAAAATGTGGGTATCTTCCATGTCACTGTGCCTTTCTGATATTGACTCAGATGGGATCCTCAGTCCCATTTCTGAACTAGTCCTTACGGAAGCTTTTAAGTGTTTTTTGAGAACAAACAAGTCTCTGGTGTCATATTTGTATTTATGATATTTTTGCCCTTTGTGAAAAAAGAGAGAAACAATCACCACAGTGGAGCGAAAAGAAGTATCTTTAAACCCATAAATGTATGTATAGATAAGAATGTGTCACTGCGGAGCAACTAAGCCCATGTACCACAACTACTGAGCCTGCACTCTAGAGCCCACAAGCCACAACTACTGAGCCTGCGTGCCACAACTACTGGAGCCCGTGCACCTAGAGCCTGTGCTCCACAAGAGAAGCCACCACAATGAGAAGCCCGCGCACCGCAACGAAGAGCAACCCCCACTTGCCTCAACTAGAGAAAGCCCACGTGCAGCAACGAAGACCCAACGTAGCTATAAATAAATAAATAAATTTATTTTTTAAAAAAAGAATGTGTCTGTGTGTATATTATGTGTCAGGGAGACAGTATAGCCTCACGATTGGAATCAGAGAAACCTGGGCACATGTTCAGGTTCTGTCACTTACCAGTTGTATGATCTTGGGTAGGTTATTTAACCCCTCATCAGTTTTGCTTCCTTGTTGGTAAAAATGATAGTAATAATAATAACTTCATGAACCGTTATCAGTATGAAATAAGTCATATAAAGTCCTTATTGTTGTGCCGCAATCAGTAATTTCTCAATCAGGTTTGTTAAAAGGATGGTAGTTGTGGTGGTTGTACCTGTGGGTTTTCTATGTCCCATAGTGGTACCATGTACCCCATGTACCACTATAAATCAGAATTCCCTTGATTTATTCACCTAACGATGGTGATACCTATTCACACTTATCTGGTGGTATGCTGATAAATAAATTTAACAACTGGCTCTTGGTCAGGGAGTGGAGTAGCAGGGGGGAAAGAAACTCTGATTTGTAGCACTCCCTAGGTGTAAATACTACCTCCATGGCCAATTTCAATCTACCAACACAGAGTGATGTGACTGAACAATGAGTTGGGAAGAGATGCACAGGACTGGTTTTTGGGCACTGGCTCCAGCTCACGGCTGCATTTATCCAACAGCTCTTGGAACCAGCAGCAAGGGATCACTCAGTGTGACACAGATTGCTGTCTCTCAGAAGAAGCTAAATGGTTCACAGGGATTGTGTCTATGTTTGCATTATACATGAAGTAGCTGAATAGAATATCTGACAACAATGGCTAAGGCTCACTTGGGAGTGTCTTGTCTGACAGAAGAACTGTATGATATTAGAGCAGGAAGGGACCAAAGATATCATCCAGCCCCTGGTGCAAACCCTAATTTTGAAAAGGAAACTTGAACACCAAAGATTATAAAATTAGGCAATCATCCACCTTCCTCCTGCTGTTTTCTAACTAGTGCTAGGATTAGAAAGCACATCTTCTTGACTCCTGTCCTCATTCTGCGACTCCTGCCAGCAAAACTTATGCAGTCTCAGGCCATTCAGCAGTAAAACTCAATGACAGAGGCAGAATCTGTACTTATTTGCTGCAATTCATCTTTCTATTCACTTGAAAGAAACACAATGCAAAAATACTTTTTTTAATAAATCAAGATTTTTCCCAAATGCTCACATATTGACTTAGCTCCAAGACTGGCCTTGGCACTGCCCTATAGTTGAAGTAAACTTAAAGAGAAGCTCTAGGTATAAACAGAATGGAGTCCTCTTCAAAGATAAGCACACATGGAAGGGTCTTATAGGGAAGACCAAACTATGATAAGACTCCAATGTATTGATATTCTCTTTTAAAAATTAACTTGTTTTAATTCCACAAATATTACAGCATCTTTTTACGCCAGGCACCACTTTTCTAGATGCTACAGATACAGATGGATAGATAAAGCTGTTGCCTTCATGAACTTGCTTTCTGGGTTTGGGTGGGTGTGGAGAGTGAGAAGAACAGAAAATGACTAACAATATATCTTACAGTTGCAGCAGCAAATAAATGCTCTTAAAAAAAGAGAGAGAGAATCAAATTAAGGAGAAAGAGAGCACTGGCAGGAGGTGGGAAGTCTGCTATTTGATATAGAGGTCAGAAAAAAAAAATGGCCTTTCTGACAAAATGACCTTCTAGGAAAGATCTGAAAGAAATGAGGATATGGGGGGAAAGCATCCCTGTGAGGGAAAAAGTTAATCATGATGGCCCAAAACAAGTTTGTTGTGTTTGAGGAACATGAGAGGGGCTGAGGAAAGGATAGTAAAAAATGAGAATCATGAAGGACTAGCATCGTCATGGAAATTTGTTTTGGATTTTCTTCTAATTATGATGGGAAGCCTTAAATGGTTTTAAGCAAAGAAAGAAAGTGACTTGATTAAATTTTTTAAAAGATCATTCTAGCCACTGTATGAATACCAGATTTTAAAGCTAAGGGTAGAAGCAGGAAGGTAATTTGACCAGCTACAGCCAGGGTCCAGTTGAGAAATGATGGTGTCTTGGACAGTTGTTGTGGAGATGGTGAAAAGTGGTTGAATTCAGGATAGATTTTGGAGTATTGTTAGCAGGGAAAGTGGTTGAATTCAGCATAGATTTTGGAGTATTGTTAGTAGGGCTTTCTGGCAAACCAGATGTAGAGTATTAGTGAAAAGGAGGACTCAAAGATGACTCCTTATTCTCAGGCCTGAGTCCCCTTAGTTTATCATGCCTCTATTAATTGGATGAGGTAAACTGAGGAAGGGGTAGTTTATAAGAGGGCAAAGGTGCAGAGTACTTTTTTGGACATGCTAAGTTTGCAATGACTGCTAAATATCTAAAGAGAGACACAGATGTTGAACTAAGGGAAGAATTTGAGTCTAGAAATATTAATTGTAACATCATTAGCATTTAATTAACATTTAAAGCCAAAGGATTTGTGAGACAATTCCATATAGAAAACAGAAGAGGTCTGAGGAACAAGTCCTGGGACTCTCCAATGTTTAGAGGTCTAAAAAAGAGGAAGGTCCAGCAAAGAGCCTGACAGAGAGTATCCAGGGAGGCAGAACAATCAGGATACTGTGTAACCTAGAAGACAAGTGAAGAAAGGGTTTCCAGAAGAATGGAGTAATTACTGATGTGAAAGTCTGCTGGAATTTTAATAAGTAGAGAACTCCGAACTGACCAATGGATTTTAATAGATGGAGGTCACCGGTAAAAGTGCCAAGAACAGTTTTGGTGCAGGAGTGGGGAAGAAAGCCTGACTGAAATGAATTTAAGAGGAGATTAAGAAGTGATGATAGAAAATATTGACCACTCTATTAAGGAAGCGAACTTTTTTTTAAAGACGGGAAGTATTTCAACATGTTTGTGTGTGATGTAAGTAATCCAGTAGAGGGTTTCATGTTGAGAAAAGATATAACCACAGGAGCAATACCCTTGAGTTGATGAGGGTACATGGCATGGATCCAGCGTACCAGGTGGGACATAGATAATAGCAGTAATAGTCCATCCACTGTGGCAGGAGGAAGACAGAACACATGTGGCAAAAATGTGGGTGGGTTGGAAAATGAGGTAAGGAAAAATGTTGAAGCTCTCTATCAATAGCTTCTATTTCTGTAATTGAAATAAGATGCAAGATCATCAGCTAAGAGAGAATGAGTCAAGGAGTATGGGGGTTGGATAAGAGAATAACTCTGTGACTACGGTGGTAATTGGATAACATAGGATGGAAGCAAGATTCTTGAAGGAGCAACTCGGGCAGAAGGTAGGGCATGGAAGTGCATTGTCCATGTCAATATTTTGTGTTATTACCAAAAACTGATGACAGAATTAGTAGGAGAAAGAAGATATACCAGGTACTTACATCTTTGAGGAATTACGGAAGAGTGTCTGGGAGGGGAACAGTTGGTTCCAACGTGGAGGGTTAGTAGCATAGAGTATAATCAAGGCAAGCATGCCAGAGAGCCTGTGTCAGGGTGGTCACACTGTTTGCATAAAATAATGTAATAAAATGGCATGTAGTACACAAATACATACACATAAACACACATTACCCTCCACCCTTCCTATGCTCAGTATAAGAACAGATTTAAGAGCTCTGGCTCTTCAGATGACTTTAAAAATAGTGAATTATCAATAATCTGACCTCATATTTATGTGAAGAAAGTTGGAGACAACATAAAAGTAAATTTTCCTTCATCCTTTTCTTAAACACTTATCTTTTAACTTTTCTCCTTGACTTTCTTTTCACCATGTATAAAATAGAACCACATTCTACACATCCTGGATCCCTAAGAACGAGAAGACACATCCTCAGTTGAGTGCTGTTGCATCTTAGTTCAATTTCAGGTGGTTGGGGAATTCGGAAGCAGCAGTAGCAGGGCTGCTGCTGCTCCCAACACCAGCCTGCTCAAAATCCTAGCTGATCCTTCCCTGCAGAGGGCAGGGGCATGACGACAAGAAAGAACACATGGGAGCTGGATCCACAGCGTGGTGGCTGTCAACTGCAGGTCATGCCTGATTAGTAGATTGTGAAATCAATTAAGTGAGTCTTGATCAGCACTTTTTTTTAAATAAAGGATATTTAAAATAGAGTAGAAAATTATCAGGGTCCATTAAATGTAATGAGGGTAAAATTGAGCCAGAAACATGCGTTTATATGAAGATTATATATAAATGTATATGGGGGGCTTCCCTAGTGGCACAGTGGTTAAGAATCTGCCTGCCAGTGCAGGGGACATGGGTTCGAGCCGTGGTCCAGGAAGTTCCCACATGCCGTGGAGAAACTAAGCCTGTGTGCCACAACTACTGAGCCTGTGCTCTAGAGCCCGTGAGCCACAACTACTGAGCCCGCGTGCCACAACTACTGAAGCCCACACACCTAGAGCCCGTGCCCCGCAACAAGAGAAGCCACTGCAATGAGAAGCCCGCGCACAGCAACGAAAAGTAGCCCCCGCTCGCCGCAACTAGAGAAAGCCTGCGTGCAGCAACCAAGACCCAATGCTGCCAAAAATAAAATTAATTTATTTTAAAAATATGTATATGGGTACATATCATGTAGAAATATGTATATTTATATACACACATATAACACGTCATGATGTAAAATATATTATGGATCACAGTCAACAATGTTTGAAAGCAACTGCTCTAGGGACAGTTACTGAATTCTAAATTCTTTTTATAGGAAATAGATTCCAGAAACTGTACCTCCCCATCCTATCTCCCATGTCTCAGCCTGTATGCTCACCTGCCTACTGAATATCCCACTAACTCTAGATTCAAGTTGCTCAAAACAACTAGCTATATGTTATATATGAAAATTGTTAAGAGAGTAAATCCTAAGAGTTCTCATCAGAAAAAAATGTGTTTCTATTTCTTTCATTTTGTATCTATATTTTTGTATGAGATGATGGATGTTCACTAAATTTACTGTGATAATCGCTTCATGATATATGTAAGTCAAATCATTATGCTGTACACTTTAAACTTATAGTGTTGCATGAAAATTACATCTCAATAAAACTGGAGGAGAAAAAAACAAATACAACCTTCACTCCGACCCAGAGTCTCTCCCAGACTTGACTATGTCTCTAAATTAATTCATCCATTCAATCAGATGCAAACCTTCAGAGGTAGCCAGTCAGCTGTCAGGTTATTTAGACTCTCCTCAAGTACACCTGTTTCTATTTTACCCATGCTTCTAAATGCCACCATCCTCATCTGCCTCCAGTACCACTGTAACATCCTCACACAAGGTGTCCCAGTCTCTCCCCTAAGTTGTATAGTCCATATACCACAGTCAATTAAATTCTCTAAATCCCCATGTTGATGCCCTTGATCAAAAACATTTGTTAGTTCCCCAAAACTTATCAAATAAAACCCAAACATACCTTCACAGGCTGTTGAATCGTTGATGCCTGAACTCAGAGAACGTGTCATATATCTTAAGACCCCTCCTTCCACCTAACAGGGTGATTATAGATAGTAGGCACATAATAAATGTTTGAAGAATGAATAACAAATAAAAAACATTGTTACTAAACCATCAGTGTATAAAATAAAAATAAAGTTCTCCTTATTAATTATTATATTAATCAGAATTTCTTCAAGTGATCCAAAACTTCAGATTTTCAAAAAGACTAAGAAAAGATCAGCTGAAATTATATGCTGAGCTACCTAAATAAATATCATCCTGTCAATGTAATATACATAGGAGCGTGGCATTAAAAATGAATGAATGGATTAATTTGTATAAACAAATAAAATGACTTTTTGTCTGTGACATTAGCTAGCACCATATAGATTTTCATTAAATTATTTAACTTAAACCATGGTCAGTTCTAAAAAGGGTACAAAAGCAGGGGATTTAAATATGTAAATAAGCTAGACTGCTTGAAACAGTTGGTTCAAGACTTTCCTTCTATATTTCTCATGTATGTGTCCAAACTGTGAGGAAATGATTGACAGGATGGCCGCAAATTACTTCTACTCCCATAAAAAAGCACATATTAAACAATAATGGGGAAATAATCTCCATGCACCAATTCTGCATGAAAACTAAGCTGACATCAAAACTGACAGCTCAATCCCAAAATGCACATTTAATCTAACGGGAGAGAATGTCAGCAGAAAATAATTAACCCATTACTCTCACCCTGTTTTCAGTAAAATTAACATGAAAATGTCTCAAGTTGTTGGAGGAAAATTCAACACACAGGTTAATCTTATCTTTAATTATAAAACAACAGTGCACACACTTTTTTTAACATGCAAATTCAATTTATATAACTCTGTGTGGGGAAGGTTTGCCACCATGGAAAAAAAAATCTTTCTTTCAGAACAATGGTACCAGGTGCTAACAAATGCATTTCTATTTTTGGTTGTAATTTAATTCTACTCACAAAGAAATGTGAAAGACAGAAACAATGATAAAAGAAAAATTGCATGTAAGTTTTGTTTAGTTTTAGCATTAGCTAACTAGATGGATACATAGGAATATTTGTATACAAAAGAATTCTAATTTTAAAAATAGGTTGTAATACAATGCTTAATATTCACATAGCATTTTACAGTTTTCACAGGCATTTGAAAGATATTTCCACACTGTTTTCTGAACTTGCAAAAGTTTTAGGGTCTATTACACTGATGTGATACATGATGATGTCATCAAAAATGATGTTGTAGAAAAATAGGACAGATATTGAAAATAAAATCAATCATACAGAGGTTTAATACCAACTAGAGTAGGAATGACATTTAGAGTAGTAGAGAGCTCTCTAGTTTACTCTTTCTCAAATTTTCCTACTGCCTGCTTTGACATTGTCTCCTCTGAGCAGAACGCCTTGTTAACACAAGACAGTTGCAGAAGAATTTTGTTGTTGCTGTTGCTGTTGCTGCTGTTCCACAACTATAGCTTTTCATAGAATAAATTCTGTGATTTCTCCCCAAAATCACAATTTAGGTAACTGTCCCTTGAGAAGACAGTACAGCACAACGATCAAATATTCTGGCTACAGCCACACTGCCTGGGTTGAAACTTAGCTCTACCACTTACTGTGTGACCCTGGGCAAGTTACTTACCCTCTTTCTATAAATGTTTGAAATGGGGATGAGAATATTTCCTTCCTCGGAGCATTGCTTTGAGGATTAAATAAAATGATGCACATAAAAACATTTAGTGACTGACAAGCAGTAAATAGTCATTTGGGTTTTTTTTTCCTTTCAAGTACAATGTCAAATCTATTGGTGGTATCATAAATCATGGATTATAAAGGCAGACAGTGCTCTTGTGTTAAAGCAACAAGGAACCTCTCCTCGTGCCTTTCTTGTTCTGTGAGTGTTAGAAGAGGTACAGAGTCAAGAATATATTAAAGTGTTATGAACATTAAAGCTTGTGAAATCTTTGTGAAAGCTTCTGTCTTTCACAGGTGGACTGAGGTTTGGACCAAACCAAGGCCGGCAGAGCCTGCCTCCCATGATATGAAAAATGTCATATGGCCAGTACAATCTGAGATGCTGCTGACCAATCACTGTCTCCCTTTAAGTAGCCAAAGGACCTGAAAGATAATGTCTTAATATGCTGATGAGTAAAAAAAGCTGGTGAACCAAAGTTATAGGGCTTAATCTCATTTTTATAAAATATTAATAGCCATTTTTAAGCAATGGGATTATGTGAAAGGTACTTTTTTATTTCAAGACAACTTCAGATTTATAGAAACATTGGAAAGATAGAGAGAGCTCCCATGTACTTGTCATCCAGTTTTCCCTAAAGTCAACATTTTACATAACTATGGCACATTTGTTGAAATTGAGAGATTGATAGTACTACCTTACTATTAACTAAATTCCAGACTTCTTTAGATTCTACCAGCTTTCTCTAATGATGTCCTTTTTCTTTTCCAGGATTCCACTTTGCCCTTAGGCATCATGTCTCCTGAGTGTCCCTGGTCTGTGACACTTTCTTAGTCTTTCTTTGTTTATCAACACCTTGACAGCTTTGAAGTACACTGGCCAGTTATTTTGTACACTGTGCCTCAATTTGGATGTTTAAGATTTTATTTTTCATGCTTAGACTGAGGTTATAGGTTTTTGAGAAAAATACCATGGAGGTAAAAGTGCCTTTCTTGTTACATTAGATCAGGGTGTATACGACAACAACATGACATCACTGGTGATGTCAACCTCAACCTTTTGGTTAAAGTACAGTCTGCCAGGTGTCTCCACTGTAAAGTTACTATTGGTCTCTTTTTGTACCAAAATCTGGGGATGGGGTGCTTGTTGCTATTGGGATGTCACTGCTTCTGGACCTGGTCAGAAGACAGAGCTAGGAAACAATACAAGGGACTTTTATTTTATTCTTTTTTTCTTGTCCATATTTTCTAAATTTCCTGCTAACAATGTTGTATTCATTTTCTATTGCTGCTGTGACAAATTATCACAAACTGAGTGCCTAAAACAACACGAATCTTTTATCTTACATTTTGTAGTTTACAAGTACCTAATGGGTCTCACTGGTCAAAGTCAAGGGGTCGAGAGGGCTGTGTCCCTTTCTGGAGACTCCAGGGGAGAGACTCTACTTTCTTGCTCTTTCTAGCTTCTAGAAAGTATCCACATTCCTTGGCTTATTGCCTCCTTTATCCATCTTCAAAGCCAGCAACAATGGGTAGGTTCCTGTCATGTTGCAACTCTCTGACCTCTGCTCCGCCTCCTTCTTCCACTTTTAAGGATCCTTGTGATTACATTGGGCCCAGTTGGATAACCCAGGAAAATCTCCCTACTTTTAAGGACAGTTGATTAGCAACCTTAATTCCATCTGCAAACTTAATTCCCCTTTTCCATGTAAGGTAACACATCCACAGTTTCTGGGGACCTGGACATCTTTGACAGGTTGAGGGAACATTAGTCTGCCTATTACAAATGTGAATTTCTTGGTAACAAGAAAAACACGTAAGTAATGATAAAATAGTTGTTCAGAAAAATTTCATCTAACCAGTAACTGTATTCTGCTCTGCAAATTAGAAAAAGTACATTTTCTCAAGGAACTTTACTCCCATCTGATGAAACGTTGTCATAATATATTGATTTAGTTACAACAAGACAGTAGTACATAAAAACCTACAATGTCTGTTGTATGGTAATAAATATATATATAAATCCACAATGACTATTATACAACTAGCATCCCCTGAAATGTGGTATCCTCATGCTGTGTATGATCTGCTCAAGCATCCACAGTGGCCACAGGAGAATTAACTGCACTATTGCAGACCAGGCTGCATATTAGGTGCTTTTCATACATTAACTTATTCAAAGTTCTTAATACCCTGCTAGGTGAGCATTAATATCACACTTAATTTAGGTTAGACTTCAAGTAATTTGCCCAATGCCATATAGCTACTAAGTATCAAAATTAAAGTTAAAACTTGGTAGACCTAACACCAAAGTCTTTATTCTTTGTAGAGAGTAGGGGTGCTCTCTACAGCCATCACCCTATATCCTTCAAAGACAAAAGGAAGCAAAGACCACTGGGTTCCCATAAATGCTGGAAATGAAGGTTCAAGAAATTCCTAGTCTTTCTGCTAAAAAAAGGGGCTCAGCACCTCTCTTTCCATATCACCCACTCTGCTACCACAGCAATCTTGATCTTATTCAAAATAAAGATGAAATTTTTTTTTTCCTATCACACCAAAAGAGTAACTGTTCTAGTGACAAATTGAAGTAAATTAAAGAAACCAAAACTATAGCTGGCTGCTAAATAAGCCTTACTAAGGAAAAATTTAATAAACAGCATGAGGATAGATGTTTACCCTTACTATTTCAAATACATATAAATTATAGAAATATTTATGAAGATTTTAGAATTTCAAAAAGTTGGGGTATTTTAAATAGCTCTCAACATTTTCCTGTGGATTTGGGATACTCATTTACTGCTAGTGGCAATGGGACAACATTTTTGGAAAGCAATGGAAAAATAGCAAGAACCATATGAATTTTCATGAATCTTTTGATGCACACAATCCAGGAAGTGAGACAAATAAATTGCTCAACACTGTAAAAAATCTACATGTTATTATCAAAAACCTAGAAACACCCTAAATGCACAACAATAACAAAATGATTTAGTGAATTATAGTACATCAATTTGACAAAAAACAATGCAGTTATTAAAATGGTAAATTTAGAATTTTTTCAATTCTAAAAGGCACATTTTTAACATATCAACAGCTGTAACATCAGGATGCACCTTTAATCAATACTGTCTTGCATCTCAATTAGAAGCCCCCCTTTTTTTACAGGTACATAAAATAATGATAGATCTTAGATTAAATAAAAGTGATACTATTAGAAACTATGCCAATATGAAACTACTGTGTTAACATTGAGAGATTCTAGGTGTTTCATTTTGTTTATGTTCACAATTAAACTATTTTTCTTTTTTTTTTTTCCGTTTTGTTTTTTTTTTGTTTTTGTTTCTTTTTGGTACACGGGCCTCTCACTGTTGTGGCCTCTCCCGTTGTGGAGCACAGGCTCCGGACGCACAGGCTCAGCGGCCATGGCTCACGGGCCCAGCCACTCCGCGGCATGTGGGATCTTCCCAGATGGGGGCACGAACCTGTGTCCCATGCATTGGCAGGCGGACTCTCAACCACTGTGCCACCACGGAAGCCCTAAACTATTTTTCAATACTAACTTTAAAAGAATAACAAATTACAAGAGCTTTGATGAACGGTGGAAAATTCTAGGGTAGATACATTTATAAAGAATTTTCATATGCAATGAATAAGCCAGATTTTAAGAGGTGGAAGACTATGGAAGGAATTCTGAAGGAAAGCATCTATTTTTAGTAAATAAGAAAGAATAATGAAGGAGAAAAGCTTTTAAGTTTAATTAGGTACCATTTGTTTATTTTTGTTTTTATTTCCATTTCTCTAGGACATGGGTCAAAAAAGATCTTGCTGTGGTTTATGTCAAAGAGTGTTTTTCCTATGTTTTCCCCTAAGAGTTTTCTGGTGTCTGGTCTTACATTTAGGTTTTTAATCAATTTGGAGTTTATTTTTGTGTATGGTGTTAGGGAGTGCTCTAATTTCATTCTTTTACGTGTAGCCATCCAGTTTTCCCAGCACCACTTATTGAAGAGTTTGTCTTTTCTCCATTGTATATTCTTGCCTATTTTATCATAGATAAGGTGACCGTATGTGCATGGGTTTATCTCTGGGCTTTCTATCCTGTTCCATTGATCTATATTTCTGTTATTGTGCCAGTACCATACTGTCTTGATTATTGTAGCTTTGTAGTATAGTTTGAAGTCAGGGAGCCTGATTCCTCCAAATCCATTTTTCTTTCTCAAGATTGCTTTGGCTATTCAGGGTCTTTTGTGCTTCCATACAAATTGTGATTTTTTTTTGTTCTAATTCTGTGTAGAATGTCATTGGTAGTTTGATAGGGATGGCATTGAATCTGTAGATTGCTTTGGGTAGTACAGTCATTTCCACAATATTGATTCTTCCAACAAAAGAACATGGCATATTTCTCCATCTGTTTATGTCATCTTTGATTTCTTACATCAGTGTTTTATAGTTTTCTGAGTACAAGTCTTTTGCCTCCTTAGGTTGGTTTATTCCTAGGTATTTTATTCTTTTTGTTGCAATGGTAAATGGGATTGTTTCCTTAATTCCTCTTTCTGATTTTTCACTTCTAGTGTATAGGAATGCCAGAGATTTCTATGAATTAATTTTGTAGCCTGCAACTTTACCAAATTCATTGATTAGTTCTAGCAATTTTCTGGTGGCATCTTTAGGATTTTCTATGTATAATATCATGTCAAAGGAAACTGTAAAGAAGACAAAAAGATAACCCTCAGAATGGGAGAAAATATTTGCAAATGAAACAATGGAAAAGGATTAATTTCCAAAATATAAAAACAGCTCATGGAGCTCAATATCAAAAAAGCAAATAATCCAATTTAAAAATGGGCAAAAGACCTAAATAGACATTTCACCAAAGAAGACATACAGATGGACAAGAGGCATGTGAAAAGATGCTGAACATCACTAACTACTAGAGAAATGCAAATCAAAACTACAAAGAGGTATCACCTCACGTGGTCAGAATGGCCATTATCAAAATATCTACAAACAATAAATGCTGGAGAGGGTGTGGAGAAGAGGGAACCCTCTTGCACTGTTGGTGGGAATGTAAATTGATACAGCCACTATGGAGAACAGTATGGAGGTTCCTTTAAAAACTAAAAATAGAACTTCCATACGACCCAGCAATCCGATTACTGGGCATATACCCTGAGAAAACCATAATTCAAAAAGAGACATGTACCACAATGTTCATTGCAGTACTATTTACAATAGCCAGGACATGGAAGCAACCTAAGTGTCCATCGACAGATGAATGGATAAAGAAGATGAGGCACATATATACAATGGAATATTACTCAGCCAAAGAAAGACATGGGGGAGGCTTCAAGATGGCGGAGGAGTAAGATGTGGTAATCACCTTCCTCCCCACAAATACATCAAAACTACATCTACATGTGGAACAATTCCTACAGAACACCTACTTAACGCTGGCAGAAGACTTCAGACTTCCCAAAAGGCAAAAAACTCCCCACGTACCTAGGTAGGGAAAAGGAAAAAGGAAAAACAGAGATAAAAGAATAGGGACGGGACCTGCACCTCGGGGTGGGGGGGGCTGTGTAGGAGGAAAAGTTTCCACACACTAGGAAGTCCCTTCACTGCTGGAAAATGGGTATAGGCCGGGGCGGGGGGGGGGAAGCTCCAGAGCCACAGAGGAGAGCGCAGCAACAGGGGTGCAGAGGGCAAAGTGGAGAGATTCCCGCACAGAGGATCGGTGTCAACCAGCACTCACCAACCTGAGAGGCTTGTCTGCTCACCCACTGGGATAGGTGGGGGCTGGGAGCTGAGGCTCAGGCTTCAGAGTTCAGATCCCAGGGAGAGGACTGGAATTTGCTGCATGAACACAGCCTGAAGGGTGCTAGTGCACCACAGCTAGTTGGGAGGGAATCCAGGAAAGAGCCTGGACCTGCCTAAGGGGCAAGAGCCCATTCCTTCAGGGTGCACAAGGAGAAGGGATTCAGAGCACCACCTAAATAAGCTCGAGAGGTGGGCGCAAGCCACGACTGTCAGCGCAGACACCGGAGACAGGCATGAAATGCTAAGGCTGCTGCTACAGCCACCAAAAAGCCTGTGTGCAAGCACAGGTCACTATCCACACCTCCCCTCCCGGGAGCCTGTGCAGCCCACCACTGCCAGGGTCCCGTGTCCCAGGGACAACATCCCTGGGAGAACACACGGCATGCCACAGGCTATTGCAATGTCATGCCGGCCTCTGCCGCCGCAGGTTCACCCTGCATTCTGTACCCTTCCCTCCCCCAAGCCTGAGTGAGCCAGAGGCCCCTAATCAGCCACTCCTTTAACCCCATCCTATCTGGGTGGGGAACAGACACCCTCAGGTGACCTACATGCAGAGGCGGGGCCAAATCCAAAGCTGAACCCCAGGATCTGTGCGAACAAAGAAGAGAAAGGGAAATTTCTCAGTGCAGCCTCAGGAGCAGTGGAATAAATCTCAATAATCAACTTGATGTGCCCTGCATCTGTGGAATAACTGAAGAGACAACCAATCATCCCAAAATTGAGGCTATGGACTTTGGGAGCAACTGTAGACTTGGGGTTTGTTTTCTGCATCTAATCTGTTTCTGCTTTTATGTTTATCTTAGTTTAGTATTTAGAGCTTATTATCATTGGTAGATTTGTTTATTGATTTGGCTGCTCTCTTCCTTTTTTTTATTTTTTTATATATATACAGATTTTTTTTCCTTTTTCTCTTTTTGTGGGTGTGTATGTGTGTATGCTTCTTTGTGATTTTCTCTGTAAAACCTTGCTTTTGCCATTTGTCCTAGGGTTCAGACTGTCCTTTTTTTTTTTTTTAGTATAGTTTTTAGCACTTGTTATCATAGGGGGATTTGTTTTTTGGTTTAGTTCCTATCTTCTTTCTTTCTCTCTTTCTTTTTTTTATTACTTTTTCATTTTTTTATTTTTAATAATTCTTTTCTATTTTAATTATTTTATTTTATTTACTTTTTCTTTCTTTCTTTCTAACTTTTTTCTCCATTTTCTTCAGAGCCGTGTGGCTGAAGGGGTCTTGGTGCTCTGACCAGGTGTCAGGCCTGAGCCTCTGAGGTGGGAGAGCCGAGTTCAGGACATTGCTCCAATAGAGACCTCTCAGCCATACGTAATATCAAACAGCAAAAGCTCTCCCAGAGATCTCCATTTCAACGCTAAGACCCAGCTCCACTCAATGACCATAAAGCTACAGTGCTGGACACCTTATGCCAAACAACTAGCAAGACAGGAACACAAACCCACACATTAGCAGACAGGCTACGTAAAATCATAATAGTGTCACAGACACCCCAAAACACACCACTGGACTCGGTCCAGCCCACCAGAAAGACAAGATCCAGCCTCATCCACCAAAACACAGGCACCAGTCTCCTCCACAAGAAACCTTACACAACCCACTGAACAAACCTTAGCCACTGGGGATGGACATCAAATACAACAGGAACTACGAACCTGCAGCCTGTGAAAAGGAGACCCCAAACACAGTAAGTAAGGCAAAATGAGAAGACAGAGAAATACACAACAGATGATGCAGCAAGGAAAAAACCCACTAGACCAAACAGATGAACAGAAAGTAGGCAGTCTACCTGAAAATGAATTCAGAATAATGATAGTAAAGATGATCAAAAATCTTGGAAATGGAATGGAGAAAATACAAGAAACGTTTACCAAGGACCCAGAAGAACTAAAGAGCAAACAAACAATGATTAATAACACAATCAATGAAATTAAAAATTCTGTAGAAGGATTCAGTAGCAGAATAACTGAGGCAGAAGAATGGATAAGTGACCTGGAAGATAAAATAGTGGAAATAACTACCACAGAGCAGAATAAAGAGAAAAGAATGAAGAGAATTGAGGACAATCTCAGAGACCTCTGGGACAAAATTAAATGCATCAACATTCGAATTATAGGAGTCTCAAAAGAAGAAGAGGAAAAAAAGAAGGGACTGAGAAAATATTTGAAGACATTATAGTTGAAAACTTCCCTAATATGTATAAGGAAATAGTCAATCAAGTCCAGGAAGTGCAGCGAGTCCCATACATGGTAAATACAAGAGGAAACATGCCAAGATACATATTCATCAAACTATCAAAAATTAAATACTAAGAAAAAATATTAAAAGCACCAAGGGAAAAGAAACAAATAACATACAAGGGAATCGCCATAAGGTTAAGAGCTGATCTTTCAGCAGAAACTCTGCAAGCCAGAAGGGAGTGGCAGGACATATTTAAGGTGATGAAAGGGAAAAACCTACAACCAAGATTACACTACCCAGCAAGGACATCATGCAGATTTGACGGACAAATTAAAACCTTTACAGATAAGCAAAAGCTAAGAGAATTCAGCACCACAAAACCAGCTCTACAACAAATGCTAAAGGAACTTCTCTAGGCAGAAAACACAAAAGAAGGAAAAGACTTACAATAACAAACCCAAAACAATTAAGAAAATGGTAATAGGAACATACAAATCGATAACTACCTTAAATGTAAATGAATTAAATGCTCCAACCAGAAGACACAGACTGGCTGAATGGATACAAAACAAAACCCATACATATGCTGTATACAAGAGACCCACGTCAGACCTAGGGACACATACAGACTGAAAGTGAGGGGATGGAAAAAGATATTCCATGCAAATGGAAATCAAAAGAAAGCTGGAGTAACAATTCTCACATCACACAAAATAGACTTTAAAATAAAGACCATTACAAGAGACAAAGAAAGACACTAAATAATGATGAAGGGATAAAGAAGAAGACATAACAATTGTAAATATTTATGCACCCAACATAGGAGCACCTCAATACATAAGGCAAATGTTAACAGCCATAAAAGGGGAAAGCAACAGTAACACAAACATAGTAGGGGACTTTTGACACCCCACTTTCACCAAGGGACAGATCATCCAAAATGAAAATAAATAAGGAAACACAAGCTTTAAATGATACACTAAACAAGACAGACTTAATTGATATTTATAGGACATTCCAACCAAAAACAACAGAATACACTTTCTTCTCAAGTGCTCATGGAACATTCTCCAGGATAGGTCATATCCTGAGCCACAAATGAAGCCTTGGTAAACTTAAGAAAACTGAAATCATATCAAGTATCTTTTAAGACCACAAACGCTATGAGACCAGCTATCAATTACAGGAAAAAATCTGTAAAAAACAGCAAACAAATGGAGGATAAACAATACACTGCTAAATAAACAAGAGATCACTGAAGAAATCAAAGAGGAAATAAAAAATACCTAGAATCAAATGACAATGAAAACACGACGACCCAACCTATGGGATGCAGCAAAAGCAGTTCTAACAAGGAAGTCTATAGCAATACAAGCCTACCTCAAGAAACAAGAAACATCTCAAATAAACAACTTAATCTTACACCTAAAGCAATTACAGAAAGAAGAACAAAAAACCCCCAAAGTTAGCAGAAGGAAAGAAATCATGAAGATCAGATCAGAAATAAATGAAAAAGAAATGAAGAAAATGATAGCAAAGATCAATAAAACTAAAAGCTGGTTCTCTGAGAAGACAAACAAAATTAATAAACCATTAGCCAGACTCATCAATAAAAAGAGAGAGAAGACTCAAATCAATAGAATTAGAAATGAAAATGGAGAAGTAACAACTGACACTGCAGAAATACAAAGGATCATAAGAGATTACTACAAGCAACTCTATGCCAATAAAATGGACAACCTGGAAGAAATGGACAAATTATTAGAAAAGCACAACTTTCTGAGACTGAACCAGGAAGAAATAGAAAATATAAACAGACCAATCACAAGCACTGAAATTGAAACTGTGATTAAAAATCTTCCACCAAACAGAAGCCCAGGACCAGATAGGTTCACAATCGAATTCTACCAAACATTTAGAGAAGACCTAACACCTATCTTTCTCAAACTCTTACAAAATATAGCAGAAGGAGGAACACTCCCAAACTCGTTCTACAAGGCCAGCATCACCCTGATACCAAAACCAGACAAAGATGCCACAAAAAAGAAAACTACAGGCCAATATCACTGATGAACATCGATGCAAAAATCATCAACAAAACACTAGCAAACAGAATCCCGCAGCACATTAAAAGGATCATATACTATGATCAACTGGGGTTTACCCCAGGAATGCAAGGATTCTTCAATATACGCAAATCAATCAATGTGATACACCATATTAACAAAATGAAGGAGAAAAACTATATGATCATCTCAACAGATGTAGAAAAAGCTTTTAACAAAATTCAACACCCGATTATGAGAAAAACTCTCCAGAAAGTAGTCACAGAGGGATTTTTCCTCAACATGATAAAGGTCATATATGACAAACCCATAGCCAAGATCATTCTTAATGGTGAAAACCTGAAACCATTTCCACTAATATCAGGAACAAGACAAGGTTGCCCGCTCTCACCACTATTGTTCAACATAGTTTCGGAAGTTTTAGCCACAGCAATCAGAGAAGAAAAAGAAATAAAAGGAATCAAATCGGAAAAGAAGTAAAACTGTTACTGTTTACAGATGACATGATGCTATACGTAGAGAATCCTAAAGATGCTACCAGAAAACTACTAGAGCTAATCAATGAATTTGGAAGAGTAGCAGAACACAAAATAAATGCACTGAAATCTTTTGCATTCCTATACACTAATGATGAAAAATCTGAGAGAGAAATTAAGGAAACACTCCCATTTACGACTGCAACAAAAAGAATAAAATACCTAGGAATATACCTACCTAAGGAGACAAAAGACCTGTATGCAGAAAACTATAAGACACCGATGATAGAAATTAAAGATGACACAAACAGATGGGGAGATGTACCATGTTCTTGGATTGGAATCATCAACATTGTGAAAATGACTCTACTACCCAAAGCAATCTACAGATTCAATGCAATCCCTATCAAACTACCAGTGGCATTTTTCACAGAACTAGAACAAAAAATTTCACAATGTTTATGGAAACACAAAAGACCCCGAATAGCCAAAGCAATCTTGAGAAAGAAAAAAGGAGATGGAGGAATCAGGCTCTCTGACTTCAGACTATACTACAGAGGTACAGTAATCAAGACAGTATGGTACTGGCACAAAAACAGAAATATAGATCAATGGAACAGGACAGAAAGCCCAGAGATAAACCCATGCACATATGGTCACCTTATCTTTGATAAAAGAGGCAAGAATACACAATGGAGAAAAAACAGCCTCTTCAATAAGTGGTGCTAGGAAAACTGGACAGCTTCATGTAAAAGAATGTAATTAGAACACTCCCTAGCACCATACACAAAAATCAACTCAAAATGGATTAACGATCTAAATGTAAGGCCTGACACTATAAAACTCTTAGAGGAAAACATAGGCAGAACACACTATGACATAAGTCACAGCAAGATCCTTTTTGACCCACCTCCTAGAAAAATGGAAATAAAATAAAAAATAAACAAATGGAGCAACAGAAAACATAAACAAGGTGAAAAGACAACTCTCAGAATGGGAGAAAATATTCGCAAATGAAGCAACTGACAAAGGATTAATCTCCAAAATTTACAAGCAGTTCATGCAGCTCAATATCAAAAAAACAAGCAACCCAATGCAAAAATGCACAGAAGACCTAAATAGACATTTCTCCAAAGAAGATATACAGATTGCTAACAAGCACATGAAAGAATGCTCAACATCACTAATCATTAGAGAAATGCAAATCAAAACTACGATGAAGTATCACCTCACACCAGTCAGAAAGGCCATCATCAAAAAATCTAGAAACAATAAATGCTGGAGAGGGTGTGGAGAAAGGGAACCCTCTTGCACTGTTGGTGGGAATGTAAATTGATACAGCCACTATGGAGAACAGTACGGAGGTTCCTTAGAAAACTAAAAATAGAACTACCATACGACCCAGCAATCCCACTGCTGGGCATACACCCTGAGAAAACCGTAATTCAAAAAGAGTCATGTACCACAATGTTCATTGCAGCTCTATTTACAATAGCCAGGACATGGAAGCAACCTAAGTGTCCATCGACAGATGAATAGATAAAGAAGATGTGGCACATATATACAATGGAATATTACTCAGCCATAAAAAGAAATGAAATTGAGTTATTTGTAGTGAGGTGGATGGACCTAGAGTCTGTCATACAGAGTGAAGTAAGTCAGAAAGAGAAAAACAAATACCATATGCTAACACATATATATAGAATCTAAAAAAAAGAAAAAATGGTTCTGAAGAACCTAGAGGCAGTACAGGAATAAAGATGCAGATGTATAGAATGGACTTGAGGACACGGGGAGTGGGAAGGGTAAGCTGGGATGAAGTGAGAGAGTGGCATGGACATATATACACTACCTAATGTAAAATAGATAGCTAGTGGGAAGCAGCCACATAGCACAGGGAGTTCAGCTCGGTGCTTTGTGACCACCCAGAGGGATAGGATAGGGAGAGTGGGAGGGAGACGCAAGAGGGAGGAGATATGGGGTATATGTGTAGCTGATTCACTTCGTTATAAAGCAGAAACTAATGCACCATTGTAAAGCAATTATACTCCAATAAAGATGTTTTAAAAAAAAAAAGGAAAATAACACACCATTGTAAAGCAATTATATTCCAATAAAGATGTTAAAAAAAAAAGTCATGTACCATAATATTCATTGCAGCACTATTTACAATAGTCAGGACATGGAAGCAAGCTAGGTGTCCATCGACAGATGAATGGATAAAGAAGATGTGGCACATATATACAATGGAATATTACTCAGCCATAAAAAGAAACGAAATTGAGTTATTTGTAGTGAGGTGGATGGACCTAGAGACTGTCATACAGAGTGAAGTAAGCCAGAAAGAGAAAAACAAATACAGTAAGCTAACACATATATATACAATCTAAAAAAAAAAAAAAAGGTTCTGAAGAACCTAGCAGCAGGACAGGAATAAATACTTAGAGAATGGACTTGAGGACATGGTAGGGTGAGGGGGAAGCTAGAGTGAAGTGAGAGTAGCATCGACATATATACACTACCGAATGTAAAATAGCTAGCTAGTGGGAAGCAGCAGCATAGCACAGGGAGATCAGCTCAGTGTTTTGCAACCACCTAGAGGGGTGGGTGGGATAGGGAGGCTCAAGAGGGAGGGGATATGGGGATGTATGTATGCATGTGGGTGATTCACTTTGTTGTGCAACAGAGGCTAGTGCAGTATTGTGAAGCAGTTATAAAGATCTATCCAATAAAGATCTATTAAAAAAATAAATAAGTAAATAAAAGAAAGGACTATTCTACGGTATGTGGATAGAATTTAATATGTAGCCCCACCATGGAGGTCTCAGATGAGAATATCATTGAAGTTCTTAATTTCCTTTGGGCCCAGGGTTACAGTGTCTCCCAGAAAAAGGTACAAATCTCAAAGCAACAAGTTAAATACCTGGGTTAATTATAAACTCTGGAAGAAGACAGCTGTCTCAAGATGGAACACAAGCTGTATTAGGCCTCAGTGTCCCAAAGACAAAGCAACATCTCCGTACATTTTTAGGCATGGCAAGGTTTTGCAGACTCTGGATCCCAGGATTTGGGCTAATGGGTAAGCCCCTGTATGAAACCACTAAAAGCCTAGATACAGAACCATTACTTTGGACTGGGGAACAGGAAAAGGCTTTTAATAGTATCAAACAGGCCCTCACTAATGCTCCTGCTCTGGGTCTCCCCAGTTTTAAAAAGCCATTCATTTTGTACATGGCTGAAAAGCAGGTGACAGCTCTGGGGATCCTAATACAGAAGGTAGGCTATTTTTCCAAACAACTAGATTCTGCGGCCAGAGGTTGGCCTGGCTGCCTTCAGGCAGTAGCTGCCACCACTTTATTAATGGAAGAAGCTAACAAGCTTACCTTTGGACAGTCACTGGAAATCTGGATGCCTCACCCCACATCAAGTTACAAGGGATTCTAGAGATCAAAGGCCACCACTGGCTAACTGGAGGCCGCATTACAAAGCACCACGCTTTACTTCTTGACTTCCTAGAGGTAACCCTCAAAACTTGCCACACCCAGAGAAGGGAACCCTCTTACACTATTGGTGGGAATGTAAATTAGTGCAGCCACTATGGAAAACAGTATGGAGGTCCTCACGAAACTCGAGTTGCCATAGGATCCAGCAATCCCACTCCTGGGCATATACCCAGACAAAACTATAATTCAAAAAGATACATGCACTCCTGTGTTCATAGCAGCACTAATTACATTAGCCAAGACATGGAAGCAACCTAAATGTCCATCGACAGATGAATGCATAAAGAAGATGTGGTATATATACACAATGGAATACTACTCGGCCATTAAAAAAGAACAAAATAATACCATTTGCAGCAGCATGGATGGACCTAGAGATACTAAGCAAAGTAAGTCAGAAAGAGAAAGACAAATATACCATATGATATCACTTATATGTGGAATCTAAATTACAACACAAATGAACATATCTGTGAAACAAAAACAGACCCACAGACATAGAGAACAGACTTGTGTTTGCCTGGGGGAGGGAAAGATTGGGAGTTTGGGATTAGCAGATGCAAACTATTACGTATAGGATGGATAAACAACAAGGTTCTACTGTATAGCTCAGGGAACTATTCAATATCCTGTGATAAACCATAATGAAAAAGAATATATATGTATAACTGAGTCATTTTGCTGTATAACAGAAATTAAACACAACATTGTGAATCAACTACACTTCACTAAAATTTTTTAAAGATTGCCACAAGAAAAAAAAGAAAAAGAATGAAGGGGAAAGGGGTTCAAAATGTTTCCTAATCTACATTATGATTTGTGGGATGCAGGTTTCTTTTATGTCTAACTTCAAAACGATCAGGAATTCAGTGCCATGGAGTAAAATTTAGAAACTGAAAATAGCTAAGTAGCTGTCTTTTTTACCATCTTTCACTAAAAGTGGTTCTGGGGACTTCCCTGGTGGCGCACTGGTTAAGAATCTGCCTGCCAATGCATGGGACATGGGTTCGAACCCTGGTCCAGGAAGATTCCACATGCCGCAGAGCAACTAAGCCCATGAGGCACAACTACTACTGAGCCTGTGTGCCACAACTACTGAAGCCTGTGTGCCTAGAGCCTGGGCTCTGCAACAAGAGAAGCCACCACAGTGACAAGCCCATGCACTGCAACGAAGATTAGCTCCTAGAAAGCCCGAGCACAGCAACGAAGAGCCAACGCAGCCATAAATAAATAAATAAATAAATATTTTAAAAGTGGTTCTGAATTAAGACATAAGTAAATTTGGCATGAATAATTTGAAGGTAAGTAGTTTCAATCTTACACAAAAATTCTTGCCAAAAGCAAAAAAATGATATGAATTCACATGAAGTCAGAAAGAGTCCTCATTTTTTTAACTACAAGTAAATGGTGAAGACTATAAATGCAAAAAATGGGAAGCAATATTAGGAAAGAAATAAATATCATAATATTAAAAGTAAAATTTAGTATAAGCATTTTGAGATTTTTTTAATCAACTATAGTTAGAGAGTTAACAAAAGAAATGAGATGTTAATTGGTTCTTTTTCTTTTATTTTTTCTATAAGAACGTATGATATGAGATTTATTTACATCTGAGATCAATAGTAGATGCAACCCAGAAAGAGTGACCTTAGTGAGAAATCAAATTGAGGTGGAAAAAAAAGTCTTAAACCTGTAATCATCAGAAACTAGAAATTCTAATGACAATAATTTATTGTGAATCATTTATGGCATCTTCCCTCTCTTACTCACATCAGTAGCAGAACTTCCACTTTCGGTGGGGCACATTGCCTCCAGAATGGTCTTAATTTTCCAGCTCCTCTGCAGCCTGTGGTTAAGCTCTCTGCAATGCGATGTAAATCAAAGCCTTATACTACCCAACTAGATCCCTCTTTAAGACCATTCTTCACAAAGAGAAATGAGCAGCCTTTCATCCTCCTTCAGTTCCCTCTGCTGCCACCTTCACTGGATGTAATGAAGACCTGGACCTTCAAAAACCATCTCAGTTCATAGTATACAGAGACTAGCAGCCGGTGCTAAGACTGGTGAAGCAGGGAAAATCTTAGAACCTGATGACACCGTGGGTCTACTCTCCCAGCTTTGGATGGCCACCCCTAGACGTCCACTGTACATCTTCTATCCTGGTTAAGCTATAATTATTTCTGGTGTTGGACATTAACAGTCGAAGCCAAGTCATAACTGATATATCAAGTAAATGTATGTTACATCATTCTTGCTTTGTCAGGAACTGTTGTAATATTCTCCATCGCATGGGTTTCTTTACCTCATCCCCCAAATTGAAGAATTAATCCATAATTACCAACACCCACTACATGTTCTATCCTGTGCTCTACTTTATGGATTGGCATGAAGAAAAAGCAAGATGAGAAGGAACTGCCAAATAAAAATGACATAGCTGGGTAAGATGGTGAGGAGGAGGAGAGCTGGCAAGTGGAAGGTTTGCTCTTCCTTGTCTAACATTCATCAGTTTTTAAATATATCTTTCGCAGACTTGTAAGGCAGAAGACAGATCTTTTAAAGCTTGGGTTTGAAGTCAGAAAACATTAGTCCTGGCCCTGTGAACCTGAGGTCTTTCTATAGCCACTCTGGGCTCTTTCCATAGATCGCAATATACTAGTCTCTACTAGGTGGGACAGCTTTGGATAAAATAAAATAATCCTCATAGAAATGTCCATTTTAATCATTTTTGTGGCCTTGGGCTTCTGGAAATAAGGTTAGAATTGCTTTCCCTACTGAATCTTTTCCCAAACACTACTCTTTGTCTAGAATATATTTTCTAACCATCCCTTCATCCTTACTTTAACATTTCCTGAAGTTTTATCTCATGGATACAATTCTTAGGACCATTATCCCATTGGCTTCCAAACTAGGTATTCCATGCTGATGCATTTGATTATGGAAAATTCTGTTTATCTCCGATGCATCTTTCATGCTTCCTTAATGGTCAATTTCCAAAGAGAAATAAACCTGGCGTTTACTTTCAACTGGCTGCTAGCACAGTTAATTCAATTCATGTTCGTTAAACACCAACTATGTGCATATTGCTGTGGGCATTAAAAAGATACTTTCTGAGGATGGTGGTGAGGTTGGTGGAGATAGTAATAATAAAATCATTCGGCATACAACATGACTAAGGGCCAATTAATAATTAATAATGTATCCTCAATTAATAATGAAGAATCCCTCATGGGCTCATAAAAATGCAATCATGAACTCCATGCTTTTTAAAGCTCACTTGAAGAAGGAGCTATTTATGAAGGAATTTTTGATAGTCTTTCCATTTTTCCTAGCATTTCAGGTTTTACCCTCAAATCAAGCTAATCCCTCAGAAAGGTGCACAGTTGTCCTGAGGTGTATTGGCCCTTGAGATGGGTCTTGTATAGAATTGTGCCTGGCATTTACTGAGGAATGATACTAATTTCACACAGCTTTATATAGTGTTGAGAATTTCTTCCACTGCCCTTAAGGGAAGTTCCATGTGAGCAGTTTAGTTTAGATTTTAATCTAATGAAGTATTTGTTTCTCACCAAAATTGATGATTTTTTTCCTTAGACCTTAAAACTATGTTCCAGACCAATTTTTGTTTTCACATTGGTTGCCAAGGTGAGCCCATTTCTTGTTCATCTCTAGCAACTACGAAGACTCAGATAATGTGAATACTTGTGGTTTTCTCATTCCTCTCATCTCCCAACCCCAGACTTAACTTTCCTCTGACTCCAATTCATATTTGCTCTGGTCTTATCATTCTTCTCTCCTATTTATGTCTCACTGTTTTGATATATGAGTTAACATAAGCAACTTAAAATGAGCTCTAGAAGAAGACAAAGAATAGATAATTAAATTAATAAATAAGGGTCCAAATTATATATAATTCAGGCAAAGTGTGGACATCTGAAGTATTCTAAGGACCCTGAGTCTAAAGGCCATTTCATTCTACACCATACCTGCCTATCCAGATACAACAGTCCTGAAGGCATATGGTCTTCCCAAGCCACAGTAAATCAGATCCTGTACAAAAAACACTTTGTAGAATCTCCCTGACTCCATGGAGTTAGAAACATTGGTTGGAAAGAAAATCCTTTTCTCCCAAGGAAACTGGAAGAGTTCTTGGAGGTCATTGACCTCTGGCTTCACCACGTCATTGCAGCAAGAAAACAAGCACACATTTGTACCTGAGCCTATTCCAGGAAGACTGTCATATACAATGTAGGTACCAGATTATAAAGTCACTTGCTTAGTTTTCAGTTTGTTAAGACAATTGAAAAGTTGACAATTGAATTCAGGTCAGTTAATAGCTGACTAAGGCCAACTTTTCCATACAACTGTGTACTCAATCAGGTAATAATTAATTAAACATTAGATAAGCCAACTACTATTTGTAAGGCACAGTGCTAGCTGCTGGTATAGGGACATAAATATGAACTAGTCAATGTTGAAAGTCTTGAAAGCATTGAAAAGTCCAATGGTTGAGAAGCTTGCAATAAAGTGAGAAAAGCTAAATTAATACTCAAAAGTCCACACATGCACACCAATGATCACAGCAGCACTATTTACAATTGCCAGCACATGGAAGCAACCCAAATATCCATCAACAGAGGAATGGATAAAGAAGATGTGGTACATACATGCAATGGAATATTACTCGGCCATAAAAAGGAACAAAACTGGGTCATTTGTAGAGATGTGGATGGACACAGAGAGTGTCATACAGAGTGAAGTAAGTCAGAAAGAGAAAAGCAAATATCGTATAATAACGCAAGTATGTGGAATCTAGAAAAATGGTATAGATGATCTTATTTGCAAAGCAGAAATAGAGACATAGATGTAGGGAACAAATGTATGGATACCAAGGGGAAAAGGGGTGGGGAGGGAGGAACTGGAAGACTGGGATTGACACATATACATTATTGATACTGTGTATAAAATAGACGACTGATGGGAACATACTGCATTAGCACTCTACCTAATGCACTGTGGTAACCTAAATGGGACGGAAGTCCAAAAGGGAGGGGATTATCTGTACGTGTATGGCTGATTCATTTCGTTGTGCAGTGGAGGTTAACACGACATTGTAAAGAAACCATATTCCAATAAAAATTAATTTTAAAAATAAATTAATTAAAATACTCAAAAGTCCATCAATATTATGCCAATAACCCATTCTCTAAATGCTATACAAGAAATACAAAGTGCTCCTATTGGGTGGAATTAAGAAAGGTTTCATGGAGACCATGAATTTTGAGACAATTCCTGTAATGTCTAGATCATATTGGCAAGTAAACTGAACAGAAGTATGACTGGTTAGGAAAAAAGAATGAGCAAATGGTAAAAAATATTCAGGAACAGTGCCAAAGGTAAACCATTTGGACTGCCTCAATAAAGTTGGGATAAAAACAGAAGAAAACAAAAACAAAACCACTTGGCCTGGCATACTGTAGAGTGGTGGGCAATAACACTAGGGAAGAACATTAGCATAGGCTGATAAATTTGTCTTTAATTCAGTGGAAAGGGAGTCATCCTTGAACACTTCCAAGAAGGGGAGTGATGGCATCAGAGATTCCTTGACAGGCATAATCTGGAACCAAAATGAGTGATGGATTTAGAGCTGGGGAGGAAGAGGTAGTTGAAAAACAAATAACTAATCCTGTTTTCTATTAGTTTAACACCTCCTTACTGAACAGCAAATGTTGAATCTACATTGATTATGTACACTACAGATACAGTCACACACAGAATTACTGCTAATAATTCTTGGAATAAGTTACTAGTGAAACTTAGCTTTAATGATATGCAACCATAATGGGTTTCTGTGATACAAAAATCTATGATCACACCATTATTTAACCATCTCAATCACTTCAGTTTAAAAGAAATCAAAGAGGATGTCCAGCAGTGTCTTTGGATTTCTTTACTCTAGCAATTGAAGCAGCAAGGGGTCTGGTTTTCTGAACATTATTGAGTGGAAATGTTTATTTCTGCAAATCTTGCCTTTGTTTTCAAAATTATACATTTATTAGTTCCCCTCTAACTCACTAAGTGCTTTTGCTCCACAGCCCCCCACCTGAACAGCAGAAAAACCTTCAACAAGACTATTTCTGCCACAATTGGAACCAATCTGAAATCTAAACTTAATGAAAAAAAATAATTTATTTCTTGCTTATCAACTTCTTTTTCCTAGACACCAAAGAATAATTCTATTAAAAATGCAATTAGCTGTGATCATCATGCATATCCAATTCAGCAAGTGTTTACTTAAAACCTTCTTTGGGCACATTGTTTTTTTTAAAGCTTTGCTGTTCCAAATGAATTTGAATGTGTTTGCAAAGGGGTCACTTCTGGACATTGTTGCCCATTTGTAGCTTCATATTATATACACTTGCATGCCCTTATCCCAAATGCTACTGAAGCTAACCCTCTGACTACCTCAGTACCCTCTGCTACTGAAGCTACCCTTTTCAGTTCAGGGTACCTCTATCATACGACATACAGGAAGGCAGATTTGCAATCTTTCAAGTTCCTCCAGTTGGTAAGAATGGTGGTCTTCTTCATTAGTGATGTTTTTTGAGAACTTTTGAAAAATCTCAAAGGCTAAAATAAAAACCCTATTCCTACCTCATACACACAAAAATTGATATGTTGACATTTTAAATTTGTGTTTTCTAAAGAAATAATGCTTTATTATAAGTCAAGTTAAAGTTCCCTTAATCTCCTATCCTCTGACTCAGTTTTCTCTCTCCTTCTCAGAAGCAACTGATACCAGCACTTTGCTATTCAACCTTCCAATCCACTGTGATACGTGGATATATATACAACTATCCATAAATAATACACACTGTTATTTTTGAGTTGCTTTTCACATTTAAATAAACTGTATCATAAAATCATATAGTTCTGCAATATTTCCACCTAATATTATGTTTTTGAGATCTATCAACGTTTACTCTGATTGTGTCCATTTTTTACCACTGGATTGTGTTCCATTGTGTAAGCAAACCTCATTGTATTTATTCTGTTAGACTATTTCATTGTATTTTTTCATTTGGGTTGTTTCAAATATTTTACTTTCACAAACAATGCAGAATGAGAAGCAGTTTGCACGGGTCTGCTTGTGCAGTTAGAAGAGTTACCTCTTTGGGGCTTTAGATTTAGAAATGAAATGTGTGTGCACTGTTAGTTTTTTGGGAAACTGCCAAATTGCTCTCCAAAGTGGCTGTATCATTTATACCCCACTGGTTATTTCAGTCTTTTTCATTTTTGCTAATCTGTTGGGTGAAAATTGCGACTAATTGTTGTTTCCATCTGCATCCCCAAGATTACAAGCAAGGAAGGCTAAGTGAAATTCTCCCAGCTGTGACACATGGGGGAGCTGGCCTCAGCTACAAAGAAGTGACAGCACTGTCAGCAGCCCTGTCTTGGCAGGGACTTTTGCTGTGGTAGTGTTGCAAACCACCACTCACAAGGCTCAAAGAGGGGTCAGAGTAAAATCTTCAACTCCCCGCAAAAGGCCTGCACAATACACCATGCTTAGCAAGCCTTCCAGTATTGCATAATAACACAAAGCAAAATACTCCTTGCCTCTTACGTGACATGGTAAAGAGCAGCCTAAGTATGACAGAATGTTTATCTAAGAGTCACATTTTTAAAAATAGAAATTTTCTGTTCAAAGCAGTAAGGCCATATCATGCCCCACTGAATGGGTGTAGTCTATAATTAGGGGTCTTATAATTTTCTTTTGAGTTCCTGTCTTCTTACCCTTTTTTCTATCCACCTGAAAGCATCCTGAATCCTCCTCCATCCTTAGCCTAGCAATTCATCATGAAGTAATAAAGCACAAACTGGAAATCAGAAGATGTCAACTCTGGGTCCAGCATTGCTGGTAACTAACACAACACTTTGGGCAAATCATTTTTCTGCTGAGTCTTATCTTTCTTATAGGATGATAAGTGATGCCAAAGGCCATAATCTAGGATTTGAAGCCTCTCATGTTCTAGCTTTCCCTTCCTTAGTCTCTAGTGAAGCTTAGGATTTGGCTCTGTCTGACCTCCACCCCATCTCTCTCTCTATCTGTATTTCTGTGTCTCTGTCTCTGTGTCTCTGTGTCTCTGTCTCTGTCTCTGTCTCTCTCTCTCTCTCTCTCACACACACACACACACACACACACACACACACACACTACCACTCTAGAGACTGAGAAATCACTTGTTCTGAGTTGCCTGTTTCATTTTATTAGCACATCCCATGGGAGGGGGATGACCCACCAGAGGCAGCAGAGCCAGAACTGCATGCTACTCAGCCAGTGCCCTTTCCCAACCCAAACCTGCCTTCTCCTGTCTTTACAGCCAGGCTCCCTGTTCCTTCCTTGGTGTCAGTCTACCCACCTAAATGCTGATTCCCTTCTAAAGGGTGAACTAGAGAAAAACCCCTCCATCCCCTCGTCACTCACAATAGTTGGTGCTCCACCTGTCATTCATTCCACAAGGAACCAGGATAGGGGATTTCTACCAGAGGAATTTCACTTGCTATTGGGCTTCCATATTCCTCTTAGGTGGCAATAAAACCATATCCAGGGGTCTCTCTGATACAGTGAGTCAGGTAGAGCACAAAATTCACCCAGGCATTACACAGACAGTCCCTGAGTATATGTCTGTGAAGCTAGGGCATGGATAGTGTGGCACACAGACTGGTTCCATGATCCTTGATTCTTGGTGTTCATGCCCTCATATAATCCCCTCCCTCTGAGTGTGGACAGGTAGGTACCTGTGACTTTATTCTAACCAATGGAATATGGCAAAGGTGATGTGATGTCACTCCCAGGATTATATTATGTTGCACAAGACTCTACTTTGCTAGCCAACTTGCTCTAGGGTTTTGCTTTCCTTGCTGGCTATGAAGCAGCAAGCTGCTGTAAGTCCTACAGCCACAAGAAAATTAATTATGCCAACAACCAGAATGCGCATGGAAGCGAGACTTTCCTCAGTCAAGCTTCCACATGAGAATGCAGCCCTGGTCGACACCTCAATCAAAGCCTTGTTTAGGACTCAACTAAGCCGTGTTCAGACTCCTGACCTAAAAAAGCTGTGAGATAATAGATGTGTGTTGTTTTATATATACTGCTTTATATATGGTTATTTGGTACATAGCATGTAAAACTAACCCAGGCAGATTCACTTCATATGTGGTACTTTATACATTCAGTATGGGGGAAATAATTTGAATCCTATGCACAGAAAAAGTCTACACGAAGCCTATTCTTTCAGCCCCATGACAACAGTTCAGGTCATGGCCTCTCTCCTCTGCTGAGAGGCGATCAGAACCCTGGACACCTGAGCCTGCAGGGTATGAAACCAGACTAGCCAATGACAGACAAACTTCAGGGCTTTCCTGCCATTTTCAGCATCTGGACTTCACAGCAGAGATAAGTGGGGAAAAAGTCACAGTAGAGTATTTAGAGGGGCAAAGGACCAAAGCATGGTTCTACCCTTCAAGCTAGAGAGACTCCAACCACTAGTCCCCAGCTACTCTTCCTGATTCTGATGCAACCCAATCAAGTTAGGCTACGGCAGGTGAGTCCTTTCTGTAACTAGAATAGACAGAATTTTCATTATGGGCTACACAAGACCTGCATGATCCAGTCCCTGATCATTTTGTTCCATATTTCTACACTCCTGTCACAACCTTCTTTTAGTGCTGGAATTCACCGTGTTTCCTCTTGCCATGGGGCATTTGTACATGCTGGCCCCTGACATATTATTTCCTCCAATTTTCACACAGTTAATTCCTTCCTCAGATGTTAGCTTAGGTGACATTGCCCCAGAGAAGCCTGTCCTTACCTCTGTAACAAGACCTAATACCTGATGGCAGGCCCCCAGGGTATGATAACTCTCAGCTACTCAACACTTGTTATAGCCTAACTGTCCATTGGCCTCTGTGACTATTAGTTCAATGCAAGCCTCCTTCACTAGCCTCTTTCTGAGCCACAAGGGCAGGAACCAGAGCAAGTTTTGACTTTTTGTTGACTTGCCATTAACTTGCCAGCACTGAGCCTTGAACATAGTATGGTTCAATAAACATTCATTCAATAAAGAACTGAATAAAACATATTTGAGGGAAAAAATAAAATAATTGAGGGAAAAAATAAGCCCTGGCCTGAGAGTCAGGAGATCTGGTTGTGAACCAGCTTTCCACTCAATTTCAGTGTGACGTGGAGGGGCCATTCCAACGCCTAGTTTACCTGATGCCTGGTGAGTCTTTACATCTCTGATTCACTGACAATATCATCAGCACTACTAGTTGCTTGTTACTGATGTTGTCACCACTGTACTTTGCTTCACTTTGCCTCCTCAAGGAAGCAATTATGGGAAGACATTTGAAATCCTGCTTCATTTCCTCAGAGCTCCACAAATTCTCAACAAAAAATTATCAAAAGGACTACAGGCTGCATGTAAACCAGAGAGTCCACTGGGGCCTAAAGTTAAAAGGTCATATTGTGTGGAATGGTCCTCATAGTCATCTGGGAACAATAACTAAAACATATAAATTACAAAACCGGGAGGGCCGGCTGCTGTATCCATGGAAACAGATGTTGGCTTGGCCAAAGTGCTTTATAATGATTATGATTAATCATCCTTGAAATCACTGTTATTTATTGGTGTATAACTGATGGATCCACGTTGGAAGGGCTATATCGTACAGTTTTACAAATTTCCAGTTGCCAGAGCTAGCGCCCTGGCCATAAAATAGCAAAAATGTTCTTTAAAATGTGCTCATTAAATATCAGAACAGGAAAATATAAAAGCCATAGCTTGGAATACTAGTCAATAAAAACACTGTGCCAACACAAGTCACTAATGTTCAGAATAAATTTTCTTCCATGATTCATATAAACTTAGTGCTAAAAAAAACACTTAAATAAGCGAGAACACTTCTTTTGTACGTTTTTCCTAAACCTTGTTCACAACTCTGCTTTGTCTGTGTTTAAATCAGATCCATGCATCTGGAAAAAGTTATGGTTCATTTACTGTTGCCCCTTCCTTTCGCCAATCTTCCTTGTTACTAGTATTTTTCCACCTTATATTTTGTGTTTGGATAGACCGAAGTTTGTACCTCCACCACTTAAGTGTGATTTATTTTAATTCGATCACATGTATGATTGAAGGATGATCAGAATTTGGAAAGAATCTTCACTCAAACATGTTTTGGATGGAGCTAGGGGGCACTTTATGGAGACAGGGGGCATCTGGTTCTTTTAGAACCATCTTAGCTTCCTCATACCCTCCCATCACTCCCCATCCCCAGTCTGATCAATAAGCCCAACTGGCACCTAACAAAGCATGCACAACCTTACTCTCCCTCATGTGAGACAGAGGAATACCAAGGGATGTGACAACAGACCCAGAGGCCACCGTGGGCTTGGGTGTACTCCTAATGCATGTTTTCCCAGAACAGGTCCAACTCCTCAGAAACATATGGCATTGTTTTCAGTGGAAACAGAAACAGAGGGCTGAGAGAGAGGCCAGAGCCTCAGGTGCTGTTGATACAAGTCTTTCCTAAGCACATCCACAAAGCTACTACCATATCACTCTTGATCTAGTGCCACAAATAAACAGCAACCCCTGGGCCCTGGGCTATGCTCTCTGAGCAGCTCTGGGATTGTTCTGCACAATGCTCTGATTGTCTGTGGGGCAGCGCAGCTGAGGAGCGCTGGAGTGGGTGCTGAGGGTTGCTCCTGCAGCCGCGCTAGGATATGTACCAAGCACCGGGTGTGTTAGCCACTGCTGATGTGCAGAGAGGCCCTGAGATGTGTGTACAGGTATAGTCACAGCAAACCTCCTGTCCTACTCTACTCAGCAGACCTAGAAAATGACCCAGAATGAATGCTTTGTGCCCCTGGGAAGGACAAGGCAAATATGGTAAACTGGAAACTGATGGACAGACAAAGCAAAAATGTTTTAAAGGAAGCAAGGATTTGTAACTATTCTCCAGTAATTCTGACTGGAGAGTCTTTATATAATACATCACAGAAGGGCAAACATGAAGATCGTACACTAAGTATTTAAATAGGCACATAAGCAGGGCTGCCCCAGGGTCTTGTGGGACTTCTGTATCTTCACTTCAGAGAACCGAGAGCTACCTCAAAATGTTCCAACCCTAGACACATTCCAGAGCTGAGAATTACCATTCTCTATTTTTTAATTGCCTCTGAAAGAAGACTCCATGGCCTTATTTCAAAGCATATTCCAGAAATTTACTATAAAATGTAATAAAGAGAAGCGATTATTTGTTATAATCTATCCCAGTGGTCTTCACCTGGGGATTATTCTGACGCCTGGGACACTTGTGGCAATGTCTGGAGACATGTTTTATGGTCACACCTGGTAAGAAAGGCAGGTGTTACTGGTGTCTAGTAGGTGGGGGTCAGGGATGCTGCTAAACACCCTACAACGCACAGGACACTGCCACACAACAAAAAATTATCCAGCCCAAAATGTCAACAGTGCCAAGGTTGAAAATCCCTTAGCTAGACAAATAGCCAGTGTGACTAAATTATTTCTTTCTGAAACAGCTGAGCAAAGGGAAAAGATCTGTCATTTGAATAGTTGGACTAATCATTAAAGGCATCTCAGTATACAATGCCTTGGTTTCAGATCACTGCATTAATTTCATTGAAAAGGATAGTATTGATAATTATTCAAGTAAAATTAACAATTTCAAACTGCCTCCCATGCAGGCAGACCCTGCCTTTACAAGGGTTATTATTTGAGAGGTGAGGAGTGGCAGGCCTGTAAAACACTATAGAGGTGTTACAGAGAAAGAAGTAATCCATTACACTTGGGTGTCAGGGAAAATTTAATATAGGAAGATGACTTTGAACTCTCAAGCTAATTGTGCTTTACTTTCTAGTACAACAACTTGGCCATAGTTTGGAACTCTTGATTTAAATAATACCAAGCCTTTGTTATACAGCAGAAATTAACACACCATTGTAAAGCAATTATACTCCAATAAAGATGTTAAAAAATAAATAAATAAATAATACCAAGCACTCTTCTAAATACTTTACATTCATTATTTCATCATATTTTCCACACAATCCTATGAAGTAGGAGCTACTATTCTCATCTTAATTCTAGTGGGGACTTGCCTATCTCCAGAGTGAGTATGCATAACTGCCGTGCCATGTAGTCTCCGTGGGGATGGGGCTGAGTGTTTGGACCAGAGGTATCACCTCCCAATCACTGTCCCCTCACCTCCAGAGGAAGGGGCTCATGATCTTTAAGGTCCTCACAGCACCGGTATTCAATATTCTATCACCAACAGGACAATTATTTCACAGAACAAACATCTTGGGGTCGGCTCCACACTGTGGAGGGAAAACAGGTCTTCAAATACTCATAGAAATGGTAACATTTAAATAGATATCTGGGATATTAACTCTAAAAGGAATTTTACCTTAGACTATATTCTCTAAATGGGTCAAAAGTCGACCTGTCATTGTCTCCCCAAGGTCAAAGGAATTTCATCCTGATTATACAAATACAGTCTAAGCCTCGCATTTCATTCATTCAACTGATATGTACTGATCATCTATCATGTTCTGGTAAATGGGTTGAATCCCTGGGATATAGCAGTAATCAACTAGACACAAATTCCTTAACCTCATGGAACTAATCAATGAAAACAGAGCCTTGAGATTAGAAGATTTCCAGGTAAAGTAAGTAGGCATAATGTTTCTTAGCTTTAAATTATTTGAATTATTGCCATCATTATTCATCTGAATTTCCAATTTACGCCTAATCTCACCAAAAAATGTTTAGTGTTTTCCCACTATTTTTCAAATAGATGTAGGCATGACCTCTGGAAGGCATGAATAATGAAGAATGCCACCAGCTAACTCTTTCTGAAGTATTTAAATAACATAGAAAGATGTATTAAGTTAAAATATACTAATAGAATTTTCTTATCTCAATGCCCTTTATTTTCCCAGAGAGCTTCTAGGTTTCATTCCAGTGTATAGTAACTGAAATATTTCCACAAATTTATTCCTGAAATAAAATACATCAGGCTGAAAGAGATTTTAAAAGCAATTTCACTTTTATATCATGCATCTTTTATCCATGTTCTAGTTTAGAGATCTCAGTTAAGCAGCTTTGCTACATCACGTTAACTGTAATAAGGAAGATTTTTTATCAGATCCCTTGATAAAACCATTCACTCTACCTTTATATGTTTGTTCATGTTTCTCTCTGCATCTGAAAACACCTATTTTCTCTCCACTAACCAATCTGTAACCCTCCTTCAAAACCCTATTTGAGATTATTTCATTTATGTATATGTATTTATTTTCATATTTTTCTCTATTCTTGAAAAGATTTGAAGCAGCCTATAACAAGACACATAGAAGATGACCTAATAGCAACAATTAAAAGTGAGTCAAGAGAAGAAAGTAAAACAAGAGGGAAGATGAGGCATAGCCAGGAATGAGTTTTAAAATGCTTATCACAACAACCTGCCTATGTGCAACAGGTGGGCATAAATCTGGCCCTAAATTTTCTGGCAGCCAACATGAAAAGAGAAACCTTATCAGTCACTCAATTCACAGTGTCCTTGAGATACTAACAATCCAAATTTCCCGGCAAAGTCTAACTGTTCTTGGTACTCAGACCAGACAGAAACTTTCCCTGGGATCTTCACAAATAGGTGGTGCAATGAGCAATGAGTATAACTTTCTTACAATTCATACAACAAGATCCACAGGGCTGCTTATTAAAATGACTCGATGTAGGTTAGTGGCACATGCACAGACACAATACAGAGAAAAGGTGCCCTTCTGGGGAGGGAGAAAGAGAAGGCAGGGATGACTGACAGAACAAAAGCAGTGTTCCAGACTCTGCTGATCAGCTTTGACCCAGGGATTTAATTTTGAGTTTCAGGAGGTGGATAAACCTGGCAATCCTCTCTAAACATTGTTCCTCCTAGTTATTGATCAATCTTGTGTGGTGACAGCAAATGCACTGAGAGTAGTATTCTCTGTGCCACTGAGATCATCCTCTAGTATCCAAGCAGAGCCCAGAGATGGGCTAGAGTTCATTTCCTTTGCAGAAGGTGGGCACTTTGCAGACTTGCCATCAAGGCAAATGTCTGATGCATGGCCAGGCCACCCTCCCCGACAACAAGGTGAGCAGAGGAGGCACTAGCAAGAAAGGCCAGGATGATTCCTAGAAAATTATTTTGAACCCACTGTAGACACAGACGAACAGGCAGTTGAGGCCCTAATTTTACTCCGTTTAGCATGGGCAAAATAGTATTAGTCTGAATTAGCCGAAGATAACCAGACACCCACTTCAGGCAAAATAAAACAGCCACAAAGCCCTGAAAGCATTTTTAGCTTTGAGCAGACTACTTCCTACTGTGTATTCCAAGACAAAGCATTATGAAATGCACATCTACGAAACAGCAACAAGTTGTAAGGGATTGTTATTTATTTACAAGCCAGCTAGAAGACTATCTAGCAAAGACAATAACTTGTTTGGAAAAAGAAAAAAATAAGAAAAGGCAAAAGGCTTATCGGTGGCCTTTCTTTTGGACAATAATTGGCCAGCGGGGTCAGAGGCTTGTTCAGGCCACTCCTTATTTGAAATAATAGAGCCATAATATTCATGTAAGAATGTTTGTGCTTTTTTTCTCTATAGCCAGGAGAAAGAGGGGTTGAAGTCATCTCAACCAGATCATTAAGAGCCAAGTTTTAAAGAAGGGAAAGCTAAACACAATCCTTTAAAACCCCAAAGGCTATGGTCTGCCATGTCAAAAGACTGTTCCTACTGGCTCTAATTTGAGCAGAACCATAATAGGGCCAGTTTTGTAAGAACATCCATTCCCGGGGCTCTGTCTAGATTGAGCTCTTCAAACAGTTAAATCTTACATACAAGGATAAAGATCAAGGAATTTTCAAGAAGCGCAGCAACAATTTGATATCTCTAACATATTCCTCTAGCAGAGAATGAAGAAGTTAGCAGTGGTCTTTAAAGGAATAAACTTTGCTTGATGTTTACTGTTCCACATATAAAACATTGGTCTATGAAAACTATACTCTTAATTTGATAATCAAATACCTGGCATACAGTTTAGGGCTATTGTCCAATAAAGGAAGGCTATAATTTAGGATAGGAAGTATGTCCCTTTTAGAATACAGAATTATACTATTCATCCAATCAAGTGAGGCTGTACCTGTAGTATAAATAATGGTGGGAAAGTTGGTGAGAGAGATACTTGACTAGCTTTGGAGGGGAAAAAATATTTCCCTAGAATCTAACTACATTATGTAATACAGTACCCTATCTCAGATTCTGATGCGAATTATGTTTTTAAGGTAGTGATAAATTTGAAATAAATTTTCAAGTGGATGAAGTTCTAAGTATTCACATGAGATTGTTTGTTTCATGTGATATCTCATTAACCATACAGTGGAGGGTTTAAGTTGTTCTACTCTCTGATATGCAGAAAGTAGATCCCCTCTTGAGAGTTTAAACAGTCCTAAGCTAAAAGGATGCCACCTCACACAACTGAAAACCATCATCAACCTGTGTTAGTTTCCTAGGGCTGCCATAACAAAGTAACTTCATTGCCTCTGTAATGTCACTATTTACAAATAAGGTTATATTCTGAGATCCTGGGGATTACAACTTCGACATATCTTTTTGGGGGGACACAATTCAACCCATTACACAATCCTAACAACTTATTCTGCAGAATTGAAGGTTCTTCAGAATTGGCTGCTTTAAGCAGTAATGAGGGTAACCTTGCCCGTCCAACTGTAAGTGACCTTGAAACTAAAGAAGTAAACTTTCTATTCCTCATCATGAGAAAGGGACAGTTCTCTTACTCTTTGAGGAGCCAGGACATAAACCGTGGCATATGTCCCTCTGTTGGTCTCCCCAGATGTGAGGCCATATGGGGTGGTGCTTGACTGCACAGAACCTGGGGCCACACTGCCTGGGTTCATATTCCAGCACCAGCCCCTGTAACTGTGGGACTGTAGACAAGTCTTTCACTGTCTCTTGTCTGCAGTTAACTAGCCTGTAAAATGGAGATGATAATAGAACTTCCTCATGGGGACGTTTTGAGATTGAAATGAGCCAATATGTATGAAGCACTTAGAACAGGGCCAAGCACCCAGACGCACTATGTTAATGTTAGGTATTTTAAGCTGTTTTAAAGTTAGATATTTAAAATAAAGGTATTATTTTTAAGTATGAGGAGTAAAATGCTCACCATCTCAACATGAGACTGATTATCAAGGAAGCTAGATTTTCCACAAGAACCCCCTTTATGACCCTCATTCCATATTCCCTCTGTCTAGTTGTAATTTCTTCTATTTTTAATGCCTTTCCTCAATTAATAATAATCTCAGTCTAGTTTTGGCTCACTTTGATCACTGCCTCATGTTGTTCAATTTCACCAACGTATCAATAATAGAAAACAATTGCTTCTTGGACTATCTTCATCTCTGGACAACTGACCTCCTCCAGGTTACTATAAGCAAGTTCCACGTTTTCCATTTCTTCTACATCCTATAAAACTCAGAACAATATAACACACATAAGCAGGTGCTGGATAAACCCCAAATGGTTGAAAGGTAAATACAAAGTAAACCTGAACACTAAGAAGAGAATCCTTTATTTCAGGCAAGTTTGCACATCCAAGGATCGTTTTTGAAAACAATTATGGTTCACAAATGTTCAGAAAATTCCAGCAAAGGCATAGAGTACACAACCTAAGGAAAGATTATGGCTGGGAAGAATTGGCTTCAGGCCTAACATTGCTTTTATCATGGTTCTGGCAGGTAATCAATAGGAAATTCTGTAGCATAGACACAAATCATAATTGAATTTTCATCGGTCTTGTGCCAAATCTGTGCCTGTATGAAATCCAGAATCTCGGTGCCAAGGTGCCTAATCAGTCCATATGCAAATATGCCTTTTGATGAAATCAAAGAATAGCAGAATTCAGAGGAGATCACCACCTTGTGCTGCCAAAGCCAGGTAGACATTTAACTCTTCACATTGGCCAATGACTAAAAACTGCCTGCAAAGGAAGGCATTTCTCATGCAATGCCACTCCTTAGATGCTCAAGGGAATTTAGAAATGGGAAAAAAATCAACTCACAGTGTTCATTCCCCCTAAGAGGCTATTCAAAAATTCTTTTACTAAAATCCCTGAAAACTTTATCAAAAATTAACCATTAACTAATATTAAAAATAAGATTTATACACAGTTTTCTCAAGGCAAAATGGGGGAAATAAATGGTATTGGAGACTACCTCCGTTAAATGTTAAAAAGAGGACAAAATTTCCAGACTTCCATCCTTCTCTCAAAGACAACACACCTGAAACTCAAGACGGTATAATCAAATAAGTTTAATGCTATGCTCACTTATTTTGAGAACTGATGATTAGATTAAATCAGGCTTATAGATTTATAAGGATCTGTGCTTTTAAAATTCTTTTGAACATCTTTTAAAATACTCTTTTTTTTTTAGATCAACCACCAGAACTTTTTTTAAGACACTGAGGACTAAATTGCCTGAGAGAATATTTTACCTAGATATTTACTCAACAATACAAACTGTTACCCACTGCTTACAACATACACACAAAGAAAAAGATTCTCTAGATTAGCACTGTCCAGTACAGTAGCCACTATCCACCTATGGCTATCTAAATTTAAATAATTCAAACATAATTAAGAATTCAGTTCTGCACTCATACTGGCTACATTTCAAGAGCTCAATACCATGGATGGCTAGAAGCTACAGTATCCTATGCCATAGGTATAAAACATTTCTATCATCACAGGAAGTTCTGTTGGACAGCTCTGCAAGTCTGCATCATTCCTTCTTATGTCCAGAGAGTTCTACACTTTGTGTCATCACAGAGGGAGGGGCCTCTTTTCTCTCTGGGTTCACCAGAGAATCTTGATCTCACTACAGCCACAGCTCTTAGAAGAAAGGGCCACAATTTCCCACCCTGAGCCCACACGCATGTGGGAAGAACTAACAGGCCTTTGATAAAGCCAGCAATTCTCAACCAGTTTGGGAGAGGAGAAGCGTATCAAATTTGCTCTGGGGAAATACAGATGCAGAATGTCAGCAAGATGACAGAATAGGAGGTTCAAGCTCTCATACCCCCACCAAAACATCAATTTTAACAACCATCCACGGACAGGAATACCCCTGTGGGAACCTGGAAGTTGAGTGGAGAGTTTACAGCACTTCATTTCAGAAGACAAACAAACAAACAAACAAGAATAGATGCATTATACACACTACTATATATAAAATAGATAACTAATAAGGACCTACTGTATAGCACAGGGAACTCTTTTCACTACTCTGTAATGACCTATATGGGAAAAGTATCTAAAAAAGAGTGGATATATGTATATATGTAACTGATTCACTTTGCGTACAGCAAAAACTAACACAACATTTTAAAACAACTATACTCCAATAAAAATTTTTTAAAAAAGAATAGATGCATTGAAGAATATGAGTCTCACTTTACCTGTGTCACCCCTCCTCCACAGCAGCACAGCTCAATGCCAGGAGAGACCCCCTGAGCCCACAATTTTTCCCACAAGGGAAAGTGAGAACCAAGTGAGTGCTCAACTTCCCCAGCCTGGTGGGACATTGCCCCCAGAAGCCTGCTTCTGCCTTACCATATCCAGAGCAGTGGGGGGATCAGCATGGCTGAATAATCTGGAGGGGGGAGTAGAAGCAGGGCAAAAGGGCAGGGGTCACAGCAACCACTGTGCAGAGCTCAAAAACTGGCTTCAGATCCTACTAACTGGCTTGCAGACTTCACCAAGGGGCCTGCCCCCAAATCCCATGGGACACCTCACTGGTAGCGCCCCCCCCCAACTGGATGGCACGTGCCCCCAGCACTCTACTTGTGAACGCCCAAGATGGTGGATGTGAGCCTCCACAGACAGCGTTTGGGAGCCTCTGCAGAGGGCAAGTACAAACCCCTGCAGACAGCACACAGATATCCCCAGCTGGCTTGACCTGGCAGGATTGAGATCAACCTTGAATACTTCAGAGCACTGACCTGGGGGAAATAACAAAGCCAACCCACAGAATGGTAAATCACATACAGTGTATGATAAAGTATATATCCAGAATCTATAAAGAACTCTTACAACTTAACAGTAAAAAGACTCATAACCCAAATGAAAAGGGAGAGAGTATTTGAACAGACGTTTCTCAAAAAAATATATACAAATAACCAATAGCACATGAAGACATGCTCAACATTGTTAGCCGTAATGAAATTCAATTGAAAACCACGAGGAACCACTTCACACTCACTAAGATGGCTACATCAAAAAGAGAGATAATTAGAAGTGTTGACAAGGACATCAGAAATTGGAACCCTCATACATTGCTGGTGGAATGTGGAAATGGTACAGTATGGTAGTTCCTCAAAGTGTCAAACATGGAGTTAACATATGAAGCAGTAATTCAGTCCTAGGTATGTACCCAACAGAAATTAAAACATACATGCATTCAAATACTTGCACACAAATGTTCATAATAACATTACTCATAATATCCCCAAACTGGAAACAACCCAATGTCTATCAACTGATGAATGGTTGAATGAAATGTGGTATATCCATACAGTGGAATCAGCAGTAAAAAATAATTAAGTATTGATACACGGTATAACATGGATGAATCTTGAAAACATTACGCTAAGTGAAAGAACCCAGTTAGAAAAGACCACATATTTTATGATTAGGTTTATATGAAATTCCCAGAATAGGCGCTCTTTATACAGAGAGAGAAATAGAAGAGATTCGTGGGTGGGATGGGGAGAAATGAGGAGTGAACTGATAACGGATATGGGGTTTCCTTTTGGAGTGATGACAAAGTTTTAAAATTGATCGTGATGATGGCTACAAAACTCTGTGGATATATTAAAAATCATTAAATTGTACACTTTGGTGAACTTTATAGTATGTGAATTACATCACAATAAAGCTATTTTTTTAAATCTGGGATATTAAAAAAATTTTTAAATCTGAGGATGTAAATTTTTTATACAACTTAAAAATACTTGTTCAAAGAAATGAACAAAATTTGTAGTAATTTTGCAGACGACCAAAGAAAGGAATATATATTGGCTTTATCTTTTGCAAACTGACTACAAAAATAAAACTTTAGTTTTTATTTCTTAAATATTTAAGCATATTTGATTCAGTTCATGAAAGGAGTTACATAATTCAAAGAAAACTGATCCCACAGTGACACCAGCAAATAGCAGGCTAACAACAATGCCCGGTTTATGTCAAACTTCTTGTAGCTTCCTTATACCTCCATCTTGAGAAATGAATCACTTGGCCCCAGATAGTATAGTGAAAAGCAGGGCCTTTCAGAGTACAAGATCCGAAAGACCAGTTGGCCCATGATTAATGTTCTTAGAGGGCCTCAAAGTGAGAATTTTGACATTACTTCCAGGTGAGCTTATAACCCAGTCACAGAGGTACACAGGCATACTGTTAGGGTTTAAAAAAATGTTCATTGTGTATTTTGTGACCGTTAATTTTATGTGTCAGCTTGACTGGGCCATAGGGTGCCCAGACATTTGGCCAAATATTATTGTGGGTGAGTCTGTGAGGGTGTTTCTGGAGGAGATTAACATTTGAATCAGGGGACTGAGTAAAGCAGATTTCCCTCCCTTAATCAATTAAGGTTATGATTAGCCTCATCCAATCAATTGATGAGAAAAGAACAAAAAGGCTGAATAAGAGGAACTTCCTCCTGTCTGATTCTTTTAGCTGGGACATTGGTCTTTTCCAGCCTTCGGACTCCAGCTGAAACACTGGCTTTTTGTGGGTCTCTAGCCTGCTGGCTTTTAGACTGGAACATATACCACCATCAGCTCTCCTGGTTCTAAGGCCTTTGGACTCAGACTGGAACTAAACCATTGGCTCCCTGGGTCTCCATCTTACCAGCTGCAGGTCTTGTCACTTCTGTCTCCATAATCATGTGAGCCTATTCCTTATAATAAATCATAGATGATAGAGAGAGAGAGAGAGATACTAGATAGATAGATATTCCTGACTAATACACATCTTTAATTTTGTGCTGTTCTGTCAGACCACAATCCTTACAAATTATATACTACAATGTCTGTAACCTTACTTTGCCTTCCTAGAAGTTTTAATCTATAGGGGTCTTATGCAATAGCAATGGTTTGATTTTTTCTCAAGCTTTGAGAAACTCTGATGGAAACACCTGCATATGTCAGAACACGTATCTCCCCATTAACTTGTATGATCCTGGTTGAACCTTGACTCCGCTTGTGTCTCAGAGTAACCAAATGTACAAAGATGGTGATAATTCCTAACTTTCCTTATTAATAAGACTCTTATGAGGACCAAGTGAGATAAGAGGTATGAAAAATGTTTTCAAAAATAAGGCAATATACAGTAGTGATAAAATTTTAGTGTTTTTGTTGAATGTTATTAATATTTTAGTATTAATTGAAATCTCTCTAATGACAATAGAGAGAAAACCCTAATGGACAGCTGAATTAGAATAATATAGATAAGTTAGAATAAAATTTGAGCATATTAAAAGTGTATACTGGGCTTCCCTGGTGGCGCAGTGGTTGAGAGTCCGCCTGCCGATGCAGGGGACACGGGTTCGTGCCCCGGTCCGGGAAGATCCCACATGCTGCGGAGTGGCTAGGCCCATGAGCCATGGCCGCTGAGCCTGCGCTCCGCAACGGGAGAGACCACAACAGTGAGAGGCCAGCATACCACACACACACACAAAAAAAAGTGTATACTGCAAAAAAAAATCACTAGATCATTTTCTGCTTCTTTAATTTACAGTGTAATGTGGGATGAGGAGTAAACTTGTTATACTCATGGAACAGGTGAGCTATTAAATTAATTTCATGTAAACAAACCAGATAAGAGGCAGCAAGTATACTGACATGGAAAGCCACTTCCTGTTATATAAATAACTACCATACAGATGCTTATAAGTATAATGTTTTTCATGTAATACCACCAAAGAAAGCCTATCTCACAGAGAAGAATCACATCGTTGGAAATTGCCCAAAGCTTTGAAGCCCAATGCCAGGAACAGCATAAGTGCCTAGTTAATATTTGCAGACTGATTAGGGGAAAAAAGTATTTATGTATAAATAAGAATATTGACTATAGGAACATGCGGATAATTGTTTCACTCAGTATTTCAATACCATGTCCAGTTTGGAGCCTGAAACTTAAGTGAATGGAGAACTTGGAGTAGTTCCAGAGAAAAGCAATGAAAATGATTAAAAAGATGGAAAATGGGGCCTATAAATCATGACTACAAGAATTGGAGCTTAGTTAACCTGAAAGAAAAAGCTACATGACTGCACCAGATTCTTGTATCTGAAACTGAGAGACGGTGAGATTTGCCATCACCCATCCATACAGCCCTGCAAGCAGAAATCCAGAAACAGCAAAGAAATTTTCAAAGTATTAGTATTATTTCTGTAAATATCAAACTCTCTTTTCTTGTGGTTTTCAAAACAACAACAGCAGGCCTGGGACAAGCAGGGTACGCACCGATTCAACCCTCAAAAATGTAGCAAGTGCCACTGTGGGCCAGGTGCCTTGCTGGGCATTGTGGAGAGAAAGGAGTAGGGCAGGGCATGACCCTTAACCTCGGGAGTGTGGTTGTAAAGAGAGCCGCAGGACGTCAGGAAATCTCTATCAAACAATATGGAAAGCCCCTACCGCCTCTAAGAAAGGCACAAGCAAGTTTACTTGGGAAGCTGGGGTAAAAAAGGAGCTTCTTTATCAGGGTCTTACTGCTGCAAATAAGTCTGTGGGCAGAAGTACGCAGGAGGGCAGTAAGGCCGCTCTGTGTGAACAGAAGAGGAAACAAAGGAAATCCAGGCTAGACACGTGACAGCCTGAACCAGTTAGGAAGGCTGTAAATGTCATCACATCCAATTTGCAGATGAAGAAACTGAGGTTTGGAGGAACTTCAAGATGGCACAGGAGTAAGACGTGGAGATCACCTTCCTCCCCACAAATACACCAGAAATACATCTACATGTGGAAAAACTCCTACAGAACACCTGCTGAACGCTGGCAGAAGACCTCAGACCTCCCCAAAGGCAAGAAATTCCCCAAGTACATCAGTAGGGCAAAACAAAAAAGAAAAAACAACACAAAAGAATAGGGACAGGACCTGCACCAGTGGAAGGGAGCTGTGAAGGAGGAAAGGTTTCCACACACTAAGAAGCCCCTTCATGGGCAGAGACTGTGGGTGGTGGAGGGGTGAAGCTTCAGAGCCACAGAGGAGAGCACAGCCACAGGGCTGCGGAGGGCAAAGCGGAGAGATTCCCGCACAGATGATCGGTGCCGACCAGCACTCACCAGCCCGAGAGACTTGTCTGCTCACCCAACAGGGTGGGCAGGGGCTGGGATCTGAGGCTCGGGCTTCACTTGGATCCCAGGGAGAGGACTGGGGTTGGCTGCGTGAGCACAGCCTGAAGGGGGCTACTGCGCCACAGCTAGCCGGGAGGGAGTGAGGGAAAAAGTCTGGACCTGCCGAAGAGGCAAGAGATTCTGTCTTGTCTCTGTTTCCTGGTGCCTGAGGAGAGGGGATTCAGAGCACCGCTTAAAGGAGCTCCAGAGACAGGGGTAAGCCGCAGCTATCGGCGCGGACCCCAGAGATGGACATGAGACGCTAAGGCTGCTGCTGCAGCCACCAAGAAGCCTGTGTGCGAGCACAGGTCACTAGCCACACCTCCCCTCCTGGGAGCCTGTGCAGCCCGCCACTGCCAGGGTCTCATGATCCAGAGACAACTTCCCCAGGAGAATACACAGTGCACCTCAGGCTGGTGCAAGGTCATGCTGGCCTCTGCTGCTGCAGGCTCGCCCCGCATCCGTATCCCTCCCTCCCCACGGCCTGAGTGGGCCAGAGCCCCCGAATCAGCTGCTCCTTTAACACCATCCTGTCTGAGCGAAGAACAGACACCCTCAGGTGACCTACACACAGAGGCAGGACCAGATCCAAAGCTGAACCCCAGGAGCTGTGCGAACAAAGAAGAGAAATGGAAATCTCTCCCAGCAGCCTCAGGAGCAGCGGATAAAATCTCCACAATCAACTTGATGTACCCTGCATCTGTGGAAGACCTGAATAGACAACGAATCATCCCAAATTGAGGAGGTGGACTTTGGGAACAAGGATATATATACTGTTTTCCCTTTTCCTCTTTTTGTGAGTATGTATGTTTATGCTTCTGTGTGTGATTTTGTCTGTATCGCTTTCCTTTTACAATCTGTCCTAGGGTTCTCTCTGTCCATTTTTTTGTTTGATTGTTCTTTTATATAGTTTTTGGCATTGTTATCATTGGTGGATTTGTTTTTGGTTTGGTTGCTCACTTCCTTCTTTCATTCTTTCTTTTTTTTTATTACTTTAAAATTTTTTTCAATTTTTTTTTATTTTAATAACTTTATTGTATTGTACTGTATCTTCCTCTTTCTTTCTTTCTTTCTTTTTCCCCCTTTTATTCTGAGCCGTGTGGATGACAAGCTCTTGGTGCTCCAGCCAGACATCAGGGCTGTGCCTCTGAGGTGGGAGAGCCAAGTTCAGGACACTGGTCCACAAGAGACCTCCAGCTCCATGTAATATCAAACCGTGAAAATCTCCCTGAGATCTCCATCTCAACGCCAAGACCCAGATCCACTCAATGACCAGCAAGCTACAGTGCTGGACACCCTATGCCAAACAACTAACGAGACAGGAACACAAGCCCACCCATTAGCAGAGAGGTTGGCTAAAATCATAATAAGGCCACAGACACCCCCAAAACATACCACCAAACATGGACCTGCCCACCAGAAAGACAAGATCCAGCCTCATCCACCAGAACATAGGCACTAGTCCCCTCCACCAGGAAGTCTACACAACCAACTGAACCAACCTTAGCTACTGGGGGCAGACACCAAAAGTAACGGGAACTATGAACCTGCGGCCTGAAAAAAGGAGACCCCAAACACAGTAAATTAAGCAAAATCAGAAGACAGAAAAACACACAGCAGAAGACGGAGCAAGGCAAAAACCCACCAGACCAAACAAATGAAGGGGAAATAGGCAGTATACCTGAAAAAGAATTCAGAGTAATGGTAGTAAAGATGATCCAAAATCTTGGAAATAGAATGGAGAAAATACGAGAAACGTTTTACAAGGACCTAGAAAAACTAAAGAGCAAACAAACAGTGATGAACAAAACAATAAATGAAATTAAAAATTCCCTAGATGGGATCAATAGTAGAATAATTGAGGCAGAAGAACGGATAAGTGACCTGGAAGACAAAATAGTGGAAATAACTACTGCAGAGCAGAATAAAGAAAAAAGAATGAAAAGAACTCAGGACAGTCTCAGAGACCTCTGGGACAACATTAAATGCACCAACATTCAAATGATAGGGGTCCCAGAAGAAAAGCAAAAAAGAAAGGGACTGAAAAAATATTTGAAGACATTATAGTTGAAAACTTCCCTAATATGGGGAAGAAAAGAGTCAATCAAGTCCAGGAAGCACAGCGAGTCCCATACACGATAAATCCAAGGAGGAACACGCAAAGACACATATTAATCAAACTATCAAAAATTAAATACAAAGAAAAAAAATTTAAACGCAGCAAGGGAAAAACAACAAATTAACACACAAGGGAATCCCCATAAGGTTAACAGCTGATCTTCCAGCAGAAACTCTGCAAGCCAGAAGGGAGTGGCAGGACATATTTAAAGTGATGAGGGAGAAAAACCTACAACCAAGATTACTCTACCCAGCAAGGATCTCATTCAGATCTGACAGAGAAATTAAAACCTTTACACACAAGCAAAAGCTAAGAGAATTCAGCACCACCAAACCAGCTTTACAACAAATGCTAAAGGAATTTTTCTAGGCAGGAAACACAAGAGAAGGAAAAGACCTACAATGACAAACCCAAAACAATTAAGAAAATGGTAATAGAAGCATACATATCGATAATTACCTTAAATGTAAATGAATTAAATGCTCCAACCAAAAGACATAGATTGGCTGAATGGATACAAAAACAGGACCCATATATATGCTGTCTATAAGAGACCCACTTCAGACCTAGGGACACAAACAGATTGAAAGTGAGGGGATGGAAAAAGATATTCCATGCAAATGGAAATCAAAAGAAAGCTGGAGGAACAATTCTCATATCACACAAAATAGACTTTAAAACAAAGACTATTACAAGAGACAAAGAAGGACACTCCATAATGATCAAGGGATCAATCCAAGAAGAAGATGTAACAATTGTAAATATTTATGCACCCAACACAGGAGCACCTCAATACACAGGGAAATACTAACAGCCATAAAAGGGGAAATCCACAGTAACACAATCATAGTGGGTAACGTTAACACCCCACTTTCACCAATGGACAGATCATGCAAAATGAAAATAAATCAGGAAACACAAGCTTTAACTGATACATTAAACAAGATGGACTTAATTGATATTTATAGGACATTCCAACCAAAAACAACAGAAGACACTTTCTTCTCAAGTGCTCATGGAACATTCTCCAGGATAGATCTTATCTTGGGTCACAAATCAAGCCTTTGTAAATATAAGAAAATTAAAATCGTATCAAGTATCTTTTCTGACCACAATGCTATGAGACTAGATATCAACTACAGGAAAAAATCTGTAAAAAATACAAACACATGGTGGCTAAACAATACACTACTTAATAACCAAAAGGTCACTGAAGAAATCAAAGAGGAAATCAAAAAATTCCTAGAAACAAATGACAATGAATACACGATGACGCAAAACCTACGGGATGCAGCAAAAGCAGTTCTAAGAGGGAAGATTATAGCAATACAATCCTACCTCAAGAAACAAGAAATATCTCAAATAAACAACCTAACCTTACACCTAAAGCACTTAGAGAAAGAAGAACAAAAAAACCCCAAAGTTAGTAGAAGGAAAGAAATCATAAAAATCAGATCAGAAATAAATGAAAATGAAATGAAGGAAACGATAGCAAAGATCAATAAAACTAAAAGCTGGTTCTTTGAGAAGGTAAACAAAATTGATAAACCATTAGCCAGACTCATCAAGACAAAAAGGGAGAAGACTCAAAACACTAGAATTAAAAATGAAAAAGGAGAAGTAAGAACTGACACTGCAGAAATACAAAGGATCAAGAGAGATTACTACAAGCAACTATATGCCAATAAAAGGGACAATACGGAAGAAATGGACAATTTTTAGAAATGCACAACCTCCTGATACTGAACCAGGAAGAAAGAGAAAATATGAACAGACCAATCACAAGCACTGAAATTGAAACTGTGATTAAAAATCTTCCAACAAATAAAAGTCCAGGACCAGACGGCTTCACAGACGGTTTCAAACATTTAGAGAAGAGCTAACATGTATGCTTCTCAAACTCTTCCAAAATATGTCAGAGGGAGGAACACTCCCAAACTCATTCTACAAGGCCAGCATCACCCTGATACCAAAACCAGACAAAGATGCCACACACACAAAGAAAAACTACAGGCCAATATCACTGATGAACAAAGATGCAAAAATCCTCAACAAAAAACTAGGACACAAAATCCAGCACCACATTAAAAGGATCATATAACATGATCAAGTGGGGTTTACCCCAAGAATGCAAGGATTCTTCAATATATGCAAATCGATCAATGTGATAAACCATATTAACAAAATGAAGGAGAAAAACCACATGATCATCTCAACAGAGGCAGAAAAAGCTTTTGACAAAATTCAACACCCATTTACGATAAAAACCTTCCAGAAAGTAGGCATAGAGGGAAGTTACCTCAACATAAAAAAGGCCATATATGACAAACCTACAGCCAACATCGTCCTCAATGGTGAAAAACTGAAACCATTTCCACTAAGATTATGAAAAAGACAAGGTTTCCCACTCTCACCACTATTATTCAACAGTTTGGGAAGTTTTAGCCACAGCAATCAGAGAAGAAAAAGAAATAAAAGGAATCCAAATCAGAAAAGAAGAAGTAAAGTTGTCACTGTTTGCAGGTGACATGATACTATACATAGAGAATCCTAAAGACTCTACCAGAAAACTACTAGTGCTAATCAATGAATTTGGTAAAGTAGCAGAGTACAAAATTAATGCACAGAAATCTCTAGCATTCCTATACACTAATGATGAAAAATCTGAAAGTGAAATTAAGAAAACATTTACCACTGCAATGAAACAAATAAAATATCTAGGAATAAAATATATATATATATATGTATATATATATATATATATATATATATATATATATATATATAGGAATAAACCGACCTAAGGAGATTAAAGACCTGTATGCAGAAAATTATAAGACACTGATGAAAGAAATTAAAGATGATACAAACAGATAGAGAGATATACCATGTTCTTGGATTGGAAGAATCAACATTGTGAAAATGACTCTACTACCCAAAGCAATCTACAGGTTCAGTGCCATCCTTATCAAACCACCAATGGCATTTTTCAGAGAACTAGAATAAAAAATTTCACAATCTGTATGGAAACACAAAAGACCCCGAATAGCCAAAGCAATCTTAAGAAAGAAAAACGGAGCTGGAGGAATCAGGTTCCCTGACTTAAGACTATACTACAAAGCTACAGTAATCAAGACAGTCTGGTACTGGCACAAAAACAGAAATATAGATCAATGGAACAGGATAGAAGGCCCAGAGATAAACCCACGCATACGTGGTCACCTTATCTTTGATAAAGGAGGCAAGAGTATACAGTGGAGAAAAGACAGCCTCTTCAATACGCGGTGCTGGGAAAACTGGACAGCTACATGTAAAAGAATGAAATTAGAACACTCCCTAACACCATACACAAAAATAAACTCAAAATGGATTAAAGACCTAAATGTAAGGCCAGACACTATCAAACTCTCAGAAGAAAACATAGGCAGAACACTCTCTGACATAAATCACAGCAAGATCCTCTTTGACCCACCTCCTAGAAAAATGGAAATAAAAACAAAAATAAACAAATGAGACCTAATGAAACTCAAAACCTTTTGCACAGCAAAGGAAAACACAAACAAGATGAAAAGACAACCCTCAGAATGGGAGAAAATATTTGCAAATGAAGCAACTGACAAAGGATTAATCTCAGAAATTTACAAGCAGCTCATGCAACTCAATATCAAAAAAATAAACAACCCAATCCAAAAATGGGCAGGAGACCTAAATAGACATTTCTCCAAAGAAGATATACAGATTGCCAACAAACACATGAAAGAATGCTCAACATTGTTAATCATTAGAGAAATGCAAATCAAAACTACAATGAGATTATCATCTCACACCAGTGAGAATGGCCATCAACCAAAAATCTACAAACAGTAAATGCTGGAGAGGGTTTGGAGAAAAGGGAACCCTCTTGCACGTTGGTAGGAATTTAAATTGATACATCCACTATGGAGAACAGTATGGAGGTTCCTTAAAAAACTAAAAATAGAACTACCATACGACCCAGCAACCCCACTACTGGGCATATACTCTGAGAAAACCATAATTCAAAAACAGTCATGTACCACAATGTTCACTGCAGCTGTATTTACAATAGCCAGGACATGGAAGCAACCTAAGTGTCCATCGACAGATGTATGGATAAAGAAGATGTGGCACATATATACAATGGAATATTACTCAGCCATAAAAAGAAATGAAATTGAGTTATTTGTAGTGAGGTGGATGGACCTAGTGTCTGTCTTACAGAGTGAAGTAAGTCAGAAGAGAAAAACAAATACCGTAATCTAACACATATATATGGAATCTAAAAAAAAAAAATGGTTCTGATGAACCTAGGTGCAGGACAGGAATAAAGACGCAGACGTAGAGAATGGACTTGAGGACACGGGGAGGGGGAAGGGTAAGCTGGGACAAAGTAAGAGAGTAGCACTGACATATATACACTACCAAATGTAAAATAGATAGCTAGTGGGAAGCAGCCACATAGCACAGGGAGATCAGCTCGGTGCTTTGTGACCACCTAGAGCGGTGGGATAGGGAGGGTGGGAGGGAGGGAGATGCAAGAGGGAAGAGATATGGGGATATATGTGTATGTACAACTGATTCACTTTGTTATAAAGCAGAAACTAACACACCATTGTAAAGCAATTATACTCCAATAAAGATGTTAAAAAAAAAAAAGAAACTGAGGTTCAATGGTCTCAGTGATTTGGGCAAGGTTAGCAGCAGTTAATGTCAGGGCTGGGACTTGAACCCACAAATCCTGATCTCGAGTCTGTTTTAGGGCTCTTTACAAATCCTTGTTACTCCTTTAGCAATCCTAACGTGCTGTGGTTTGTCAGATAAATATTTCTTTCCATTAGAGCTGAAATTGTTATCAACAGAAAATCCCCACCTTGTTGAGTAATTTGCTGGGGGGAGGGAGAGATGATGTCATCATGGTCATATGGTACAAAGTCACTGAATTCTGTACACACACACACACACACACACACACACACACGAGTTATTTATAAAGAGTTTAATTTAGCCAAAGTGTCATTTAATAATGAATAAAGCATCTCATCTCTATTTGTTCAGTTACACTCCACGTAGTTAAGACAAGAGATATAAACTAGAATTAAACTGTTTTCAATTTTTTATTTTAAATTGAAACAAAATGCACCACCGTACACATGCTTTCTATTCTCACCCCTGCTGCATCCTCACATCTTTTCTTTTTCTTGTGTTTTAAATGAAAATGTTTCACATGCCTTCAGTCAATCTAACAATAATCAAAAAATGATTCTGGATCAACACACACAAAATTGGGGGAAAGAAGTAGTTTATTGGAGTCCAGGCAAATCACAAGATAAAACAGAAGTCAGTGTATTGGCGAGTTAGCGATTTAGTTTATTTTATTATTTTATTTTGTTTCTCTATATTCAGAGGCTAGCAAAATTACTTCTGAATTTCTGGATGTTAAGAGTCTAGAATTATTGAAATCTGAATTTTTCTGTCTCGATAACTGACTGAAAATGAAGCAAAAATATATTTCCCTTTATTTTTGTTTCAAAGGTTCAATGGAATAAATTTCACAGAAAACAAATATTGGAGAAACTAATACAATTCTTCAAGGCATCCTGCTGTTTCTTAGAAGTTCCCAAACCTCACACCAATATTCCCACGTGATCACAGTTTCAAAAGGACCTCCTTTTATCCTGCCCCATGACTGGAAATCACCTTAAAATTCAATATGGGAGGATGAACTTTCCTGGTTCAATTTCCCAAGTGTCTTAATTGTAATTTTATCCAATTTGTTGGTAGCGACTCCCAGGAGTTGCTCAAGGACACAAAAGCTGCCCTTTTTATCCCTGCCTGCTTGTCCCCCTCTCCTTGCACGGAAGCTCTGTAATAAATGAGGAACGCACAACTGTGCTGGGTGGTTACATCTGCTCATGATTCCCTCTATGCGCTTGCTTTAGGAAGACACTGGAGAGTCACTGAGAAGCAGAGCAATTTCTTACCCATTAGTTTGTAAGAATCCCCCTGCCCCGACATGATTTAAAACATGAGCATCATGACCTCGATATTCTCAGAAGGTATTAGTCTCCCTGCCTCTCTTTCAGGGAAGTCCTGAGTTACTTTCTTAGAAAGGGTGGATGCATCTAAAAGCTAATAGTTCTGAGTGTAAGCTTGAGTACATGTCTGAACTCTTGACTTCAGGTCAAGCTAACCTAAAAAAATGAGAAATTCAATCTTGTCCTATTTGTGAGCCCTGATCGGGTCTGACACCACTGAGGAGAGTTTTTAAGTTCAGAGATCGGCACTAGCTGGTACCCATGCACTAGGAAGGAGTCCACACAAGCTGGTCGCCCAGGCTGATGGTTAGAGACAAAAGTCCCTCTCTACTAAAGCTGCAGGTGCATGAGCCAGAAGAGTAGTCTAAGCTCCTATCCTAAGTAAAATGACTCAGGTTAAAACTAAAGAGATGCATCTGAATAGGTCATTGATGTAAGGAGATCCTGAGGTAGGAAGCAGAGCCTGGATTGAAAAGAGAGCAAGGTAAGCAGGAGGGTGTTCGGAGAAATTGCATAGACAGGTTTTTATACATCCTCAGTAATGCATTGGGTGGATGGGCAGGATTTATTTAAAAGTCCATGGATGGAGCTGACCTCACCACATGAGAATGCCTCCCCTAGCAGGGCTGGGTCTGAGTTTTCCAAGGCTGGTGCACTCCTAAGTCAGAGGTACATCCTCATGACTGTTCTTCAGGCTCTACCCTTTACTGCTGATACATGAAATGGGGCCAATGGAGCTGGGGAACTCTTTCAAGCATATTTGGGCTGTTTCAGGGAAATCAGCACTAATTATTAGGTTCTAGTGTAGTTGGTGGAATTTCAGCAGAGAGGCCAGGGCTGGTGTGGACACACATGAGGAAGACTGATGGAGTCGGCTGCCACAAGTTCATCCCATTGTTCTCCTCCCAGGCAGCTGGTATCCATAGGTCAGAAGAAAGAGGTCAGAGGGCAAGCTGAAATTCTACCAACTACTAGAATAATGGTGGTACCAGGAGGTGCAGAAAGAAGTGACTCAGTGCTTTAGGTGGAGGAAAGCAGTGGAGTTTTATATGGGAAATCCACAGTGGCTACTGAGTAGAACAGTTGTGTGGTCTTTAAAAGATACAATTATGAGTGTACTTCTCTCAGACCAGACTGACATGCTCACTCTGACCATTGGTCTATAAATTTTGGAAAGGTGAATGGAGCTATAGATGAACAGCCTCCTCCAAACTGGGATTTAAGTGGTCGGGTTATATTAGGCCCTAAAAGACTTCCTTGATAAATAGGGAGGGTATCAGGGAATGGTGCCTTGGTGGGAAGGATCAGGATAGGGAGTAAGCCCTAAATTGGTTTCTTATGGAGGATGCCTATATCAGTCAGGGAAGGCTAGGTTATGCTGCAGTAAAAATTACCCCCAAATCTGAATGGCTTAAAAGAAGAAATTTCATTTATCATTCAGGGTGTTTGTCCGTTAGGGATCTACTGGGGGCCCTACTCCATTTACTTTCACTCAGGAATCCACACCAAGGGAGATTTAATCTGTGTGCTGCCATGTTTGCTCTGGCAGGAAAATGAGAACGCAGCAAATCATGTACCAGCCCTTAAAACTCAGCCCACAGTTGACATTTGTCATTTCTGTTCTCATTTCATTGATTACAGCAAGTCACGTGGTCACACCTAACCCTAAGAGGGCAGAGAAGTGCAAGTTGTCCATGTGCCCAAAGGGAGGACTAAAAATATTTCATGATCAGCACTAATGATTACCAAAATGTCCACATCACTAAGATGGTATCATGACCATGGGAAGGGAGGGGGTTGGTCTGAAATGATGGTGTGTCTGAACAGTTCACAGTTTGCTGGATATGTGGCGCTAGTTCAGCACTGCCACCATCACCACCAAACCCCCACCTCCGTCCTCTCCTTGACCTGGGTATTTTAGGTGTCAATTTCTGTAATAGGTGAATTAATGGTGCCCCCAAAACACACATGCCCTAATCCCTAGAATCTATGAATATGTTACTTTATATGGCAAAAGTAACTTTGCAGATGTGAGTAAGTTAAGGATCTTGGAATGCGGAGATGATCATGGATTATCCAGGTGGACCCAATGGAATCACAGGGGCCCCTATAAGAGGGAGACGGGAGTGTACGTTAAAGAAAAAGAGGAGATTTGAGGATGTTACACTGCTGGGTTTGAAGATAGAGGATGGGGCCACAAGCCAAGGAATGCAGGCAGTCTCTAGAAGCTGGAAAGGGGAAAGAAATAGAGTCTCTACTAGAGCTTCCAGAGAGAACATGGCCCTACCTACACCTTGATTTTAGCACAGTTAGTGTGTCTCAGACTTCTGAACTCCAGAACAGTAAGAGAATAAAATTGTGTTGTTTAGATTACCACTAAATCTGTGGTAATATGTCCAGTAGCAAGAGGAAACTAATACAATGTCCCAGAAAATGTGATGTAAGAGGAAAGTCCTCAGACAGAGTTTGGAATGGGCAAAGTTAGATGACAGGAAGCATTGTTGCAAAGCTGTAGTGTTGGTACATGATGAGTGTGAATTTCATGGCCACCACTCAAACCCATTGACCTGGGAGGGCAGGCGGCCCCAAATCCAAAGGTATCCCTAATAAAAAGAACTTGGTCCTGTCGCTTAATTATGTTTTAAATGAGTAAAACACAACCCCACATGTGCAGAAACATGAATTCCTTCTTGCTTTTCTTCCTCCTAACTTTTCCCTCTCCACACCTCCCCCGCTCTCAGCTTCAACTCCTTTCCATTTCAGCTGAACCAGCAGCAAATGCCAATACTGAGCAAGGTAGTCATGATTTTAAACACCTTCACTTGCAGAGCATAGCATCATTTCGGGACGATCATAGGGTCAACCACACACCCAAAACTTAAATCTGCTCTACAACTTCCGTTCCAGGTTAATGTCTACACGTAAAACGGAGTTAGGTTTTAGACTCCAGAAACTATAAACAGTGTTTTACTATGTGCAGGGATGTCACTTACAGCTGTACAGATTGTGCACAACACAGTCCTATGGGGACACCATGCCAACAGGTCCACGTCAATGGTGCTTCCAAAAATTTTGCAGTCCACAACTCACACAACTGTATGTGGCAGCCTTACACTCTACAAATACCCATTCAGATATGTGAAAAGTGGGTAAGATGTAGGACAATTCTTCACTGTGCGGAACCATCCCATCTATCTAGCATCTGTGGCCTCCACCCATTCTATAACAGTAGCACACCTCAATCATTCTGACAACACAAAACACTCCACAAACTTACAAACTGCTCCTGTGGAACAACAGTGCATTCATTCTTCATTTCTCTGATCTCATCTTTTAAGCTCTCATTCTTGCACCAATCACACCACTCTTCTTGATAAAAGCTTTTAACAGTCCATGTTTCCTCCTTCCTCAAGAGTCTCTGCAACTTATTTCTCTGGGATGAACACTCTGAGGCTTAACATCTCCAAACTCTCCTTCACTCCCTTCATACCCCTGCCCAAATGTCACCTTATCAAAAAGTCCTTCTCTGGCCACCCTACATAAGATAGAAATCCCACACCTACCCCAGCACTTCTTGCCCCTCTTATTTTGCTTTATTTTTCTTAACATCATGATCACTCTCTATAGCACTATCTTTTACTGAGTTATTTATTTTCTGTATCCCTTCACTAGCACTTAAGTTTCATGAGGCCAGGAACTTGACCTGTTTCATTCACTGTTATACCCCCAGCACCTAGGACAGTGCCTTCCTTGCCCTAGCCATTCAATAATTATTTGTGCCATGAATAGTACATGGTAACAACTTCACTCATGATAGCATATGCTCAGTAACACCCCTTTTCCCATTTATCCAAGTCAATGAATTCAATCACTTCACTTCCCTCCTTCCTATTCATAACTTGAGTTGCACTGCCCAAAGTAAAAAAAGATCAGATAGTCAGCAAGTCCTATCTTAGAACATTATATCACATTGATGTTTCTTGTATGAGGGGATGAATGCAGAGTAGTTTTCAGATAAGTTGTGTGTTTTCACTAAGTTCATTTAACGTAAGTATGCTCTCCGTATAGGTCTGGAAGACAAAGATAAAGATAGAAATTGGGCATGGCATGACACAAGGAACCTGACAGGCATTATTACATTTAATCTGTACAGCCATCTTGTAAAATAGAGAAAACTAAAGCTATTTCACCTAAGAGAAAACAAAGGTTCAGTGATAATAAGTTAATACCAGAGCAGAATTAAACACCATGCCCGTCTGACTGTAAAATTTATGGTCATTTTACCCCATCACTGGAGCGGGACAATGAAGTATGTTGAACACAAGTGCTATTTCCTCAAGATTTGAGCATCATTTTAAGGGTCACAGTTTATTAAAAAAAAAAAATCCTAGATTCATTTTCAAGAATATTTATTTTATGCTCATTTATGGACAATATCTGGAAACACTTGAGAAATGAGGTCAACTCCCCCTTATCTTTAGACAAATTATACAAGATTTTGGCTCACTCATGGCAAATTTTCGTTTAAAGCCAGTTTATTAACCAACAGCACCTACTCTGCTTAATGAATTGCTTTCTTGATATTATTGGCAGTCTGTACCCTACCTACTTAATTACTGTGTTCTAAAATAATCAATGTCTTTTGTCTTACCGAGGCCAAAACCAAGACAAATTATGAGACAGAGAGATGCTTCTGTGCTCCTCCCATCCCTTCCTTGTTAGGAACTTGATAGAGGAGAACAGAGAAACAAAAGGAAGATAGACTGCAAGGAGAACTGCTTACTCAACAGCAGGTCTGACATGTAAAGGTCAATAACCAGAATCCTAGTAGGGCATCCCAACAGCCAATGTTCAGCTGGCTCTGGACGTTGGCTATTGGGAATCTTAGAAGTCAAAGAAGTATTAATCACTTCCTTGTGCACCATATTGAGTGGTTTCTACATTATTATTTAATGCTCACAATACGGGAATTTACTGTTAGCTCTAATTTACAAATGAGATGTTGAAAACCTTCACTAAGCTTAGATATAAAGGAACTAGAATCCCACCCAAGTCTATCTGACTCCAGGGCCCATGTCCTTCACCACTGAACTATGGTACAGGACAGGAGCATTCCACGTCAGAGAAGGCAGGAGTATCTCAATTTCCAGTGCCAGTCTGTAGAAGCAGGACCTTTGGTTCATGGCTAGACAGAAAAGGGCCATGATCTACACCCTGAGGTAAGAGTAGGACACAACCAAGTGCGCCCAGGCCTAGCTAAGTATACCAGAGCCTGGTAAACATATGATTTGTGATCCACAGGTCAATGGTGGTAAAGTTTACACTTCAGGTAAAGTGCTGCTCATGGCATCTCAAAAGCTTTTGGATGAAACTACACAAGGATCTAACTGCAGGTAAAATATTGCGGAAGAAGACCTCATAGTCCAACAAAAATTATCAAGACTCTTAAACATAAAAAGCATTATCTACTTCATTCATTCTACTAATCTTTTTCTGAATAAACCCCAAATAAAATGGTTGCTGTATTCATTTTCTATGTGCAATACAGAAAATCATCTTAAACATATCCCTCTTCTAAACCTATAACCCTGAACTACAGATGAGTTAATCAAGGTGCTTTCCTGTTAGCAATCAGCTTACACCATCACCAGATTTACCCCTCAACAGGATACTTCTCTGGTTACCTCTGCTTGGGTCCTCCTGTCTGGCCCTTGCCTCACAGATACAATCGAAACCAAGAGGATTTCAGGGAAAGCAAAGAAACATTGTGAGCCAGACAGCTCTAAGAATCAATCAAGTAATGCTCCCATGCCATTGTAAAGCAATTATACTCCAATAAAGATGTTAAAAAAATAAAAGCTGATGCAAAAAAAAAAAAAAAAAAAGTAACGCTCCCATGGAGCAACATGACCCTCAGTCTGAACACTGAATGTACAGTCTGGTCAGTCCACAGGTCTTTAAAAAATATTTTATTTTATTAAAGGTCTTTACAGAGTAACATCCAGACTCCAGATCCAGCTGCCAAGGATACCCTATTATGCTAGGAGTACTGGCTGGGGCATGGTAAGTAGCTCCAGCTTCCCACCCTTCTCTTCAGCGATGGGAGTGGTGGGTGTTATCTCATTTGGGGGTTCCACAATGCTCACAAGGTCAGGAAAGGGCTTCTTAAGGCCAATCTTACCACTTGGGTCCCAAGGCAGCATGACCTTCACTTTGATGCCCAGCACACCCTGACTGTGTAGCACGTGGCACATGGCAGTGTCAACATAGTGGTTAACAGAGTCCCAGATCATCAGGCCATCCACAAACTTCATGGATTTAGTGCTATATCCTCAGAGTTTCCCAGTACCATGACTATGCAGGCTTTAGCCCCACATTCCATGATGAACGGCAGCATACCACAGCAGGCCCTCCTCCACACAGCAAGTCCTCCTAGGAATCTGTAATACAGAGACTCTGCCTGGGCAATAGCACACAGACCTCTTGTGGCCACCTTTTCAGTATAAAGCTCTACACTGCCCTCAGGGAAGCTGGATCTTTTCTGAACCACAGCAGTCAGTTTGCAGATCTGCTGGCCCTTCTCACCAGGAACATTCTGCATACTGGTGACCAGGATAATGATTTCTGTCATGGCTGGTGTAACTCAGAACTCCATAGTATCCATCTTCAGCCAGCTCCTGAGTGAGAAACCCATTCAGTTCAGCTTTGAAGATATTATCGGTGACAAACTTCCTCTCCTTGGAAATTTGCACCACCATCTTGCCGCCGTGTGCTGCCATAAGGAAAAACTACTAACACATCTTGAGTTCATACTATGTAGCAGACACTTTTTTGAGTTTAGACTTTTGAGATCCAAATTAGAATAGTCTAAATATGTAGTTTTGTTTATCTCTATTTAACTACCCTATTCCTGAGTTGCGTTCCTGAAACTTGACTGTAGTAGAAGTTTTCCAGGTAAAGGAAAGAAAGGAAATTCAGGCCAGGAAATAAGTGGCATGAATAAATGACAGGAAATGTGAAAGTCTTTACCTGATTTGGGGAAAGGTGAGAAGTATAAGATGGGTGAAATATAAGGTGATGGACATGGTGGGTGAGGATGACAAAGTCACCATCTTTATTGTACTCTGTGGGGGAAACTTCAGGAGGGAGAAGATGTAGAAATTACTGGAGGCAGACAAGACTTTTTGTTACCTTACATTACACTTCTTTCATCTCAGTCGCTTTAGCTCTCAGTCCATCTCATTCTCAGGAGGAATGTGCTTTGACAACCAAACATTTTGATTCAGGATCTGTTTCAAGGAAGGCTTGATTTCTGTGAGAAAAATCTGGATGGGTTCCCAGCTTCTCCTCTGCCCAGCCTTCATTCACAGCATGCTTTCCTCATTCTCTTTGATGTGAATTTTCAGAACATCATTCGGTGTAATCAATATTCAAACATAATTTCAATAAACCCATCCAAAAGCAGGTTCAAATGTTTTCACAATACTTCTCACCAGCCTTGAGAGTGCTCTTTCTGGCTATCAGAGTCACCACCATAAAGTGTATGGGTTGGCCCTAAACAAGAATGGCCAACTAAGGGGACTAATAGACACAGAAATCTAGCACCAGTTCTGCTCCTGCAGTTGAAGAGCTCAACAGGAGGTGGCATCACCCAAAAAATAAAGCACTTGTTTTTTTCCCATACAAATAAACTGCTTAGGCTATTAGCGGCCTTTTGGCCCAACAGAAAAAACAGGCCTACGTAACACATTACTATTTCAGCCAGAAAGAATAATAACAAAAGATAGATAATTTTGTCTAGAAGAAAATGAGTTGAACCCTCAGAGAATAACAAAATGTGACTTTACATAAAATAATACAATACATGTAAATAAGTGCCTGTCGTACAGTAAGCAGAACAATGATGTCTACTTATTACTAATATCAGTAATAATATTTCATTTTCATTATTTATTATTTTTAGGGAATTGAGAGTGTTTATGTAATTGATTTTTAAAGTTACCAAAACACTCCATGGCTATCATTTCAGTGTAAATTGAATGTAGTTGTTCTGATCTATAAAAGAAGACAAAGGCTATCAAGATATATTTTTTAAAAGCTGATGAAAATATGGCAGTGTTTTAAGTTTTGACAGAACTGAGTGAGAAAGTACTCCAGAGTTATATTATTTTTGCTAATTTTCAGGATGCTTAAAATGTTTTATAATTTTATATAATATATAAATATTCTAATCTCCCCAAACAGAAAAGACAGCCTTGATACTAGAAGTGGGGGCAAGGAAACTCTAACACTAAGTCAAGTGGCTGAGATCTGGTCCTATTTACTTCCTACATGACCTTGAGCTGATCAATTTACTGCCTCTCTAACCAAGCATTTTCTCACCTGTAAAATACAAGAATTGTACTAGAAGATCTCTCAGGTTCTTTACTCAAATTTTATGACCAAGTCTACTCTTTGACAGCTAAAAAAGATAGGGCTGATTTTAGTGCATGCTGTCTGTCCCCATATCTTGAAAATAACTGATTGCCTAGAAGGGTCAAAGATGCGCCATCTGCTTCTATTACCAATTACATTGTGAAGCTGCCTCAAGTTTAAAAAAGAAAAATTTAGTGAAAAACAGAAGTTGGCAGGAAATGAGCTGTAAATAATATCACCCCCACACATTTACTGAATAATTCATAACCAGTACGTAGTAGAAGCATAATTTTTAAAATGACATTTTCCCCAAGTACCTGAATGTTCTGACATCAGTAACAAATGATTTAGTTGGCATTACCTTAAAAGTTACAGTGTTTAGAGACTGACATCTCAGATTTAAATTTATTTTATTCTTATCAATTTCCTTTAAATCAACTTTGCTGTATTATATCGGAATGAAATATTTGCCATAGTTGACTATCCCTCATTATTTTTCACATATCTTTTTTTAATATTCTTTATCCAATGTTTTTCTTTTGAAATATTCCATTTTTCCTCACCAGTGAGACCCTTCACTGGCATTCAAACTGCATAAAATAATCTTACAATTTGATAAATTAATATAAGAACATTTTATTTAATTATGCATAAGGAGAACTAGTATTACGTTAGTGATTTTTCAATCTGATACAATGAAAACACACTTGTTCCAATTTATTTTACTCACCACTATCTTTTTTTTAAATTTATTTATTTTTGGCTGCGTTGGGTGTTCATTGCTGTGCGCGGGCTCTAGGTGCATGGGCTGCAGTAGTTGTGGCTCGTGGGCTCTAGAGCGCAGGCTCAGTAGTTGTGGCGCACGGGCTTAGTTGCTCCGCAGCATGTGGGATCTTCCCTCACCAGGGCTTGAACCTGTGTCCCCTAGCTTTGGCAGGCGGATTCTTAACCACTGCGCCACCAGGGAAATCCCTCACCATTTTCTTTTATCCTCTCTACCATTTTATATTGGCCTCCTCAAACTGCAATTTGCTCCAATTTTTAACGAAACTGTATTGCTGTCCAAATTCTTTCTCAAATAGGATAAGATATACTTATGTCTTCTACTGCATCGCCAAGTTACACCACAAAACACTAAAACAAAGTGAGATTATATGAGGAATTTTGCATAGCAGTACTCCTACACCAATTACAATTTACAAGGAGCATTAGTATCAGCTGTGTCTCAGAACGTCAATCCAATGTCAGCTGAGTCTCCCAAGTGAGCCAATCATAGCCCTTCCCACCTTTAATTGCAATCCCATAACTGCCACCCTTTGAGAATTCAAGGTGCTTCCCTGAGAGTTCTCTAATCTGCCAACACAACCTCTAACCCATTCAGGTCATATACACTTTTTAGAAGAATGCAGGGGCATCTCCAGATTTTCTGAATAGGAAGGGCTTCTGGGCAGCTCTCTGATTTGAAGAAGTAGTTATATAACTTGAAGCCAGATACATGGAAAACTTGCTATTTTTCTTAGATTGTATGAACATTCAGATTGTTTGGGGGGTTCCCCTCGTCATAATCCAACCCTTGGTTTCTCAGCCGCAACAGTGACTTGACTTTTCATTTGACCAGGAAGTCCTATTACAATCCAAGTCCCAGAGGGTGGGAGTTAAGTCCACTTCCTTATACAGGCTTTCAGATGTTAACTATGCTGTGGGATACTGTCTGGCTAGGGCAAATGGTTTTGTGTACAAAATGAAGTTTTCCTTTTATTCGGCCTGAAAATTTTCTATCTATTGACAACTGTCATGATTAGCCATCCTGAAGAACTCTTTTTACTGGCTCAAAAGTATATGTGTTGAATTTTTTAAACTTTTATTCATTCTTTCATTTATTCAATAAATATTTATTGAGAACTCACTACTGTGCATCAGGTATTGTTCTAGGCACTTTGTGAGTACTTGAAAATTGACTATAGATTGATAATAAAATAAAACCAAAATTAGTGCTTTTGATGGGGTTTTTGTGCTTATTTCAACCTATGAATTACAATGTTCTTCAACACTATAGCTTAAGAGTAAATAAAGAAGGGCTAAATGACAGACCTATGGATAAATAGAATAGACTATATATCTACCTAAAAGTCTTCCTTTGAGCTCACCACCCACATGTGTTTATTCTCTGTCTCTCGTTCTCTCTCTCATTCTCTCTCTCTCCCCCTATCACACTCCTAAGGTTCCCATTCATATTTCCAACTCTATGCTTAATGACAGATACCTCCTGTCAGTGAATAATGTGTTACCACAGATGGATAGCACACGACCCCCACTTAAACTCATCTTCTGCCTTGGATAGATCACCCACTCAGTTGTAGTACCAATGGGTCCCTTGGGAAGTGGGCATTAAGATGATGTTAGGAGTGCAAGAGGTTTATTGTGTTGTGACTGGAGAAAGGGTGGTTTAATGCTTGAGAGAAATAAAAAGGGAGAGGAAGCAGGATGGGATGGGGAAAAGATCAGATCACCACACAGATCTGACCAAGTCTTGCCAACACAATGAGGAGCAGTGGAACAACGCTTTATCAGGTAGAAACGGCCGGGTCCTAGCACCTCTGTGCTCAGTAGCTGGCTAGTCACTGCCCAGGAAGAGCATAGCTTCATCTGGAAAACTGAAGTGGGTCCTGAAGGCATTAGCAGCTGGAGGCTGTCAAGTGACCACACTCCCCATAGCTAAACATCAAGTTCTATCTTGAAGGAAAATCCAAGCCCAGGCAACCACAGTGTTCTCGAGAACAGAGCCCTAAGGAAATGGAATAAGACACTCCTAAGAATTAGACCATGAACGGGACCAAGAGAAAGAGCTGCCTAAAAGGGATGTAGGAGGACTGAGAAGAGTGACCAAAGGAGATACCCAGAACATCTCTTGGGTACCTGCATCACAGAGGACCCCAAAACACTGTGACAACTGCAGGGAGTGAAGACACGAGCCTCGTGTTTTAATAATCTGACCCCGGACCAGGAATCACTCCTGGCTCCACCACGTAAGAACATGGTGATATTGGTCATTACCCAACCTCTCCACATTGCAGCGTCCTTATCTGTACAATGTATTAATGTAAGAGGAGTATTAAAAATTAGAGATAAAGATAAAATCACTATAACATATTAAGTCCTCAATATTTATTTACCATTATTATTGCCATTGTTGTTGCCAGTTGTTCTATTGAAGACCTTGTTAACCTACTTCAGATTTGCCCCAGATTCCCAGGGCAGGGCTGCTAGAATACAGTCTACTTGAGTGGATAAGGCAGACTCTGGAGATGAACTGCCTGACTTCAAATCCCAACTCTACTATCTAAGAGTTGTGAAGTCTTGAGTAATTATTGAACTTCTCAGTGCCTCAGTTTTCTAATCTGGAAGAGAAGGATAACAACAGTACATATTTCCTGAGTTTATTTCAGGAAATGTACTTAGTACAGAGCAAGCCACTTAGTAAGTGCTCAATAAATGGTAGCTGTTAGCACTTAAAAGTATTTTTGCTTTATTATAAAATAAATACATTTTAAAACATTTCGAAAATAGAGTTTTTTTAAACTAAAACAACACCAAAAAATTCCATTTGTTTCCTGTAAAAGACTAAATGCTTCTCAGTTTGTACAATCCCAAATAAACAGTCTACATAGAGTCCGCCAAAATTCTATATTGCTTTCTGCTAACACCTAGTATGTTTTCAACATACTATTTAAATATTCTTTAGTTATTCTTTAATGACTATCTTACAGGTCACTGTAAGGAAAAAAACCTCCATCATCTGCATAAATTCTGAACTTAACTTTCTCCTTGTTCCAGCTCAAAAAGCAAAAATGTATGCAATGGGCTCAAATGGAAAACTGTTGATGCATGTTATTCCTTGGTGTGTGTTTTTAGTTTTGATTCTAGGTACATCCACAGACTATATAACATCTGATTGGAAATCTTTTCAATAATCTAGGTCTTTGGCATCATGTTGACAAAACTGGATGATTGATTGTTCCTGACATATTTTTTAATCCAGATGTTTGGATTTCCTGAAGGCCTGGCCCAAGGGTTGGTTTGTTCTTGGAATGATATTATGGTGCAAGCATCTTGAAATTCAGAACTCTATTTTATAAACCTACTCAGCAAAATGCCCTATACACTTAATCCCATAAATGCTACTTGATTTTTTATTCAACCAAATTGTTAATTGAAAAGGCATTGAGAGGATTCTAGAGATGCAATACTCAGGAAATGTATTAACAACAGAGCACAAAAATGAAGAAACAATCACTAAATGGCATTTACGAATTTTAGGTACAAACTCCAGACTTCCATAGACTTACCTCAAGGCCTGAAAAAGACATGGTTAAGTTACTCTATCTTATGGCTGGATTGTGTTCTGAACGCCTGTTGGTAGTTAGAATGAATTTACCCATTGTCAAAAGTTATAAAGATGGTAAAGTTCCAAGGTTAGTCCACAAAAATCTATTTAACTGGCAACAAAGCTGCATACTATTAACCAACTCCCAGAGCTCTCTGCCTTGAGTCTTCTGGGTCCTGCGTGTCCCAGGACTTTAAAGCACTTAGTTTTAAATAATCCGTAAACTGCTCTAAACCAGGGAGGGCCTAAACTGTAACCCCTGATCTCAACAACTCCAGCCTTAAACGGCTGACCAGTTGTGGAGAGTGGGCCTAGTGGTGCCTCTGTTGCTAGGCAGCTTCCACCCCAAGAAAGCAAGATTACTGGTATGTGGACATACCAGTAATATTTACTGCCTTAATTTTCCCTCCAGTTTATACTTCCCAGAGTCTAATTTCATAACACCTGATATTTCCCACTTTTAATGTCTTTCTAGTCTTATTTTTTTCTTCTTAAGTCTTTTGGCTGGTCTTTTAAAGACCAATGTGAAGAATTTTAATATGCAATTATAAACCCACAATGGTCCATAAATTTCGTTCCTCCTTCCCTAACACCAACAAATTGAGTCCTGGAACCACCAATAATTGACCAAAAATATGAAAAATGTTGGTGATTCAATGTGAATTAAAGAAAATAAAAAGTAAACTCATATAATATTGAATGTGATATCATCTTGAAAATGGATATATCTCATCTTTATTCATTATTTTCTGGCTCACTATCAGCTCAGGCATTTATTCCCAGAGACTTCCCTGATCCCACCTCCACCTCCAGCCTTGTTACACGTCTCTCATCTGTGCTTCTAACTTCCTTATGTCTTTCTCTGTGATTGCCCTCACCACATTGCACTAAAAATGTCTATTTATATATCTTTCTCTCTGATTAGACTGTAACCTTCTGGAAGCAAGAACTGTGACTTATCTGTCCTCTCATCCCCTGCACTAGCAAACTGCCTGTATATAGTGTAGGTGCTCAAGAAGTTTTTATGAATAAATTACCCTCTATCAGGCACCAAACAATATGCAAGATGTTTTTACAAATATTTGGATTTATAATGTAATACTATAAATATTTTTAAATTATAGGTATTATCATATGTAATTCTAGCAAAAAAACCTTATGAGATAGGTAAGACTATCACCAGTTTAGAGGGGTTGAGTCACACCATCAGAAAGGGTCAGAACTGGCACTGAAAGTCAGAGGAAAGGATCTCCAAAGCCCTGTGTCCACCACTCTTTCCCATTGCTTGTATGAGCTATTGGCACTGCAGAATGATGTGTTACTCACTTTTTTCCAAAATAAACCATCTACTTGTTCTCTTCCATTAATAGGTAATCAAGAATTAGTAAGATGTGCTTGCAATTATCTTGTCTTAGACATTACACTTAAGAGCCTAGTCAAGCACACATTTTTTTCTATCAATGTCCAAGTGACAGCATTAACCATGTAGCTTCATTATAATAATTGAGAGAGAATTCCATCAGAAATCTCACAGGCCCTGGGTATGAGCTGCATGGGCTATATATGGAAAACCCTATCTTCTTTGTTAATTATAAGATCTGGTTTTTGTCAGCTGTTAAAAGGGCTTGGAGATGATATGAGGATCCCTCTGGCCCTTGTGGGCACCATCATCATGAATTAATAGATGAAATACAGCCTGCATATGCACTTGGAAAACACCACCAGCTTCTATTCTTCATAGTCTTACATTTTCCACTCACAGGTTCCAGGATCAGAGAGGAAGTCGGGAATCATTAAAAACAACAGCTGAAAAAAGGCAGAAAGGCAGAGCTCACTCATTTCCTAATGGCAACAAAATGATCAGGAGAACAAGTTCAGGACCCCTATGCCTCGCTGCACAGAGTGACAAGATTAAAAAGGATAAGATGTTGCTGCCAAGATGCTGAGGAGCCATCTCAGAGAACTTGGAAGGTGACTCCAAGACCTATGGTCAGAGCATGGACTTCCAGTCAATCCCCTCAATCATATTCAAGATGAGGCCTGCCCTCAGGGATCAACATGAAGGCTCCAGATCAGCATATGAGTGTGAAACACCTGGAAAAAGCAGGGCGAAAATCAAAGCTCATCTCTTAGTGAAGAGGAAATCTAGCCTGATATTGGCTAGGGAAGGAAAGATACCCTGGATTGCTACCTAGGACAGAAGATGCTCTCATGGTGTCTGAGGTCAAACTAAGCACTTTTATCCTCAGAGACCTAGGTTTCAGTATATATGGACCATTAGATCATTTTAAGAACAGACTCATCCACGTCTACCAATTTTAATTCCTCTGAATTTTTGCCTCTAGCGTTCTCTGCGGAATATTACGTCCCATTTTGGGACTACATGAAGAAACCCATGTTCTCAGGTGACCTAGGGACCACATCCAAATAAAAGAATGCCACCCTTCTTCTCAGATAGTTTGAACTCCATTGACAATTGTCAACTCCATTGACAATTTCTCTGCTGGTCTATGTACAGATTCAGAGCTCAGTTAGGGAAGCTGTTTCTGTCTAGTTCCCCTGCCCCACTGTAAACCTAAAACCTTGCCCTACCAAAGAATAACTGGAAAATGAACTCTTCAGATAAACAAAAATTCTTTACCTAAAATCTAATTCTTTAATGAAGAGGAAATTTTTTCCTTTAGTCCAATAGTAGTCCAATAGTCTCTCTCCCCCATCCCTGTTATTATTTTTGCTAAGTAATATTTCATAAGTGACAACAGATTGCAGAACACTGCGCTTAGCATTATCACGTATCTATAGCTTCAGACTGTATAAATTCAAACAATAAAAGAAGTTTTGTGACCACCAAGAAGACATAGTTGAAAGACCTAAAAAATGCAACAACGTGTAGATTTTACTAAAATTTTCTGAGTGCCTATTATGTTATGCAAAGTGCTGACGCTCTGTGATAGAGAGAACTTTCTGAGTTGCAAAACATGGCAACCCAATTTAAACTAATAGATGCAAAGTCAAGGGAATTCATTAGAAAACTTCTAGAGGGTTGCACCAAAGCCAGAGTGAAGATCAGCCTAGACTCAGAAATGGAGCTGGGACCGGATGCCCTATCCCTGACCGGACCAAAGAGTCCTTTAGTCCTTCTGTAAGGAGCCAGAACAGACTCTCCCTCTCTCAGTCTACTTTTCTCTCTCTGCTTGACTCTTCTAACTTCAGTCCTTCTTCTGCTCGTAAGTTCATAGCACAGACCACGGTCACCAATAGTCCCTCAGTTTTATATTCTACCATACAAATACTCAAGAGGGAGACATCTCCCTGTTTTCTATCTCTATCTCTCTCCCCTACTTTCTATCTGGGCCTTAAATGAGTCACTAATTTAAGGAGTCCCAAATTAGGCTTGAAGATAGTGAACTGCCAATAATATAACTTAACCGATTTCAGAAAAATATACAACAAAATTTCCATGATGTCATTAAGGATAAGATAATGAAAGAAAACAAATATTACATTAAAACCACAAGGTTTACATCACTGAAAAGCACAAAGATTTGCAAACCCATGAACGGAGTAACAAAGAATTATGAAAAATAAAGACAGCGAGAAAACAAAGCTCAGATCACTATGTAGATTTGACCAAGTCTTAGACAAACTAAAAGGCAGCTCCGAAGCAAAGAGTGCCTATTAGAGGAGGTCAGGATTGGACAGAAATGGCCAGGCCCTAGTACCCCCTGCCATGCTCACTCATTGGCTGGAGGCTGCCCGAAAAGAGCAGAGCCATAGCTTGAAAGCTGAAGCCAATAACAGCAGGAAATTGCTAACTGCACTTATTGCACCTGAACAGCAAATTTTTTCTTGAAGAGAGGTTTAAGTGACACAACTCCACTTCAGCAGTGTATAAAAGTAGAATGATAGCAAGGCATATAAAAGCCTGCATTCCCACCAGTAGAGAGGACCTGTTCATTTTCTTGTACCCTTACCAACCTTGAATATTACATGTGGTTGATTTTTTTTAGATTTTCAGGTTTTCTGTACATAGTATTTTCTTGCAATTTAAAGGAATAAAAATTAATTTCCATAAATATGGTTACAAAAAAAAAACGTAGAATGATGTTTACCATTTTTTAGCTGCTCCGAAGCCATCCCTCTTTGTAAGAGCAACCCAGTTTTTGTTCGGGGTAAGTTGCACATTGTACTGTGTCAATGGAAGAGCAATGCCAGTGTTATAAGCTGAATTGTGCCCCTCCGACACACACCCACATAAATTCATGTGTTGATGTCTTAATTTCTAGTACTTTAGAATGTAACTATATTTGGAGATAGGGTCTTTAAAGATATAAATTAAAATAGCATCATTAGAGTGAGCCCTAATCCAATATGAATGCTGTCTTTGTAAGAGGACATTTAGACACAGACACATAGAGAGGGGAGACTAAGTGAAGATACATGGAGAAGCTGGCCATCTACAAACCAAGAAAAGAGGCCCGGAAAAGATTCTTTCGTCACAGCCCTCAGAAGGAACCAACCCTCCTGACACCTCAATGTTGGATTTCTAGCCTCTAGAACTGCAAGAAAATAAATTTCCGTTGCTTAAGCCACGCAGTCTGTGGTATTTTGTTACTGCAGCCCTGGAAAATTAATACAATCGGGCTTCACTATGAAAGAAAAGAGGAACAGATTCTTCTCCAGGATATAGCTGGGAGAAAGCTCATGATGTAAGCTTGGCCAATCAGAAGCCAACTCTCAAGACACTGAATTCCATCCCGAGGAGGGTGAGAAGACAGAGGTGCAGTTGGCGGTCATTCATGGCTGCTTCTGGTCACTCTGGCTGTGGACAGCTTGCTATGCCCCTGACTCTTTAGACAGCACCCCTACCTACCTACCACCTGCCCCTTCTCATGAATATTTCCCTCCCCACTAGTATCATTCCAGTAAATTCCCCAGTCAGGGTCTGATCCTTCAACCAGGATTCCTAATTGACACAGAAAGTTTATCTATTACTAAATAAATTAATTTGGCAGCAAAACACAATGTGGAGAAACTGTTCATTGTTCGGGTAACAAACACGTAAATATACAATTTACCACCCTTCAAAAATAAATCACTCCAGAAGGCAGGTATAAAAATAATCTTCTTGAATGGTTTAAGAAGCAAATTTTGAGACATTACTAGTAAGAGAGATTTTCCCATAATTATTATGGTAGAGAAAATATGCCTGCTTTTTCAAATTTTTAACCATTTTTTATAAACTAAAATTGTACTACATTTGCCCTTGCCTTCTTCCTAATTTGATTTTAGAAAGTCACCGGTAAAGATTTGTGAAACTAACTAGACTTTTCACAATTTGCTGTGGCATTAAAGTGGTTGTGTTTTTTGGTTCCAGGTCTTCTATTTTGAGAAAGAATAACACAAATAGACCTCTTTCTGTACTAGCCTCAGACCAGAGGTCAGAGCATAAAATCTCATTATCTCAAAACCAGAGCTGATACAACTAACTGTATGGTACCCAGATTAGCCACTATTTAAATAACTGCATGTTAATAATATTGATGAATGATGCAGTACTACCTAAAGTAAATCTCTAACAGGGTAACTACCCTTGGTCTAATTCTGGTCAATATTTTTTGCAGTGACCTATGCAAAGAGTAGGAAAGTGTGCTTTTCAAATTTAACAAGCACAAAACTAAAAAAGATAACCAATATGTTAGACATACAAGTTAAAATTTTAAATGGTATTGATTTTTTTAATTGGAGTATAGTTGCTCTGAAATATTGTGTTAGTTCATACTGTACAGCAAAGTGAATCAGCTATTCACACACACATATATCGCCTCTTTTTTGGATTTCCTTCTCATTTAGGTCACCACAGAGCACTGAGTAGAGTTCCCTGTGCTACACAGGTTCTCATTAGTTATCCATTTTATACATAGAATCAATAGTGTATATATGTCAATCTCAATCTCCCAGTTCATCCCATTCCTCCTTCCCCCTTGGTATCCATAGATTTGTTCTCTACATCTGTGTCTCTGTTTCTACTTTGTAAATAAGATCATCTATACCAATTTTTTCAGATTCCACATATATGTGTTAATATATGATATTTGTTTTTCTCTGACTTACTTCAGTCTGTATGACAGTCTCTAGGTCCATCCATGTCTCTACAAATGACCCAATTTCATTCCTTTTTATGACTGAGTAATATTCCATTGTATATATGTACTACATCTTCTTTATCCATTCCTCTGTTGATGGACATTTAGGTTGCTTCCATGACCTGGCTATTGTTAAAAAAACATGGAACACTTCACAAATTTGTGTGCCATCCTTGCACAAGGGTCACGCTAATCTTCTCTGTATGATTCCAATTTTAGTATATGTGCTGCCAAAGCAAGCACTAACTGGTATTGATTGACACAATATAAAAACATTAAAAGATGACATTTTTAATGTCTTGAATTCAGTATCAAAATCTTGAATTTAGTAACTAAACTGCAATGGCAATATATGTGGTTTTAAAATGCTCCGGACAGTTCTATTTTTAGTTTTTTAAGGAACCTCCATACTATTCTTCATAGTGGCTGTATCAATTTACATTCCCACCAACAGAGCAAGAGGGTTCCCTTTTCTCCACACCCTCTCCAGCATTCATTGTTTCTGGATTTTTTGATGATGGCCATTCTGACCGGTGTGAGATGGTATCTCATTGTAGTTCTGATTTGCATTTCTCTAATGATTAATGATGTTGAGCATTCTTTCATGTGTTTGTTGGCCATCTGTATATCTTCTTTGGAGAAATGTCTATTTAGGTCTTCTGCCCATTTTTGGATTGGGTTGTTTGTTTTTTTGTTATTGAGCTGCACGAGCTGCTTGTAAATTTTGGAGATTAATCCTTTGTCAGTTGCTTCATTTGCAAATATTTTCTCCCATTCTGAGGGTTGTCTTTTGGTCTTGTTTATGGTTTCCTTTGCTGTGCAAAAGCTTTGAAGTTTCATTAGGTCCCATTTGTTTATTTTTGTTTTTTTTTTCCATTTCTCTAGAAGGTGGGTCAAAAAGGATCTTGCTGTGATTTATGTCATAGAATGTTCTGCCTATGTTTTCCTCTAAGAGATTGATGGTGTCTGGCCTTACATTTAGGTCTTTACTCCATTTTGCATTTATTTTTGTGTATGGTGTTAGGGAGTGTTCTAATTTCATTCTGTTACATGTAGCTGTCCAGTTTTCCCAGCACCACTTATTGAAGAGGCTATCTCTTCTCCATGCCTCCTTTATCAAAAATAAGGTGACCATATGTGCATGGGTTTATCTCTGGGCTTTCTATCCTGTTCCATTGATCTGTGTTTCTGTTTTTGTGCCAGTACCATACTGTCTTGATTACTGAAGCTTTGTAGTATAGCGTGAAGTCAGGGAGCCTGATTCCTCCAGCTCCATTTTTCTTTCTCAAGATTGCTTTGGCTATTCGGGGTCTTTTGTGTTTCCATACAAATTGTGAAACTTTTTGTTCTAGTTCTGTGAAAAATGCCAGTGGTAGTTTGATAGGGATTGCATTGAATCTGTAGATTGCTTTGGGTAGTATAGTCATTTTCACAATGTTGATTCTTCCAATCCAAGAACATGGTATATCTCTCCATCTGTTTGTATCATCTTTAGTTTCTTTCATCAGTGTCTTGTAGTTTTCTGCATACAGGTCTTTTGTCTCCTTAGGTAGATTTATTCCTAGGTATTTCATTCTTTTTGTTGCAATGGTAAATGGGAGTGTTTCCTTAATTTCTCTTTCAGACTTTTCATCATTAGTGTATAGGAATGCAAGAGATTTCTGTACATTAATTTTGTATATGCCACTTTACCAAATTCATTGACTATGAGTTTTCTGGTAGTCTTTAGGATTCTCCATGTATAGTATCATGTCATCTGCAAACAGTGACAGCTTTACTTCTTCTTTTCTGATTTGGATTCCTTTTATTTCTTTTTCTTCTCTTACTGCTGTGGTTAAAACTTCCAAAACTATGTTGAATAAGAGTGGTGAGAGTGGGCAACCTTGTCTTTTTCCTGATCTTAGTGAAAATGGTTTCAGTTTTTCACCATTGAGGACGATGTTGGCTGTGGGTTTGTCATATATGGCCTTTATTATGTTGAGGTAAGTTCCCTCTATGCATACTTTCTGGAAGGTTTTTATCATAAATTGGTGTTGAATTTTGTCGAAAGCTTTTTCTGCATCTATTGAGATGATCATATGGTTTTTCTCCTTCAATTTGTTAATATGGTGTATCACATTGATGATTTGCATATATTGAAGAATCCTTGCATTCCAGGGATAAACCCCACTTGATCATGGTATATGATCCTTTGGATTGGATCTGTTGGATCTGTGCTGTTGGATTCTGTTTGCTAGTATTTTGTTGATGATTTTTGCATCTATGTTCATCAGTGATATTGGCCTGTAGTTTTCTGTCTTTGTGACATCTTTGTCTGGTTTTGGTATCAGGGTGATGGTGGTCTCATAGAATGAGTTTGGGAGTGTTACTCCTTCTGCTATATTGGTATGATTTTTTTATATTTGTAATTTTTATGTTCTTAGGTGTCCCGGTTGCATGTACATGGTACCTGCATGATATATCTCTGCAAATATATATAATAACATCAGTTCACTTTCTTTGTAATCAAAGATAATGCTACTATGAAAGCAACCTACTTGTGTGTGTAGATGTGGACTTTGGGCCATCTTTCTATGAACAGCCACTTCCTGGCATCCAATGCAACAGATAATTGAGAGCTGGAATGATTCCCAGGAAAGTGTATTGGAATTTACTTTATTTTCTCATTAAATTCAGGCAATTGCAGCATATAGTATAAATTACACCTCAACTTAAATTACATGTTTTCCTTTAGCCAAGGGAGAATTCTTTTCTATTGTAATCTTCACAAGTGTATCTATAAATCCATAAATGAAAGGGGAAACTTTCTTTATATTCTCAAATAAATATCAGTGTGAGATTTTGCAATATGCTAACATTTAATCTTGCCTCATTGAGAAATGACTGTTCCGTGTGATTTTTCTAGTTAATTGTCAGAAGCTCCTGATAGAGTTATTTATCCATGAAATTTTAACTATATTAATGAGACTACCTCATAAATGTATTACATTTGTCTGCATTGGTGAATGGAGCATAATAAATTATATTTAGCTTTCTTCCCTTATGATTTCAATCAAAAGTTACATATTTGTAATGGGCTGAATGGTGGCCCAAAAAATATATGTTCATGTATGGCATGGGCTGAATTGTGCCCCCCACATTAACACGTTGAAGCCTTAACTCCCAGTATGTCAGAATGTGACTGTATGTGGAGAAAAGGTCTTTAAGGAGGAAATTAAGTTAAAATGAGGCCTTTAGGGTGAGCCAAACTAACTAGTGTCCTTATAAGAAAAGGAAATTTGGACACACAAAGAGACACCAGGGACACATGTGCAGAGAGGAAAGAACACATGAGGACACAATGAGAAGGGGGTAGTCTACAAGCCAAAGAGGGAGACTTGGGAGACATCAAACCTGCCAACACCTTGATCTCAGGCTGCTAGCCTCCGGGACTGTGAAACAATAAACTTTTATTGTTTAAGTTACCAAATCTGTGGTATTTTGTAATGGCAGTACTAGAAAATCAATACAACATCCTAATCCCTAGAATCTGTGAATAGTACCTTACACGGCAAAAGAGTGAATATTACTTTATAGGGCAAAAGGTGTGACTAAGTTAAGAATCTTGAAAAAAGGAGATTATCCTGTATTATCTGGGTAAACACCAAATGCCATCACAAGTATTCTTATGAGAGAGGCAGATGGAGTTTAGAGACACACAGAGAAGGAGGTGATGTGAAATGATGCAGCCACAACCCAAGGAATGCCAACAGGCACTAGAAGCTGAAAGAGGCAAGGAACAGAATCTCTCCTAGCGGCTCTAAAGGGAGTTCAGCCCTGCCCAACTTCCGGCCTCCAGAACTGTGAGAAAATAAACTGCCCTTTTAAGTCACCAAATTTGTGTTTAATTGTTATGGCAGTCTCAGAAAGCAAATATGATAGCTCACTTGGTTTTAATACAGTGATGTTCTCATGACTCTCAGCATATGGAGTTTCTAATTGACTATTCTGTATTTGTGATTGTATTGGAAGCACTTGCTCTTTTTCTGATAGTATCAATATAAACATGTTGTTTCCATTGTTTCATTCATTTAACATAAAAACATGCACCACAAATTATTTTTGAGAGTCAAAGGCTATTATGAGCTTCCTTATCTCCCACTACCTTCCTTTCCTCAATTCTTTTAATCTATTTTTTCTAAAATTTATTAAATAACAGTCCATATGTTCAAAGTTTAAATTAAATTTGCTTTAAATTAATATTAGACCATTAAGAGCAACTCTATGTGCAATGCAAAGCTTATGGCTTCACAAGTATTTTCTTTTTCTGACATGACCTCCCTTAACTTTCAGATAAATAGTATGTTGTTTACCATATTTTTGAGGTTTCCAGAATATTTCCACAAGTTTGATCACCAACTATGAACACATTAGTGTAAAATTATCAGATGACTTCCTTAAAAAAATAATTTTTATTTTATTTTCCCAAAAGGAAATTTTATCCTGTAAGTGTGCTATTTAGTATCTTTGTTGATTCTTTCAGACCTTGTTTAAGATCTTGAAAACCTAGTACAATCATTTTGATTCATTTAAAGCCAAAGAATGGAGTTTGGATTGCCAACATAAAAGTACATTATTTTCATGAAAATAAACTTGCTTCAGTATAATTTTAGCTAAACACAGAATTACAATGCTTAACAAAGAAAACCTCATTTGGAAAAACCTCATTGGTAAAATTTTTAAAATTTTACTATGATAACTTAGTAACCAAGTTCATAATATAGTCAATCAACTTCAACCTTATAAGTATTTAATATGTGGCTACTTAATGTCATGCACTCTGCTAGAAGCTAAGTGCTACAGATTCATATATATATGATTCCATATAATACACAAAATTTTGCATATTATATAAATATAATATATTAAAGAATTTCTGGTGCTTCAGAGTTCAGGAGTAGAAATTAGCAGAAGTAGCCAGTTGTCTTAGATTCTGGTGAATAAAAGAACAGAAGTGCCTCATGAGTGATAGACCAAACTAAGCCTCACTGCTTAAAGCTGAGACTGGAATGAGGGTCCAATAACTGTGAGAGCAGCCTGAAAAAAAAAAAAAAAAAACCTGTAGGTGAAAACTACCTGGGGCTATAATTTAAGTAAACCTGTGATCTAAAGGAGACAGATTTGACCTCTAGGTAATGAACAGGAGCAAACTATACTCTGAAACAGACTCCCTGATATAAAGAACAAACTAGTGGTTATCAGTGGGGAGAGGGTAGGAAGGGGTAAGATAGGGGTAAGGAACTAACAGGTACAAACTCCTATGTGTAAAATAAATAAGCTACAAGGATATATTGTACAGCACAGGGAATATAGCCAATATTTTATAGTAACTTTAAATGGAGTAAATCTATAAAAATTTTGAATCATGTTATACACCTGAAACTAATATAATACTGTAAATATTGTAAATCAACTATACTTCAATAAAAATAAATAATTTAAAATACAATGTTAATTTAAAAAATAAATTCATTTGATATTTTTATAACCTTCGAGGAATGCAGCTATTTCCTACATTTTAGCATTTATGATATAGCTTAAACAAGTGACAATTCAAATATTCCTTTCCTGATTCTTTATTCCATTCCTCAACATTATCCATATGTTGATATTTCATTAATTAAAACAGAAACTGGATGTTTAAAGCCTGCTGCCAAGTCTGATATCAATTCCATTAGATCAATCATTTTCTAATCTCTTGAAATCTTTTCCAATTTTATGCCTTAAAAATAGGTCCTTATCCAAATTCTAGATGGCACCAGGAGACAGAAGCATTGACCAAAACGAAATGAGCCCACCACAGAAAGTTCTTTAGCTCTCTTATGAAAATTGTGAGTTATAAATAACACTATTTGAAAAGCACAAATCAAATGGTAACATTAGACTAAGGGGGTATCATCACAGAAATTTTAATTACATCCTTAGTTCTGCTATTTTGACTTCTGCCCTCTTATTAGTAAGTTTTATGACTTAAAAGCTCATCACAAGATTTCAATCCCAATTTTCTTGACTTTAACATGTCCCAGAAGTATGAAGTTCTTTCTTTTTTATTCCTACTGGGGGAGTATAACAATTATATTATTCCTTGTGAGTTTTCCCAATGTTAGCATTCAATCTGAGTCAATTCAGATAACAAATCTTTGTGCTACATCTGTGCTCAAACTAGACATTTAATTTTCAGGATACCATATTTTAATCAGTCATCAGGGGACTCTTATCTGTCTTTAGTCTGGCTGTTTCAGAGGTAATTGGCATTAACAGAGCACTGAGGTTATTCCTGCTCTAATCTCAAAGTTAGCAAATTAGTGCATCTGAAATTGCAGATATAAAATGACCCTGAATGTCTAACCTAAGAGGTGGTGGGCCAAGACCCAGTTTGCATGCATTTATGAAAGGAACCCTTTCTAAGGATAGAAAGAAAAACAATGCTTCCACTTTTCATAGGAAAAATAATAAAGAGCCATTCATATCCTCTAGATAATCACTAATCCAAAAATTCCACCTGTGATGAAAATACTACCATCATGGTCAATTTCAAGCTTCTAACATGTCATCACATAGAGTTGGGAAGAGATGCTAACAAACAGCTCTTGTGCCGTATGAGCTGGTTCCAGTATCTCAACTGTGACCAGGACACAAAAAAAGACAGTCAAAAAATATGTAAGTGCCTGTGAGGTACCAGGCTACATCCTGACCATACTGACTAAAACAAGGACAAGAGACATGTCTCATTTGCTTCCGTTTTTTCCCATAATGTCAACTCTAGTGTGGCTTACACAACAGATGCACAAAACACATGTGTGAACAGAACTAGTAAATTCACTCAGAGTGAATGCTCAGTGTCTATTCTGCATGATTACTTCAAGATCACCCCAGAGTTCACCCAAACCTCAGCCTACATTTTTCAACATACTAACATTGATACCCAACCAAAATTTCCATCTTCTTCTGGTCCTGCCAGATTATTACCTAATTCAATTCCTCTCAGCTTTCAATCTGGAGTCCTTTCCTGCCTACATTTTCACCTCTCTCCCAGGTTCCTGGCCCTCTGTGGTTTCCAGGTCTTTCTGTCTCATATGCTACCCTAGGTAGCTCCCACCAGGTCATCAATGTAAGCAGGCCCCAGAGCCTTAGAACACACTTAATACATCTTCTTCTGATTTTTCTTGATTTTTGCCTCTGTCTTCTTTGAGCATTGTTCTTTGGAACTAGTAAAATTTATCCAACTTTTCTTGATTCTAATCTCTGACCTTGAGTCTCATTCCCCAAGACTCTTGCTGGTACTAACCACAGCTTCTTCCTGAATTCCCTTAGTGCGTCTAGCTCCTCAGGTGCATTCACTCTTTAATTTGGCATTATGCTGAGCTACTCTTGGAAATTCCTTTTAATTAATCATATTTGAATCTGATTCTATGTGAATATTCCCGTAGGTATGATACTGATTGACTCTTTTTTTATGAGACAAATTAATAAAATGTCCACTGATTTGATTTGCCTGTGTTACTTACTGAGCCATCCTCTTTTAAATGAGGCTCCAATCAAAGCCACATAGCTTCAAATCACTGGGTTACTTCACAATGTTACTTCTTTTTCTTAATTCAACCACTCTATTCCATTCTTTCCCAAAAATGTGAAGAGCAAGAATGTCATTCCATTCTGCAAATTAAAGCCTAGAAGAAGGACTTCCCTGGTGGCGGAATGGTTAAGAATCCGCCTGCTAATGCAGGGGACAGGGGTTCAAGCCCTGGTCCAGGAAGATCCCACATGCTGTGGAGCAACCAAGCCTGTGCACCACAACTATTGAGCTTTCGCTCTAGAGCCTGCGAGCCACAACTACTGAAGCCCGCGTGTCTAGAGCCCGGGCTCCGCAACAAGAGAAGCCACAGCAATGAGAAGCCCATGCACCGCAATGAAGAGTAGCCCCCACTCTCCACAACTAGAGAAAGCCCACGTGCAGCAACAAAGACCAGCACAGACAAAAATAAACAAATAAATTTTAAAAATAAAAAAATAAAAATAAAGCCTAGAAGAAAATTAGGAAAGAAGCTGCAATTTTCTTTAAGTAAACCCAGCAACTAATATTTAAACTAAAGACTAAGAAAACGTGTAGGTGTTATTGACTATACCAAAATTTTCACTCTAGGATACCTTTGGAACCTCCCTCTTCTGCTTTCCATAGCTCATTTCTGAAATTGCTAGACTGTTACTGTAAAGTGGTCAGTCCCTGCTCTCATGGAGTTTTACTGAAACTAGGACACAAAGCACAGCCAACTCCAAGCTTAGTCAAGTCAAGCAGTGACAAAAAAGAATTCAGGTACAGACACCTGCTGACTTGAGAAATCTAGCCTTAGCAATCTGAGGGGTAGCTGATGCAGCAGCTCAAAGACCAGTACAGGAATCCTAGAAGTCTGACACGTGTCACGAAGCCTAAATCAGAAGTAAAGACAAGGAATTAAGGGAAAACTCCAGGTCTAGCCTCAGAAAGAAGGTGGTAAAATTGGAGAATCAAACCAACCACAGAGCAGGTACATGAGAGTCTCAAAAACCTGCTGTGCCCCTCTGGTGGGGGCCTTTACAGCCATATACTCGTGAATGGTTTAACACCTATTACCCATAGAGTCCTTGCAGAAACATGAATTTCTTGAGGCTAACTGTATTAATATTGTTTAACTTTAGCAATAAAGGTTTATATTTTCATGTATGAATTTACTGTTTAACATTTATTAATCAGTTCATTGCTTTTGTGTGGTAGAGGCTTACATGAAATGGTGAAAATCTGATGAAATCTGGCACTCAAAATAAATTTTAACAAGAAATAGTGGGAAATAATCTCAGTGAAATGATAAGAGATTGGTGATCTTCTAAACAGGCTTTTTAGGTATACTTTTTTGTTAAACAGTTTAATTTTTTGAAAAATCCATAAGATGTGAGAGACAATGTTTTAAATTGAATAACTTTAAAAACATTATATTTTTTAGTGAATGATATTGTATAATCAAAATTTAGAACTTATAATCAAGTTCCAAAGTCAGGAACATTTTTTTAATGTACATTATGATAATATTTAAGATTAAGAGCTAAGTTTTGCCAAATGCCTGAAATGTACCACACAGATGTACCAGCAAACCAAAGGGAACCCCAACAAGAGGGTCTGATATTATAGGGTTCATAAACCATCATTTATAGTCCCCATTTATGAAGTCACAAAGTTCTTGGTTACCTCATTGTTCCTGCAAGTTACTATAACTATAGGGTTTTTAAGACTCTAGTTAGAAAATTATGAATTCTGGTTTTTAATCTGTTGGTTGGCATCAAAATACTACTTCCCCGAAAGTCCATATTTTACAAGCAGATATCAAACACCAATAAATTAAAACTTAGAGGACAAAAACACCAAGTCTTTCAAGTTATAGAAATTACAAAATAGGGACTTCCCTGGTGGCACAGTGGTTAAGAATCCACCTGCCAATGCAGGGGACGTGGGTTTGAGCCCTGGTCCAGGAAGATGCCACATGTCGTGGAGCAATTAAGCCCGTGTGCCACAACTACTGAGACCATGCGCCTAGAGCCCATGCTCCGCAACAAGAGAAGCCACCGTAATGAGAAGCCAGCACACCGCAACGAAGAGTAGCCCTCGCTCGTTGCAACTAGATAAAGCCCACATGCAGCAACAAAGACCAAACACAGCCAAAAGAAAAAAAGAAAAGAAATTACAAAATAAAACTTTCCCACCCTGGAGATGGCATTGCCAGCCTGTATTTTTAGTCATAAACATGTCACATTTCAGCTTTTCACACAAATGTCCATAACCACCCTTTTTTTCATGCAAGGACAGAATTTGTCTGCCTTCCCTTTCTTGGAAATGTCCCTGAGAGGTCTACTATAGTTAGGCAGTGGTAAACTGTGTCAGGAAAACAAGTACCCCAAGCTTCAGTCATGAACAAAGCATCAGGAGAGGTGAAACCAAGGATCACATGTCAAAGATGTTGCCATTTTCTACCAAGTCCACCGAAACACTCAAGAAGTCAGCACATCCCTCTTTCACTCCCTGACTTATCACAACAACTGCTTCAAGCAATTTCTACCAGGTGATCAGGCTTATCCCAGACTACCTTAGAGAAACCGGAGAAGGACAAAATAAATAAATCACTTGGACAAGAGAAATTACCATTTCCAATGACCATCCCTGGCTCAAAGAGGAGGATTTGACAAGAGAAATTACTATTTCCATGACCATCCCCGGCTCAAAGACGAGGATTTATCTCAATAAGTAGGGATATAATGTACTTAATAATGAGATATTGTGTTCATTTTAAAATACTTGGTCTACCTCTTTTCCCACAATCCCTTGCTTTTCAACACTCTTTAGCCACCAAGTGATAACATTAACAGTGGTAGGGGCTGCAGCAATATTCTCAAATCTCAGTATCAAAGTATGTTTCTTGGGCATGTATGTGGCTGTCAGTTTTACGTATCTGTGACTCTAGCTCTGGTTAGGAAGATGTTCATTCCTGAAACAGATCTCCACTGGCCCCATGTTACCATGCAACAGACATCAGCTCTGCCCCGGGAATTTTTCTTGTTTTCAGTTTAACGTCTATGAGACATTATTTTTAAGCAATTCACATATTTTGGGGCGGATTTCACATCACCACTTTGTGAAAATTTAATGAGCTTCTATTACTAAAAGTAATTTGGAGTCACAAAGTACCAAAAAAGGGCATGGTCCATTTATCCCAATCTGACTCTGTTTGTATCTCATTGACCCTTCTTATACTCATTTGCCTTACTATCCATGGAGCAGGCATAATGAACAAGTTCCCATGAGCCAACTTCAAGCAACCTGATGTCAGGTAGGCAGTGAGAAGCAGAAAGTCTCTCTAAATTCCATTCAGCAAGAAACCACTGAGTACTTAATTTCCCTACACTATGCTAAGCATCTTGAGGCAAATAAACTTCTAAAAAAGATTCTTTGACTTCAAGTTGCTTATAATCTTGTTGTGGTAATTCATACATCAATTGGTCAAACAACAAAGGAGGTAGAATATGATTGATATAACCAAGAAATCCCCCTACACACACATGCTCCAGCTTCTGGAATGTGAAAGAATGCCAAGACTGTGAATTCCATCTTCCTTCTCTTCTTCCAAAAATGGCCCTATGCTTTCAAAATATACTGGACCTTCAAACTCTTAAGGAAAAATGCTTAACATTCCAAAGAATTATCCCCACTTTTCCTACACATCATTTGGCAGTTGGCATTTTTCTTCATATATGGAGGAATCAAGGAGGAAACTAGAAATGGGGTCAGTGTCATGGAGTTCAAGTGAAAGGACTTTGAGAAGTACGAATTCTATGCAAGTACTGTAGGAAACTGTTACATAACTGGCTGAGGGCAAAAACATGAAGACATCAGAAGGCTCGTTTTTCTGCTCAGAAAAGAAGTCAAAGGAGCACCTATCTGATGAGACTGTAATGGAAAATTGGCCCATGGAGTTACAGGATTAGTGAAACATCGATGTGAAAAAACCCCACCTCACCTATCAGTCATCCTATTTGAGCTGTATCCAACATAAACACAGCCAATATTAACTGATCATGCAAAGGGATCAAACATAATTATCATTTAATCTGTAACAGTGTTCTTCAATTTAATTATAGTGGAGAATCCTAGTATACATGAACAAATTATCAAGTTAAACTATTACATAAATGCAGCAAAGAACATAATATTTAAAGTCATGATTTTTAATTAAAGAAAAAGGTACCACCATATGGAACCCTCTCCATAAGCTACATTACTCAATAACTGTAACCATTTCTAACTTTAGTTGAGGGGAATTAATCAAAATCCAGTATCTTTAAATCACTCAGAAGCAGAATTTGGTTAACTGAAATGTTATGTTCAGGCTAACCTATCCAGATAAAATGTGTTATGAATCTATCATGTGGACAATATCTATGCAGGTAACTTAAGCATTTTATGCTAGCTTCATAACCTGATTCTGTGGAGAAGGGATATAGATGGGGCAGTGGAAGAGGGGACTACTAATCTGTAGTAATAGGTTTCTAAAACTTAACTTCTTTGTACTCATCCAGGGCTCTGAATCCATCCATACACATCACAAGAAATGTGATATCCACACACATATCATTAGATTCACTTTCCAAAATATCAGCAACTACCAGGAATTGAACACTCACTGTAGGCTTAGTTTATAAACACTAACCCTAATCTTGCAACATCCCTGTAACAGGCTTCATTGTTGCACCCATTTTATAAATGAGGAAGTAGAGACTCAGAAGAGTTAAATGAGTTGACCAAGGTCACACAGCTAGTGAATGATCAAGCTAAGACAGGGATGTAGGCCTGAGAATAAAGTTTGTGTACCCCATCCACAAGGACAAGCTATATGGCAGGTAACAAAGAAGAAAAGGATACAGAAATAAGGTTTGTCTCTATCTGGGCAATTTGTCCTGGATTACAAACTCCTGGAGGCAGGGTGGCATCTGTTCCCACCTTCTTCTCCTTGTACAGCCCTGAGCTGTGTAAGTAGGTGCTATGGGAAGTCATTTTGGTAATGAGAACAAGGAAGAAGCAAGAACACCAATAATAGCAGGAGCCTAATTCCCTGTTTTGCCTCTGAATTTATAAAAGGTCCTATGAATGATACGCAGGAAACAGAAATATATAGTCTCTGAGTCTTGGTGACAACACACAACTCTCCATGCATCTGTCAACACTACTATGTTAATGGACAAATGTCTGAACAAAGGAGGCATTAAATCATTGCCAGAGACCACTTGTCCCAACTTTCATTGTATTGTAGGAGAAGAAAGGGCAGATGTCTGAGTGTCCCACCTTCCTCAAACCCAATGCTCCTCTACGTCTCCTCTGCAGCTCAGACCTCATCAGTCCCGGAATTTTCTGTGCAGCAAAAACCAAAGGGAAAATGAATGCCGAACAGCTATTGCTGTCACTGCCTTCCCCTCAGTCATTTCCCTATCAGCTGTTGGCAAAGCAGACCGTGTAGGTTGACGAGATCTGAGGAAGGATGAGGGATGAGATGTCAAGTCAGGGAATGCAGCTGCCTGCACCAGGCGGCTTTGACACGCGCAGCAGGCAGCGCCCATCAGCTCGCTGGGTCGGAGACAGCGAGCAAACCCAACTGCAGCAACAGAGAGGAAGAGACAGTAGAGCGCGTGAAAAGATCAGCACGCTCAGCCTGCCGAGGACCTCCCTCCCTCTCTAGCCCCAAACACACGTTCCTTCCTATTAAGAGCACCGGAAATTGCAGCAGTGATCAAGTTGTCAGGTCTAACATTCCTCTCCAAAGGAGAGCCTGGTGGGAAAGCAACGCCCTAGGCATTCCCCTCGCTGTCTGCCAGGTCAGAAAATTCTCCAAGGTCAGCAGCCCTGCAGCAATGTCTTATCCTCAAGAAATGGGATTGGCATTTCCGGTTTTCCAGTAAAGCAACAGCACATACTGGGACTTTTTAAAGTAGGAATACACACACACACACACACACACACACACACACACACACACACACACTCAAAAGAAATAACTAGGCCTAGTCTATGGCTGGGTGACATTCTCTTATTCCTCTTGCTTGAATCCCTATGCCTGTCACCTAAACCTTGCTCACCATGACCCTCTACACAAATGCACTTAATCTCACCATCACATCTTTGACATGGTTAATATCAGTTTTGATATAAGAGAAATATGTGCAGGCAAGAGAAAGAGCACTGGAAAACATTCAGAGCAATGTATTGCATGGGAAGAAAAGATTTGCTGGGATGTTCTGGAGAAAGCTTCCTGGGAAATTGGCATCTGAAGCAAACAGAAGCATGGAGAATGGAGGCCCCAGAAGGGATAGCCTTTGAACATATTCTTCTCTATTTCCTACTGTGCTAAAAAATAAGAGGAGAATCATGTTTCCACAGCAGTGGGCTTCATTAACAGGGAAAAACATGAATTCTCAGAAATTTTGGCTGGAAGAAGCCTTATGCATTTTCCATTCCAGGGACTGTGAACTTTAACCTGCCGCAGAATCACCTGGATGCTTGCTAAACCACAGATTTCTGGGCCTTCCAAAGGTCTAGGGTGGGGCTGAATAATCTGCATGTCTAACAAGTTCCCAGGTGATGCTGATTATAATGGTCTAAGGATTACACTGTAAGAACCACTGATCTAATCCAACATTAAGTTTTTAAAGGAGACAACTAAATTTAACAATTATTTATTAAGTACCTACTATGAGTAAGATTTTGGACCAAACATTAAAGACAAAAAGGATTTTATACTAAATTAAATTCCAGATTGATTAAAGATTTAAATGTTTTAAAAATTTTATGAAGCTACTAGGATATAATTCCAGAATGAGGAAGGACTTTTGGGAAATGACAGCAAAGGTAGAAACAATAAAGGAATAATATAAAAGAAAACTAATAAGGAATTTTTTCTATATAAAATTATTAAAAGTCAAAGCACACCAAAATAAAAATTATGACAAAATAAAAAATTGTGAAAAAGAATTTGTAATCAATATGACAGATAAAATGCTATATTCTTAAAATGTGAAGAATCCATCAGGACATACAAACACCTTCAGAGAAATATTAACAAAGAAATAACTGGGCAATTTACAAAAATAAATACAAATGGCAAATTAGTATATTAAAACATTTACTTACAGTAATAAAGAAAATTAAACATTGTTTTTCAATAATGAATTTGGCATATAAAAATATTGAATGTTGGCACAGCTGACTTTCACATGATGATGGAGCATTTATAAGTTGCTGTTATCATTCTTATGTTAGTTGAGTTTACACTAGCTGCTATTACAACAAACCTGAAAGTGAACAAAAGCTTAAACATAAATGCATGTATTTCTTGCCCACACTAAGTCCAAGAAAGTGCTTCATAGTGGCAGTAGGCTCCTCTCCAGTGATTCGGAGAGTCTGCTTCCTTTTTTCCTTCCGTCTGGTGCCTCCACCACCTTCAACATAGTGGCTTATTAGTTCACAATCAAGCCAAAAATGGGAATAGCATGAAAAATAGCTTTACAAGTGGCTATGAGAGAGTCTTGGCATGCATAACTTTCATTCACATTCCATTGGCTAAAAATCATTCATATGGTATGTGAATGATATATCAATAAAACTGTTATTCTTTTTTTAATGTAGAAAGAGGATTTAGAGAGTATGGTGTTATGAAAGCAAAGAGAGCTATCTGAGAAGAGATAGGGGGTTAACTGTATCATATATTGCAAGGAGGTTGAGGAAGATGAAGCCTAAGAAGAATACATAGAACTAATTAAGAGATTATTGTCAATCCTGAAAAAAAACAGTTTGAGTAGAATGATGAGCATTCAAGGCTAATGGAACTTGGTTAAGGAAGGGCTAGGTTAAAATTGTAAGGAATAGCAAGCAGTACTCAAAAGCTAGTCTACTGAGTTTTGCAATAAAAGGGAAGAGATATAAAACTGCAATATTAAGTGATAAAGACAGAAAATGAAGGATTATTTTTTATAAGAGACATGATGATACATGCAATGATATAGCACCTGACTCTGTAGCACTGTCTTATTGGAGGCTGGGGGATGAGATTCTATGCAAAAACAGAGGATTAGCCTTGCCAAGAAGAGATATTTCTTCCTCCAAAATCTTAAAGAAATAGAAAAATTTGGTCAAAATGTGAAGAAATATTAAATAGAGATAGTTTATCAGATGGTTTTAATCGCTTCAGTAATATAATGCTTAATGATATCTGCTAAGGGAAAAGGAAGTAAAATGTGTTTGAGATAGTGCAGGAAATGGGGCAAGTTGGGGATAACTGTCATTGGAAACACAATCAGAAAAGAAAATAAATTATCAGGGGTTGGTTTTTTTGGTAGCCTCCAAAATCTTAAGGTGAGTATCACATAGATGAATGGACAGGGATAAGAGAGTTTGGATGCAATAAATGTGAATTTAATTGACTGGCATTGCTTTTCTTTAAAAAGTTCAAATTATCAATTATCAGAAAGTCCTCAACAGGTGATGAATACATCTTTTTTAAAGTTGCCCAAATTTCACAAATATCTTTTCCTTTTCAAATGAAAAGGCTGCTCCTCAATTTAAAAAAAAAGGGGGACTTCCCTGGTGGCACAGTGCTTAAGAATCTGCCTGCCAATGGAAGGGACACGGGTTTGAGCCCTGGTCCGGGAAGATCCCACATGGCACGGAGCAACTAAGCCCATGCACCACAACTACTGAAGCCTGCGCACCTAGAGCCGGTGCTCCGCAACAAGAGAAGCCACCACAATAAGAAGCCGGCGTACCACAACGAAGAGTAGCACCCACTCACTGCAAGTAGAGAAAGCCCACGCACAGCAACGAGGACCCAACGCAGCCAAAAATAAATTAATTAAAAAATTTTTTTTCTAAAAAAAAATAAAAGGGCTGCTTCTATTCTTTGAAATATCTTCCACAAAAATGTGTGTTTTATCACAAGTCATCAACCATGTTACTCAGATGCATCAATAGATTTAATAGCTTATACAATGCCCAACATTTTTTTTCATTTGTTCTTGTTCCTACATATTTTATTCAGAAGAACCCCACATAGTTCAATTAGTTCTGGGGATGCTTTTATTTATCTTGGGGGTGTTTCAATACAATACATGAGACCTACAAAATTTTCAGTATGTATTAAATATTTATTGCCCAATTTCCCTGATCAATCCAAGAGGTAGATGTAGAGACCATGGTCCTGAGGGGATGAAATAGAGGCAGGTGACTGGTCCAAGGGGAAAACTCTAGTCAATAGAGCAATAACTTAGTGTACATTGGAAGACCCTCAGTCTCTAAGAGCAGCATGGATAGCAAGTTCTTGTGGACAGAAGGGGTGGCTGAAATAAGAATAGAGGGATGCAAAAGGCTATTACATTCCAGGATGACCTTAGCTTGAAGCAGCTTGAACGTTATCTCATCTGCCTGTCTGCTTGTGGGACAAGGGAAGAACACAGGGACAAATTGTTCTGGAGCCACAGGACAAACTCAAACTAAGAACTAGCCTCCTATGAGCTGAAATGGTCCCAGCAGTAAAAATTCCAGTATCCAAAGCAGCAGGGAAGTTGGATCTCATTTTTTACTGATATCAATATTCAAAAATTCTGAGCTGGTTGAGACGCCAGTCACAAACATGGAAGCAGGAGCCTCCCTCAGACAATGATCATGGTCACACAAAAGGTTTTGTAATGGTTCCCAGGAGACATGATCAGTTTGAAATAGCTCTGCAATTGAGGGCTGGTGGTTGGGTTCCATGCTGGCTAGTGGGCTGGCAAGGCCTGGGAAGTTGGCAATGTCCCAGCAAACAAGATAAATTTCAGGAGACAATCCTAATACCAATCATGAACTCATCCATGAATCAGGAACTAAGTAACCATATCAGAGGTTAGAGAGAAACCAACATTTCAAGGAACGCTAGGCAACTGGGTTAGGTTGTAAGACTAGTATGGGGGTTTCTAATAATTATTCATTCATGCATTAAGCCATTATTATGTGCCTACTATCTTCTAGGTTCTGTGATAATTGCTGGTAATGCAAAGATAAATAGGGTATAGTCTCTAAGTAGTTTACTATGTCTAGTGGGAGAGACAGTGAAGAGCCAATGCACTATGATTTCAGTAGGGGATGCTTCTGAAGAGGAATAAGGGACTTACAGAATTCCAAAAGGCCAGGGTACCTACAATAAGCAGAAACTGACAACTCCCTATTTCCAAATCTTCCTTAAATCTACCCTACTCTGAATATAATTCTCCATTTGAAAAAAAAAATGGGGAAACTTCAAAGGAAATGTGAACGAGTAATTGTATTACACAAGTCAATCCCACAAATAACAATATAAACATTTTTTTAAATTCCATAAATAGCCAAGCCCATCTGCATTTATTTTGTCTCATCCAATAGCACATTACAACTCTGTTTCCATGGCTCCAAAACAGCAAGTCAATTTGGTCAAGTCAGTCAAATAAAAGTCAAATGAGTTTTTTAAAAAAGACACAAACTGGAATAGTTGATATCTTCATCCTGTATAGGCATAGCCTAAAACTTGATATTTATTTCTATTCGTTGGCTTTTTGTTTTAATACTGATTCCCAAATCCCTTTTCACTACTATTTTATAAAATGCACCACTTTGCCTGAGTTAAATTGTATATAGTATCTTAATACATCATCTTCCAATCATTAATTTTCATCAGAGAATGTCAGCAGGGAATTATGTCAGATTAGTTGGACCTGATATCTTCTCATAAATCCATTCTAACCTCTATATAGCCTTTCATTCTATCAAACATTTTCCATCTCTCTTGGAAGCATCTTAAATTTTTTTCTTGAAATTAAAGTTGAACTTATCCAAACTGTTCCTGTCTTTATTTTTAACAAATGTTTACTGAATTCCAATTATTTGAAAAGCACTGAAAAAAATTTAAAAAAAAGAAAGAAAAGCACTGAATAAAATGTTGAGATGGGGACAAGTATTTTCTCTGATTTATAGGTAAAGTGGGATTTTCTGTGTTATTCTGAACAAAAGGCAAAAGTTATCCCCACTGACAAGGAGCTGTCCTCAGCTGAAGCTGGAGCCAGCAAGCTCCCTGCAGGACTTCAGAGGCACAGTGCAGAGTTTTCACCAAGTGGTCGATCCCCTACTAATCCTCACATCCAAAAAGACCAGGAAGCCGTATGAGATGGGTACTACAGTGTTTGTGAAGAAAAGATATTGAAATCAGGGATGTTTCCCCTCTGAAAAGTCAAGGTTACCATTTCTGAGGACTGAAGTTTCCAGAAAGAAAAAGTTAAAAACATCTAGTTCTCTGGCCGGAGGGAAGCTGAGCTGCAGAGCCCTCAGGTCTTTGCTGACAATACTCTGGGAAGGAGTATGCTAAGGAATTCTTGGGGGAGAGTTCTTTGGAGAACTCTAAAGGTTTGTTATATTATCACTTTTGTTCCATTTCCCCTACTGTGGAGGGAAGGAAGTGAGTGCTTCACAGATTTAAAGTTTAAAGCTCAATCTTGAACATAAAGAATGATGCCTCTTTCTGGCTTAGAGATTTATAAACGATGAAGACCACTGAAGCAGCCCATGCCAGTGGAGCTTAAGGTTTGATGTTCCTAGACACCTCGTCCCAACTCCCCACAACCCTCAGAACATAAAGATAAATGTCTCAGCTCCACAGAAAAGAGCACAGAGATGGGCTGAGAATGTCTGGACAGTTGCTGGACCAGTTGATGGGATGTGCAGTCCAAAGAAGGAGTTGAAGTAGGTTCTGCTGGGAAAAAGCAGGGGAGACACATCTGCTCCTCTAAGGGATGCTTCGGTGACAGAGAGAGCTGAGGTAAAGGTAAATACCACTCAAAGAAAACCAAGTACACCATCTGGGTAGAAACCTTTATACCAGCGGATACTACCAGCATCAGCTAAAACCAGACTAAGCCTAAGGGAAGACACTGATCCACCTCTGATACATGGGCAGTCATGACAAAAGACTTATGCCTCCCATATGCTTCCTTCTTGTCCACAACACCAGAGAAATTGGTTTGGTGGGGAGGGAAGACTCAGAGCCAGGTGTCAGCCTGCACCTCCTCCACATCCAGCTGCCATGGCCACAGCTGGGGAGAAGATGACATCCCATCAAGAGTAAGAGAAAAGCTTTGAAGTAGACACATATAAGTCTCCAATTGGAAGCGTTATTCAATAAAATAAAACAAGTTCTTGTATAGGTCAATGAGGTAATATCTATACACACAGAAACTTAAAAGTTGCATCAAATATCTAGTTACTTCTACACATTTACAAAGCTGGTATTTTTCCCCCTCATTGAATTGTTCAATACCATCCTCATTAACCACTGAATACGACTTGTAACTCAGAAAAGAGCACATAGCATATATTGGAATTACTAAAAATAAAAATTGATCATAGAAAATTTGTTTGGATGAAAATATACAAATGTATTTTATATTCAGTTTTCCAAAATTTCACTAACATATCCTTTAAAATTATTCACACTAATAATAAATGTTGTATATCAGGAAAAAAAATGTATTTGCTGTATAAGTAAAATGAAGCAATGAAATAAAGAATGTGAAAAACCATCACTTCTTGAAAACATCCCTGCAAAAATTATTTGTGTTTAAGTAAAACTGATTACTCTAGTATGGTTAGTTTAGCTGCAAAGAGAAGAAATAAAATTGCAAGTAAAGTGAAATGTATTTTAAAAATACAGTAAGTATCTTGAATCTCAGGACTGATGGTGTATTTTTAAGAGGTTTCTAGAAACTAGAAGCAGAGAAGACCTATAATCTCTCCCTTAGGGCATCTCAATTTCTCTGTGGATGCTTGTTCCACTCTCGGCTCTTCACTGAAGAGAAGCCCCCATGGTTTATACTGATTCATAAGTTTGCTCCAATTCTCAGGATCATGACCATTTGACCTCAGATTCCACCACTAACTGGCAACTTCTCTTTATGTTTAATTCAAATAAACAAGTGAGAGAATTGTATTGGTTTGTGTTTTTGTTCCAAGCCATGTGATAACAGCCAAAGCAGATATGGACAATACTTAGGTCCCCATCCACCAGTCTTTTCCAGCAAGAGGGAGACACATAGTACTTGAAGAAACTGAGTTTCCAGTGAACTCCAGTCCTGGGTCCCCATGTGATATCTGATATAAAGGATTCTGACTCTTTAGTATATTATGCATAGTTTTATTGTTTACTGAATTTTTTACAAATAAATCAGCCTTTTAAAATCTTCTAACTTCACTTTAAGATAGAAATTGAAGTCTTTTAAGAGAATATTTTTATTCATATGTTGGACCATGTCATCATTCTCATCAAAGGTCTCAAAGAACTTATAGGTCATCTACCCGATCTGTTCTCACATGCTAGTGCCCCAAATTTTACCACAGTTCTAAAATGTTTAAATTGCAAGTAAATTATTTATCCATAGTAGAATCCAGAATACAGACATTTTCATATTATAGATAAAACAGTCACCTGAAGAAAGAGTGCTGGTGGCTTTATACTCTGAAAACCACTTCCCTTGTGGAAAAGAGAGCTTATAACCACAAAAGAAATCCTAGCCAGAAGGAGACTCTTTCTGTCATTTAACCTAACCACATCCCCTCACTCTCTACTCAGTGGAGACGAAAAATAATCTTTCTTGAATGAGCAAAAAAAAGCAACATCCCCTTTCTTACATAGCTATCACTTATTGAGTGCATACTAAGTTCAAACTTCTTTTGTTAAATATTGCTGGATTTGACTCAAAATATGGAGGTCATCTTGAGCTCAATTCTTCCCTATCTTAAAAAGTGCTCAAGGTCAACTACTAGCCGCCTATGAGGCGAATCCAAAAAGCCTTTCCTTTTGGAGGCAACACTTTTGTTTCATGTAGCACTGTTGATTTAACCTCATGAAACAACTCAATAATAGGAAGGCAAGAATTAGTGGTTTCTAAAATTAAATGTTAAGTGCTTGGTTTCCATATGATTAGCCTGATTGTAACAGATCAACAAAAATATAAGAATGTATTTTTCTTCCTTCTAACTTTTGAGGGGAAAATGACCAAACTATCAATTACATTTAATTAGCAATGTCATGCTTATTCCATAATAATATTTACCAACTGACACACAAAATGAATATGCTGCAGGAGAATACAGAAGACAATCTATTTGGAATCTGTTTGCAGTAAGGAGGCTCAGTAGCCAAACACTGTGGGAATGAACATTAACACAAATTCTAGAATTTCTCTACCAATAGGTAATTGTCTCCAAGGGAAGAAGATACAGAGAGGGAAGACCACATTAAAGAGTGAAGAGGTAGGTTCTAGAGAAAGGCTAGAAGCCAATAAGCTAAATGAAGGTCACTAACTCAGTTTTAATCAATTTCTAAATGAAATACACCTTGAGGGCAGAGCAATCCCAGGAAGAAACTGATTTAAAAAAAATGAGAAAGATTCTGTATTCTTTATTAACAGAGATACATTACTTTTAATGACTAAAATAAATGTGCTTTTTTAAACATCTTTATTGGAGTATAATCGCTTTACATTGTTGTTAGTTTCTGCTGTATAACGAAGTGAATCAGCTATACCTATACTTATATCCCCATATCCCCTCCCTCGCCAATCTCCCTCCCTCCCACCCTCCCTATCCCACCCCTCTAGGTGGTCACAAAGCACTGAACTGACCCAACTTACTCTTCCCCCTCCCCCATCCTTAAGTCCATTCTCTACGTCTGAGTCTTTATTACTGCCCTGCCCCTAGGTTCATCAAAACAATTTTTTTTAATTCCATAAAAATGTGTTAGCATATAGTATCTGTTTTTCTCTTTCTGAGTTACTTCACTTAGTATGACAGATTCTAAGTCCATCCAACTCACTACAAACACCTCAATTTCGTTTCTTTTTATGGCTGAGTAATATTCCATTGTATATATATGAGCCAAATCTTCTTTATCCTTTCATCTGTCCATGGACACTTAGGTTACTTCCATGTCCTGGCCATTGTAAATAGAGCTGCAATGAACACTGTGGTACATGACTCTTTTTTAGTTCTGGTTTTCTCAGGGTATATGCCCAGTAGTGGGATTACTAGGTCATATGGTAGTTCTATTTTTAGCTTTTTAAGGAACCTCCATACTCTTCTCCATAGTGACTGTATCAATTTACATTCCCACCAACAGTGCAAGAGGGTTCCCTTTTCTCCACACCCTCTCCAGCATCTATTGTTTGTAGATTTTTGGATGATGGCCATTCTGACTGGTGTGAGGTAATACCTCATTGTAGCTTTGATTTGAATTTCTCTCATGATTAATGATGCTGAGCATTCTTTCATGTGTTTGTTGGCAATCTGTATATCTTCTTTGGAGAAATGTCTATTTAGGTCTTCTGCCCATTTTTGGATTGGGTTGTTTGTTTTTTTGTTATTGAGCTGCACGAGCTGCTTGTAAATTTTGGAGATTAATCCTTTGTCAGTTGCTTCATTTGCAAATATTTTCTCCCATTCTGAGGGTTGTCTTTTGGTCTTGTTTATGGTTTCCTTTGCTGTGCAAAAGCTTTGAAGTTTCATTAGGTCTCATTTGTTTATTTTTGTTTTAATTTCCATTTCTCTAGGAGGTGGGTCAAAAAGGATCTTGCTGTGATTTATGTCATAGTGTTCTGCCTATGTTTGCCTCTAAGTGTTTTATAGTGTCTGGCCTTACATTTAGGTCTTCAGTCCATTCTGAGTTTATTTTTGTGTATAGGGTTAGGGAGTGTTCTAATTTCATTCTTTTACATGTAGCTGTCCAGTTTTCCCAGCACCACTTATTGAAGAGGCTATCTTTTCTCCATTGTATATTCTTGCCTCCTTTATCAAAGATAAGGTGACCATATGTGTGTGGGTTTATCTCTGGGCTTTCTATCCTGTTCCATTGATCTTTATTTCTGTTTTTGTGCCAGTACCAAACTGTCTTGATTACTGAAGCTTTGTAGTATAAAGTCAGGGAGCCTGATTCCTCCAGCTCCATTTTTCTTTCTCAAGATTGCTTTGGCTATTCGGGGTCTTTTGTGTTTCCATACAAATTGTGAAATATTTTGTTCTAGTTCTGTGAAAAATGCCAGTGGTAGTTTCATAGGGATTGCACTGAATCTGAAGATTGCTTTGGGTAGTAGAGTCATTTTCACAATGTTGATTCTTTCAATCCAACAACATGGTATATCTCTCCATCTGTTTGCCTCCTCTTTAATTTCTATCATCAGTGTCTTATAGTTTTCTGCATACAGGTCTTTTATCTCCTTAGGTAGGTTTATTCCTAGGTTGGTTTTTTTCTGTGGTATGCGGGCCTCTCACTGCTGTGGCCTCTCCCGTTGCGGAGCACAGGCTCCGGACGCGCAGGCTCAGTGGCCATGGCTCACGGGCCCAGCCGCTCCACGGCATGTGGGATCTTCCTGGATCGGGGCACGAACCCGTATTCCCTGCATCGGCAGGTGGACTCTCAACCACTGCGCCACCACGGAAGCCCTATTCCTAGGTATTTTGTTCTTTCTGTTGCAATGGTAAATGGGAGTGTTTCCTTAATTCCTCTTTCAGACTTTTCATCATTGGTGTATAGGAATGCAAGAGATTTCTGTGCATTAATTTTGTATACGCCACTTTACCAAATTCATTGATTAGCTCTAGGAGTTTTCTGGTAGAGTCTTTAGGATTCTCTATGTATAGTATCATGCCATCTGCAAACAGTGACAGCTTTACTTCTTTTCTGATTTGGATTCCTTTTATTTCGTTTTCTTCTCTGCTGTGGCTAAAACTTCCAAAACTATGTTGAATAACAGTGGTGGGAGTGGGCAACCTTGTCTTGTTCCTGATCTTAGCGGAAATGGCTTCAGTTTTTCACCACTGAGAACAATGTTGGCTGTGGGTTTGTCATATATAGCCTTTATTATGTCGAGGTAAGTTCCCTCTATGCCTACTTTCTGGAGAGTTTTTATCATAAATGGGTGTTGAATTTTCTCAGAAGCTTTTTCTGTATCTATTGAGATTATCATATGGTTTTTACCCTTCAGTTTGTTAGTATGGTTTATCACATTGATTGATTTGCATATATTGAAGAACCCTGGCATTCCCTGGATAAACCCACTTGACCATTGTATATGATCCTTTTAATGTGCTGCTGGATTCTGTTTGCTAGTGTTTTGCTGAGGATTTTTGCATCTATGTTCATCAGTGATATTGGCTTGTAGTTTTCTTTTTTTGTGTCATCTTTGTCTGGTTTTGGTATGAGGCTGACGGTGGTCTCATAGAATGAGTTTTGGAGTGTTCCTCCCTCTGCTATATTTTGGCGGAGTTTGAGAAGGATAGGTGTTAGCTCTTCTCTAAATGTTTGATAGAATTCACCTGTGAAGCCATGTGGTCCTGGGCTTCTGTTTGTTGTATGATTTTTAATCACAGTTTCAATTTCAGTGCTTGTGATTGGCCTGTTTATATTTTCTATTTCTTCCTGGTTCAGTCTCAGAAGGTTGTGTTTTTCTAAGAATTTGTCCATTTCTTCCAGGTTGTCCATGTTACTGGCATACAGTTACTTGTAGTAAGCTCTCAAGATCCTTCATATTTCTGCAGTGTCAGTTGTTACTTCTCCTTTTTCATTTCTAATTCTGTTGACTTGAGTCTTCACCCTTTTTTTCTTGATGAGTCTGGCTAATGGTTTATCAATTTTGTTTATCTTCTCAAAGAACCAGCTTTAGTTTTATTGATCTTTGCTATTGTTTCCTTCATTTCTTTTTCATTTATTTCTGATCTGATCTTTATGATTTCTTTCCTTCTGCTAACTTTGGGTTTTTTTGTTCTTCTTTCTCTAATTGCTTTAGGTGTAAGGTTAGGTTGTTTATTTGAGATGTTTCTTGTTTCTTAAGGTAGGATTGTATTGCTATAAACTTCTCTCTTAGAACTGCTTTTGCTGCATCCCATAGGTTTTGGATTGACATATTTTCACTGACATTTGTTTCTAGGTATTTTTTTATTTCTTCTTTGATTTCTTCAGTGATCTCTTGGTTATTTAGTAGTGTATTGTTTAGCCTCCATGTGTTTGTATTTTTTACAGATTTTTTCCTGTAATTGATATCTAGTCTCAGAACATTGTGGTTGAAAAAGATACTTGATACAATTTCAATTTTCTTCAATTTGCCAAGGCTTGACTTGTGACCCAAGATATGATCTATCCTGGAGAATGTTCCATGAGCCCTTGAGAAGAAAGTTTATTCTGTTGGTTTTGGATGCAATGTTCTTTAAATATCAATTAAGTCCATCTTTTTTAAGGTATCAGTTAAAGCTTGTGTTTCCTTATTTATTTTCATTTTGCATGATCTGTCCATTGGTGAAAGTGGGGTATTAAAGTCCCCTACTATGACTGTGTTGCTGCCGATTTCCCCTTTTATGGCTGTTAGCATTTGCCTTATGTATTGAGGTGCTCCTATGTTGGGTGCATAAATATTTACAATTGTTATATCTTCTTCTTGGATTGATCCCTTGATCATTATATAGTGTCCTTCTTTGTCTCTTATAATAGTCTTTATTTTAAAGTCTATTTTGTCTGATATGAGAACTGCTACTCCAGCTTTCTTCTGATTTCCATTTGCATGGAATATCTTTTTCCATCGCCTCACTTTCAGTTTGTATGTGTCCCTAGGTCTGAAGTGGGTCTCTTGTAGACAGCGTATATACGGGTCTTGTTTTTGTATCCATTCAGCCACTCTATGTCTTTTGGTTGGAGCCTTTAATCCATTTACATTTAAGGTAATTATCTATATGTATGTTCCTATCACCATTTTCTTAATTGTTTTGGGTTTGTTATTTTAGGTCTTCTCCTTCTCTTGTGTTTCCTGCCTAGAGAAGTTCCCTTAGCGTTTGTTGTAAACCTGGTTTTGTGGTGCTGAATTCTCTTAGCTTTTGCTTGTCTGTAAAGGTTTTAATTTCTCCGTCAAATCTGAGTGAGATCCTTGCTGGGTAGAGTAATCTTGGTTGTACGTTTTTCCCTGAATCACTTTAAATACGTCCTGCCTCTCCCTTCTGGCTTGCAGAGCTTCTGCTGAAAGATCAGCTCTTAACCTTATGGGGATTCCCTTGTATGTTATTTGTCATTTTTCTTTTGCTGCTTTTAATATTTTTTCTTTGTATTTAATTTTTGATAGTTTGATTAATATGTGTCTTGGCGTGTTTCTCCTTGGATTATTGTGTATAGGACTCTGCACTTCCTGGATTTGATTGACTATTTCCTTCCCCATACTAGGGAAGTTTTCAACTATAATCTCTTCAATATTTTCTCAGTCCCTTTCTTTTACTCTTCTTCTTCTGGGACGCCTATAATTCGAATTGGGGTGTTTAATGTTGTCCCAGAGTTTTCTGAGACTGTCCTCAATTCTTTTCATTCTTTTTTCTTTATTCTGCTCTGCAGTAGTTATTTCCACTATTTTGTCTTCCAGGTCACTTATCCGTTCTTCTGCCTCAGTTATTCTGCTATTGATCCCTTCTACAGAATATTTAATTTCATTTATTGTGTTGTTCATCATTGTTTGCTTGCTCTTTAGTTTTTCTAGGTGCTTATTAAACGTTTCTTGTATTTTCTCCATTCTATTTCCAAGATTTTGGATCATCTTTACTACCATTACTCTGAATTCTTTTTCAGGTATACTGCCTATTTCCCCTTCATTTGTTTGGTCTGGTGGGTTTTTACCTTGCTCCTTCATCTGCTGCATATTTTTCCGTCTTCTCATTTTGCTTAACTTACCGTGTTTGGGGTCTCCTTTTCGCAGGCTGCAGGTTCGTAGTTCCTGTTGTTTTTGATGTCTGCCCCCAGTGGCTAAAGTTTGTTCAGTGGGTTGTGTAGGCTTCCTGGTGGAGGGGACTGGTGCCTGTGTTCTGGTGGATGAGGCTGGATCTTGTCTTTCTGGTGGGCAGGACCGAGTCCGGTGTTGTGTTTTGGGGTGTCTGTGAACTTAGTATGATTTTAGACAGCCTCTCTGCTAATGAGTGGGGTTGTGTTCCTGTCTTGCTAGTTGTTTGGCATGGGGTGTCCAGCACTGGAGCTTGCTAGTTGTTGAGTGGAGCTGGTTCTTAGCATTGAGACGGAGCTCTCTGGGAGAGCTCTTGCCCATTGATATTATGTGTGGCCGGGTGGTCTCTGGTGGTCCAATGTCCTGAACTCGGCTCTCCCACCTCAGAGGTTTAGGCCTGATAGCTGGCGGGAGAACCAAGACCCTGTCAGCCAGATGGCTTTTGGGAATTCTGAGGTCTTCTGCCAGCGTTCAGTAGGTGTTCTTTAGGAGTTGTTCCACATGTAGATGTATTTTTGATGTATTTGTGGGGAGGAAGGTGATCTCCACATCTTACTCCTCCACCATCTTGAAGGCCCTCTAAAATAATTGTTTTTAAAGAAAATTATCTAAGACCCTTGTTTTCCCTGGGGATATTGTTTAAGTCCAAAGGAGTATTCAGACTATACACCAGAAAGCACTTCTGAGAAGTTTCCTTCCAAGTTTAAACTTCTGTGATTTTTGTGGTCTTTTCACCTGGAGAAACAGTACAGTTGATTTAGTTTTTCCACTTTCTACGACACTTGGTCATGTCTCAGATTTAAGTCACACTTGGGTTCAACTCTTCCCTCTAAGTGATTTCTGATCTTATATCAATGTCACCCCTTATTCAGTCATTCTTAAGTCAAAGTTAACGTTCTGTAAACATGAGAATTAGGCCAGCATTTCAGAAAGTCAAAGACAAGAAAACCCAGGTGGGAACAATATGGAAACATTCTCTCCCTGTGTCAACCAACTCTACTCTCCTGCTAATTCCCTGCTATCACCTTCTCCAGCTACTCTCACCTTTCTTCTTTTGTCTAGTACACCCTCTCCATCTTGTTTGGATTAAGTAATCACTTATAAAAATAAGAATATGATCTCTTTTCTGAATAAGAAGAAATATATCACTATGTATAGAACTCCTCATTTCAAAAAATAAAAATACTGCTCTACGTTTTTGAGATCTGCCTACTTTTTATTCAGAAACAATTGTACCTAGAAAAATATGGGCGTCAGGAACTTAGACTGTTACCAGGTTGTCAAATACCGTGTTATAATCTAGATATAAATTGTATTCACACACATAGGCCCAGCCTACTACATGTATGTCAGTGGCCACTCCAGGAAGCAAATTGGAAGCACTTTACTTATCAATCCCCATGACCTCCATCTCACTAAACAGAGAATCTAAGCAAAAACTAAACCCTTTCTATGCAAACACATATACAGCAGACTATTCCAGGCCCACATTTAAACTATACTGCTGCTGCCCCTAAACTCTACTCACATAGAAATCATGGAGCACTTGTGGCCTCTGACCCAAGGGCATGAGAATGTCTTTCTTCAGAGCCCAAGGACCAAGGGACCATAATAAAACAAAAGGGATGGGGTGAATCAAAACCAGTAATCTAAAAGATCAGGTCACCCAAAGAAGCAGAGTCTGAGGTAGTCCTGAGAAATGAGAGCATAAATCCAAGAGATTAAACAGCCAGGGAAATGAAAAGATGATGGCAAGTCTGGTGGGAAATCTGAAGCCAGTCTGGGTGACTAAAAAACACTGGAGATTTTATTCAATACTGGGTTTTTATCTGCTCTCGATGGCAAGATGCCCAGGTGATCCAACTGCACTTGGAGGACTGTGGTTGGTACAGAGATTAATCTGATCTGATCTGATTAATCTATTAATCAGATCTGATTAATCTATTAATTTAGACGTTGGTTCTGTAACTGGTCTAATTCTCAAGTATTAAGAATCCATCTACTCCTGCATTTGTCCATAAGCTTTTTTGTGACACTGGTAGCTGTCTATCCAAATTCTTTCCACCATCTAACTTGACAATATGCCAAGATAAAAATACTCACTTTCTTGTACTCCCCTGCAGCTCTAGATGGCTATGTGACATAGTTACGGTGAATGATATTCAAACTGAGGATTTCTGTTATTGGAAAGAAATGACTCCCAGTTCCATATCTGCCACACAACACTGTTTCCTCTTCATACTGCCTGGAATGCTGAAGTGAGAGCCGCTTAGAGACCATACATCCAAAAGGATGATAGTAAAGGCTACACACTAAAAATGTGTAGGAGCAGGAGAAGAACTAGGACCCCACCAGCATCACAAGGTACCATCCCTGGACTTCTTGGTATCAGAGACAAATAAATCTCTGTGTGTTTAATCCAGTGTTTGGGGGATCTCTGTCGCTTATAGCAGAACACATTTCCCACTGTTATAATAAGATATCACTGTTTCAGTAATAGCTATGAACTTTGAAATTCCAGAAAGTTCCACACTCATCCTTTACCATTCTACCTGTGCCCTGTGAATGACTAAGAAAACACATTTCACTCAACAAAAGCACATGAGTACAGAAATGATCCTAGAGATATACAGATTCTTAGTACACGAAAAAAAAACTGGAAGTTATAATTTAAAAATGTCCCAAAAAACCTCAACTGACAGAGGCTGCAACAATGCTTTCAAGAAACAAATTAGCCAGCTGTAGAACTGTCTTTGTCCAACATCTTATCATTAGATTCTGCAAGAATAAAATATGCTTCTTAATTATAATACCAAAGGAAAAAGAAGATATAAAAAAATAGTGTAAAATCAAGAGCAGAATTCAGATAACTAAAGCAATCTGTTCTTGCCTGGCTGAACTCATCCAGGACTCTAGTCCATGTCCCCTCGTTCTTTCTCACTTCTGATGTCTCTGCCAACTCCCATCCCTATGTTAGCTATCTTTGCTCCTCAAAGTCCTTTCTGCATCGACATTTCTATCTCCCGCTTTTGATCCCTCTTTGCTACTAAGCCCTCAGCTTTGGATTCTTCCTTCTCTTCATATTCAGTTTCTAGTTCTTAGATTATAACAGTTTTTCTGCCCTCCTTCTTAGAGGTCATCTTGGATTTTGGTTGATTTCTTGAGCCCAGAGGCCAAAATCAGGGTTCTACTTCAAGTGCTGCCTCCCCGTAGCACCGTACAGCCTGAGTCTCCCAGTTCTGTTTACACACACTCCCATCAAGGGAATTAAAATCCCCTTGTAAGCCCCTAACCTAGCTTCTCTTCACATACCAACCCACTGGCCAAGCAGCAGGCTTTGAATTTACTTTTTGCTAAATATAAAAACAAATGCATTACAAAATTAAGACAGAAGTTACAGTGTATGACAGTCTCTAGGTCCATCCAGCTCACTGCAAATAGCTCAATTTCGTTTCTTTTTATGGCTGAGTAATATTCCATTGTATATATGTGCCACATCTTCTTTATCCATTCATCTGTCAATGGACACTTAGGTTGCTTCCATGTCCTGGCTACTGTACATAGTGCTGCCTAGAGACTGTCATACAGAGTGAAGTAAGTCAGAAAGAGAAAAACAAATACCGTATGCTAACACATATATATGGAATCTAAAAAAAAGAAGAAAGAAATGGTTGTGAAGAACCTAGGGACAGGACAGGAATAATGACGCAGATGTAGAGAATGGACTTGAGGACACAGGGAGGGGGAAGGGTAAGCTGGGATGAAGTGAGAGAGCGGCATGGACAAACATACACTACCAAACGTAAAATAGATAGCTAGTGGGAAGCAGCCGCATAGTACATGGAGATCAGCTCGGTGCTTTGTGACCACCTAGAGGGGAGGGATCGGGAGGGTGGGAGGGAGACACAAGAGGGAGGAAATATGGGGATATATGTATACTTATAGCTGATTCATTTTGTTATACAGCAGAAACTAACACACTATTGTAAAGCAATTATAATCCAATAAAGATGTTAAAAAAAAAGTTACAGTGTAATTACAACTATGGGTAGTAGAAAAGGGGGGTCAAGTGACAGACTGTGTCCCCCACTGTTCAGAATTAAGCTTTTATATTTTATTGCATTTTTAAGGCAGATTTAGAGTCCCACAGAAGCTCTCACATAGTTGAATAATACATCCTCAAGTTATTTCTTTGAAAAATTTGCAGAATTTTTTGGCAACTTAGAGTCCTCCCTCTCTCTATTCACTGCTAAATTAATCAAAAGGGCAAGTGGTCAAAATTTGGTGTCTTCCAGTTAGTACCTTGCATCTCTCCAAAAATGAGGGCCTAAAACCTTGCAGTAACTTCCAGAGTGGTAGTGATATTTATACTGGATTATTCTTTCTTGCAAGAGTGATTTTTTAAAAGGCACCAAATAGAAAGAATCTGCATCATTTAAGAGTCCCCTGTGTGGAAGAATCTGTCCTAGTTTATGTCTGTTGATTTGAAAGGGTGTTTGAGAAAGAATGGGAAAATGAGCCCAGGAGATCAATATTCTGAACAATTAACCTATAAACAAATAAATAACACAGTATATGGGCTACTTAATGTCACATCTCTATAGACAGACAACAATAAGTTTGCAGGCGAGGTTGACATGATGGATATCACTAGATTACTAACACTCTATGCCAGATTCAGAAACAAAAGCACATGCACTTTCTTTCATTCTCCCACATTGTAATGGATGCTTCCCCACTCTTTAAACCCCTCACCCTCATTTTCATCAATAATTTGGACATTTATATTTATTCTCAAAGGAATGGCATATAATAGCCTTGCAGATGAAAAGGCAGGGGCAAACTTAACCATTGTGAGGCCAGAGTTCAAGTCATCTCTTAGGACTCCAAGGGATATACCAAAAAAAAAGGACACGTGTTGAGAAGCTGTGGTTTGCCTAGTGCCATGAAGATGCTTTTGCACCTGTATACATTTCCACAGTTTATCAATCTGATGATAAATCAATGGTTCACAATTCCAACTGCATATTAGAATCAACTCGGACGTTTTCTATAATACTCACTCCTTGCCACCTCCCACAAAGCTAACTGAAATTAAATTTTAGAGAGTTAAGCTCCATCATCTATAATTTTTGATGTGTTTGTAGGGGGAGGTGAGCTCAGAGTCCTTTTATTCCACCATCTTGATCCTCCCTCCTGGCATCTGTAGTTTTTATTTAAATCTCCAGATGGTTCTGAGGCACAGGGATAGTTGACACCAACTACACTAAATAAAGAATTTTTTTGTTATTCTGGTCCACAAACTACATCAACAAGGTCAAAATCTTACAAGTCACTAATATTACCTTTTCCCGTCTGCTAGAAAAGTCTTAACAAAATTAATACAAAGATGATTTGATTGGATCCTAGGAAGGTACAGAGTCAACAAGATATCCAGTCATGCCAGAAACAAAAACCATTAAAACTAGAATAGAAGGAATTCCCTGGTGGCACAGTGGTTAGGAATCTGCCTGCCAATGCAGGGGACAGGGGTTCAAACCCTGGTGCAGGAAGATCCCATGTGCTGTGGAGCAGCTAAGCCCCGTGTGCCACAACTACTGAGCCTGCGCTCTAGAGCCCATGAGCCACAACTACTGAAGACCACATGCCCTAGAGCCCATGCGCCACAACTACCGAGCCCGAGTGCTGCAACTACTGAAGCCCGCGCGCCTAGAGCCCATGCTCCGCAACAAGAGAAGCCATCGCAATGAGAAGCCCGAGCACAACAAAGAGTAACCCCCGCTCACCGCAACTAGAGAAAGCAAGCACGAAGCAACAAAGACCCAACGCAGCCAAAAAAATAAAATTTAAAAACTAAAAAAAAAAAAACTAGAATAGAAAATTTCACTGACCAAAATTTGCCGTTAACACATTGAAAACATATCTCCTAGAGATAACCCCATTGTGATTTTCAAAACAGATATTTTTTAGATTTTAGGAAATATAGTCTAATATTATTACCTACTTAAGCACTTAAGGCTAGGAATCATATCAATATATAATTAAGGCATTTATATAAAATTTGAAATCTTACACAAATGTCCTAAATAGAGAAGAAATACAACAGGTGAAATGGTGTTCTCTTCCTCACTTTTGATCTTTCTTCATTCCTTAGAATATTTTCCGAACAAATCTTTAGAAGGGGATGACACTGCTTTTTAAATAACAAAAACTAGGACTTCCCTGTTAGCACAGTGGTTAAGAATCCGTCTGCCAATGCAGGAGACATGGGTTCAAGTCCTGGTCCGGGAAGATCCCACATGCCACGGAGCAGCTAGGCCCATGCGCCACAACTACTGAGCCTGCGCTCTAGAGCCCGTGAGCCACAATTACTGAGCCTGTGTGCCACAACTACTGAAGCCCGTGCACCTAGAGCCCATGCTCCGCAACAAGAGAAACCACTACAATGAGAAGCCTGCTCACCACAGCGAAGAGTGTCCCCCGCTCGCTGCAGCTAGAGAAAGCCCGTGTGCAGCAACGAAGACCCAATGTAGCCAAAAATAAATAAATTTTAAATAAATAAATTTTTTTAAAAAAACAAAAAAATAGATTAACTATTCAAGGGAAATATAAAGAAATTTACAAGAGAGACATTTCATGTGAAATAGCTATCTGTTCTTTTTTTTTTTTTTTTTTTTTGGCTGCCCTGGGTCTTACTTGTGGCACGCAGGATATTTCATTGCAGCACGCGGGCTCTTTGTTGCGGCACGTGGGTTGTGGCATGAGGGTTTTCTCTCTAGTTGTGGCATGTGAGTTTTTTTCTTTTCTTCTTTCTCTCTCTCTCTTTAGTTGGGGCGCACAGGCTCCAGAGTGAATGGCTCTGTAGTCTGCAGCACTCGGGCTCTCTAGTTGAGACGCTCAGGCTCAGTAGTTGTGGCACGCAGGCTTAGTTGCCCCAAGGCATGTGGGATCTTAGTTCCCTGACTAGGGATAGAACCTGAACCCGCGTCCCCTGCATTGGAAGGCGGATTCTTTACCACTGGACCACCAGGGAAGTCCCAGCTATCTGTTCTTTGAAAGAAAGAAAAGGTGTGGCATATTCTTTATCCACTAGTTTCTCCACTGGGATAAAACAGAGGTGAGTGCTTTGACAATATTTACATGAGTAGGATGAAATAAAGGAGATAATGCCAGCTGCCAACAAGAAAAAATCCAAGGAAAAGAAAAATACACGTAGTAGGTATGGGGGAAAAAAAAGAAAGACATTAAAAATTAAAAGCCAGACAATAAATGCAGCAGAGGTTTTTACATCTGAAAAGACTTTTGAACTACAGGTAGTGCTAACAATGGAAGATGAATTTAGGGAAAGTAAGGTAAGAGAAAGAGCAATCTAAGAGTAGAATGAAGAGTAAAAAAGAAAATAGCACAATAAAAATTACCTCATCCGGTTTTATCATTTTAATGAATATAAGCCAAAGAGTAAGGTCACAGACAAAAGTTTTTTACATCTCTGCCCTTTCATCAGTTCCCAAGTCAACAAATATTCAGGCAAAGAATAAGAAAACCTTTAAAGCAAGAAACAGAAATGAGAAGAAAGCTAAGTGCGTATGTTGTTGTCAACATTTTTAACCTTTGCTTTCAGATTTATTTCAAAATATTTGCTTCTGGTGTCTTGTGTCCTAAGCTGTAATGTACTTTGACTCAGCAGTCAGTGGACCACATTTTTGCCCAGGCTTATCCTCAGCTTCTTCAGTTCCACATGGCGAGGGGACCATTCGGAGTATCCTTCCTTGTGAAGCAAGGTCCAACACAGCAAAGTTTGCTGTTGCTTTCCAGGTTGCCTTGGGAAGGCGGGGATGGTGGGAAGGTGTTGATGAAAAGAGAATAGAAACTTCAGTAGGGACCTCATTATTCTGCAAACCAATAATAAACTAGAATGCTGCTTTGAAATAAAATTATTGCTAAAATAAAATGATGCTAATAAATAGCATTAGCATCATACAGGAACTTGTCAGAAATGTAAATTCTTGGACCCCATCCCAGACTTACTCTAAGTAAGTGAGTCTAATGGATGCCACTGACTTAATCCAAGCACTATGACACAATCACTATACTATAGATAACTAATGATATGTTCTTAACTGCCTAGAAGCTAGTTCTGGGGGAAGAAAAGCACTCTAGTGCTCTTGCAGAGGCAACTTTAGAGATCTGAAAGGTAAGGCAGGTGAAATGGAGGTTGCAGGCAAAAGCAACAGCATAAATAAAGACCTATAAAAATTATTCTGCACAACAGTTTTAAATGTTTGTTGTATACTATTTAAATGTGGTTTTTTTTACTACATCCTTAAATAAGTTGGTTTTTCGACTCCCAAGGCCTAAAACAATTTATGCTAGATGTGTGGTTGTTGCTAAAGGACTATGGGATATACCCTATAGAGCAGAAGGGCAAAGTCCAGGTAAGTTGCCTCCATGTGTTTTGCTCACTGGACAGTTTATCTGGGGCTGAGAACATTTCTAACGAATGAAAAGATTGTCATGAGTCTGACATGCCACTGATATGCAGGCATTATACCTCTGTTATTCCCATCTTTTGGCTTCTGTCTTTGGAAAAAAATATGATAAAGGACCTCAGAATATCTATTTTTATGTCATACTAAGTGGTCAAGTGCTAAAAGCAATATTCAGCCAAAGCCAAGGCTGATGCCAGATATCTTATCATAGCTCCTGTATTTGAGAATAAATCCTGAATTCAATCAAAAAAAATTACTACTGCAATTTTATTATTAACAGTTTAGGAGTCAAATTTTAAGCACTTGATACAGTACATGAATAATCATTTCTTAGCCTTGTCAACTGCTGAAATGTTCCTATGGTCACAGTACTGCAAATTTATGATACCAAATAGATACTTAATTTCAACTGAGGTAAGTGAAAGTACAAGATATCTCTTGGGTATCTCATTTTTCTCTAAAACTTTCTTCTTTTCTTCACACTCTTTATATTCTTTACTATTCTGGATCAAAGATGATTTTTTATAGATGTTGTTGCACAAGATGAAGATGTTTTCCTTCAAAAAATATCGAGATGGCAAAGTTGACACTCTGCCTTAATTCAATCTCAGGTGATGTGAAAAATAATCAAATAGAACTTTTTCTTGAAAGACTCAGAACTAATTTACACAGCTACAAAGCTACAAGAGAGCAGAAGTTTGTTGCCCTCACTGACATTCCCAAGTATGCAGAAAGTGCTAAGCACATAATAAGTGCTCAAGAAATATTAATGGAATAAATGGAAGATTAAATGGATTTCAATAACTACAAACTAAAAATAATTCTTAAAGCTTATTTCACTTAATGTCATAATTACAAGTATACCAATGATTCCACAAGTATTCAAATTATGGTATATAGCCATGAGAACTCTGAAAGAGAAGAGGATGAGAATGGACCTCATTAAATTCAAGAATAGTCTAGAGCCACAATAATTAAAGCAGTGAAAGAGTAGAAGATTATGTGGACAGACCAATAGAACAGAACAGAAAAGCTAAGTACAGATCAAAATACATGGGATTTTGATGCATAATAAAGATTGAATCTCCAATCAATGGAAGTAAAGATGGACTTTTTAATAAGTGGCATTGGAGCCTCTGGGTAGCTATCTGGCCATTCACATACCAGGCCAAACTCCAATGGCTCAAAAATGTACTTGAAGAAAACATATCAAATCCCTTTATGATCTTGGAATGGGGAAGACATTGTAACTGACTTAAAATCTATAAGCTATAATATAAATTCAAATGCATTTAAAAGAAAAAATGGCATACTAAGTGGTCAAAAAAATCCAAGATGGAAAATAAGAAAAAAAATATATTTACAACTCATAGTCAAGAGTTCATCTTCCTACTACATAAAAAGCTCCTAAAAATCTAGAAGAAAGCCATTGACAACCCAATAGAAAATGGGTAAACATATGATCAGAACCCTCACAGGGAAAAAACCCCACAAATGATCCTTAAACATATACAAATGTGCTCAGCCTCAACCATAAGAGATACCAGTTTTCATCTACCATAGTGACAAAAATTCAAAAATATGACAACACATTCTGTTGATAAGGCTTTAGGTCAACAGGAACTCACATATCTTGGCCAGTGGGAATGCAAAATAGTAGAATCTCTAGGGAGGGAAATTTGACAGTGTACATAAAATTTACAAAAAATTTGACCAGGCAATCTCACTTCAGGGAATTTATCCTATAGATATACTTGAACACATATGAAACATAAAAGGTCATAGCAGTATCTAATTTTGAAAGTTAGGAAAAAGTCCAAGTGTCCATCAAAAGAAAACCGTTTAAATAAATGATGATGAAACACTACCCAACCATAAGTAATGAGGAAGCTCTCTTTATACTGATGTGGAAAGACCTCTAAGATATTGTTTAGTAAAGAAAGAAAGTATGAAAAGGTGTTTATAGAATGCTACCCTCTGAGTAAGGAATTAGGGAAGGTAAGTATATATTTGCATTTGCTAATATCTGCAATAAGAAATACTGAAAGTATGTGCAAAACAATATAGGGGCAGGGACTAGACTAAAGAAGCACAGAAGTAAAGTGACATCACAATGTATACTTTTAAATATAGTTTTTTAATTTGAATCATGGACTTATTTTTTTTCTTTTTTTTAATGAAGTATAGTTGATTTACAATGTTTCAGGTGTACAGCAAGGTGATTCAGTTATACATATAAATATATATATATGTATTCCTTTTCAGATTCTTTTCCATTATAGGTTATTACAAAATATTGAATATAGGGCTTCCCTGGTGGCGCAGTGGTTGAGAGTCTGCCTGCCGACGCAGGGGACACAGGTTCGTGCCCCGGTCCGGGAAGATCCCACATGCCGCGGAGCGGCTGGGCCCATGAGCCACGGCCACTGAGCCTGTGCGTCCGGAGCCTGTGCTCCACAACGGGAGAGGCCACAACAGTGAGAGGCCCACGTACCACAATTAAAAAATATATATATATATTGCATATAGTTTCCTCTGCTATACAGTTCAGGTAAGTCCTTGTTGTTTATAAAAACATATTCTTTTTATGTAAAGAATTGGAAACAATAAAAAAGAATTGTGACATAATCTAATCTATATAATTCTGCTTTGTACTATTATTTAAATGTTTCCAAACATCTGTTGGCTCAAAATGGCTGTAACTTTTCTTGAAGTTATCCTGCTAATACATTCTTTTTAATATGTCTTCACCATGATTTCCTCGATTTCAACTTTAAAACAAAAATCCTTTCATAATCATTATTAAGATTGTAGTGTGGGATGAATTGGGAGATTGGGATTGACATATATACACTAATATGTATAAAATAACTAATAAGAACATGCTGTATAGCACAGGGAACTCTAATTTACTTTGTTGTACAGTATAAACTAACACAACATTGTAAAACAACTGTACCCCAATTAAAAAAATAAAAAAAGATTGTAGTGTTTACTCTTTTAAAGGTTGTCAATTGAATATAGGGCTTCCCTGGTGGCACAGTGGTTGAGAGTCCGCCTGCCGATGCAGGGGACGTGGGTTCGTGCCCCGGTCCGGGAAGATCCCACGTGCCGCGGGGCGGCTGGGCCCGTGAGCCATGGCCGCTGAGCCTGCGCGTCCGGAGCCTGTGCTCCACAACGGGAGAGGCCGCAACAGTGAGAGGCCCCGCGTACCACAAAAAATAAAAAAATAAAAAAATACAAAATAATCTACTAACTGGATCTCCTCCTACAATCTCTTTTCAACACAGTACCCATTTGACATATAAATCAGATTGTGTCATTCTGCTGCTCAAAATCTCCAAAAGTTCCCCATCTCACTCAGAAGCCATAGTCATTCAAATGTTCTACAAGGTCCCATATGATCTCGCTTTTCATTATTCATCTAACTTCATCTCCTATTACTCTTCTCTCATCCCTCAGTCCAACTACTCTGACTTTACACACTCCAGATATCTGCTTGGCTAACTCCCTCTTCTCCTTTAAATCTGTTCACAGATGTCACCTTTGCAATGAAATCTATCCTAATGATCCTGTTTAAAACTGTAGCATTCTCCTCATCTCCAGTGCTCCAAACACCCTTTGCCTTGCTCATTTTTTTCTAAACCACTTATTGACTTCCATATAATTTGTTTACTATATTTATTGTAAATTTTCTGTCTCCCTTCTCTGTAACGTAAGTTCCATGAGGGAAGGAATTTTGTGTGCAAGCACCTCAAATGTTGCCTGCCATGTGGTAAGTGTACAGTATAACACTTGTTATTTATTTATTCATTTATTTATTTATTCATTCATTCACTTATTTTGGCTGTGCCACGTCTTTGTTGCGGCATGCGGGATCTTTAGTTGCGGCATGCAGACTCTTAGTTGCAGCATGCATGCAGGATCTAGTTCCCCGACCAAGGGTCGAACCCAGGCCCCATGTATCGGGAGTGCAGAGTCTTACCCCCTGGACCGCTGGGCAAGTCCCAACACTTGTTAAATGAATATATAAATTCATTTTAAGAACAGAGGAGATAGGTATCCTTTTGGAAAGAGGAGTCAATTATCAAATAGTATCAAATAGGAGAAGTCATTATTTGTTGTCAAATTTAATTAACCCACAAAACTAATATCGAAGGAGCAAGTCTGGGAAAAATTTAAATTGAGTTTTAAAATAGTATTAAAAAGAAATAGGGCTTCCCTGGTGGCGCAGTGGTTGGGAGTGCACCTGCCGATGCAGGGGACACGGGTTCGTGCCCCGGTCCGGGAGAATCCCACATGCCACAGAGCGGCCGGGCCCGTGAGCCATGGCTGCTGAGCCTGCGCGTCCGGAGCCTGTGCTCCGCAATGGGAGAGGCCACAGCAGTGAGAGGCCCACGTACCACAAAAAAAAAAAAAAAAAAAAAAAAGGAAATAGCTATTTTCTAGCAGACTTCTATTGGTAGACATTTAGGTTATCTACAGTTTAACAATGTTTCCATTTCCATCTTATTCATACCTCTTTATCTGTACAAGCATGTCTCTAGGATGAATTACTGGTAACAGATTCACTGGGTCAAAAAGCAAATACATTATAAATTTTGAAACATGTTACCAAATTACATTTGATGAGTGTATATCAATTTATACTCACATATTCAGGGTATAGACATGTCTGTATATTATCAATTTTCTATAATATCCTCTTTATTATCACAATAAAATAAATACCTGCACATAGAAAACATGTCATTTTAATTATCGGTACTTTTACAAAATATTTCCATAAAGTATAAACACAATGTCCAAAAAGGAAGTGAAAGTTGAATGACGACTGATGACTGATTTAATTAATTGAAAAATGAACTAATAGCTAGATGGATTAATGGAGGAGTGGATGGATGGATGGATGGATGGGTGGATGGATGGATACTGAGTGAGTAGATACCTGGCAAGAAATGTTTTAAGAGCAGCAAATGGGAAAACAAGGTTACCTGGTTGTATAAAATGACCAAGGCAACCACAGGAAAGGAACTCAGTTTTGAGAGTAAAAAAAAAAAAGACTCATTCAGGGAAACAATTGGAAATCAAATTTTGTTTCTCTTCTAATTAATCTGAAGAGAATAAAATAGAATGTGGGAAGCATCAGTAAAATCTTCCCCTCTCACAAAACCAAACACTCATGACTGCTTAATAAAACAAGTTAGTCTGTGTGAGGCTAACTGGGAATAAAATGGTAAAGTTTCTCAAATTAAACTGTAAACTATATTCTAACTTCCCACCTCAAGCATAGTTAGTGCTTCAAAGATGCAGAGTAACTTGGAAGATTTGAGCATGAAAAGTAATGTCTAACCTTCAGCATAGTGAACTCTAAGTGGGGGAATGTTTCCAGACATCAGAGATGATGTTTCAAGTCCTTCATTCATTCTAGAACACATAAGAACCCTCATACTAAATGATCACCCCACCAGCACTTCTCAGAGTCCTTCTCCTTCACAGATAATCTGACCCACAGCTTAGTGTGTTCTGACTGCGTACTACCTTCTTAAGGATATATGACAATATAAGATCCTCCTTGTTTCTCTTGTCTCTGTAAAAGCCCCAATTGTTTCTTTTTTTTTTTTTCGGTACGCGGGCCTCTCACTACTGCGGCCTCTCCCATTGCAGAGCACAGGCTCCGGACGCACAGGCCCAGCGGCCATGGCTCACGGGACCAGCCGCTTCACGGCATGTGGGATCCTCCCCAACCGGGGCACGAACCCGTGTTCCCTGCATCGGCAGGTGGACCCTCAACCACTGCGCCACTAGGGAAGCCCTCTTTCTTTTCTTAATCAACATCAATAATCTTAGGTAATTGAGAAGGACTTTCTTGAGTCCCTTGAACTGTATATCTCTTCAGAGAGTTATGAGAGAATATTTCTTATACATTTACCAGAAAATTTTCATGGAACTATGCATGTCTGGTAGGATAGGCAGGGATAAAAAGAACATGTGTTTTGAAATCAGAGAGACTTGAGTTTGAATATTGACTCTGCTATTTCCAGCTAAATGACCTTAGCATCTCTAAGCCTCTGGTTCTACATCTTTAAATGGAAATAATATTTACTTTGATGGGTTGCAGATTAAGCTAGTCTGTAGAAGCACCAATTACAACACATTGCAGGCAACAATTTTTGAATAATGGTCTTCAAGATAAAACACAAAGGGGAAGATAAATGGGCCTGTGCAATCTGCCATTGTACATTGATTACTGATTTGGGGAGTTGAATAATTTGTAATTTATTATAAGAAATTTAAAGGTCAAGGAAGCAAAATACTTATACCAGTTATTGCATATGCCGAGAGCATTTAGGTGTTCTTTCACTGATGGGGAAGTGCAGGGCATCTTCTAAATTTATGAAACATCTGTTAAAGAAGCTGGTTCTTCATTAAATAAAAAGAATTTCCTTGGCAATGCTGATAAATGAGAACAGGTGATGATCCCAGATGAGATTATGATTATAAATGAACCTATTGAAATTCTTTGGTATCGTTATAGAGACATCAAAATCAAAATATATGAGAAATGAAAACAGAGTTCATGGAGCCCCTGAAATACACTGGGAACCACAGGAGAATGGCTCTCTCATGCCCCAGTCAACTTAGATTCCACATTCTAAATGGGAATTCAATAGGATCAAAACTGATACTTCCTGCTGGACTCCCTAAATCTACTACCTGAAATTCCCCAGTTAGTAACAACAGAATAATTTCTAGGATTCAAATTCAAATTATAACTACACATAAAGAAAAGGAAACATTCCCTGAAAGTCATGTTGAACAGTCTGCCTTTAACAAGTGGGCACCAAGCAATAATTTAGGACATTTTATCTGCATAACTTCTCTATGAGATAGGAAGAAGGACTATGCTAATTTAATAGATGAGGGAACAGAAATTAAGTGACCTGTAGATCTACTAAGCATTTATACAAAAATGATCACATTTGGCCAAAAATGTGAGATTCAATCTCCAGCTTCCCATCAGTCAATGTCTTTTTATTAAAAAGGTACCTTATGGGCTTCCCTGGTGGCGCAGTGGTTGAGAGTCCGCCTGCCGATGCAGGGGACACAGGTTCGTGCCCCGGTCCGGGAAGATCCCACATGCCGCAGAGCAACTAGGCCTGTGAGTCATAGCCGCTGAGCCTGTGCGTCCAGAGACTATGCTCCGCAACGGGAGAGGCCACAACAGTGAGAGGCCGGCGTACCGCAAAAAAAAAAAAAAAAAAACCAGCAAAGTGGCAGTGAAACAGCTGGGAGATGATTTCCTGCTCTGTTCCTTATTCTTCACCTTATCAAGTGACCAATGAACTTTTCCAAAGCACACCACTCTCTAGCAGGTTCCCACCATAATCATGGAACTCAAAAATCCCAAAGCCCCAGAGGGTAAAGCAAGGTCAAGAGAAGTGACAACACTCTCATTGTGAGCCTGACTCAACAGAATTGCTTTTAGAATTTAGAAGCGAGACATGCTCAACTGTTATGAGTTGCTGTGATAATGCATAATTAGACGGTGATTTAACACAGAGCTAAAAAAAAATGACAGTAATCATGGGGGGGAAGGAAGAAAATGCCAACGAAAGCAGTTAAATGAGCTGAAGTGCCTGGCATTTTTGTGATGTGTATCTGTTAGTAATTTGTCAGACTGTAACAATAGAGGTAATTTCACAAATAACAGGAATTCATCAATTCACAACAGCACTCACTGTTAAATACTTCCATGTATTTAACATGGAAGAAAAGGATTTGTATTTGGCTTATCAACTTAAAGAAATAGTTATGGGACTTAGGCCTAGCGTACAATTACAAAGTGAAGTGGAGAACTGGTGGTTAATCAGGAAAATTCAAAGCTGTACAAATCTGACTTACAATGACTTACAAGGTAGAAAATTGCTTTGGAAAAGATTTCACAAAATTAAGAAAAAGTTAATAATGGTGTTTCGTGGGTAGGGCAGACTGTTTCCCATCACCTTCAAACACTGTTTGGCTAGTGTGCTTATCTCCAGTTTCACCTGCCACCCCTCAGAGGCATCCAAAGTTTTAGCCATGGGAAGCCATGCACATTTTCCCCAATGAGCTTATCTTTTCCACACCTGTGCACGTGATTCCTCCTAACTGAAATATCCTTTCTCTTTGTTCCACTCAGCTAGCAATTTATCCCCTAATGTTAAATTCAAATGACACTTCTCCCAAGACACTCCTCTGACTTGTCTCCTCAAACCCTACAATACTCATGTGCTGCTGCCCTGTATTCCATTCCACCCCATCATATTAATCACTCTATATTGTAATAACTAGTTTGCATACCTTTCCTTCTGGGAGTTTTACACAGGCAATGACTGCATTTCTTTGCTATTCCCTCCTTCCTAGAAACATCATAGATATACAACAAATATTGATGAATGAACAAATGAATGAACAGTAGACTTAAAGCATGATCAGTGAGAAAGATATGTATTGAATCTCCTCTCTTTTCACCATTATTCTCTCCTCAGTACCCATGAAATGCACATAACAGAAGAGTCTATATGTTTCTCCTTATTCTTAACATTGCCTCTAACACAAGGGATAATTTCAAAAAAAAAAATCTAAGACAATATTGACTCAAAATATCCCTGCAACTAAAATGAATGAAAAATAGGAGAGTGAGAGAAACATGAAATATGACTTATTTAAATCTGGCATTTGAAAAGATTCAGATGATACTCCGTGATAAAATGAGATAGCAAAGTAATCCTAGCTAGTTGTTTTCCTTTTTTTTGTTATTCAGCTGTATTACAATAGATCATAGTGTCTAATTAGGAGTTGCTATAGTTTAGAAAAAAAATCTCAAATGGCTTAAAACACATAAAAATGTGAGACTTCCACTGTTCTACTTTTCTAAACCTCAAGACATTTTTTACCTCTTTGCTGATTCACAAACCTGGACAGCTTCCCAGGTGAAATCTGAAACCAGCCCCCATACATGGAGTGCAAGGAGAAATCAAAGAAAAATTCAGACCACTCCAGATTGGTAGGTGACGGTATTAATAAGCAAGGGAACTTACAGAAGAGGCATGACTTGGGCGACCTCAAGATAAGGAGATCACTGCACCCACCCACCAGAATCTCTCGAAGTTTTATATAGAGCTTTGACTGGGCTCAATCACATCAATCACACTGTCCAGATGGTCCCAACAACACATTATTCTCTCAAGGCTGCGTCCTTGAAAACAACTCCCACTGTAGGAATGAAAGTAGATTCTACAGACAGCGGAGCGGGGTGAAGAGCCCCCAGCTACTCAGGTCCAGCTCAAGGATCAACGGGTAGTCACATCCCCTTGATGATAATTTCAATATTCCTATAAACCAACACAACCTTGTGTTTCTCAAAGAAAACATAAATAATGCAATGGAAACATAAGCAACATATGTAATTAAAAATCAAAATACAAAATGATATAAGTAACCCCCTTACCTTTTAAAAAGTCATAAAATAGTGTGTTTACTTGAAGAGGAAAGAATATCTTATTGTGTCACTCTCAGAGGAAGTACGACTTACGACTTATCAGTAAGGGCCCATAAAGAAAGATAAACAATCCTACACCAATGCAAAATGACTATGCAAATAGGAAAGCTTTTAAATTACTGCCCAACATCTTTCAACATAGGATAATTGGCTTTTCCCCTTTGCCTAAGTCATCTATGCTCAAGAAACTGTGTCCCAATTTTGTCCATCTTAGTCATAACAAATTTATCTTTGCATGTTCCTTCTTAAGTATTATCATAATCTTTATACTCATTTAACCCCAGGGGAATGATGGGATGATTACCCGGGTGAATCAATTTGGGATCAAAGAAATCATTTAACACTTCCCTACGTAAGGTGAGTCAGATTTTAGAGGCTAGGGTGAGGTAGGGCACAGATTATACTCAAACAAGGAGCTGAAGCCCTGGGGGTTCCTTATACACACAATAGGAAGTACATAAAATCCATAGTCTTATAGAACAAACTGACAGTTTCTTGGTACAGTAAAATGACATTATACCACATTTACTATAACCAAGTTTCTTTTCTTTATAGGGATGGAGAACTACAGAAGGGAAATTATAATGTAGGAAGGTAAAATGTTTTATGTGCCATAACTGAGAAAGTACAATTTATCGCAGACTGCAGTACACAAAGTAAGTACTTTGTTACTTTTTTTTTTTACACCTTTATTGGAGTATAATTGCTTTAGAATGGTGTGTTAGTTTCTGCTGTATAACAAAGTGAATCAGCTGTGCATATACATTTATCCCCATTTCTCCTCCCTCTTGTATCTCCCTCCCACCCTCCCTATCCCACCCATCTAGGTGGACACAAAGCACCAAACTGATCGCCCTGTGCTATGCGGCTGTTTCCCACTAGCTATCTATTTTACATTTGGTAGTATATATATGTCCATGCCACTCTCTCACTTCATTCCAGCTTACCCTTCCCCCTCCCCGTGTCCTCAAGTCCGTTCTCTACATCTGCGTCTTTATTCCTGTCCTGCCCCTAGGTTCTTCAGAACCATTTTCTTTTAGATTCCACATATATGTGTTAGCATACGGAATTTGTTTTTCTCTTTCAGACTTACTTCACTCTGTATGACAGACTCTAGGTCCATCCACCTCACTGGAAATAACTCAATATCATTTCTTTTTATAACAGAGTAATATTCCATTGTATACATGTGCCACATCTTCTTTATCCATTCATCTGTTGATAGACACTTAGGTGGCTTCCATGTCCTGGCTATTGTAAATAGAGCTGCAATGAATACTGTGATACATGACTCTTTTTGAATTATGGTTTTCTCAGGGTATATGCCCAGTAGTGGAATTGCTGGGTCATATGGTAGTTCTATTTTTAGTTTTTGTTTTGTTTTGTTTTGTTTTGCAGTATGTGGGCCTCTCACTGTTGTGGCCTCTCCCGTTGTGGAGCACAGGCTCCGGACACGCAGGCCCAGCGGCCATGGCTCACGGGCCTAGCCGCTCCGCGGCATGTGGGATCGTCCCGGAACGGGGCATGAACCCATGTCCCCTCTATCGGCAGGCAGACTCCCAACCACTGCGCCACCAGGGAAGCCCTATTTCTGGTTTTTTAAGGAACCTCCATACTGTTCTCCATAGTGGCTGTATCAGTTTACATTCCCACCAACAGTGCAAGAGGGTTCCCTTTTCTCCACACCCCCTCCAGCATTTATTGTTTGTAGATTTTTTGATGATGTCCATTCTGACTGGTGTGAGGTGATATCTCATGGTAGTTTTGATTTGCATTTCTCTAATGATTAGTGATGTTGAGTATCCTTTCATGTGTTTGTTGGCAATCTGTATATCTTCTTTGGAGAAATGTCTCTTTAGGTCTTCTGCCCATTTTTGGATTGGGTTGTTTGTTTTTTTAATATTGAGCTACATTAGCTGCTTGTATATTTTGGAGATTAATCCTTTGTCATTTGCTTCATTTGCAAATATTTTCTCCCATTCGGAGGGTTGTCTTTTCATCTCGTTTATAGTTTCCTTTGCTGTGTAAAACTTTTAAGTTTCATTAGGTTCCATTTGTTTATTTTTGTTTTTATTTCCATTTCTCTAGGAGCTGGGTCAAAAAGGATCTTGCTGTGATTTATGTCATAGAGTGTTCTGCCTATGTTTTCCTCTAAGAGTTTTATAATGCCTGGCCTTACAATTCGGTCTTTAATCCATTTTGAGTTTATTTTTGTGTATGGTGTTAGGGAGTGTTCTAATTTCATTCTTTTACATGTAGCTGTCCAGTTTTCCCAGCACCACTTATTGAAGAGGCTATCTTTTCTCCATTGTATATTCTTGCCTCCTTTATCAAAGATAAGGTGACCATATGTGTGTGGGTTTATCTCTGGGCTTTCTATCCTGTTCCATTGATCTATATTTCTGTTTTTGTGCCAGTACCATACTGTCTAGATTACTGTAGCTTTGTTATATTACTTTCTAGTGCTTAGACAAGTACTAAGGCAAGGTCTTCACAGTACTTTATGGTATTAAGGAAAATACTATGGGTGCTTATGTTCTACCCAAACAAGATCAGGCAAACATTACCAAACCAGCAACAGCCTGTGGAGAGTGAATTGTTTTTTCTGCTTTTCGCAGCAAGTATGACATGGACACCTGCTATAGAATATGCTCACAAGCCCCTAATTCTTCCCACCCCGTTCCATTCACATGGGCTCCACAGGAGCTGCTATGCTCTTACATGGCCACTGTTGATTAGCCCAAGGATAGCCACCTGAGCAAGTTGGGCCAATGAGCACACTCCCTTGGCTGTTTGGACTTGGAACCCAAAAGAGAGCCAAAGCACTCTCTATTCAGGAGACAGAAACTGTCAGCACCATGTTTTCATCAATATGGGAATAACTGCCAATGATAAGAGAAATTAATAAATGTGAAATATACAAAAGAGACACTCCTTAGTTGTTCATCCACTAAAAGAGGAAAACTACAAGACAGGACTTGTCTATGTAGATCACTCTCAGATCTAAAGACAACATAAGTGGCCTTCTTTTAGCCTCATTCCATTCCTCAGTCAATAGCACCTCTGTTCATCCAGTAGTAGTAGTCAGGAACCTGGAAGTTCCTTGAACTTGCTTTTTTCTCATTTCCTGTAACCAATACAGTTACAAACTCAGTTGACCATAAATTATAATGATCTTTAGAGTGAAATTCCATCTCTATTGCTACCATTCTAATTCAAGCCACAGTCTACCTCTCCTTGACTTCAACAGTAACCTTCTAACTACTTTCCCTCAACCAATATGCACACTTGAACCCCATACTCATTTGATTAACCACACACAGCCAAAGTGAGCTTTCCAAAGTATACATCTGAAATCATGGGACCTTCTGCCTCCACCTGATCACTATATCTAAAACACTCCAGTGGCATCTTTTTTTTTTTTTTTTTTTGCGGTACATGGGCCTCTCACTGTTGTGGCCTCTCCCATTGCGGAGCACAGGCTCCAGACGCGCAGGCTCAGCGGCCATGGCTCATGGGCCCAGCCGCTCCGCGGCATGTGGGATCTTCCCGGACCGGGCCACGAACCTGGGTCCCCTGCATCGGCAGGCGGACTCTCAACCACTGCGCCACCAGGGAAGCCCTCCAGTGGCATCTTGTTCCAATAATGTAAAGAAAAGAAAAACCTTAATGTGGCCTACAAAATGCTAATTTTCTGAACCCTACCTACCTATTAGCACTATCTTGCACATCAACTCCACACTGCCCAAATCTATAGATACCAAGGAAAGCATTTCTATTAGTCAGCTTTTCCATATTAGGTAGCTATGGTTTTTGTGCTTTTCTAGTTCCCTTTGCTTCAAAGAATTGTTTCGCTTGACCAGTACCACTGACTATAAAAGATACTCCAGTCCTGGTAACAAGTGGATCTGCCATACAGCTAGCTCTTCTGTTAGGTGCCATCTCCAAAACAAAGAAAAAAATATCATATAACTACTTGACACCTACTCTGCTCTGTTTAAATGCAATTCTAAATCCAGGGTTTTCAAAAGTGTTATTAGTGCCAGTGATTTCTGTTAAAATTTTTGAATTTTATAAAACCTCTAGAAGACATCAAAATTGAGCAAAGCAAAGACATTTTTGCAGGAGAAGAGACAGTAGACTAAATTCTGAGAACTACCTAAATCCACTAAGAGATGGGTGCTTGTTAAAAATGCAAACTCTTGTGTCTTCTCCTATACCTACTAAACCAGAATCTCTTTGGGAACACTCCAAAATATGCATTTTAGTAAGTTCCTCAGGTGATACTTCTCCACATTAAAGGAGAGTCAAGTGAGGGAAGAGTTCCCAGGATCGGGCCGTCAGAAATATCAATTAGAAACTATGGAAGGAAGATGGAAAGGACAAAGGAGATTATGAAGAAGGGATCAGAGAAGCAGGAAAGAAACCATAACAGAAGTATCATGGAAACCAAGAAAGCAAGCTTTTCAAGGAGGGAGAAGCCAACTCAGCTGAATGGCAAAGTGAGGTCTTGTAACATGAGGACTGAGAAGTGTCCACTCAGTTGGGCCTCACAGAAGTAATTAATGACTTACTGTCACCAGTTTCAGTCAAGTACTGGGGATGGAAGTCATGGTAGAGTGAGCTAACCACTGAATAAAAAGAAAACCTGGGAACAACCCCGTATCTATCAAAAGGAGAAAGTACTTCTATATAACATTCCACGGTGTGAATTTATTTATAAATAAAACCGAATAAATTACAGCTACATGTTGCAATATGGAGAAGTCTTAATAATATAATGTAAGAGAAAAAACTGAGTCTCAGAAGGCTATATTTAGGAAACAGTCTTTGTGTAATTTTAAAAATAATTAATATCAAATATTATATATTTCAGGCTGCATAATTATTTGGTAAAATGATTTTTAAAGATAAAGGGAACAATATAAAATTTTAAAATTTGGTCACTTTGAGGGGTGAGGAAAGCAGGGGATGGTATAAACAAAGAGCACATATAGATTGAATGAGTGTCAATGTTCTAGTTCTCATGTGTTTATATAATTTCTATCACATGTGTTTATTATATCATTTAAAAATAAATATATGGGTTTCATTTCTGGCAGGAGAGCATGAAGAGCCCCATGGATTCACCCCTCACCCACACCCAGAGAAACTGGTGGAAAATTATGTAAAAAGAACAAACATTTAGTCTCTGGAAATGGACCTAAGAGCATACAGCAAATAAATTAACATCTATTCCACATATCTAAGAAGGGGTTAATATCCAAAATATGTAAGGAATTCATACAATTCAATATCAACAAATAATAATAATAACCTGATTAAAAATGAGCAAAAGACATGTCTCCAAAGAAGATATACAAGTGGCCAACAGGTATATGAAAAGATGCTCAACATCACTAGTCACCTGGGACATGCAAATCAAAACCTCAGTAAGATATCATCTCACACCTGTTAGAATGGTTATTATCAAAAAAACAAAAGACAAAAAGTACTGGCGAGAATATGGAGAAATTGGAACTCTTGTACATTGTTGGTGAGAATGTAAAATGGTGCAGCCACTATGGAAAAGAGTATGGAGGTTCCTCAAAAAATTAAAAAGGGAACTAACATATGAGCCAGAAATCCCACTTCTGGGTATATAGTATTCAAAAGAAGTAAAATCAGAACCTTCAAGAGATATCTGCACTCTCATGTTTATTGTAGCATTATTCACAATAGCCAAGACAGGAAACATCCCAAATGTCCATCAATGGGTAAAGAGAAAGAAAATGTGGTATACAATGGAATATTATTCAACCTTCAAAAAGGAGGAAATTCTGCCATATGGAGCAATATGGATGAACCTGGAGGACATTATGCTAAGTGAAAAAAACCAGTCACAAAAAGGATAAATACTGCATGATTCCAATTACATGAGGTATCGAAAATAGTCAAATTCATAGAAGCAGAGAGTAGTACAGTGAGTTGCCAGGGAAGGGGACGAGGAGAATGGGAAGTAGCTGTTCAACAGGTAATAAAGTTTCAGTTATACAAGATGAACAGTTCTAGAGAGCTGCTTTGCAACAGAGTACTTATAACCAACAATAATGTATTGTAAACTTAAAAACTTAAGAGGATAGATCTCATGTTCAGTGTTCTGAATCCCAATTTAAAAAAGAAAAGAAAGGAAATAAATTTAAGGATAAGTTCAAGAATTGGGAAGGAAAAAATAAAATAAGATAAAGTCAACTTAAGCTCCAAGGGCATTTGCTGAATCCAGGGGCGCTTGAGCTTTGATTATTTTTCAAGGCCTCCGAGAGAGCTGCGGAGAGAGAAGTCCACCAAAAGATGGGGAGACCCCTGTATAAAAAAGAGCCCTGTGTAAAGAACTATATCCTCACACCTCAGAAAAAGAGTGAAAGTAGAAATAAGTCTGTTCCCACTCTCAGCTCCAAGCAATAGCAAGTTAAACCACTCATCTTGAACTTTGGCACTGGGTGAAGAACAACAAAAAGAAAAATTTCCTGGAAAATTCTCAACCAAAAATCAGCCCTTGTATGGGTTCCCGGCCTAAATCCATTCTTCCTGGATGATCCAAAACCCCTCAAGCCAAGAATTTAAATTCAAGTGGTGTCAGACTTGAGGCTTTTAATGAGCACAGAATATAAAATAATTATGTTTGATTTATCTAAGGAAATTTTTTGTTTTGAAAATATGAACAAGCAAAAAACAAAAGAAATGAACAATGAGATTTAAAAATAAATAAAATTTCAATAAAAGAAAAATTCAATAATTGAAATCTAAAACAATGGATAATGGATAGGTTTAATAACATTTGACATAGCTAGAGAGTCACCGAATTGGGAGATGAATAATAATACACAAACACTTAGATAATGTTTAAATACTTGCTTACTATTCCAAACACTTTAAAAATATTAATTCATTTAATCCTCAAAACAATCCTATGAGGTAGGCACCATTAATTTTCCCATTTCAGATAAGAAAAAAAGAGGCATAGATTAAATAAATTGCCTAAAACTAACATTTGGAGAAGCCACCTCCCAAACAGGAGCAAAAGATTCCAGGTAAATCATTTAACCTACCCTCAAAATTATTACTTAAACCCTTAGATTAATTGACAACAATTAGTCTGTTAGTCTGTTTTATATTTTAAATCATATTCTAAAAGAATAGTTTGGGTATAATTATTAATTGTTTTTATACTTATAATTACCAATTAGGTTATTTTTCTAGATAAGAAAAAACTTGAATGGCATCAGAAAGATCTGATCATTGAGACCTTAAGGCTATAATCCATACATCATCATATCTTATGCATGTATTATATATGTTAATATTTATTCACACAAAGATGTGAAGTGGCTTCCAGGAAATAAAATCAAAATATCAACATATCAATAAAAAAATGTCAAGACCAAGAAAATCTAAATTAGATTAAAAGATCAAGCCTCGAGAGAGAGGTAGAAGCTTCTAGGCTTCTTGGAGGGGTTACTTTGAACAGAGCCCTGGAGGATACACAGACCATCAGTAGCCACATTATCAGAATAAATAAGGGTACACACTATAAAACCTCATCTTAATCAGATGTGCCAGTGTGTTTTGGGGGTTTGTTTTTAGGGGTTTTATTTGGAGACTTTTTCCAAACTTTTTTTTTTTTTGCGGTACGCGGGCCTCTCACTGTTGTGGCCTCTCCCGTTGCGGAGCACAGGCTCCGGACGCGCAGGCTCAGTGGCCATGGCTCACGGTCCAAGCCGCTCCGCGGCATGTGGGATCTTCCCGGACCGGGGCACAAACCCGTGTCCCCTGCATCGGCAGACGGACTCTCAACCACTGCGCCACCAGGGAAGCCCTTTCCAAACTTTTTGATGCAATTTTTAAATTGTTTCTCATTGACCACTGATAGCTGCATTCACTATTTTAAGCTTCAGACTTGCTATATCAGGTTTGCTTTTCTGAGAGTCTTTATGGAATCAATTATGACACTATCATTTCTCTGATTTAATATGCTTCTCAAAATATAATCTTTTTCTGTATTTTCAGTACATTTTTCCACTGTTTATTATCCTAGGGAAAACCAATCCTAAAGGCATTTTATACAAAATTGTCTGGTTTCTGGAACTCAATACATTTTATAGTGCTTGGAACATTTCATTGTCCATCCATGTCACTTTGCTTTCCTCAAAAATAAATTTATATTGATTCATGATGTACCACACTTTTCCATTATTCTAGTGAGGCACATTTTCAGATTATTTCTCCAAAGTTTACTCTTTACAAAAGCATTAAATATAGCATGAGATGGAGTTTTGTGACTTCATCAAAAAACGTTAAGAGTTTTCATCTAAAAATGTAGTTTTGGGTTTTATTACAGCACAAGTCTAAATATTATATTTGTAGATTTGTGTCAAATTTCCCCATGGATTTTTTTTTTTTTTAGAAATGTGTTACACACAAATGTTGGCAACTTGCAATTCTAAAATTGTAAATTGTAAAAAATATTTTCGAAGAAAAGAGGTATGTCACCTTTTATCATCCTTAAGTGGGGACTTGATAATAATATACCAATCAGTGAATTAAACTTTAAACTTAAAGCTGAAGAACAAAGTGACAAGAATAGGAAAGAAGATATTTTTCCCAGGAAAGTAAATAATTTGACTTTAGGTCAGCCTTTTGGAGCACAGTCGGGAAAACCAAAATAAGAAAAGAGATGCAACTGGCAAGAAGACAGAAAAGACAGTAAAAAAGTGGCTCAGTGACTCCATAGTAAGAAGAGGATAAAGGAACACATTGCCCCTTTATTACACGGAGAGAAAAGCAATAACAGTGGATACCAAAAAGCCACAGGTTTAAAATTGTTTTGTTGAGGATATTATTTTTTTCCAAACTGAGTCAAAACTTCACAGCTGAGAGGACTAGAAGGGCTAGCACATTAAAGAAACTTTCAAAATGTTTTCAGTACTGTGACTTCCTGTCATACTTATCATCTAAATACCATATTTTAAAACATAACCATATATTATGCTGTATTTTATCTAATTGTTTCATACAAACACACACACAAACATACACACCCCTATTAGTATATTTTAATTAGACTGTAAACTTCTTGAGTAGAGAAACTTTTATACTTACTTCATAATGAAAGTTTCCAGCTTAGAATAAAGTGCATAGCAGATAGTCTAAAAAATATTTGTTAAATTGAATTAGGATTGGTAAAATATCTGATAGAATTTATCAAAAGTTGTCTTTCAGGAGGTCTGACTTTCAGAAAAGTAAAATACAATACACTGTAGCAGCCTGAACTTAATCTTGATTATTCAGATGATACCTTAGATATTTATTTTCATTATAGTGTGTATCTCAAGCCTTTGAGGTTTTAATTTATATCAGTGTGAGAAAAAACACAAAAATACTTAGTAACTGAGACACTTTTAATTGAAACATTATAGACAACCCAGTTTAGATGGTATCCATTGTTTTAAAATCTACATTTATTGTGTAGCTCACACAATTCGTGTACATAAAATGATTGAAGCACAGAACCAAGAGCTGCTATGTGCAGACAAGGACTATAGCTGCATTCCACAAGAGCTGTGATGGCAACCATTCATTTTCAGCTATGGTCCAACCTAGGAGAGCCTCTCGCTTCAAAACATCCTCCCCAGCCCCTAAGGCAGGCAGAATGTTGACCACGAGGAATCCAAGGACAGCTAGCAGTGAGCTCAGATACCGAGAGAGATTTTTAGGACCTTGAAAACCAAAAAGAAGTCACTCCCAGGGTGGTAAGTGCTGGAGGCCAGGAGATAACAGAAAGAAAGCATAGAAGAGAAAGAGCTGCATCCCTTTAACAGGTTAGTGAACAGTATCTTTACATTCTGAATTTCAAGCTATTGTAGACCCAGAGAGTGGTCATTTTTTAATGACCACTTAGCAATTAGTAATGAGGGCCCCTGATACAGAGAAGGGAGAAGCCTCATGAATTACAGCACAGGACAAGAATAGTTTAAGACACTGAAGACAATCCTAGACAAGGTCACCTAAAACAAAGATACAAATTTGAACCCAACCAGAAAAGAGATGAAAATATAATTACAAGTGTATCATCGTACATCATATATAAGTATCCTGAAGTGGGGGTAGAATAAACTGAGCAGACACTTGGCTCGGACCCTGGTATTTTCTATCTATTTGATCCTGGAAATGAACGGGAAGCTAACCATTCAGAATCTCAGCAGCACTTACTTTTATGTTTTGTGAAAATGGCCCACCAAGTGGCTTCTGGGATCTTGGTTCCCCGACCAGGGATTGAACCCCGACGCTCAGCAGGGCAGTGAAAGCTCAGAGTCCTAATCACTGGATGCCAGGGAAATCCTATGATTATTTTAAAAGCCCCTGCTCTGGCATTAGACAGGTTACAGGTGGACAGCAAGTAGTGCCTATTTTTATTATTTCTCTCACTTGTTGTTCTAGCTGTTCTTCTTTTAAGAAAAATGAATAGGACGCTTTCATGATTCTCATTCTGTAGGGTCACTTCAATTACTTTTAAATAATGCTATGATTTCTCTATATATCCAGAGTGAAAGAAACTCCTTCAGTCAAGGACATGAAGCAAAATGGATTAACAATGCCAACTCCAGAAAGGAGGCCTAAGAAGCCAGTGTCTGGGTTTTTTTTTTTGGGGGGGGGGGGGCGGGGACTCTCAAAAATAATGACAGGAGCGTTCACTATTTTTTTTCAGCTTGTATCTTGATAATTATGAGTTCACAAGTCAAGAGATGATTGCTTGGAGGGGTAACAAAAGTACTACTCTTTCACCACAATTTTTAGATCTGAGAACACTGGGCATCGAAATCTTTAAAATGTACCTATTGAGGGTTCAACATAAAGTATGTAACCATGCTATGTACGTAGTACATGCTATTTTGTCTTCTTTCCTTTAAAAGGAAAGGAAAAGTGACATAGGTTAATCAATTTTACTTAATAACATGTTAATTATTAAATGAAACCATGCACTTGTTTTTCTTCAGATGCTACTAAATGAATCTAAACCCAAACACTATAGAAAACAGTATAATATCAATTACAGCAAAACATTTAGGATCAGGATTTGACACTTTCAAGTCTCTCACTGACATACCATCATTTGACACATGAAGTTGCTGAATTATTGTTACTTTCCTTGACCTGGTGCTACTTTAGAAGACTTAATTACCAGGAACTTTGATTGTCTCTATCACTAAGTATGAATGATTCACTTTTTAGAAGAAGGAGAGTTGGAGGATCTGGAGCAGAGATGACAGACAGCATTGTTGAACTCCTCTCCCACCTACATTCTATCCTCACCTGCTTCCACCTCACCCTCTTCCAGAAAGGAGTGATGTTGCTGCAATGAGTCATTGGAGTTCAGTGCAGCAAAAAGCTAAATTCCAGGGAGAGGTTTTTGTCCTCTTGATTCATTTGGACTAATATGTCCATCAAAAACAAAACAAAAATTAAATAAATAAATAGCATAAGGTCCAAGAATTAAGACTAGACCACAGCTATCATAAAGAAGGGTTGTTTTCCACTGTGTGTGTGTGTGCATGTCTATGTTTCTTATTGATGATTTCACTGCTCTGTCTCTAAGTACTATTCATTCAGATTAGCACAAGGTGTTCTACTCTGGGTTCAAATTTGTTTACAAACAAAAACACATGTGTTCAGATTTAATTTGTGATGTATTTTGATAAACATTATCAAAATGATCACTAGGTTAAGTGCCAGTGGTATGATCACTTACTGCCCAGTTACTCATATTTTCAGCTATCCAAGGCAGGACTACGCTTTATGTTCCTCAAAATAGAGTTGGCTACATTATTTTTTTTTAATGTACCTATTTACAAAAACAAAGTGTATTTTATTACTATACCAAGAGTGATTTATTAGAGAGAATAATACTTGGTTTCAGAATTTCTCAAATCTAGCAAAAATATCCATAAAACCCTCCTAACAACTGGTTTAAGAGCAAATTTTCGTACACACACACAAAAAAGGACTAAAATAAGTTATTTCCACACTTTCCACAGGTTTCTTGCTGAACTGTGAACTAAGAAGGTTTTCCCTGAAAATTATTCACTTGAGAAAGTTTAAACAATTGAGTGGAAATGATTGACAGAATGTTTTCTTCAAAATAAGTGACTGCCACCTGTAGCTCAGTGCCACTCACATGGAAAGTCCTTAATAAATACCTGTTGATAGATGTGTATGTTTCAAGTACACACTCCATTAGCATCACTGATCCACATTCTTTGTACCATGATGCTTTAGTTAAACATGAAGTGCCAGTGTTTATAATTGTGGTTTAGGGTTCATTCAGTCAGCCAGTCAACAAACACTTATTAAGTTCCTGATATTCATTTTTTTATTCCTTCATTCAACAAATTGTATTCAATGCCTACAATAGGCCAGATACTGGCCTTATCTTGGGAGGTTCAGCAGCGAATCCAACTGACAGTTTCCATTTCCTCCAGGCACTTGCAGACCAGTGAGGAGAGAGGGGAAAATAAACAAGGAAGCAAATAAATATGTAAGTAAGACTGGTGCTAAGTGCTTAAAACAGAGTAATGGGATAGAGTTTGACTTAAAGGAGAGGGAAGACCTATTTTAGAAACTAAAGACAAGAAAAGTCTCCCTGAAAGATTGGCTACTGAAATAAATCTAGTTAGCCAATGAAGTACCCGAAGAAAGAAATATCCGGGCAAACAGAGAGTTAGGGTAAAAGCACAGGAATGGGAATGAGTGTAGAAATTTTGAGGAACAAAGACTAATGTGATTGAAACAAGAATGATAAGTATTTTGATTTTATCTTAAATGTAATGAGAAGACATTTGGGCAGTTTTTAAAACCAGGTTTATTGAAGAATAATTAATGCAAACAATTTGTGCAAAAAATTTGCCCATTTTAAGGATGCAGGTTTTTTTTTTTAGATGTTGGGGGTAGGAGTTTATTAATTTATTTATTTATTTTTGCTGTGTTGGGTCTTCGTTTCTGTGTGAGGGCTTTCTCTAGTTGTGCCACGCGGGGGCCACTCTTCATCGCGGTGCGCGGGCCTCTCACTATCACGGCCTCTCTTGTCGCAGAGCACAGGCTCCAGATGCGCACGCTCAGTAGTTGTGGCTCACGGGCCTAGGTACTCCACGGCATGTGGGATCTTCCCAGACCAGGGCTCGAACCCGTGTCCCCTGCTTTAGCAGGCAGATTCTCAACCACTGCGCCACCAGGGAAGCCCAAGGATGTAGTTTAATGAGTTTGTCGAATGTGTATAATCATGTAACCATCACCCCACTAATGTAATTCAGATATAGAATATTTCTATCACTCCACAAATTACCTTGCAGTCAGTCCCATTCCCCACCACAAGCCACTGGGAATCACCATAAATTTGTCATATAAATGAAATCATATAGTATACAGTGTGCAGTCTTTTGTTTCTGACCTCTTATACTTAGCACAATGCTTTTGAGATTCATTCATGATGTCGCATGGTTATTTGAAATCCTATTTGGTATCTAAGAAGCAATGTTGACTTGGCAATTAGATATACAAGTCTGGACTCAGGGAAAAGATCAGATCTATTGTCTCAACATGTAGATGATATTTAAAAGCATGGGATTAGATGATACCACCAAATGGGAGAATGAGGGAGTGACACCTGGGGCCCTGCAATGCTGAAAAGAGGCAAAGAAGCCACTAGATTGCAAAGAGATATCTAATGAAATAGGAAAATATGTGATATCACAGAAGCCAAGAGGAGAAGGCATTTCAAGAAGAGAATGGTCAGCTGTGTCAAATATCAGGTAGGATGAGGTCTTAGTACTGATTTGTCAAGCTGGAAATTGTTGATTACCTTGACAAGAGCTATTTTAATGGCTCTGTGCCAGACATTGAAAAATGCTTGGTATGACACAGTGAACAAAAAAGAAGTGATATTCTCTCTTAGAATTTACTGGCTAATATGTGTGTCTTCAGTTTGGTTCTTTATTAACTGTATGTTTTGACTGGGAATTTAACATGTAACTAGCTATTCAACAGATGAATTTAGAACTTTGGAGAAAATTTGAGTTCTTTGAGTCTTACTCTTCGTCCTCTCAACAAAATTTTGATACAACTATACTAGAGAAGAATAAAACATTATAATTTTAATGCTAACCATGAGGGAAGGATATCATTTCTTTATCTTATATTTAAAGGAAAATATTTACTCTTTTATAAATTAATAATTCAGAATATGTTTGAAGACACAACCAATTAGCTGCAGTAATTTGCATTTTATGTTTTTTCATTAGTTTCCTAAGTCTTTTTCTGCTGTTTCTGTAATGAAAATGCCATCTTTCAAAGGTGAATGACTTTTTTTGCATTTGCTTGGTAATGAGCTTTCTTTAATTATCAACAGGCTTATTTCACAGATTTCAAAGTAAACATAGCTGTTGGTGTTGAAAGACTAGCAAACCCATGTAATATTAAGTTTGCTTCTTTAACTTGGTGCAAAATTATTTCTCAACTACAAATGTATTGGGTAGCTTTTTTGTTTCTATAATTTTGTTGTTGTTGTTATTTATTTTACTGTTTTTGCTGAGTTTTTTATATAAACTGGATTCAGACCAATATTCACCAAATACAAACTCCACAAAGTACCGTATACTTGACTTGTTTAATCCAAACCTCAGTGGTATATTCCCCCCACAGCATTATAGGAAGACAAATGAGAAGTGAACATAAGACACCACACAAGTAAAAACCCTGCATCATAAATTATTTTTTCCTCCAAATGCATACAAATTTTGATTCTCAGGCCTAACCCACCAAGGATAAAAAGGACTGAGACAGATGTGTCTAGTATATTTTAAGTCTAACTGACTAGCTTTAAAAACATAAATCCAATATTATCATTAATAAATGTTAGGTACACTGGAAACTCCATTAACCAGCCGTGACTTAATTGTTTAATTGTTCAGTAGGTGAACTTTCACCCTGAGAGGTATCTTTAAGCAACTGAAAAGTCTGGTTATTTAAAACTGGTGAAGTCTAGTTGTACATCTTTATAGATTTATTGTGACCAAAATAAATCTTACAGTTCGCTATAGCAGCATAAAGGAAAAGAAAAAAGAGAGAAATGATGGAAAAACAACGTACAAACCAAAATAAAACTTGAAACACATTTACACAAGAGAAGATATGTTTGCTCTTCACAGGCCTGAGGAAAATGGTGATGAGTGAAGTTTGGTTTCTTAGACTCTTCCTCTTCTTATCATACTCCCTACTCCAGGTAAAAAGACCAGATCCTTATTTCCACGAACTTCCACCACAGACCATACCACTCAGGATAGATCATGCAATGCTGCAATTACAAGCAACACCAAAATCTCAGTGGCTTAACCAACACGAAAGTCTCCTGCACAATCCAGGGCTGCAAGTCCTCAGTGGCACCTCCCTCCGTCTGTTGCATCTCTCTCTACGTGTTCCACGCTCTCTACAGCAGAGGAAGAGAGCACTGGAGAGTCAGAGACTTGAACTAGCAATCAAATGCCTCAGCAGAGAAGCCACAGCCATCTTCCAACCCAAAGGCCAGAACTAATCATATAAGCCTGCCTCACTGCAAGGGATGCAGCAAAGTGTAATTCTCCCAATGTGCGCATTAAAAGAGGAGTGTCAAAAATGAACACTAGAAGTTTCTATATACTGGCTCTACTGAAACAATATCCAAGCTCTCAATCTTTCCTACTCTGCAAACTTTGCTCAGAATTTGATTGGCAAAGTTGTCAGAAACCTTACTATCCTGACACTTCTGTCCCTCATGATACACATGAGCAATGCAATGGAGGGGAAAGGCCTTGTCCTGGGTCCCTCAACACACCAGATAGGACTTCTCTGACCATTCCTGTGATTTTTTCCACCAGGTCATGACTCTTCTACTCTGGGTTGAACTCCTCTCCTCCACTTCAGACTCGTTTATCAAATGCCTACTAGCATCTCCACTTGTGTGTCCAAAAGAGATCTGAAACCAACATGCCCCACAGGGAACTCCTGATCTTTATGCAAAAATCTGCTCCACCCAATCTCAGTGAATGGCAACTCCATTTTCCCAACTGCTCAGGCCAAAATCTTGGAGTCCTCCTTGATTCTTCTCTGTCATACCCCCATCTAATCCATCAGGAAATTCTTTCCCCTCTAACTTCAAAATACATCCATGACTGACATAAACTGGCTGAGTCATCCATTTGGTTGGTCAGTGCCTCTTCCACAGGGAGAACTCCCTGGTATATGTTAACAGGTGATACAAGTATCTTTACCCTCTGTGCCTACTCTGATAGGTCCATCTGCTCTCCTCTTGTCCAGACATATCTGTCCCCAACATGCTCATCTTGCTCCTTCCAGAACATGATCAATCAGCTAAGCCATTTTGCCAGTGCCCATCGTCCACATTTATCCTTACCGCAGGCAATTTCTCTCTCCAAATAAAGTGGACTGCCAAGACAATATCCAAAGTTGTGTCCACTGGGAGAATTTCCCTTCTCCATTGTCTTTCAGGGCCACCTCAGAATGGGGTTGTAGTGTACCAACAGTCGACGTGGATATTCACAGCAGTCAAAATTAATATTCACAAACATGCCAGGCCAACCCATTCATGAACCAAGCTTCGATTTTTTTCCCTCCTCTGTCAGCTATTTATAAGGAACCCCAGCCCACACCATAAGACCTAGGTGTGAGCAAAATTCAAGGTACTGGTACAACTGTGATGGGTGATATGGGACTTGGGGCTTCCGTTCTTGTAGTTTACCTGTACCCTCTATACTGCTCAAGCCCACTTCCAGATTTACTACTTCAAGCCCTACTAAGTTAGATTATTGATGGACCCAATTTGGTGGATCAGACAGTAATTAGTTCATGATGGGCAGTTATGGCCATCCCATTCAGTCTGCTGGGGTAGTAGCATGACAGGATCTGATTTTCAAATAATATATAGCTCTCTGCTGCAGATGGCACTACTTACTCCAGGAAGTTAGGACTTTACTCTCAGACTCTCCTGTTGTGGCTTGGCACAGGCGCCATTGCAACATTCTTTCCTCCGGCTGATATCTCCAGTACTGTAGGACTGGCCAAGTCATCTGGTCCAAGCCACAGGATTGCTTGCATCACAGTATAGGTATGCTACAGAGTGCTTTCTGGGCCTCGCTCAAAGTTAGCAGTATTTTACAACGTCATTCAGCAAATGATTGGAGCAATAATTCCAAGTGCAAAGTATGCTGCCCACCAAAAGTTGAGGAGGTTTACCAAGTTTTATTACTTCTCCTTTAGGCCTGTGGTGGGCCCCTGAATCTATAGGGTTTATCTCCTACCCTCTGGACCCCACTTCTCTTACTAAGGCTTTCAGAGTACTCGCCACTTGTAGCTCCTCACGTGCAATTTATCAATATAAAATTATACTGATACAAAATATTGATGTTGACATATAAAAACATATTGATATCATCAATATAAAAGAACAATGTGATGTTCCACAGAATATCTAAATGTTCCAGGTCCCTTTAGACCATATTATGATAGAGAAAAGAAGAATTCACATAGCCCCTGGGCAATATCCTGATGGTATGTCATTGTACAAGGGAACTGCTTCTGATATTTCTTCCTGATGAATACGGAAAACACATTTGGCAGATCAATAACCACATACCACGTACCCACGGTTTTGTTAATTTGCTATAACAAAGATGCCACATCTAACACAACGATTGCAGTTGGGCTTCCTACTTGGTTAAGTTTGTAATGGACCTCTCTCACCGACCATGATCCATTTGGTTTTAGTAGGGACCAGATTATTGATTAAAATGGGGAAATAAGGGGACCACAATGCCTGCAACTGCTGTCATCTACTAGGTCCATTCCAATGCCATTTTTTGAACCTGGGGAATGACACAGTAGTCATGGACTTGGTGGGTGCATGAACCCAGTGGACCCAGGGAAGAATGATCTGGGCTAGAATTCCAGGTATTACTTCACGCCCATATTCCTTTATCCTAAAAATGGAAATATAATGCAGAGAGAAAATGTCTTTGCAGCTTCTTCAGCTACATTTATAGCTTTGCCAGGTAGCTTAAAAGAAGGAAAGTGTAGTGGTTTCTGAAGCCACTGAATCAGCCATCATTTAAAAGTCAGTCATGAGATCAGCCAAGATGGCGGAGGAGAGAGGACCCTGAGTTCGTCTCCTCTCACGAGCACAACAAAACCTCAGCTATCTGCAGAACAACCATCTATGAAAAAGACCGGAACCTACCAGAAAAGATTTTCTGCAAGTGAAAACATAAAGACAGGTAAGAGGGGCGGACTCACGGTATAATCAAGTCCCATACCGCCACCGGGGTGGGTGACCGACTAACTGGAGAATATAGTGCCGAGGTTCTCCCACAGGAGTGAGAGCTCTGAGCCACACATTGCGCGCCCCAGCCTGAGGGTCCTGCACCGGGAAAACGAGCCCCCAGAGCATTTGGCTTCCAAGGCCAGTGGGGCTTAATTTCGGGAGTCCCAACAGACTGAGGGAAACAGAAACTTCACTCTTAAAGGCACACACCAAATGTCACGTGCACCGAGACCCAAGGCAAAAGTAGTAGTTTGATAGGAGCCGAGGCCAGACCTACCTGCTGGTCTTCGAGAGTCTCCTAAAGAGGCGGAGGGCAGCTTCGGCTCATGCTGCGGCAGAAATATTTAGGCGCCCGTTCTACCGCGACAAGCCGGCGCCAGCTGGCGCCACTGTGGAGGCTCCTCCCTCTCGCTCGTTTGCGCCAGACCGGGCCCCGCCCAGCAGCCTGCAGCCGCCAGAGCTGGGACGCCTGCCTCAGGCCAGACCTGGCCCCGCCCACCAGCCTGCAGCCGCCAGAGCTGGGACATCCTCCTCAGGCCAAACGAGTAAGCGGACACGGACACAGCCCCACTCAGCAGCTTCCGGAGCCCCCAGTCACCTCTAGGCAAACCGCCACACACGGCCCTGCCCACCGGTGGGCCAAACAACAGCTCCACCCACCAGTAGGCAGAAAACCACAATCCCACAGCCGGCCAGACCCTGCCCTGGGACAAGCTGGACCCCAGCCCTGCCCACTAGCAGGCCAACACAAGCTTTGGAACAACCCAGACCCCATACCCAGCTGTGTCGGGAACTCACACACACCCCAACAATCTGACACCAGCTCTGGGACCCCTGGGCACTGCATCTGGACTCAGGACCTGGCCCTGCCTGCCCTTAGTCTGGCACTAACCCCAGGACCTGGCTTCACCCACCAGTGGGAGGGCAATAGCTCCAGAGTCTTCTAGACCCTGACTCCACCCACCAGTGAGCCTGCACTAGCCCCAGGGCCCCCTAGGGTTCTGCAGCCAGCCAACTAGTGACCAGGCCCCACCAACTAGCAAGGGCAGCAGCATCTGCACAAGGCAGGGCCTGGCAACCCACCAGACTAGGGGCCAACCAAGCATAACAGATCACACACATAGTCAACCCGCCGCAGCAGAAGGACCCACACAGCCTTCTTAGAGGAAATCCCTAGAACATATAGCTTGGGTGATGAGAGGGAAGTACACTGCTGGGACACACAGGACATCTCCTACAGAAGGCCACTTCTCCAAGGTCAAGAAACGTAAATAACCTACCACATACATAAAAATACAAATAGCAACTTAGACAAAATGAGGCAGCAGAGGAACATGTTCCAGATGAAGGAACGAGATAAAACCCCAGAAGAACTAAGTGTAGTGGAGATAGGCACTCTACCTGAGAAAGAGTTAACAATAATGATCGTAAAGATGATGAAAGAACTCAGGAGAAGAATGGATGCAAAGAGCGAGAAGTTAGAAGCCTTTAGCAAAGAGTTAGAAAGTATAAAGAACAACCAAATAGAGAGGAAAAATATAATAGCTGAAATGAAAAATACATAGAAGGAATCAGTAGTAGACTAAATGACTCAGAAGAACAAATCAGGGAGCCGGAAAACAGAGTGGTAGAAATCACAACTGCTAAACAGAAAAAAAGAAAAAAGAATTAAGAAATGAGGACAGTTTAAGAAACCTCTGGGACAACATCAAGGGCACTAATATTCACATTATAGGGGTCCCAGAAGCAGAAGCATGAGAGAAGGGGGGCCAAGAACGTATTTGAAAACATAATAGCTGAAAACTTCCCTAACCTGGAAAAGGAAACAGTCATCCAAGTGCAGGAAGCACAGGGAGTCCCGTACAGGATGAACCCAAAGAGAAACACACCAAAGACACATTGTAATTAAAATTACAAAAATTAAAGATAAAGAGAGAATATTAAAAGCAGCAAGGGAAAAGCAACAAATACAAGGGAACTCCCATAAGGCTATCAGCTGATTTTTCAGCAGAAACTCTGTAGGCCAGAAGGGAGTGGCATGATATTTAAAGTGATGAAAGGGAAAACCTTATGACCAAGAATATTCCACCCAGCAAGGCTCTCATTCAGATTCAACGGAGAAATCAAAAGCTTTACAGACAAACAAAAGATAGATGAGTTCAGCACTACCAAACCAGCTTTACAAGAAGTGTTAAAGGAACTTCCCTAGGAGAAAAAGAAAAGGCCACAACTAGAACAAGAAAATTACAAAATGAAAAATTCACCAATAAAGGCAAACATATAGTAAAGGTAGGAAATCATCCACATACAAAGCTAGTAAGGAGATTAAAAGACAAAAGTAGTAAAATCATCTATATCCACAATAAGCAGTTAAGGGATACACAAAACAATTAGATGTAAAATATGATATCGAAAACAGTAATCACGAGGGGAGGAGACTACAACTGCAGGGTTTTTTAATGCATTTGAAATTAAGAGATCAGCAACTTAAAACAATCATATATATATAGACTGCTATATAAAAACCCCATGCTAACCACAAACCAAAAATCTGTAATAGATATACACATAAAAAAGAAAAAGAAATCCACTCAACCCTAAAGGTAGTTATCAAAAATATAAGAGAAGAGATCAAAAGAAGGAAGGGAAAAGAAAACCTACAAAAACAAACCCAAAACAATTAACAAAATGGCAATAAGAACCTACATATTGATAATAACCTTAAATGTAAATGTACTAAATGCTCCAACAAAAAGACATAGAGTGGCTAAATGAATACAAAACAAGACTGGTATATATGCTGCCTACAAGAGGTTCAGTTCAGATCTAGAGACACACACATACTGAAAGTAAGGGAATGGAAAAAAGTATTCCATGCAAATGGAAATCAAAGAAAGCCAGACATTTGATTTTAATTTGCAGCAGTTGATTATTGGTGAGTGAGAACATTTCTACTGTGTTCGGTTACTGGCTGTGAATTACCTTCTGGTGTCCTCTGCTTGTTTAGAATTAAATTGATGGGTTGACAATAATAAAGATTGATGACCAATTTTTGTTACAAAAAAAAGAAAGCCAGAATAGCTAGACTCAGACAAAATAGACTTTAAAATAAAGACTGTTACAAGAGATAAAAATGGAATCATAATGGGATTTGGAGCTCCCAATTATCAGAATCAGTTTGGACTTTGGATTTAACAACGCTTCAGAGTTCTAGGTATTTCCCTCTGCCCAGTACATGGTTACCAGAGTAAATGACCATAAATCCCGTTGAGGAAAGATTAAAGGAATCACTAGATTATACAACTTCTGTGTTTATGCAGGGTCCTTCATCATAGGAACTTTATTTCTGCTGATGAATCTGAGATTTGGTTTAGGTCTGGAAACAGAACAGGGAATTGTGACTTTTTCACTGAAGTGGCTGACCCCAGTCTTCTGCTCATTCTTGATCTCTTCTGACTATATATGCAGCAGCATTCTTTTCACCTGCCCATCTATCTCGTTCTATAAATACCAAGTTATATTAGCCATCTCAATAGATCTCTCTGTCTCAGGACACCTGGCTGCCATTTCACATTTTCTCTCATAGTACTTAAGCCCACCTTATGTCTTGCCTTTAAGTGCTGCCATGTAGCCACTTCTATTCTGAGATCTTTGTCATTCCCACTGCTGCTCAACAGAGCCAGTTTCATGGACATTCAACCAGCACAGCCCCACAGGCCCTGCACTCAGAAGTGTCCCCATATTTGGAGTTCAGTGCTCTGTTGTCACCATCTTGAATTTGCTTTTATAAGTGAAATTTGATGAGACGATGAAGCATACACTAGGGCCTTGGAACCTTGGATCATATGTGGTTCCAGCTCCCATCACCTCACTCACCCTAGGACAAGTTCTTGACCAAGCACTCTTCCTGCTTAGTGACCACTGCCCCCTTCCATGCCCAGCAGGGGCCTGAATACAGATGTGGGTGACTGGGGTCAGGCATATGCACTGCACACCTGGAACGGTCTACTATCACCCTGCAAGTACATATCTCATGCCCAAGGAATCACACTTTAGATAGAAAATAAAAACAACAAAAAAATGACAGGTCCAGAAAGACCAAAGAGGAAAGGAAGAAGCTTTTTTCCTGATTTTTCCAGATTCATTGAGACATATTTGACATATAACATTGTTAAGTTTAAGGTGCACATGTGATGATTTGATACATTTACATTTTGAAAAATGATTACCACAATAAGTTTAGTTAATACATTTATCACCTCATATAATTACTATTCGTTGCTGTGGTGGTAGTCATGAGAACATTTAAGATTTACTTTCTTAGCAACTTTCAAGTATATAATACAGTATGAAGTAGAGTCACCATGCTGTACATTAGATCTCCAAAACTTATTCATCTTCTAACTGAAGTTTATACCCTTTGACCAACATCTCCTAACTTCCCCCAACACCTCCCTCCGCAACCCCTGGCAATCATCAATTTACTCTCTGATTCTATGAGTTCCGCTTTTTAAAGATTCCACATATAAGTGATATCATACAGTATTTGTCTTTCTCTGTCGGACTTATTTCACTTAGCATAATGCCCCCAAGTTGTTTCATCCATGTTGTTGCAAATGGCAAGATTTCTTTTTTTTATGGTTGAATTTTATATATATATATATATATATATATATATATATATATATAATGTATACATCCATTATATATCCTTCTTTATCCATTCATCTGTCGAGAGACGTTGAAGTTGATTCCATGTCTTGGCTATTGTGAATAATGCTGCAATGAACAGATATCTCTTCAAGATAGTGATTTCATTTCCTCTGGCTATATACTCAGAAGTAGGATTCCTGAATCATATAGTAGTTCTATTTTCCATTTTTTTAGGACCCTCCATACTGTTTTTCACTGTGACTGCACAAATTTACATTCCCACCAACAGTACACAGGGTTCCCTTTCTCCACATCCTCCCAACACTTCCTTTTTGGCAATAGATATTCTCACAGGTGTGAGATGATATCATATTGTGGTTCTAACGTGCATTTCTCTGATGATTAGAGGTGCTGAATACCTTTTCATGTACCTGGTAGTGCTCTCAAGCATCTACATAGATATCCATCTCAAATATGAGGGTACATCCTTTCCTTACCAAGACCTTACTTTGGTTTGGGGTTAAAAGTTTTAAAACCCTATAGAATGCAGTCAAATATCCACTTATTGGGACTGCCCTGGTGGCACAGTGGTTAAGAATCCACCTGCCAATGCAGGGGACAAAGGTTTGATCCCTGGTCCGGGAAGATCCCACATGCCGCAGAGCAACTAAGCCCGTGTGGCATAACTACTGAGCCTGCGCTCTAGGGCCGGTGCTCCGCAACAAGAGAAGCCACCACAATGAGAAGCCCACGCACTGGAACGAAGAGTAGCCCCCGCTCGCCACAACTAAAGAAAGCCCGCATGCAGCAACAAAGACCCAACGCAACCAAAAATTTAAAAATTAAAAAATCCACTTATTATCAAACTTTCTGTCAGAGGATTATCCAACAGAAAATTTTATCTGCATAACTATATATACAAAATTAACTTCGTTTTCTACTCAAACTTCACTTCCCCAAAGGTCCAGAGCTGTGTGGATAACACCCCTGCCCTGGCAATAACCCAAACTCAAAACTCAAGCATCTCTTTTGACACCTTAAGAAGTAACATCTCTCTCACAATTTTATACTTCCATGACTGCCATTCTTAACTTCTCACTTTCAATTTTGCAATTCCTCATTGTCATCCTCAGTTTAATCACCCCATCACTCTAAGCTATGTTCCCTGTTATGGAGTTTAACTGCCTAACTGCTCTCCCTGCCTCTTGACAACCTTTGTATTCATCTTGTATATGGCTATCAGATTAGCTTTCTTGCGGCCCACCTATGTCATATGACAAGGCTTTTCAAAAACTGTCAATCATAAAAACTAAAGTACAACCCCTTTAGATAGCTCCTCAATGCTCTCCGTGGCCTGGCTCTAAACTAACATTACATAGCCTACCTTTTTATTGTTTATGATTACCTTTCTTTATGTGCCATCCTCCCCATACCCTCCTTGTCCTTTCCTGCTGCTGCCTCTCTACTTGTTCTTCTAGCTCTGGTGGGAAACCACTCCTATCCATTCTTCCTGGCACAGGCTGGTGAATAGAGCTGTGGTTAAATGACCAGCCTCTAAAGCCAAACTGCAGGTCACTTGCTAGCAGGTTATTTAATCTCTATACCTTAGTTTCTTTTCCTGGAAAATATGTGGGGTGGGGGTGTGGGTTGCATCTACCTCATAGAGTTGTTGTGAGCATTAAATAAGTTAATACACGCTTAAGGCCTGGTACCCGGTTAGCAATTAAAAGAGGTTAGCTTTTTTTTTTTAATAAATTTATTTATTTTATTTATTTATTTTTGGCTGTGTTGGGTCTTCGTTGCTGCGCGTGGGCTTTCTCTAGTTGCGATGAGAGGGGGCTACTATTCGTTGCAGTGCGCAGGCTTCTCATTGCAGTGGCTTCTCTTGTTGCAGAGCACGGGCTCTAGGCACATGGGCTTCAGTAGCTGTGGCACGCAAGCTCAGTAGTTGTGACTCACAGGCTCTAGAGCACAGGCTCAGTAGTTGTGGTGCACGGACTTAGTTGCTCCGCGACATGTGAGATCTTCCCGGACCAGGGCTCAAACCTGTGTCCCCTGCATTGGCAGGCATATTCTCAACCACTGCGCCACCAGGGAAGCCCAAGAGGTTAGCTCTTAATGGTTATTATCACCTCCTTCGTGTAGACTCCCCTGATTCCTCCAGTGAAAATAACCTATTCCTCCTCTCAAATATTATGATGACTTCTCTGTCCTTCTCTAATGGTTTTTATCATTTCTTACCATGGGATATTTATTTGTATAGACATCTTATTTTCTCTATAGAATATAAGCTTCAGTTTATCATTGTATATCCCAACTCAATAAATTTCACATATTTAACATTAAATTTAATTAATGAATTGTTGGTTGTCAGATTGAATATAATTGTGGTGAGAGCAGTAGAATTTTTTTTTCACTCTCTCTTAGAGGTTATCATCACTGTCACAACCTGGAGAAAATATCAATAAAATAAAGGAGTGTCTGCATACCCCAGCCCTGCCTACAGCCTCTTTTGCATTGATTATTATTTCTCCCCAGAAATGAGCTGTTTGTACAAAATGGCAGTGACAATGAACCATTGAAATATGGCTGACAAATTCTCTCTCTGGTTCCCCTTCCCCATAAACCACAGCAAAATAAGCCAAACCTTGACCAAGATCCAAAGAGGACAGGCTTTGTGGTTGCCTTCTCCTTCATGTAAATTCCTATCATGGATTATAATCTTAATAATGGTACTTTTATTCTGCCTCATATTGTAGACATTTGCATGCAGTTTTTCTCATGTTTATCCCTTTGCCGTTAAAATGGAAGCTCCTAAGGTTAGAGGCCATGGCTCATGTAGTTTTGTATCCCCTACAGTGCCTTGCACTGTGCTGTAAGTAGTATGGTCAATACTATATATTTGGAATACAGAAAAAGGAATCTTGATCTGTGCAGAGGCTGTGCTATCTTGATTTGTGCAGAGGCTGAACAATGTTGAAATTGACTGAGCGTGTAGGAAGGATAGCATTGCCTGGCAAGAAAGCCAGATAATATAAAAACAATGCTGGTTTCTACATGAAATAATCCAGCACTCAATAGGCAAAGTTCTTAGTCACCATAGCCTAGTGAAAGAGAGTGGACTTTAGAGGTGAACTGAATTAGTTGTGAGTGTGTGTGTACCACTCAGTAGATGTTTAACCTTGAGAACAGTATTTAAATTTTCTTGAGTTTCAGAATCTCCGATTGTAAATGGAAGGAATATCTACCTTGTGGGCTTGAGTCGAGAATTAAATGAAGTAACATATGTAAGGCTTACTGAACAGGGCTCAGTATGTAGAGCATATACAGTAAGTGCTTGATAACGGTAGTTCTGTTGAGTATGACTTGATATGTGCTAGAAGGTAAAAAAGTAAAGAAGGCAAGTTTAGCTATCCTTTCAGGAATAGCCAAAAGAGATGACATCAGCAAGTAACTGAAAAAAAGAAGACAAGATAAATCAGTACAAGACGTAATAAGCATGTGCCTTTGTGAATACGGAGGAAAGCCCAGACTTGTGTGTTAGATGTGATGCAACGCTTTTCAGCCTCTTCTAGGTTGTACAAAATATTTAAGATATAAAATGGAAATCAATTTTATCAAATCAATTCACAGAGTAAATGGGCCAGCAAATACCCATTTTACTCTTGCAGAGATGATTTTTTAGAATGTTCATAGCTTATACAGAGTCCCTGGTGGAAGCAAGAGCCACCAAGGTAAAGTCTTTATCTATAACCACAGAGGGAGAGATTGGAGGAGGAGTGAGTGCCCATTCCAATTAGTAATGTCAAGGTAGTTATAAAAAAAAAATATTCCCAAGTTCCTCTAGCACAGTGGGAGAGCAAATAGGGCACAGAGAAGACTCACTCTTCTACATGTTCCCTTAGCTTACCTCCTTCCTGCCCTACACTCCTATCTATTGATTCTTGGACCTCTCCGGTCATGGAAACTGGGGATTACATCCCAAAAAAACCTGTTATAGTCAGGAAATCACCAACACACCATTTTCCCAGTTTGAGTGGTCTAACCACCCAGATTCCCGCTGACACACCTCACTTACCTTGCCCAACTTTGTTCCATGCCTACTCTCCCTCCCTATCAAGCCATGACTGCTGCAGCAGAGAGAGCCAGACCACAGAAACCACATCCGTGAAGACAGCACTGTTTCCATTCACTGCTTTTCCAATGACTTGTTGGTGCTACTGCCCAAGTCCAAAAATCATAGACCTAGAGAACTTTTTTTTAAAAATGAAAGCCTATTAATAAATGTAAAAAAATAATATTAGAAACACCATTTTAATGATGCCAAATGAAACTATATTTACCTTGTACTCTTCTCTTTATTGCTTTAGACAGTAAGCAAATATTTATTCTAGAATGATGACTTAAATACAAGGGGGTCTTTGATTTTATTAAACATGTCCTTAATACATTTACTTTTAATATCCAGTGAATCCCTAATCAGTGTATAAGATATGTTTATTCCAAAATTCAAATATTTGTTGGTTAAATTTCATTAGGTAGGCAACATAGTCTCTGCTTCATGCAATAATTGCAAAATGTAATAAGAGAACTATCCAGGTATAGCTCAGAACAGAGTTTAAATTTTGTTTGATTTTATTCTGTTTTTAGCTAATATTCATTGGGCGCTCACTCTGCGCTAGGCACTTCACATGCCTTATCCCACTTAATGTTGGAAACATCTCTCAGAGGCTGGTAATAAAATTGCCTCCGTTTGACTGATGAGGAAACTGAGGCACAGAGAACTTAGGTAGCTTGCCCAAGGTCATGCACTAGTAAATGAAAGAGTCAGGACCTGAGTAAAGACAGTGTGACTTCAGAGACCCACCCCCCCATCCCTCCACCCCCCCACCCCCGCCTACCCTAATGCTCCCTCTGCTGGACTGAGTCAGAAAAGCTGGGCTATCCGCAAGTAACATAATCTCAGTTTAGTCAAGTATTTCTCCTAAATCAGGCATTATTTCTGTATATTAAAATGTTAAACGAGTTGTATAAAATTCAAAAATATTTATGAAATCCAAACTGTTTCATTTATTAATGACTGGCTAATGACTTGTAATTAAAGCACAATCTGTTAAGTCAAACAAACAAACAAAAAGTTAGCTTATTGGTTTGGAATGTAAATAGAGAAATCATTAACTGACTACTGTCTTTCCCTGCGGCTGTATTTGATCTTTTGTTAGCACTTGGAGTGTATAGCAGAAATAGAGTACATTGGCTTTCCTGGTAGGAAAATGTATACTACCTTTCAACTTTGACCTTTATTAAACCCTCCAAATCTCTGATATTCCTGTCAGGGTGAGAAAATGGGCTCACTCCTTCTTAGGAGCAGAAATCTGGCTGTTTTCCTTGACCACAAAAAATACCAGAAGATCTTAGCTATCTTTTTTGGCAGATGCCTGCTACTGATTACTAGTAAGATGAGGCAAGAGGCTATGAGTGACATTGCCCAAATATATCAGGACTAATGGAAGAACACTCAGAATGCACGTCGTGTCTAATGGTGGGTTAGTAATAACATTTTTGCACACTAACAACAGACACATTTGTTATATGACTTTTCATTCATTGATGACTTATTATAGGAAGCCACTAGATACATGTGAAAATAAATATTTGCTCTCAGCTACAGTCATTTCTTCTCGCTTTTGATTGCATTCTCTTCTAACATCTGTTTCTCAAACAAGGGTAGGTTTTAGAATTATAATACAAGAAATCCATTCCTCGCAGAAAAACAAAAATAAACCCAAGGGTTCTGATTAGCATTATTAGAGTATCCGGAAATAGGACTGCGTTACTGGAAAATCACTTCGAATCACTGCTCTTTGAAGCAGAATTATTAGTATTTGAAAGAAGAGAAGTATGTTGTCCTAAATATGGACTCCAGAAATTTGCAGACAATTTTAAGACCCAAACTCTGCAGTCTTCACAGTGATGCTGGGCTGTGAGTTCAAATATAGTGTTCCTTTTTTGGAAATGACCATTGTCATTGGATGTTAAACTCCAGCTAAATGTAAGGCTCATAAGATTGATCTCCATTCAATAATTTCCTTATCCATCTCATCATTATCATCATTATTATAGTCAGTGGCAAAGACATCTGCTGCTTTTAGGAATGTACTCTGAAGTTAACACATCCTAGCAAGGAAGCTTCTCAAACTTCAGAAATGCCTCTATAGAAGCAATAATGGGATTTAAAAATTAAACACAAATTGCAATCCTTATCTTGCCTAGAAACAGCACTTACACACTATGTGTTATTAACATTTATTCTGCATGGCAATATCACCAGGCTTGCTTGCTTGGATAGACAAACTACCCCCCTCTGAGCTTGCTAAGAAATCCTTTCAGGTGCACCAGCTTGGCCAGTCTTGGCATCGGCAAAATAGGGAGTTGACTACGTGCTTTGTGGGCTCCACTTTCTCTCCTGCCTTGTCCCCAGATCCCCTCTATTAAAGTAAATTGAAAGACTCAGATACAGAAGAGGAATGGCAATAGTAAGCTCCAAGGGGCTGTAATGCAGTCAACCCCTGGACTAAGTTAGCAGGTAGGTCCTAGAGGGGTGTCTCAGTGGAAGGTTGGGACAAGAGGGACCCATCTCAGAGTTGGGAAATGCATTTCAGGAGCCTGAGAGCTAGATGGTGGAAGGAAAATATCTAGGAAGATAACTTGAGTTACAGAGTAGCTATTATGCTATCAGAAAACTTGCAAACATGACGGCCTTGAAATAGAGTTGCCAGACTTACCAAATAAAAATGCAGGATACACAGGCACTCCAGTTAATTTAATTTTCAGGTAAGCAACAAACATTTTTTTTTAATTTAAGTCTGTCCCATGCAATATTTGGGACATACATTAAAAAGATTATTAGTTTACCTGAAATTCATATTTAACTAAGCATTCTTTATTTTGTCTGGTGATCCCTCCTCCCTTTACATGACCTGTGTTTCAGCCTGAATTATATCCTTAAGCCCAAGAGCTTTAAGCTACCAGAAAACAATTCTCAAAGTGTGATCCCTGCCTCAGCAGCCTCAGCCTCAGCTGTTAAAGTGCAAATTCTCATTCCCCACCGCAGACCTGCTCCAGCCCAGAAATTATACTGAGACCTCTAGGAGATTTTGCCACACACTCAAGGTGGAGCACCATTTCCCAGAGCATCTGAAGGCTGAGGGACTGTAGAGGTTTGGTGAGATAATGAATAAAAGAGGAGAACTTGATCTGGGGAGTCTACGAGAAAGAGTCAGGAACAATCCCAGGTACATCAACTGGGTTGAAAAACCTGAGATTCTTGATCCCTTTGCAATGTGACCGTGCTCATTAGATTTGATTTCTACCATTTCCTAGTTCCTTTTATTGATGATGAATAAAAAAGGTTATAATGAAAAGAGTTTGTATGCTTATCTTCAGGAACACTGAAGGTGGGAATACCTGCTATTTTTTAAATTGAAGTATAGTTGATTTATAATATTATATTAGTTTCAGGTATACAACATAGTGATTCAATATTTTTATAGATTTAAATCATGCTTCAATTAAAGTTATTGCAAAAGAAAAAGTTATTGCAAAATAATGGCTATATTTCCCTGTGCTGTATAGTGTATCCCCAGTGTCCACCATTTCTGAAGGGAAAGTCATGTAATAGGGGAAAAAAGGGAGTTTTGGGCCCTGGGACTTCCAAGAAATGGCCTCCAAGCCCTGAGAAATGAGCTATGGGGGATTCCAAGCAGGAAGTTCCTTGTGTTTCCTGACAGGAGTACAGTGCTGAGCCTGAGAGACTTGTTTCCCTCACAGTTGTGCTTTTAGGGACTAAACACAGCACAGACCTGGTGCTTTCCCCATGATTCCCACAACACGCCAGCATGTTACAGTGCGATGGGAGAGGGCCTCTAACCACCATCCAGTCCAAACTACCTGATAACACTGCTCCAGGACCATATGCTGTTTGCCAGGCCTCTCTGTCCCCAGCACTCTTCTGCCCAGAGGCCGGCCTGGCTCCAGACCTGTCCCTTCATCCCAACTGGCAGAAGGATCATTCAAATGATCCTCATTTAAGCTCATTTAAGCTGAAGAGGTAAAGCCCTCTCACTTCAGACCTACTCTGTGCTTAACAGTGGTGCCTACGTTTTCTTTCTGTAAAATGGAGATAATTATAATGTTTATCTTTGAGTATGGCTATGAGGATTAAAGAGTTAATGTACTTAACGTTTAGAACAATGCCTGACTCACAGGAAGGGCTTGGTAAATGTTGTTATTATTATTATTAGTAGTAGTAGTAGTAGTATTACTACCACTACCACTACTACTCCTACTAGAAATCATATTCCCTGGGCTCAGTGTTTGGGTTGGAAGGAAGAGAAGAGTTATATAACATCAGTACATTAATTATGTATGGCAGGCTGTGCTTTCCCAGAGTTGGTCTATGAACAAAAGCTTCCCTGGCTCCTTAAAAATCAACTCAGGAGCTTATCATATATTCAGATTCTCATTCTCCACCCCAGAGGTCTTATCTGGCAAGCAGGGAATGGATAACAAGCACCCAGGGAGTTTCTGGTGGTTTCTGAGGTTTAGGAAGCACTGCTCTAGGAGACAGCACCCCTCAAGCCACAACTGCCCACAGCTTCAAGAAAGACCTTTCTTGAAGACCTTTCCATTCAATCAATTGCTTCCTTCTACTTCAGGTAACTCCTTGAAAGTTAATTGATGGAAAGTGTTAAATGATTTATTATGAGACTCAGTTCTGTTGGCGTCAGGAGAAGCTATTTTACTCCAGCGATGCATGACTAGTAATAGTAGCTGTTACAGTTAAATGCTTACAATATGCCAGGACTATACTAGGCAGTTCTTATACATGATGTCTAATCTTTCCAGGAAAATACTATTATTCTTGTTTTACAGATGAGGAAACCAGAACACCAAGAAGTTAAGTATTTACGTAAGGTCATACTATTACAAAATGACAGCGTCAAGGTTCAGGTCTGACAGACAATAAAGCTTAGGCCTCTTTCTCTACTCCAGTAGCTCTCAAACATTAGTATGGTAGGGAAATGGAAAAAACAGCAACAACAACAACAAAAAAAAAACTTAAAAAATCAACTTTAAAAATTTCTAAAAATTTGGATTTCTGGGCCCAAAAAACAAAGCTTCTGGTTCAATAGGCATGGGTGGGCTTAGAAACCTGCATTATTAACAGGCAGCCCCTATAATTTGAATGCTGGTGGTCTTAGCCCACATTTGGGGAAGCACTACTCAGTGCAATGTCTCATCTTGATTTTTTTCCTTTTTTTTTTTTAAAGACTATTTTTTAGAGCAGTTTTAGGTTCATAGCACAATTGAGAGGAAGGTACAGAGATTTCCCATATACCCCCTGCACCGCCCCCAGGTGTAGCCTCCTCCATTATCAACATCCCCCACCAGAGGGATACATTTGTTATAAGTGATGAGCCTACCTTGACACATCATTATCCCCCAAAGTCCATAGTTTACTTTAGGATTCGTTCTTGGTGTTCTGTGGATTATACACAAAGGTATAGTGACATGTATCTACCATTACAGTAACATACAGAGTATTTTCACTGCCCCAAAAGTTCTCTGTACTCTAACACTTAGATTTTATTTTTTTTATATATTTTATTTTTTATTTATTTATTTGGCTGCGTCAAGTCTTTAGTTGCAGCACGCGGGATCCTCGTCGCCATGTGCCGGCTTCCCTCTAGCTGGGGCGCACAGGCTCTCGAGCCCACAGGCTTGCCCAGCAGCATGTGGGATCTTAGTTCCGACCAGGGCTCAAACCAGTGTCCCCTGCATTGGAAGGCGGATTCTTAACCACTGGACCACACGGGAAGTCCCTCTAACACCTTGATTTTAAATCTCTTCAGCCCCACTGAATATTAAGAAGTTTAAATAAGTCCCAAATATTTTCTAAAAGGATAGTTTTGTGTTGATTTTTAAACGCTTGAATAAAAGTTGTGTGATTAGCACTTGCTCCAAGGAAATCTTAAACTCTAGTTGTTACCTCAGAGGGCAGCAGATAAATAACCAAGGTTCCTTTTGGATTATGTCTTCAATAGAGACACTGCTCTGAGGAGGATTGTTTTAAAAGGACTGTTGTTGTTGCTTTTTGTTTTCTAACCATGACACCTAGATGAAATATACTTCCTTTTAATTATCTTAAAAGTGGAAATTATATTCAGGTTCATGAATGGAAGATAGACGTTCCCATTTTTCTTTATTCTAAAGTAACTACCAAAATCCTTTAAATATCTGCAGTGTAGACAAATAGAAAAATACTATATTTATGATATAGCATACAATAATATCAATAAAGAAATGTCTGCATGGAACCAAAAAAAAAAACAATGACTTTCGTTTAACCTCAAAATTCAAACCTGACCTTGATATGACTCCCTTGTACATGGTGATAGTGGGCGTGAGTTCCAGGGCACTGAACTTGAGTTCTCTTCCTAGAAATCACAGGCCACAGGTCTGACCCATAGCCCCAGGGAGGCAGAGGAGGTCCCAGTCACAAATCAGCTGAGTGAGGAAAGAACTTGAGGTGTGACAAACAGTCAAAATTGGAGGAATGTCAAAATATCCCTCTTCTGAGGTTAGCACCAAGAAACAGCCTCCTTCTGCATGTTGTTCCTGTATAACTGCAAAAGCATCAAAACGGGCAGGCTGGCCAGACCAATGGAAAGAGGCAAGACCTTAGTCAAATCTCTTCATCTTTCTAAGCCTCAGTTTCCGCCTATGTAAATTTGGGGGAGGAATTTCCTTCCTCATAGAGTTGTTAAATGAGATCATTTTTATGGAGTCCTTAACACACTGCCTGAGACAATGGCATGGAGAAAATGCTTTAAAATTTTGCCATTATTATGCCTCCAACAGTAAATAAATTCGAAAAAAACTGACTAGGGCATAGTAAAAAGGAAGGGGAAATAGTTAAATAGTGTTCTCTGGAAGCCTTTTAACAGTCACTACTTTGCCCACATTATCAAAGTGCCTGGGTTTAAAATCAATAGGTGCACAATATGATCAGATAGAAGTACTAAGGTCATTTATAGAGGAAGCAATCTGGCGAGTGCACCTTTCATTAACGTTTCAGGCAACAAATTTTGCCTAAATATAGATGAGTTCACATCAGGCTCATCCAAGGTGCGAATGTTCTCTACTGCAGGAAAGCTAAGAAAATCTGTTTATGTTCTTTTTGAAACAAACACCCACTAATCGAAAGTAAAAGACTCCCTGTGGCCCTGCTTCCCAGGTACAAAGCACTATTTCTCTGATTAATGATCGAGGTATCTGCAAGAACTGCAATGCCAAAATTCGCTGGTTCTAACAGTCAGCTACCTCTGCCCAGATGTTAAGCCCATGCCCTCATCCTGGGGGGCGTTTGGTAATTAGCAGGGCCAGCAGGTGTGTGCAGGTGCCACTGTTCCTGGTAGTTGAGCATATGTGTCAGGTCCCTGTTGGGGGGAAAAGAGAGGGTGAAATATATGCTTCACCCCAGCTCTGACAAGGTCAGCTCCTTAAAGAAAGAAAAAGCAAACTTTCTGCCTTGGTGTCAAGCTCTATCCTTGTTCATCTGCTAAAACCCCAGCTAATTTTGAAGTTGGCTTTGGCGCTTTCTCCGCCCCCCCTTTAGCAATACTTCCTCATGTTGGCGCTCTCCAAATATCTCCCTAGGAATTTGCTGTACTCTGGGCCTTTATGACCCGATTTTCTGCAATTGGAACCTCCCTGTCTTGAATCTTACCACATTTTCTCTGCCTTTACTCCCTGACTCTCAAGGGAATGCTTAGCTAGCCTGATAAAATAACTGCTAAGTTATAATGAGTGCCCAGGTTGTGCCTTAAAAGAAGAGAATGATATGGCAGCTCAAAAGAGAGATGGAATATTTCCAGCATTGGGGTGCTAAGCATTGGGGTGCTAATGTTGCCAGATAAAACACAGGACACCCAGTTAAATTTGAATTTCAGTTAATCAAAAAATACTTTTCTTAGTGTAGATATAAACATGACCACTGATGGAGCTGGGTTTTGTAGAGAAGGTAGAGTCTGAATTGCTCTGGAGATTGGAAACAATGAATTGCAGGCAGAATGGGAAATACAGTTACTTATTAAATTTATGAGCTTAAATATCACCTTCCCAGAAAGGTCATTCTGACCCCTTTGTTTAAAATTGCAGCTGCCTGTTCCTGCAGGATTTTTCTCCATAGCACTTATCACCATATGGCATATTGTATGCTTATTTGTTTATTATTTCTCTCCCCTTTCTGGAATACTACAGCAGGAAATGTTGTCTATTTTGTTCACTGCTATATCCTCATACCTACAACAATGGATGGCATGAAATAGGTACTCAATACATATCTGCTGACTGAACTAAAGACAAATGAACAAGTAAATAGATGAAGAAAATAGGAGGAAACGGATTCATTTTCTTCCTCTTGTGACTGACAGCTTAGTTCATATTTGTTAAAATGTGCAAATACTAAAACAGTCCCAACCCTGAAGTAGTATTCAAACTAAATGAGAAAAGACAGTAACAAAAAAAATATGATGGTAAAGAAATATGAACTTCACCAAGAATCACATATAGTGTATGCAAAACCTACATCACTTCTCCCAAACCAGCAGCTGTTGCAGTGGTTGAAGGACTCAAGTCAGCAGTGGCGACAGCATTGAAGAGGTCAATCTGGTCAATGGACTTCCAGGCAGAGGGGGAGGCAGAGCCTCTGGTCCCTCTGGGCCTTGAGAGCAGTCAAATTCCTTACTCTTGGACCATGTCTTCTACAGGTCATGTTTCCCCAGGAAGCAAACACACAGCATAGCATCCTGCTGCTCATCTTCCTCCAAAGCGATGGCCAGCTCTGCAGATGGACTCCAGAGGCAACAAAGGGACCAAGTGAAAGGAGAGCGTGCATTCTGAGTGGAAAGGTATGATGATTCGGAAACCAGAAATCAGGGAAATGTATTTCTGCATACCACCTGTGGTAGTCAGGGTTTATCGGGCAATTTCTCAGAATCAATCAATGTTGCAAATCATGTCCATGTTCCTCGCCACTCCCGCCCCCAGGAGAGGGCTATACAATAGCAACATCGCCTACAACTAAAGTCAGACCTGGTCCCTGTCAATCCGTCTCCCCATATAACGTGCTCGCTGAAAGAAAGATGCATGTGTCTGTAGATGCTAATTGACGGGCAGATTCAAGATAGGAACATCTCAGAAAGGAAGGATCAGATGGCCCTTCCATTTAACAGCTACCACATGCCTAAGACCATTTAGATGTTTTTTACATGAGCATGCACTTGTATCCCTCACTTCCTATTTTCCTACTTTCTAGTGACATCTCAAGGCCTTAATTCTCTGTTATGAAATTGTCAGTCACTGTCTTTTATGGGCTTGTGACACTTAGACTAATATTGCCAGAAAGAGAAAAGAAAAAGGAAAGAAGGGGGAGAGGGAGGGAGGAAAGAGAAAAGTAAAAGAAAGGAAAGGAAGGGAAGGGAGGAGGAAGGGAAAACCTAAGATATTGTCAGTATTTCTACAAGAACAGTAAACAATAAGAAAATAAAACCAAAACCCTATTACGATATAAGACCCTGCTATATTAGAGGCTACATATCTTTTTTTTATTGAAGTATAGTTGATTTACAATGTTGTTTTAATTTCTGCTATATTATACATACATATACATTCTTTTTTGTATACTTTCCCATTATGGTTTATTACGGGATATTGAATATAGTTCCCTATGCTTTATGGTATGACCTTATTCTTTATCCATTCTGCTAACCCCAAACTCCCCTCCATCACTCCCCCTCCCCAACTCTCCCTTGGCAACCACAAGTCTGTTCTCTATGTCTGTGAGTCTGTTTCTGTTTTGTAGATAAGTTCATTTGTGTCATATTTTAAATTCCACATGTAAGTGCTACCATATGGTATTTGTCTTTCTCTTTCTGACTTACTTCACTTATATGATAATCTTTAGGTCCATCCATGTTGCTGCAAATGGCATTATTTCATTCTTTTTTATGGCTGAGTATTATTCCATTGTATATATGTACCACATCTTCTTTATCCATTCATCTGTCAAGGGACATTTAGGTTGTTTCCATGTCTTGGCTATCGTGAATAGTGCTGCTATGAACATAGGAGTACATTATCTTTTTGAATTACAGTTTTGTCCAATATATGCCCAGGAGTGGGATTGCTGAATCATATGGCAACTCTATTTTTAGTTTTCTGAGGAACCTCCGTACTGTTTTACATTGTGGCTATACCAACTTACATTCCCACTAACAGTGTATTTGGGTTCCCTTTTCTCCACACCCTCTCCAGCATTTGTTCTTTGTAGACTTTTTAATGATGGCCATTCTGACTGGTGTGAGGTGGTACCTCACTGTAGTTTTGATTTGCATTTCTCTAATAATTAGCAATGTTGAGCATCTCTTCATGTGCCTGTTGGCCATCTGTAAGAGCCTACATATCTTTAAATAGTGGAAACTTAACTTTATTGGAATAAACCTGAATTAAAGAAATGTGAAATCTTTTTAAAGATTTGCTCACTGGCATGTTCCCAGGGCCTAGAAGAGGATCTGGCACATAGTAGGCACTCAATAAGTATGTCTTAATTGGATAAATAAATTAATTGGATTAATTTACATATCTTGATCAAGAAAAGTATCACATGACAGTGTTCCTACTTGAAATGTTTTATGTAAATAGAACTAAAAACGGAACAGGGAACTATCCATTTAATTCAGCTAAAACACTATGACACTGAAGATAAGAAAAAAGTCGGTCTTCATCCAATACTTGGCTCAGAGTGGAGCATGACACTCATAACTTGGGATGGCACCACTGCCTGAATACTCACATCACTGGGAAGAAAATAAAACCAGTATTGAACTAGTCAATAGTGAGTCCCAGTCAACCCCTTACAGTGTGTTCCTTCTGGAGGGACTGCCCATGTGTGCTGCATTCAGTGGCGCATACAGCCCATATGGTCCTTCCCATTGACCAACCATGTTGGCAGCATGACACCATCACAATTTTGGAAGAAGATGGACACATTTCTTATACTGATACTTTAGACTTAACTACTCCAATGAAACCTATGGGATTTTGCATGGTTATTTCACTCCTTACTCTTTCCAGCAATTATTATCTGAATTCTAGAAGGACTTCAAAGTATCCATCAGAATCAGGCAGTCTGTGATGTTCCAATGTTCTCAGAAAAGAATCAAGTTAGTGGGAGATGTAGGCTCGGGTGATGTTGAGGGAGGGAGATGACATTGAGTGAGAATAAGCAGGGTGCTCTGGTCAGGTGTCATCCCTACCTCCTGCCAGAGATTTCAGTCTACAAATTTCAGTGAGCTTGTCCCACGCAATTCACCTTGTTAATATGAAGAATGGCACTTAGAGGAAAAGGACACCAAACACATTTCAGAATGTACCCTGCCTGAGCTGCATTACCTGGTAACAGGAACCCAGCTGACGGGTAGCATGGTGTCTTCAAGGCCACATGTGGGAGCAGGTCTGAGTAGCAGCTGTTAGAGTGGAAGCTGAAAGGTGAGAAATTGAATTAAGAAAAAGAAGAATTCAGAAACCTTGCATTGTGGGATCTGTTGAGACCCTCACTTGCTTTTCCTTTCTCTTTGTCCATGAAAGTAATAATTTTATCTGAAATTCAATTTACGTGTACTCTGCCCTTTCAAGTTACATAAAACATTGTTCATGAAATATTTCCTGAACATCTCCTCTGTGCCAGACATGGGGCGAGGCCCTGAGGACTCAGAAGTGAATAAGACACAAACATTGCCCCTCTGGGGCTTCCCAGTTGAGGATAGGAGTTCACACCCACAGTCTACAGACTAGATGAATATGAATCCAGAGCTATCAATTCTCCTTTCAGAACATCCACCTGACAAATTAGGAATGGATTTTCTGTGATTCATGGAATATCCAACCCAGAAGCTTAGTTTTGGACCAGAAGCTTGAAAGACAATTAGATAAAGTTAAACGTGTCAGTTGGAGATATTAACTAAGGTTTGCCAATCAATGAGCTGGAGAAGTATAAAAAATTTCCTGATAGAAACGTAACCTAAGTTTTTCCAGGCCTCTTGAACCTATGGGTGCAGATGGCATCACTGACGCAGCAGTAATGCACATCTCATTGGCTCTTACCCCCATCTACCTGAAAAGGGATAAATCCTTCTCTGCTTGTATCTGGGAATGCCCAAGTGTCTCTTGGGATCAGGAAGTTATCTGTGAAGTACATATCCTGCCATGTTCTTCTTATCTTCTGCCCTCCATTTGATGCCCACTTCATTAAATGTGTCTCTTCTATCAATGGTACCGCTCCTCTCGTGAGTATATTCATGTCTGTGACACCTGTGCCCTCCCAAAGATGCCAACCCTTGAGATGCCAGGATGGCCCTAGGAGCAATGGGATGATCCTCTCTCATCTACTTATGTCAGACACCATGTGTGTCTACATAACTCACAGAGCCCTCATGGAAAGCAGTCCTTCACTTCCTGCCCCCCTTTCATCATCATGCTCCACACAGGAGGTTTGGGGGCCATATTTTCATTCCTCTTCCTCCCATGCACATTAATTCAATAAAATAGATGTAGATTCCTGTGTGCCTCCCACCCTCCAAAAGGACAAGTCCAGATGTGTCTGAACCCAGTAACTGGCACAGCTCAGGCTTAAAATGGAGCCCTTGATGAAGATGAATTCTGGACTTCTGTGGAAGAGTCAGTAAATATAAATTTGGTTCATTTATTCTTCAAGTAATATAGAACACATGTTAAGTGTTGGATACTGGGAATATATTGATAAAATTTTTAAAAGATATACTTAGTCCTGTGCTTATAGAACTAGTAAATTCAACAAATAAATTTATAATTTTTAAGACAAAGTGTTATGAATGAAGTGAATTGTGAGGGAGAGGAGATTTTCATAGGCCTGCTAAAACACAGCCAACATCCTGGAGCCAGTTCGAGAGTTTTTGATAATGCTTTATTGTCTATTGTGTGTTGGCTAGTGCAAAGCTGTTGAGTTGGAACAAAACGTCATCCAGGTAACTCTTACAGCTCAAGTTCTACAGAAGGTAGCACCCTGTACTTTCGCATTTCAGTGATAAGCCACAGACTATCGTCAGATCATTGAAAAGGATTTGGAACTGCTCTCCTTGACTCAAAAGATTACACTGTGCTCTTTGTGTGTGAGCTTTGAGGTGTTAAGCCCTGCCATCTCGGTGCTGTTTGCAAACTTGATAATGCTCATATTTGCATTATCCAGGTTAGTGATTAAAAAAATAAAATACTAATCCAGTGTCATCCACTGACAATGTCAACCCAGGTGGATAAGTAGTAAGTCAGTACTACTATAAAAAACACTTCTTGTTGGTATTAATACCATGAGGAATGAAATGAAACCCATCAAGATCCAACTATGCTGTCTGTATTGCCTTCTCCCTCAGTATTCTCCCCGAAGGAAACTAAAGCCTTCTCACATGATCAGCAATTCACAGAAGGACTGGGATGACCATGAAGTATTTTCAGGTCTTACCCATACTTACCAAGTAAAGTATTTATTCATTTATGATCCCACATCACAGGCATGTAGTTTTACTGGTGCCTTTTTGTGTCAAACTGTGCAAATTGAGTTACCAGGGGCTGTTTTCACATTTAACAACACTGCAGCCTTGGTTCTGCATTATATTGCATTCAATATTTTCCTGAGACTTTATGTAAATCAATTACTATTAAAACTAATAACATATCCCAATGACTCAATTATAATTTCCAAGAATGGTTCCCACTGGGACTATGTTGGCCACAACACATATAACCTTCACATCTAGAAAGCAGCCTGTCTTTACCAATGCATGATCTATATGCATTTAGTAGCCTGCCCTATAATGTGTTGGGCAAACGGACAAATCAATTCACATGGTCTTTAGTCACCAATTGATAATGCATTCATTAAAATATGTCACATTAAATCACTATTGCATTAGATGCTCTCACTGATCTGGAAAACCTGAGTGTTTAAGAAATCACAAAGTTCATGCTATTGTTCTAGATACTTTATAACACCCAATAACTTTCTTGTTTGAATAAATGTTCTTTTAAGCAATGTTCAGAGTATGCAACAAGATACTACTGAGCATTTTAGTGCAATTATTATGCAGTAATTTTTTTTTTTGCGGTACACGGGCCTCTCACTGTTGTGGCCTCTCCTGTTGTGGAGCACAGGCTCCGGAAGTGCAGGCTCAGTGGCCATGGCTCACGGGGCTAGCCGCTCCGCGGCATGTGGGATCTTCCCGGACCAGGGCACAAACCCGTGTCCCCTGCATCGGCAGGCAGACTCTCAACCACTGTGCCACCAGGGAAGACCCTATGCAGTAATTTTTAAATTGTTAAATATTAATTGACCATTTATTTACTGATTGATGAAATCCACAACCAAATTAAATTTCTAATAAAGTGTACTGATGGATATGTTTCCATCTGGAAACAACTGTTTAACCAAAGAAATGCATTTAAAGGAACACACAGCTGATATGGAAATTAAACATGTAAACAAAAATATCTATAAGTATCATACATATAATGTGAAATTTACTAATGAAATATGGATTAATTGTGGCAAGAAAAAAAGAAATATAACCAGAAATATAATTAACACTTTATCAGATTATATATCAGCACAGTAGTTGCTGTACTCCCTCCTCAAATAGCAGATAGAAGAAAGGCGCAAGAAGATGAGTACACACACACAGACACACACTCACACACACCTGCATGCACAAGAGCTACATGTGGTAAGTTCAGGACAGGAAATTCTACAGTAGCAGAGTTTGAATAAGCACCTTTCATTGCTGTTCAACTCCCTCTTCTAGCCCATGTTCATCCCAAGAAAAAATGTATTCACAGACTAGTAGAGGAACTGGCTCTGAAAATTCTAAACTCTGCCCCTTCACACGAATTCTTGAAACAAGACAGTGATCTTTTCGGAATTCCCTGACAGTCCAGTGGTTAGGACTTAGTGCTTTCACTGCAGTGGCCCATGTTCAATCCCTGGCCTGGTCAGGGAACTAAGATCCCGCAAACTGGGCAGTGCGACCAAAAAAAAAAAAAAAAAAAAAAAAGTCATCTGAAAGAATAGAAATGCTGTTTAAAAAAAAAAAAGACAGTGATCTTTTTCATGCTAACAATACCTCCTTGTCCACCCAACAAATTCTTACTCATCCTTAACACCCCAGTCCCTCACTACCTCTTCTGTGATACATTCAGTGTCCCTGATCTGCACCCCCTAGCAAAAACAAACGTTTTATACACATTTTACTTAAATTCCTATTGCTCCCTGTAAAATATCCTACCTCCCTCAGTGCTCCTAGGAGACTACTTTGGGATTGTTCATAAATCTGTCTCCCCACTGGTTCAAGAGCCCATTAGGACTATGAATTGTATCCATATATGTCCAACTTCTATCTCCAGTGTCTTACACAATACCTGGCATGAGTAGACAAGTATTCAATAAGTATTTGTTGAATTTGTTAAATAGATAAATTAAAATTGGTGAGAGTCTCATTTCTCACCTCTTCCAGAGAGAATCGAATGGAATTGATCTGATACTTTCACCCTTGACTTCATTGAGTCGTTCTATATTTCTATGTTACAGTTCTCAATTATTTTTGAATACTTCCCTTGCCATTACCATGACCTACTCATGAATATTTTTATGATAGTGTATTCCCTCTCATCTCTATGAATGAATGGAGTGAAATGAAGAGTGAGGGAAAGTATCATTACATGGCAATAGGAATGCAAAATGCAGCCCAAAGGCATTTTTCGAACCTTGGTGTCTGAATATTTACAGGCAGGTCATTTAGGTTCTGTGATCCTCAGTTTCCTGGTTTTTAAATTAGGGATGAGAATACCTCCCTCTGGGTGTGGTTGGGGGAATCAGAGCTATTATATAAAAAGCCCTGACAGAGCACCTGATATACAATAGATGCTCCATGAATCACAACACTATAATAATGCTAAAATACTTTGTAAGGTGTAGAGCATGATACAGATGTTAGTTACAGCGTTACCCCTCATCCTGGTGCTTCAGTGTTCTCTAGATTTGTCATAATTGTAACAATAGAAAAGTGTCTAGCAAGAAGCCATCATAAAGCTTGGTCGCACTACCATAGTAACCAAAGAAGGTAAAACAGAAAAGGAGTACAATGCGCACCTGATTGCTTTTTGTTATATTCATGTGCTTTGTAGATGATCAAAAGCCTCCTCCCCTTTACCACCTAAGTGATCCTGCGATGATTTAACAAGTCTTTATATCCCTAGCAGTCCCAAGCAATTGCCTCATTCTACTGATACAATGGCTATCACTCCAAAGCAGAGACTTCCCCCATGGCCCCCACAGGTGGTCCCCAGACACATGATCACCCTGGCGTCGGCCAGCTCTTTCCACTCCTCAGTCCTCCTCCATCAGCTAGAAATGGAGCTTCACTTAGGACACTTTGGGATGCAAACAACCAAACCTAACTCCAGCTAGTGTGTCAGGAAGGCCATCGGGCCTCCAGATAGAAGTGGAACCAGAAACTGGAAATACTTTAGGAATCCAGAAGAGGTGTTGTCTTTGTTTCTCAGCTCTGCTTCTCTTTTCTTGCCTGATTCGTTCATTCTTCCTTCTCCATGACCTGCTTTCTCGGTTTCTCAATTCAGTTGCCAACTTCCCTTCCCACCCTTACATGTCTCTCTCCCACCAGTGCTCAGTTTTCCCATGTCCCTCCGTTCTGGCCACACAGAGAAATTAACTGGCTTCTCTGAATCAGGCGTGCACCCTGTTCTCATCAGTGACAGTGGGGAAAGTATTGGGAGAGTTTCACATGCTATGAACATGGGAGCCAGGCCAGCCCCTGTGGATGGGCAGGCAGTTCTCACTAGTCATGATGATTATAGAGCGGAGTGGATCAGGTGTACCCACAGAGAGTGTGGTTTGCACAGGGTAACATATTTGAGGTTCCAGAGTATAGGCAATTAAGTAACATCAGAATCAATCAATTTAAGTTATGTAGATTTTAGTATCTTTAACTACCATCCCATTTCCCTGACCAATGCAGCTCAGGCATATATATATATATATATATATATCTTAATTGGAGTTTAATTGCTTTACAATGTTGGGTTAGTTTCTGATAACAAAGTGAATCAGCTATATGTATATATATATCCCCATATCCCCTCCCTCTTGCGTCTCCCTCCCACCCTCCCTATCCCACCCCTCTAGGTAGTCACAAAGCACCGAGCTGATCTCCCTGTACTATGCAGCAGCTTCCCACTAGCCATCGATTTTACATTTGTTAGCATATATATGTCAATGCTACTCTCTCACTTCGTCCCAGCTTCACCTTCTCCCCCTGTGTCCTCAAGTCTATTCTCCACATCTGCATCTTTATTCCTGCCCTGCCACTGGGTTCATCAGTACCGTTTTTTAGATTTCATATATGCGCGTTAGCATACTGTATTTGTTTTTCTCTTTCTGACTTACTTCACTCTGTATGACAGACTCTAGGTCCATCCACCTCATTACAAATAACAATTTTGTTCCTTCTTATGGCTGAGTAATATTCCATTGTATATATGAGCCAAATCTTCTTTATCCATTCATCTGTCGATGGACACTTAGGTTGCTTCCATGTCCTGGCTATTGTAAATAGTGGCAGCTCAGGTTTTAAACCATCAGTAAGTTGTAGGACAGGCACACTTTGCCTTTATTCTTTTTAGACACCTGTAAGATGGGGATGGTAGCATCTGCCCTGCCTACTCTTGGGATTGTTAGGATAGTGTCTACAAATACATGTTAAAAAACATTTTGAAAACTATAAAGCATTTTATGAATGTGAATAAGCACTGGGGCTAAAACTCTGACTCTGGGGTTCCTCTGATCTTAATTTAAATCCTGGCTCTACCACTTATTAATGTGAGACTTTGAGCAAGTTATCATAGCCCTCTGAGCCTCAGTTTCATTTTTTTTTCTAGTGAAAGAATTTCTTTATTTTATAGAAGGTTCAATTCAACAGAAAGACAAAATAATCCTAAGATTATATAGACTTAATAATGTAGCCTCAAAATAGATAAAGTAAAAATTTACAGAACTACAAAGGAAAATAGGCAAATCCACTGTCATGATGGGAGAATAAGACAAGCAGACTAAAAAGTATCATCAGGATGAATAAGATTTGCATAATACAATGAACGTGTTTCCTTTAATCATAGATCATTTCCATTCATAGATGTTCTTTGTCACTAAAAACAATGGGGTTCTTTTTACAGCTGATTGACGTAGTATTCCATTTATAAGCCTCAGTTTCTTTGTCTGTAAAATTGGCATTAAAAATACTATTTCATAGGTTTATTATGAGTTAAGTGTGATGATGTGAATAAAGTGCTTTGCACAGTGCCTGGTATTTTAAAATTCATTATTATAAAACATTATTTATACCTACTGGGTCTGTAGATTGAACTTTTAGCTTCTATGAAAAATGAACAAATTTTTTTTTCTTCTACTAGAAAATAAGTGTGGATTTTCCTCTAACTCCAGAGTAGCCTATTTTCCTATCTCCACAGACAATTTGTCTCTTAGTAGACTCTTTTCTTAATCCACTAGAGACTTGGTCTTTCTGCTTGTATCTATCTTGTCTCCTCTGGGCTCAGGGTCTCTGTCTTTGGCTATCAGGTCCTGCTTTCCAGGTCCTTCATCTCAAAGTCAGTCATGTTGGCTCTTGCCTGTCACTTTATTTATCTCCTCTTTCAATTATTCACTTATTGATTTACTCAACAAGTGGTTTTTGGGTCCCTAATATGAACCAGACACTGCATTAGATGCTGATGATATAAAGTTGGATAAGAAGAGACATCATCTCTGTTTCCACAGTTTGATGGGAAGAGACATGTAATTGGGTAATAATTTTGTATAATGGCCAATGTGCTTATCACCTACTCAGTCTTTTTTCTCTGTGACCCTCCTTCGTTGGGGCACTTAGACACAAGGCATCTAACTACCTCAGGGAAGTATTATCACAAAAGAACTAGAGCTCAAAAACCAAATTCTTACTCCAGTTTTAAAAGGTGAAGCACAGATGTAAGATTTTTTTCAATTAGCCAAATTGATTAGGAAGAAGTACTTTATTCTAGTACTCCCTCCCCCACCAATTCCATCCCACAAGATAGAGTTATAGGAGTAGGAGGAAGTGAGGAGGGAAAGAAAGGGAGAGGAAGCATGTTGAAGGAAAGTCAGGGATGTAGGGCTGGGATCAGACCAAGAGGGAGCTTGCAGACCAGAGGGAAGTTCTGCCCACCTTCCTTGTGAGTGAAGCACCATCTGTTGTCAGCACCAGGGAGCCAAGTGAAACAGAAGATCTTTCCATTGCACAGAGCCTGTGATCATATAAAGAAAAACTGATCAGTCCCCTTCCAACAGTCTGTGAGGATAACCCCTCTCTTGTCCACATACACACATATCAGAGGCAAAGTGAGATCCTGGAAATACAGAAAGTGGTAGAGGTATGGAAGGGAAGAGTGTCCGTGGCCAGTCTTGGTGAGATTTTTTTCTCAAGCTGGGACAGTGATTAACATTTAATGGACATTAAATTAATAATCGTGCTAATACACAATTACAAACTGAGATAAGTGCTCTGACGGAAAGAAATTTTGAGAGCGCTTAAGAAAGGGATCTGACCTAAAGCGGAGGGTCAGGAATGGTTCCCCTGAGGAAATGACATTTAAGCTTAATTTTCAGTTATAAGTGGCAGTTAATTAGATAAAAAGCTGGGGGGGGGGGTGGAAGCATAGCAATGGCCCGTGGTGTGTTCAAATAACTGGACAAGGGTCAGTGTGTGTACAGAGGGCAAGGGAAAGTGACACAGGGTAAATCTGGAACGATGATGCAGACCATGTAGGAACTACTAAGAACATTGGTCATTGGCCCAAGAAAAGTGGGAAGCCACTGAAGGAATTTAAGTAGAGTGATGAAAGGGATCACTCTGGTTATAACATGGAAAAGGAGTGAGGAGGCACCAGAGTGAAAGCAAGGAGGCTATTGCAGTCAAGAAGTAATAGGCAGAATGACTTTATTCCCTCTTTCTATAGATGGTTTCATTATTATTGCATTATTTATTAGTTTTTTATGACCTTAACATTTTAATTCTGCCCTATATCACTTTTCCTTTGAAAAAAATTCTCAGAACTTCTGGGTTGGTGAACATGTGGAGGTGCTGGCAGGGTGGTGAGCCTGGAGAGAGCATGCAAGTCCCCTAGTCCTTCCCCCATACATTGCCCTATGCATTTTTTCCATTTGGTTGTTTCTGAGTTGTATCCTTTTACAATAAATGAGTAATCTAGTTTCAGAGTGAAGTTTAATGCTATGTGTGTTAAAATATCAAAACTATTTTCAGAAACATAAAGGTTTAAGTTGAATTGTAGATATCCTCAATATCTATCCTGAGGGCGTCTGCCATTCCAGAGGCAGCAGGAGCTGAACTGGGAGGAGTCAACACCAACAAAGGGAACGTGGAGGGGCAGATTAATTAATCCTGCTTCTTAAATTTGCCATTGATATAAATCAAGCAGTGCAGAATTAGCGGCCAGTGAGTGGCCCACACCAGCTCCCTGGCACCCAGGTACCTCCCATGCCTGCCGTGGAAATCAGTTCTCCCCCAGAATCCAATAGCTGGGGCCCAGGAACCTGTTCAGCATCATGATGCCATCTACAGCCTTCCACACCCACTTTTCTTACTATTAATGTCAATAGCTTATCATGTACCTAAACATCATTATTAACATTATATTTTAAAATCTCATTCTATCTGTGTAACAACCATCTTGGATTTTGAAATACACACTAAAAGAATTTAACACCCAAGACATACTTACCAACATGCCTGACCACATTTTATTCTAGGCAATTTCCCCTTCTCCTCAATCTCCTATTCTTGGCATATTATGCTTGGTTTTGAGTGCTAAGTTTTGAGGATTATTAGAAAACAAGGTGTCCAGAGGATAATGACCAAGACAGGTTCAAACTGACACAGGAGATTCCTGAAAACTGGAAATGGTTTTTCGTTACAAAGGGAAACCTTTGGGATTGAAATGACGGAATCTTCCAAATGCTATCACTATAAATAAGCAGTAATTTTTTTCCTGTGTCATCTAAAAAGTCAGAAACAAGACTAATAGGAGGATTCCAAATTAGTTCAGATATGTGCTTAAATAGAGCAAAAGTTAGATCTTTCTACTATATTGCCTACGGGTAGAATAGACAGTATTTAATCCTTGGAAATGTTGACATACAGTCTGGACAGACACATGACACAAAGTTGGGGAGAATCAAGCACCAGATGGAGGCTGGAGCGGGATGATCTTCAAGGTACATTTGAACCTTCCTCTTTAGTCTACCTATTGCCTCACCACCAACACAAATGTGGGGGAGGATGAAGGTGGGCCTTATTCCCAGGTCCCAAATGGCAGAGAGGAGACCACACCCCAGAGAGACGCAGGCTGGTGTTTGCAAAGTATGAGTCTGTGTTTAGGTGACTGCATTTCAAAAATCTGTCTACTTTTTTTTTAACCATTGGTTTCCATTACCTAAATCTTAATCCCTTCCATTACCATGGATTATCATTTAACTATAAGGCATATTCCCGGAGATTGGTTCAAGATGGCGGAGTAGAAGGATGTGTGCTCACTCCCTCTCACGAGAGCACCAGAATCACAACTAACTGCTGAACAATCATCGACAGGAAGACACTGGAACTCACCAAAAAAGATACCCCACATCCAAAGACAAAGGAGAAGCCACAATGAGACAGTAGGAGGGGTGCAATCACAATAAAATCAGATCCCATAACTGCTGAGTGAGTAACTTACAAACTGGAGAACACTTATACCACAGAAGTCCACCCACTAGAGTGAAGGTTCTGAGCCCCACATCAGGCTTCCCAACCTGAGGGTCCAACAACGGGAGGAGGAATTCCTAGAGAATCAGACTTTGAAGGCTAGCGGGATTTGACTGCAGGACTTTGACAGGACTGGGGGAAACAGAGACTTCACTCTTGGAGGGCACACGCAAAGTAGTGTGCTCATCGGGACCCAGGGGAAGGAGCAGTGACCCCATAGGAGACTGAATCAGACCTACCTGCTAGTGTGGGAGAGTCTCCTGCAGAGGCAGGAGGTGGCTGTGGCTCACCGTGGGGACAAGGACACTGGCAGTAGAAGTTCTGGGAAGTACTCCTTGGCATGAGCCCTCCCAGAGTCTACCATTAGCCCCACCAAAGAGCTGGGTAGGCTCCGGTGGTGGGTTGCCTCAGGCCAAACAAACAACAGGGAGGCAACCCAGCCCCACCCATTAGCAGACAAGTGGATTAAAGTTTTACTGACCTCTGCCAACCGGAGCAACACCCAGCTCAACCCACCACCAGTCCCTCCCATCAGGAAACATGCACTAACCTCTTAGATGGCCTCATCCACCAGAGGGCAGACAGCAGAAGCAAGAAGAACTACAATTCTGCAGCCTGTGGAAGGAAAACCACATTCACAGAAAGATAGACAAAATAAAAAGGCAGAGGACATTGTACCAGATGAAGGAACAAGATAAAACCCCAGAAAAACAACTAAATGAAGTGGAGATAGGCGACCTTCCAGAAAAAGAATTCAGAAAAATGATAGTGAAGATGATCCAGGACCTCGGAAAAAGAATGAAAGCAAAGATCGAGAAGATGCAAGAAATGTTTAACAAAGACCTAGAAGAATTAAAGAACAAACACCTAGAAGAATTAAAGAACAAACAAAGAGAGATGAACAATACAATAACTGCAATGAAAAATACACTAGAAGGAATCAATAGCAGAATAACTGAGGCAGAAGAATGGATAAGTGACCTGGAAGACAGAATAGTGGAATTCATGGCCACAGAGCAGAATAAAGAAAAAAGAATAAAAGGAAAGGAAGACAGCCTAAGAGACCTCTGGGACAACATTAAATGCAACAACATTCACATTATAAGGGTCCCAGAAGGAGAAGAGAGAGAGAAAGCACCCGAGAAAATATTTGAAGAGATTATAGTCATAAACTTCCCTAACATGGGAGAGGAAATAGCCACCCAAGTCCAGGAAGCCACCCAAGTTCAGGCAGGATAAACCCAAGGAGAAACATGCTGAGACACATAGTAATCTAATTGACAAAATTAAAGACAAAGAAAAAGTATTGAAAGCAACAAGGGAAAAACGATAAATAACATACAAGGGAACTCCCATAAGGTTAACGGCTGATTTCTCAGCAGAAACTCTACAAACCAGAAGGGAGTGGCACGATATATTTAAAGTGATGAAAAGGAAGAACCTACAACCAAGGTTACTCTACCCAGAAAGGATCTCATTCAGATTTGACAGAGAAATCAAAAGCTTTACAGACAAGCAAAAGCTAAGAGAATTCAGCACCACCAAACCAGCTCTACAAATGCTAAAGGAAATTTTCTAAGTGGGAAACACAAGAGAAGAAAAGGGCCTACAAAAACAAACCCATAACAATTAAGAAAATGGCAATAGGAACATACATATCAATAATTACCTTAAAAGTGAATGGATTAAATGCTCCAACCAAAAGACACAGGCTCATGGATACAATGGATACAAATGGATACAAAAACAAGACCCATCTATATGCTGTCTACACGAGACCCACTTCAGACCTAGGGACACATACAGACTGAAAGTGAGCAGATGGAAAAAGATATTCCATGCAAATGGAAATCAAAAGAAAGCTGGAGTAGCAATACTCATATCAGATAAAATAGACTTTAAAATAAAGAATGTTACAAGAGACAAGGAAGGACACTACATAATGATCAAGGGATCAACCCAAGAAGAAGATATAACAATTATAAATATATATGCACCCAACATAGGAGCACCTCAATACATAAGGCAACTGCTAACAGCTATAACAGAGGAAATTGACAGTAAAACAATAAAAGTGAGGGACTTTAGCACCTCACTTACACCAATGGACAGATCATCCAAACAGAAAATTAATAAGGAAACACAAACTTTAAATGACACATTAAAACAGATAGATTTAATTGTTATTCATAGGACATTCCATCCAAAAACAGCAGATTACACTTTCTTCTCAAGTGCACATGGAACATTCTCCAGGATAGATCACATCTTTTTTTTTTTTAATTTTCATAATAACTTTTTTTTAACATCTTTATTGGGGTATAATTGCTTTACAATGGTGTGTTAGTTTCTGCTTTATAACAAAGTGAATCAGTTATACATATACATATGTTCCCATATCTCTTCCCTTTTGCGTCTCCCTCCCTCCCACTCTCCCTATCCCACCCCTCCAGGCGGTCACAAAGGATAGATCACATCTTGGGTCACAAATCAAGCCTTGGTAAATTTAAGAAAATTGAAATCATATCAAGCATTGTTTCTGACCACAGTGCTATGAGATTAGAAATCAATTACAGGGAGAAAAACATAAAAAACACAAACAAATGGAGGCTAAACAATACACTACTAAAAAACCAAGAGATCACTGAAGAAATCAAAGAGGAAATCAAAACATACCTAGAGACAAATTACAATGAAAACACATGATCCAAAACCTATGGGGTGCAGCAAAAGCAGTTCTAAGAGGGAAGTATAAAGCAATACAATCCTACCTCAGGAAACATCTCAAATTTGAGAAAAATCTCAAATAAACAACCTAAACTTACACCTAAAGGGACTAGAGGAAGAAAAGCAAACAAAATCCAAATTTAGTAGAAGGAAAGAAATCATAAAGAACAGCAGAAATAAATGAAATAGAAACAAAGAAAACAATAGCAATGATCAATAAAACTAAAATCTAGTTCTTTGAGAAGATAAACAAAATTTATAAACCTTTAGCCAGGCTCATCAAGAAAAATAGGAAGAGGAGTCAAATCAATAAAATTAGAAATGAAAAAGGAGAAGTAAAAACTGACACTGCAGAAATACAAAGGATCATGAGAGATTACTACAAGCAACTCTATGCCAATAAAATGGACAACCTGGAAGAAGTGGACAAATTCTTAGAAAGATATAACCTTCCAAGACTGAACCAGGAAGAAATAGAAAATATGAACAGACTTGTGAGTAAAAAAATTGAAACTGTGATTTAAAATCTTCCAACAAACAAAAGGCCAGGACCAGATGGCTTCACAGGTGAATTCTATCAAACATTTAGAGAAGAGTTAACACCCATGCTTCTCAAACTCTTCCAAAAAATTGCAGAGGGAGGAACACTCCCAAACTCATTCTATGAGGCCACCATCACCCTGATACCAAAACCAGACAAAGATACTACAAAAAAAGAAAATCAAAGGGCTTCCCTGGTGGTGCTGTGTTTGGGAATCCGCCTGCCAATGCAGGGGACATGGGTTTGAGCCCTGGTCTGGGAAGATCCCACATGCTGTGGAGCAACTAAGCCCGTATGCCACAACTGCTGAACCTTCACTCTAGAGCCCATGAGCCACAACTACTGAGCCCACGTGCCACAGCTACTGAGCCCATGAACCAGAACTAGTGGAGCCTGTGCACCTAGAGCCCATGCTCCAAAAGAGAAACCACCACAGTGAGAAGCCTGCGCACTGCAATGAACAGTAGCCACTGCTCACCGCAACTAGAGAAAGCCTGTGCACAGCAATGAAGACCAAATGCAACCAAAAATAAATAAATAAATAATTTTATTTAAAAAAAAGAAGAAAAAGAAAATTACAGATCAATATCACTGATGAATATAGATGCAAAAATCCTCAACAAAATACTAGCAAATACAGTCCAACAACACATTAAAAGGATCATACACCATGACCAAGTGGGATTTATCCCAGGGATGCAAGGATTCTTCAATATACGCAAATCAATCAATGTGATACACTATATTAACAAATTGAAGAATAAAAACCATATGATCATCTCAATAGATACAGAAAAACCTTTTGATGAAATTCAACACCCATTTATGATAAAGACAATCCAGAAAGTGGGCATAGAGGGAACCTACCTCAACATGTTAAAGGCCATATATGACAAACACACAGCAAACATCATTCTCAATGGTGAAAATCTGAAAGCATTTCCTCTAAGATCAGGAACAAGACAAGGATATCCACTCTCACCACTATTATTCAACATCATTTTGGAAGTCCTAGCCACGGCAATCAGAGAAGAAAAAGAAATAAAAGGAATACAGATTGGAAAAGAAGAAGTAAAACTGTCACTGTTTGCATATGACATGATCCTATACATAGAGCATCCTAAAGATGCTGCCACCAGAAATCTACTAGAGCTAACCAATGAATTTGGTAAAGTTTCAGGATACAAAATTAATGCACAGAAATCTCTTGCATTCCTATACACTAATGATGACAAATCTGAAAGAGAAATTAAGAAAACAATCCCATTCACCATTGCAACAAAAAGAATAAGATAGTAATAAACCTACATAAGGAGGTAAAAGACCTGTACTCAGAAAACTATAATACACTGATCAAAGAAATCAAAGATGACACAAACAGATGGAGAGATATACCATGTTCTTGGATTGGAAGAATCAATACTGTGAAAATGACTATACTACCCAAAGCAATCTACAGATTCAATGCAATCCCTATTAAATTACCAGTGGCATGTTTTACAGAACTAGAACAAAAAATCTTAAAATTTGTATAGAGACACAAATGACCCCGAATAGCCAAAGCAGTCTTCAGGGAAAAAAATGGAGCAGGAGGGATCAGACTCCCTGATTTCAGACTATACTGCAAAGCTACAGTAATCAAGACAATATGGTTCTGGCACAAAAACAGAAATATAGATCAATGGAACAGGATAGAAAGCTCAGTGATAAACCCACGCACATATGGTCAACTAATCTATGACAAAGGAGGCAAGGATATACAGTGGAGAAAAGACAGTCTCTTCAATAAGTGGTGCTGGGAATACTGGACAGCTACATGTAAAAGAATGAAATTAGAATGGTCCCTAACACCATACACAAAAATAAACTCAAAATGGATTAGAGACCTAAATGTAAGACCAGACACTATAAAACTCTTAGAGAAAAACATAGGAAGAACACTCTTTGACATAAATCACAGCAAGATCTTTTTTGATCCACCTCCTAGAGTAATGGAAATAAAAACAAAAATAAAGAAATGGAACCTAATGAAACTTAAAAGCTTTTGCAAAGCAAAGGAAACTACAACCAAGATGAAAAGACAACCCTCTGAATAGGAGAAAATATTTCCAATAAATCAATGGACAAAGGATTAATCTCCAAAATATATAAACAGCTCATGCAGCTCAATATAAAAAACAAACAAACACCCCAATAAAAAAATGGGCAGAACACCTAAATAGACATTTCTCCAAAGAAGACATGCAAATGGCCAAGAAGCACATGAAAAGCTGCTCAACATCACTAATTATTAGAGAAATGCAAATCAAAGCTACAATGAAGTATCACCTCACACCAGTTAGAATGGGCATCATCAGAAAATCTACAAACAACAAATGCTGGAGAGCGTGTGGGGAAAAGGGAACCCTCTTGCACTGTTGGTGGGAATGTAAATTGATACAGCCACTATGGAGAACAGTATGGAGGTTCCTTAAAAAACTAAAAATAGAATTACCATATGACCCAGCAATCCCACTACTGGGCGTATACCAAGAGAAAACCATAATTCAAAAAGACACATGCACCCCAATGTTCATTGCAGCACTATTTACAATAGCCAGGTCATGGAAGCAACCTAAATGGCCATTGACAGACGAATGGATAAAGAAGATGTGGTATGTATATACAATGGAATATTACTCCGCCATAAAAAGGAATGAATTTGGGTCATTTGTAGAGACGTGGATGGATCTAGAGACTGTCATGTGAAGTGAAGTAAGTCAGAAAGAGAAAAACAAATATCATATATTAATGCATATATGTGGAAGCTAGAAAAATGGTACAGATGAACTGGTTTGCAGGGCAGAAATAGAGACACAGATGTAGAGAACAAACGTATGGACACCAAGGGGCGAAAGTGGGGGTGTGGGGGTGTGATGAACTGGGAGATTGGGATTGACATATATACACTAATATGTATAAAATAGATAACTAATAAGAACCTGCTGTATAAAAAATAAATAAATAAAATTAAAAATAAAAAAGGCATGTTCCCTGCTGCTGATTTGTATAAGACAGCTATGCTTAAATCAGTCATAATTGGTAAAAGAGAAATTGCTATTTTTGAATTCATTCTTCAAGCAAAATTTGTCAGGAAAAACCTTTTAAATACCTGTTTTATGTGCTTCAGATAAGGAGATTGGGTGGTAACTATTTAAACCTGGCATGCTTAGCAATTAAAACATAATATTTGGTGATGAGGAGATTCTGGTTACAAGTTTCTTTTCTAGCACCTGGACCATTTAGTTGTAAAGGAAAAAAAGCAAGGAAGAAATTGGTCATGCTGACATGACCCTAATGGTTAATTCAGTCATTGTATTCTACCTTTTCCTACTCTCCCCAAGCACAAAAGAACAATGGCACTAATTACTACTCTTTAGATGAGGTAAATCTCCAATACTCTGTTCTATATACGGAGATGGTTTAAGCAACGGGCTGAAGCAGAAGTTGGTCAGTGGTCCTGCCTCCCCCATCACTCCACACATATATACAAGCTCATATTAAGAATCTCATTCATCATCCCCTACCCTTATCACCGTCACTTCCAATCAACATTTTAAAGAAAAAACATCACCCTTTGTTATTACATGTCACTCTTGTTTCCCTTCCACTTTCATCTCTTTCATCTCTCTTCCTTTCCCCCTTTGTGTGTGTGTGTGCAGGATGTGTACACATACACACATATACATGCCTGTTTCCCTGACACTTAAGTGCAATATTTCAAACTTCCCCCTTCTCACAACCCTATTTTTCTTTCACAATCAGAAAAGAAGCCCGTGGAGAACAGCAAACAGAAGTGGACCAAAAAATATTCAAATAACCTATCTTTTAAATTTGGGTACAGTAATGTCCGGAACTTTTGCGTATTTGTATTTTTCATCTTTTAAAAAAATTTATTTATTTTATTTTATCTATTTTGGCTGCATTGGGTCTTCATTGCTATACACGGGCTTTCTCTAGTTGCGGTGAGCCGGGACAACTCTTCGTAGCTGTAGGCAGTGACTTCTCTTGTTGCGGAGCACGGACTCTAGGTACACGGGCTTCACTAGTTGTGGCTCACGGGCTCTAGAGAGCAGACTCAGTAGTTTTGGTGCACGGGCTTAGTTGCTCCGCAGCATGTGGGATCGTCCCAGACCGGGGCTTAAACCCGTGTTCCCTGCATTGGCAGGCAGATTCTTAACCAGTGCGCCACCAGGGAAACCCTGTATTTTTCATCTTTAAAAACATATATTTGAGGGCTTCCCTGGTGGCGCAGTGGTTGAGAGACCGCCTGCCGATGCAGGGGACGCGGGTTTGTGCCCCGGGAAGATCCCACGTGCCGCGGAGCGGCTGGGCCGGTGAGCCACGGCCGCTGAGCCTGCGCGTCCGGAGCCTGTGCTCCGCAACGGGAGAGGCCACAACAGAGAGAGGCCTGCGTACCGCAAAAAAAAAAAAAAAGTATTGGGGAAGACATGAGAAAACAAGGACCATCCTGGACCATCCTGCACTGCTATAAGTATGCTATGTGGTATAGCCATTCCAGAAACAACCTGGCAGTACCTAGTAAAATTAATTACCATATTACATATGGCCCAGCAATCCCAGTCCTGCACATATATCCCATATGACCACATCCCATACTGAGATGTTTGCACAGATACTCACCAAGATATCACATGTGATAGCATAGAAATAGAGGCAACTTGGGTGTCCATCACTGGTGAAAGGTTATGTAAAGTACAATGCAGTCATATCATAGAATACTAATCAACAGAAAGGAACTGAACTCATATACAACAACATGAATAGATCTTATAAACCTTACCTCCTGGGCCTCCTTAACATGGCCACCTACTTCATCAAGACTGCAAAAAGAATCTCTAGCTCCACTTTGCTAACGAAGTCTTATATTTAATGTATCCTAATCAAATATAATCATGAGAATGACAGCCCATCATATTTGCCGTATTCTGTTGATTAAAAGCAACTCACAGGTCTCATCCACACTCAAGGGGAAAGAGATTACACAAAGATGTGAATGCTAAGAGAATAATAATTAGGGGGTCACCTTAGGGTCTGTCACCACACCAGGAAAAGTTCTAGACAATGAGATTACATCAGTGAGCAAAAGGAAAGAAAGTCTGCCTTCACAGAGAATACAATTGTGTGTGTGTGTGTGTGTGTGTGTGTTTATCCTCTTTTTAAAATCAATAGGATGATACTGTATATAATCCTTTGCATCTTACCATTCATTTTATAACCTAGCTTGGAAAATTTTCCCTTCAAGTACTTATAGAATTGTTATTCTTTATAACAGGTGTATAATGTATTCAACCATTACCCAACTCATGGACTCTGAGATTGTTTCTAGGTTTCCCATTTAACAATGCTGCAAGAAATGCCCTCATACATGTATCATTAAGTTATTGTGCAGGTTTATCCAAACAGAGTATCCCCTTAAGGCCAAATAAAGGTTCTACTCTGTTCTAGCCTTGGCTCTGCTTCACTCTAGCTATGGGAACTTGGGAAAATTACTTAAGACTTTGTATTTTATTGTCCTACTCTACTACAGAAGGATAACTGAAATGCATTCATGTTCAAAATGCACAAAATATGCATCCAGAGCATGGTAGACAATTTATATATTACTTTGCTTTTCTTGAGCGCTTTATCAACTACTTTATGAAATACAACTCAAACCTTTTGTATCTTCCAAATTAGATGAGAGAAAAGGGGTGTTCATGGAATGGTGATAAAAAGAGAGAAATAGGGTAGGATGACAGAGTGTCTTTTGTGTGATAATAAGGTGATTGGGAGCCTCTAGATAGCTTCAGGATGAGGGCTGTTCTCCCAAAAGACCAAGGCTTGATTAGAGGATTGGAACTTTCAACCTCACTCCACCCTGGATCTCGGGAGAAGGGAGAAGGGCTGGAAGTTGAGTTATTCATCATTGGCCAATGATGTAATCAGTCATGAGTGTGTAACGAAGATTCCATAAAGACTCTAAATGATGGGGTTCAGAGAGATCCCAAGTTGCTGAACATATTGAGGTGCTGGGAGAGTGGTTCTCCCAGACAGGGCACAGAAGTTCTGCATGCCACCAGCCCCATATCTTGCCATATGTGTTGCTTCCATTTGGCTGTTCCTGAGTTGTATCTTCTATAACAAGCCAGAAAATGCAAAAAGAGAGAAAGAGAGAGGTAATTTTGAAACAAGGATAGATAATGTCTTGCTACGCTCCCTGATTTACTTGGCCTCGACATTTCCTGTGGCCCAATCCTGTCCAATTTGTCTTAATCAAGACCTATCCCTTCTTCCTTTTTCTTTATTATTTGAAACAATTTACCCTTAAATATACACTCTCTGTGTCTTTCAAAAGGACATATAGATAATATAATTTTAACTCAATATACTTACATAATTTAACGTTAATGTGCTTGTGAGGCGTGCCATAGAACAAATATACATCTAAATAGCAATGTTCTTACTTATATGATGTGCCCAACCCGGAGTAAGACTAGTGCAAACTGTGCTACAGATAGGAAGGACTCACTAATGAAGTGGATATTTGAAAAAGGGGAAATGCAGTCATGGCTTCAAATCGCACCATAATTGTGGCCCCCTCTCTTAAAGCTTGCTCTGCCCAAAAAGGCTGATGAGTCTCAGGAGATGTTTGATTATGTGACCCCCACCTCCACAATGCTCATAAAACATGGGATTCATTAGCTTTCAATATGTGTTTCTTCATTTAAAAAAAAAAAAAAAAAAGCTTTTCCTTAGCTTTAAACTTAAGAGAAAAAGAGACATGAGGAGAGGGAACTCAAGAAAGTTTTCCTTGAGATCCAAATAAAAGAGAAGTTAAAGACTTTTCCTGATGAGAAAGGCGGAATTAAACTCCTTGTGTGCAGAATTTTTTCTCTGTCTCGTAAAGAAAAGGAGAACAGCTTTACCAAGGAATCAAGTTCTTTCTTGCCTGCATCTGCAAGTATAGGGATCTGTGCAGAGTGACACCTAGTGGTCTCCAGAACGCCTTTAGCAGCAAGAGAAATGAAGTCTGAACGTGTGTGGATTGAGCATCTGTATAAGAGCCTTTTTTCCTTCCCACACACACATCCCTAAGCTGTGAACAAACTGAGTCATTAACTGGTTTTGATTCCAATACCACGACTTTCTGGCCACATATCCACTTATTGTCAAATCATACAGGAAATTAATATTTAATATTTGAGGAGTGGGTAGAAGTCACAGAGTGGAAAGGCATAGTGATTCCAATGTGCAAGAAAAATGATTTGTCCAAATCTGGAATCTTCAAGGCAGCAACAAAGCACAGTATCCAACCCAACAGATATCAAAGGAGCAATGGCTTTTGTGGCTAGATTCTTCTGAGTTCATGCCAGAGTTCATTCCCACGTAGTTCCCACTCTGCCTTTAAAACCTCGCCTGGGTGGACCTCTCCACTTGCCCATCTGTATTTCTGATTGGACTGGGGAACTTAGGGGGCTAAGAAGTTTATAATGGAATGAGGACATTTCAGCTTATCCTGATGATCTGTTGCTATCCAGGAGACATTTAAAATTCCTCCATGGTGCTGTAAGAAAGGAGTTTCTACTTCCTCCTTTTATCAATAGATTTTCTCTGAAGTGGGCTCCAGAAAATTTTGGATTTGGACTCTTATGGCTTGAATTGACAAGGACTTCTTTTTTTTTTTTTTTTTTGCGGTACGTTGGCCTCTCACTGTTGTGGCCTCCCCCGTTGCGGAGCACAGGCTCTGGACACGCAGGCTCAGCGGCCATGGCTCACTGGCCCAGCCACTCTGCGGCATGTGGGATCCTCCCGGACCGGGACACGAACCTGCGTCCCCTGCATCGGCAGGCAGACTCGTAACCACTGTGCCACCAGGGAAGCCTAGAGCCCAGGCTCCACAGCTAGAGAAGCCACCGCAATGAGAAGCCCGTGCACTGCAACAAACAGCAGCCCCCGCTAGCTGCAACTAGAGAAAGCCTGCACGAAGACCCAACGCAGCCAAAAATAAATAAATAAATTTATTTTTTTTAAAGTCAATTGTATTTTTATACACTAGCAATAAATAATCTGAAAATGAAATTAAGAAAATAATTCCACTTACAACAGTATCAAAAACAATAAAATACCTAAGAATAAATTTAGTACAAAATAAGTGAAAAATACTGTTGAAAGAAATTAAACAATATCTAAATACACAGAAAAAATCACACAATCATAGATTGGAAAGCTTAATTTTGCTAAGATTCCAATACTCTCCAAATTGATCTACAGATAAATAATCAAATTCCAGCTGACTTTTTGCAGAAATTGTCAACCTGATCCTAAAATTTACACGGCAATGCAAGAGACCCAAAATAGGCAAAAACAATTGGAAAAAGAGCAACATAATTGAAGAATTCAAATAAAATTTCCTGATTTCAAAACTCACTATAAATCTTCAGTAATCAAGACAGTGTGGTACTGGCATAAAGGTAGACATAAACATCACTGGAATATATTTCAGAGTCCAGAAATAAACCTTACATTATGGTCAGTTTATTTGGGGGAATCAATTGAGAATAGGGAACTCCACAGAGACAGAAGATAGATTAGTAGTTGTCAGGGGCTCGAGAGATGGAGGCGGAGGAAAGGATGAAGAGCAACTGTTCTTCATGGTGACTGGGTTCCTTTTTGGATAATGAAAATATTATGGAAATACATAGTGGTGATGGTTGCAAACTTTTACAAATATACAAAAATTCAGAGTTGCACACTTTCTACGAAATGAATGAATGAATGGATGGATGAATATTCATTTTTTTTTAGTTTGAAATTGGACTTATTTTAAAATTTTTTTTTAACATCTTTATTGGAGTATAATTGCTTTACAAGGGTGTGTTAGTTTCTGCTTTATAACGAAGTGAATCAGATATACATATACATATATCCCCATATCTCCTCCCTCTTGCATCTCCCTCCCACCCTCCCTATCCCACCCATCTAGGTGGACACAGAGCACCGAGCTGATCTCCCTGTGCTATGCGGCTGCTTCCCACTAGCTATCTATTTTACATTTGGTAGTGTATATATGTCCATGCCACTCTCTTACTTCGTCCCAGCTTACCCTTCCCCCTCCCCGTGTCCTCAAGTCCATTCTCTACATCTGCGTCTTTATTCCTGTCCTGCTGCTAGGTTCTTCAGAACCTTTTTTTTTTTTTTAGATTCCATATATATGTGTTAGAATATGGTATTTGTTTTTCTCTTTCTGACTTACTTCACTCTGTATGACAGTCTCTAGGTCCATCCACCTCACTGCAAATAACTCAATATCATTTCTTTTTAAGGCAGAGTAATATTCCATTGTATACATGTGCCACATCTTCTTTATCCATTCATCTGTTGATAGACACTTAGGTTGCTTCCATGTCCTGGCTATTGTAAATAGAGCTGCAATGAATACTGTGGTACATGACTCTTTGAATTATGGTTTTCTCAGGGTATATGCCCAGTAGTGGTATTGCTGGGTCATATGGTAGTTCTATTTTTAGTTTTTTAAGGAACCTCCATACTGTTCTCCATAGTGGCTGTATCAGTTTACATTCCCACCAACAGTGCAAGAGGGTTCCCTTTTCTCCACACCCTCTCGAGCATTTACTGTTTGTAGATTTTTTGAGGATGGCCATTCTGACTGGAGTGAGATGATACCTCATTGTAGTTTTGATTTGCATTTCTCTAATGATTAGTGATGTTGAGCATTCTTTCATGTGCTTGTTGGCAATCTGTATATCTTCTTTGGAGAAATGTCTATTTAGGTCTTCTGTGCATTTTTGCATTGTGTTGTTTGTTTTTTTGATATTGAGCTGCATGGGCTGCTTATAAATTTTGGAGATTAATCCTTTGTCATTTGCTTCCTTTGAAAATATTTTCTCCCATTCTGAGGGTTGTCTTTTCTTCTTGTTTATGTTTTCCTTTGCTGTGCAAAAGCTTTTAAGTTTCATTAGGTCCCATTTGTTTATTTTTGTTTTTATTTCCATTTCTCTAGGAGGTGGGTCAAAAAGCATCTTGCTTTGATTTATGTCATAGAGTGTTCTGCCTATGTTTTCCTCTAAGACTTTTATACTACCTGGCCTTACATTTAGGTCTTTAATCCATTTTGAGTTTATTTTTGTGTATGGTGTTAGGGAGTGTTCTAATTTCATTCTGTTACATGTAGCTGTCCAGTTTTCCCAGCACCACTTATTGAAGAGGCAGTCTTTTCTCCATTGTATATTCTTGCCTCCTTTATCAAAAATAAGGTGACCATATGTGCGTGGGTTTATCTCTGGGCTTTCGATCCTGTTTCATTGATCTATATTTCTGTTTTTCTGCCAGTACCACACTGGCTTGATTACTGTAGCTTTGTAGTATAGTCTGATATCCAAAAGCCTGATTCCTCCAGCTCTGTTTTTCCTTCTCAAAATTGCTTTGGCTATGTGGGGTCTTTTGTGTTTCCATACAAACTGTGAAATTTTTTGTTCTAGTTCTGTGAAAAATGCCATTGGTAGTTTCATAGGGATTGCACTGAACCTGTAGATTGCTTTGGGTAGTATAGTTATTTTCACAATGTTGATTCTTCCAATCCAAGAACATGGTATATCTCTCCCTCTGTTTGTATCATCTTTAATTTCTTTCATCAGTGTCGTATAGTTTTCTGCATACAGGTCTTTTGTCTCCTTAGGTAGGTTTATCCCTAGGCATTTTATTCTTTTTGTTGCAATGGTAAATTGGAGTGTTTCCTTAATTTTTCTTTCAGATTTTTCATCATTAGTGTATAGGAGTGCAAGAGATTTCTGTGCATTAATTTTGTATCCTGCTACTTTATCAAATTCATTGATTAGGTCTAGTAGATTTCTGGTAGCATCTTTAGGATTCTCTATGTATAGTATCATGTCAACTGCGAACAGTGACAGCTTTACTTCTTCTTTTCCAATTTGGAATCCTTTTATTTCTTTCTCTTCTCTGATTGCTGTGACTAAAACTTCAAAAACTATGTTGAATAACAGTGGTAAGAGTGGACAACCTTGTCTTGTTCCTGCTTTTAGTGGAAATGGTTTCAGTTTTTTACTATTGAGAATGATGTTGGCTGTGGGTTTGTCATATATGGCCTTTATTAAGTTGAGGTAAGTTCCCTCTATGCCTACTTTCTGGAGCCTTTTTATCATAAATAGGTGTTGACTTTTGTCGAAAGCTTTTTCTCACTTATTGAGATGATCATATGGTTTTTCTCCTTCAGTTTGTTAATGTGGTGTGTCACATTAATTGATTTGCGTATACTGAAGCATCCTTGCATTCCTGGGATAAACGGCACTTGATCATGGTGTATGATCCTTTTAATGTGCTGTTGGATTCTGTTTGCTAGTATTTTGTTGAGGATTTTTGCATCTATGTTCATCAGTGATATTGGCCTGTAGTTTTCTCTCTTTGTGATATATTTGTCTGGTTTTGGTATCAGGGTGATGGTGGCTTTGTAGAATGATGTTCAGAGTGTTTCTCCCTCTGCTATATTTTGGAAGAGTTTGAGAAGGATAGGTGTTAGCTCTTCTCTAAATATTTGATAGAATTCGCCTGTGAAGCCATCTGGTCCTGGGCCTTTGTTTGTTGGAAGATTTTTAATCACAGTCTCAATTTCCGTGCTTGTGATTGGTCTGTTTATATTTTGTATTTCTTCCTGGTTCAGTCTCAGAAGGTTGTGCTTTTCTAAGAATTTGTCTATTTCTTCCAGATTGTCCATTTTATTGGCATATAGTTACTTGTAGTAATCTCTCATGATCCTTTATATTTCTGCAGTGTCAATTGTTACTTCACCTTTTTCATTTCTAATTCTATTGATTTCAGTCTTCTGCCTTTTTTTCTTGATGAGTCTGGCTAATGGTTTATCAATTTTGTTTATCTTCTCAAAGAACAAGCTTTTGGTTTTATTGATCTTTGCTATTGTTTCCTTCATTTCTTTTTCATTTACTTCTGATCTGATCTTTGATTTCTTTCTGTCTGCTAACTTTTGTTCTTCTTTCTGTAATTGCTTTAGGTGCAAGGTTAGGTTGTTTATTTGAGATGTTTCTTGTTTCTTAAGGTAGGATTGTATTGCTATAAACTTCATTCTTAGACTGCTTTTGCTGCATCCCATAGGTTTTGGGTCGTCGTGTTTTCATTGACATTTGTTTCTAGGTATTTTTTGATTTCCTCTTTGATTTCTTCAGTGATCTCTTGGTTTTTTTGTAGCATATTGTTTAGCCTCCATGAGTTTGTATTTTTTACAGATTTTTTCCTGTAATTGATATCTAGTCTCACAGCGTTGAAGTCGGAAAAGATACTTGATACAATTTCAATTTTCTTAAATTTACCAAAGCTTGATTTACGACCCAAGATATGATCTATCCTGGAGAATGTTCCATGAGCCCTTGAGAAGAACATGTATTCTGCTGTTTTTGGATGGAATTTCCTATAAATATCAATTAAGTCCATCGTGTTTAATGTATCATTTAAAGCTTGTGTTTCCTTATTTATTTTCATTTTGGATGATCTGCCCATTAGTGAAAGTGGGGTGTTAAAGCCTCCTACTATGATTGTGTTACTGTTGATTTCCCCTTTTATGGCTGTTAGCATTTGCCTTATATATTGAGGTGCTTCTATGCTGGGTGTATAAATATTTACAATTGTTATATCTTCTTCTTGGATTGATCCCTTGATCATTATATAGTGTCCTTCTTTGTCTCTTGTAATAGTTTTTATTTTAAAATCTATTTTGTCAGATATGAGAATTGCTACTTCAGCTTTCTTCTGACTTCTATTTGCATGGAATATCTTTTTCCATTGCCTCACTTTCAGTCTGTATGTGTCCCTAGGTCTGAAGTGGGTGTCTTGTAGACAGCATATATATGGGTTTTGTTTTTGTATCCATTCAGCCAGTGTATGTCTTTTGGTTGGAACATTTAATCCATTTACATTTAAGGTAATTATCGATATGTAAGTTCCTATTACCATTTTCTTAATTGCTTTGGGTTTGTTATTGTAGGTCCTTTCCTTCTCTTGTGTTTCCTACCTAAAGAAGTTCCTTTAGCATTTGTTGTAAAGCTGGTTTGGTGGTGCTGAATTCTCTTAGCTTTTGAAATTAAAAGTTTTAATTTCTCCATCAAATCTGAATGAGATCCTTGCTAGGTAGAATAATCTTGGTTGTAGGTTCTTCCCTTTCATCACTTTAAATATGTCCTGTTACTCCCTTCTGGCTTGCAGAGTTTCTACTGAAAGATCAGCTGTTAACCTTATGGGGATTCCTTTGTATGTTATTTGTTGTTTTTCCCTTGCTGCTTTTAATATTTTTTCTTTGTACTTAATTTTCGATAGTTTGATTAATATGTGTCTTGGCGTGTTTCTCCTTGGATTTGTCCTGTATGGGACTCTTGGCGCTTCCTGGACTTGATTAGCTATTTCCTCTCCCATATTAAGGAAGTTTTCAACTATAATCTCTTCAAATATTTTCTCAGTCCCTTTCTTTTTCTCTTCTTCTTCTTGGACCCCTATAATTCGAATGTTGCTGCATTTAATGTTGTCCCAGTGGTCTCTGAGACTGTCCTGAATTCTTTTCATTCTTTTTTCTTTGTTCTGCTCTGCAGTAGTTATTTCCACTCTTTATTTTCCAGGTCACTTATCCGTTCTTCTGCCTCAGTTATTCTGCTGTTGATTCCTTCTAGAGAATTTTTAATTTCATTTATTGTGCTGTTCATCATTGTTTGTTTGCTCTTTAGTTCTTCTAGGTCCTTTTTAAACGTTTCTTGTGTTTTCTCCATTCTATTTCCAAGATTTTGCATCATCTTTACTGTCATTACTCTGAATTCTTTTTCAGGTAGACTGCCTATTTCCTCTTCATTTCTTCGGTTTGACGGGTTTTTACCTTGCTGCTTCATCTGCTGTGTGTTTCTCTGTCTTCTCATTTTGCTTAACTTACTGTGTTTGGGGTCTCCTTTTCGCAGGCTACAGGTTTGTAGTTCCTGTTGCTTTTGATGTCTGCCCCCAGTGGCTAAGGTTTGTTCAGTGGGTTTTGTAGGCTTCCTGGTGGAGGGGACTGGTGCCTGTGTTGTAGTGGATGAGGCTGGTTCTTTTCTTTCTGGTGGGCAGGACCACGTTTGGTGGTGTGTTTTGGGGTGTCTATGACCTTATTATGATTTTAGGCAGCCTCTCTACTAATGGGTGGGGTTGTGTTCCTGTCTTGCTAGTTGTTTGTCTTAGGGTGTCCAGCATTGTAGCTTGCTGGTCTTTGGGTGTTGCTGGGTGTTAGCATTGAGATGGAGATCTCTGGGAGAGCTTTCGCCATTTGATATTACGTGGAGCCGGGAGGTTTCTGGTGGACCAATGTCCCATACTCAGCTCTCCCACCTCTGAGGCACAGGTATGACACCCGGCTGGAGCACCAAGACCTGTCAGCCACACGGCTCAGAAGAAAAGGGAGAAAAAAAGAAAGAATAAAATAAAATAATAAAATTAAAACGTTATTAAATAAAAAATTTTTAAATTATTAAAAATTGAAAATTAAAAAGTAATAGAAAAGAACAAAGAAATAACAGACAGACAGAACCATAGGACAAATGGTAAAAACAAAGCTATACAGAAAAAAATCACACAAAGAAGCATACACATAACCACTCACAGAAAGAGATAAAGGAAAAAATATATATATGTATATAAAAAAATAGGAAGAGAGCAACCAAATCAATAAACAAATCTACCAATGATAATAAACTCTAAATACTAAACTAAGATAAACATAAAACCAGGAACAAATTAGATGCAGAAAGCAAACCCCTAGTCTACAGTTGCTCCCAAAGTCCACCGCCTCAATTGTGGGATGATTCATTGTTTATTCAGGTATTCAACTTGATGCAGGGTACATCAAGTTGATTGTGGAGCTTTAATCCGCTCCTCCTGAGGCTGCTGGGAGAAATTTCCCTTTCTCTTCTTTGTTTGCACAGCTCCCAGCGTTCAGCTTTGGATTGGGCCCCGCCTCTGCGTGTAGGTCGCTTGAGGGCGTCTGTTCTTCGCTCAGACAGGACGGGGTTAAAGGAGCAGCTGCTTCGGGGACTCTGGCTCACTCAGGCCTGGGAGAGGGAAGGGTACTGAGTGCGGAGGGAGCCTGTGGTGGCAGAGGCCCGCGTAACGTTGCAACAGCCTGAGACGCACCGTGTGTTTTCCCGGGGAAGTTGTCCCTGGATCACGGGACCCTGGCAATGGTGGGCTGCACAGGCTCCCGGGAGGGGAGGTGGGTATAGTGACCTGTGCTTCCACACAAGCTTTTTGGTGGCTGCAGCAGCAGCCTTAGTATTTCATACCCATCTCGGGGGTCCGCGCTGATAGCTGCGGCTCGCACCCGTCTCTGGAGCTCGTTTAGGCGGTGCTCTGGATCCCCTCTCCTCGCGCACCCCAAAACAATGGTCTCTTGCCTCTTAGGCAGATGCAGACTTTTTCCCGGACTCCCTCCCGGCTAGCTGTGGCGCACTAACCCCTTCAGGCTGTGTTCACACCGCCAACCCCAGTCCTCTCCCTGGGATCCAACCGAAGCCCGAGCCTCACCTCCCAGCCCCCGCCCGCCCCGGCGGGTGAGCAGACAAGCCTCTCGGGCTGGTGAGTGCTGGTCGGCACTGATCTTCTGTGCGGGAATCTCTCCACTTTGCCCTCTGCACCCCTGTTGCTGTGCTCTCCTCCGTGGCTCCAAAGCTTTCCCCCCACACACCCTCCGTCTCCGCCAGTGAAGGGCTTTCCTAGCGTGTGGAAACATTTCCTCCTTCACAGCTCCCTCCCAGAGGTGCAGGTCCCGTCCCTATTCTTTTGTCTCCGTTTTTTCTTTTTTCTTTTGCCTTACCCAGTAGGGAGTTTCTTGCCTTTTGGGAGGTCTGAGGTCTTCTGCCAGCGTTCGGTAGGTGTTCTGTAGGAGTTGTTCCACATGTAGATGTATTTCTGATGTATTTGTGGGGAGGAAGGTGATCTCCACGTCTTACTTCTCCACCATGTTGAAGGTCTCCCCCTGCATGAATATTCTAAATTATCCTCATACTTCTGGGCATTTATCAAAGTTTGTCCTTAGATAATTATTCTTGAACATATATTTTCCCCCCATATAGACTGTGTGATGCTTGAGGACAGGAATTCCATATTATCCACTTCTGTGCAAAGCAAAATGGTTGTACGTAGTAGGAGATCAATAAACACTTTTTGAATAAATTGGTAGCCTCAACACTTCAAACTTTCAGTTTTCCCAGGAGCCTTCAAGATAGACTCCCAAACCTCCAATACAGCCAATCCAGCTTTTCCCACTCACCTTTGAGATTTGCAGCTATTGCTTGCCAAATATTTAGAACCAAGAGCTTGTTCATATCAATGCTGATTGTATTCCATTTCTTGTCTAAAGAGCTACTTTGCTAGAGTGTTTTTCATCAGGAGTTCAGTCATTCAAGTATCTGTTGTGCTGAACTTCCTGGTCTCCCCAGCCTCTCCTGACCAGTGTACCCAGGCTTTCCTGTTCTCCTTCCCTCCCTGCTACCTCTATCTCTTCTGTCCTTCTTCATCTCCCACTTTCTAAATGGGAAGCTCTGTAGCCAAACAATGAACACTTCCTCCATTTTTGTAGTCCCAGTCTAGTGCTAGGCTGACAGTGACCTCCACCTTCTGCTTTGGCATTCATTCATTCATTCATGCATTCCTTTGTTCAACAAATACATATGCAGTACCTAGTACATACCCTGCGCAGTTCTAGTTGCTGTTGCTCTGATTACTTTTTATGTTCATTCAAGGATGCAGAAGTGGAATGTTTGTTTGCTTACGCAACTAAAGGAATTTTTGTCACAAAAGTAGGAACGTTAGAGGAATTTGTGTTTGTACGTGCTAATACCTAGTGATAAAGTAGCTGATTCACTGATTTATAATTTCCATATTTGAAGGATCTTGGGAAATGAATCAACTCCTTTTCATCTACTATAGGCACGTATTTTAATCAATTCCAATTTCAAATCTATCTTGCAATTTAAGCAAATTGCCATCTGTTGCTTGGGCTGTACTGGTTATGGCTTCAGTGTTACTGTTACCTTCACAGCTTAAGTCTGGAGAGAGAAAAAAATTGTTTAGCATTAACGTCTTGCTTATATATGTATTCATGCCATATGATTACTGGCAACTCTCCAGAAAATTTGGCCTAGTTTCTGGAAGCCTCTTCAGTCTGTCATATTAAAAGATGCACCATAATTTAATCAATTCAAGAATTTGATTATTTTCACCTAATTTCTTTTTCTTTTTAATAATGCAACAAAACCCTTCATTCCCATTTTAAGGCCTCAGAAAGCTGGGGGAGGTGCTTCAGAATAAGGTGAGTTCAGCCAGCCCAGAGAGGCCCATATGTTCCCAGTGTGGGGTTGCTGGAGCAGTGAAGGATTGGACGGGCAGGACCCACAGCTCCCAGCCTGACAGATCCAGTTTCCAAAGAGGCAGCCTCTGTGTAGTGCTTGCTTAGGCCTGCCTCTTTCTCTCACTTTTCCTTAAACAACCATTAGTCTCATTTCCTAGCAGCTGCCTGCAGAGAAGAGGAACCAAAAAAAAATTTTTTTTAATCAAGTCTCATTCGGTCTTGATGTACAGCTGCCTACTTTGCTGTGGTGCCTCTCAGATCACATGCTGGCTCTGTCAGGAAGTGGCCTTTCTCCATCCACTCAGACCTCTCTCCAGTCTGGTAGCTAAAGTCTACCCCTGAAGGTTCAGATGTTTTTAAATCCTGAGAACAATTAAGGTAATTTTAGAACTTGAAGTCCCCTTAGAGCTTTGTTACTCAAAATTTAGTCCATAGACCAGTAGTAACAGCATCTCATGGGTACCTGTAGAGATGCAGATTAGACCCTACTCCAGATCTTTACAGAATCAGAACTTCTTGGGGTGGGGCCCAGGAATCTGTATTGTGACAAGCTGTCCAGGTGATTCTGAGGCACACTAAATTTTCAGAAGCCCTGACATGTTTATTATCTGGTGCCATTTTAAAAGTCAGACCTTTTGCCTAAACCCTGGTCATCTCTCTCCCAGACCCTCTGGCTTGGATTCCTGTTCCATTGTTTTTTGTCTCTGTCATTTTCCTTTCTACTAGGTTAGGTTCCTGATTCCAGCCTCCATTGGCCTCTCTGGACCAGACTCCATCCCTGCACACTATATTCTGTATTCACCCACTTTGCTGGGCTCAATCGCTGACCTGTTTACTTATGATAGCCACCTTCATGCTTCCTTTCTAACCTACCTTCCTGCCTACAGCAACTCCTGACCTGACAGCAGAGGGTAAAATCTACACATGAAACCTCTAGGCATGGTGCCCATTAGCACAGGTCTCCACACACTTGTCTGTGCCATCTGTCTTTCCCTCTTGCTGCCCATCTTCCACACAGCAGCCAGTTATTTTCCTAAAGAAAAAAATTGATATTATCCTCTGCTTAATAACTCCGGAAGGCTTCCAGTTTTCTGCAGGACAAAATGCAAACTTCTTAGCATGACATTCAAAGCCCACCACAGGCTGTAACAAATCTATATCCTGAACTTCATCAACGTTGCCCATCTCAGCCCCAGCCTTACACTTCTGCCAATTTACTTGTTGACTTCAGTGCCTTTGCACCTGCTATTTCCTCTGCCTGAATCACTCTTTCTCCTGCTTCTCCAGCAGGCAAATGTCAGCTAGTCTTTCAAGACTCAATCCAACTACTTCCATGCCTTCAGTAAGGCTATTTCTAGCTCCTCCAGGCTGAGTTACCTGTACTCTCCTTTGGGTACTTTGTTCACAACTCTTATTTCACCACTTGTGATGTTGTTTTTGACTTGTCAGCTTATACATCTTCTTCACAAACCAAAAGCTGTTTGTGGGCAGAGATGGTGTCTCATCTTAAATGAAATACCCAGTCTAGCATAGTGAGGGCACATTGTAGAAATGAAATAAATGCTATCAAGATACTGTCAAATGAATATTCAAATGCTTACGAAGTGTGCCCCAAAGAATATTGTAGACCAAGTACCTGTATCACTGTATTAAGGAAGCTTGCTTTATAAAGGTGCATAAAATAAATTCTTTTGTAAATAAGAGTTTCATCTTCTAAAGTAAAGAATTGCTTTGTGTCATAGTCAGTTTTGGCTGCCATAGTAAAATACCACAGACAGGGTGGCTTAAACAACAGACTTTTTTTTTTTTTCTCACAGTTCTGGAGCCTGAGAAGTCCAAGATCCAGGTGCCAGCAGATTTGATTCTTGGTGAGGGCTCTCTCCCTAGGTTGCAGACAGCAGCCTTCTCACTGGGAGTTCACATGGCAGAGAGAGAGCTCTGGTCTCTCTTCCTCTTCTTACAAAGGCATCAATTCCATAATAAGGGCCCTACCCTCATGACCTCATCTAAACCTAATTACCTCCCAAAGGCCTCATCTCCCAACACTATCACATTGAGAGTTAAGGCTTCAACATATGAATTGGGGGGTGGGGGGGAACCCAAACATTCACCCACAGTACCTTGTAGTATCAAATAATCAACCCCTTTTTTCTCTATGAAGTGTTTTCATATATATGATTGTCCTAATATGGTAATTTGCACATGATTTTTCCAAGAATATCTGAAATTCTACTGTCTTTCTAATTCAGGAAGTTCTTTGTCAAAATCTTCTGAGTACCACTGGATTTGTTTTATTATGACTTCTGATAGAATAAGGTGTCTTGGAAAAAGGCAAAAGGTGATATGTGGGTTATGAGTTTGTGGGTATGGGGCATTTTTGATTTTTAAAAAAATTTTTGATAAATGTAATAAATCTTTAACATATGCAACAAAATTTTGTAGGCTTTTATGAGAAAAGATACCTTCAAAATATTTTAAAATACTACCCAATTAAAGTTGTTTAAAGAAAAATTCATGTTACCTAAAATATATTTATATCTTCACATATGATTTTACTTGAGCCAGTCAGCAAGTTTGTGGTTTCTAGGGGATGGATGAAGAGTGCCTCAGGGCTTCCCTGGTGGCGCAGTGGTTGCGAGTCTGCCTGCCGATGCAGGGGACACGGGTTCGTGCCCCGGTCCGGGATGATCCCACATGCCTCAGAGTGGCTAGGCCTGTGAGCCATGGCCGCTGAGCCTGCGCATCCGGAGCCTGTGCTCCACAATGGGAGAGGCCACAACGGTGAGAGGCCCGTGTACCACAAAAAAAAAAAAAAAAAAAAGGGTAGTGGGATCTGAATTGATAATGACCATCATAGGTTATACTTTCTCTTTTCAAACTGTGGCCTCATAAAAAATAATTTTTAAAAAGCCCTACCTTGACTGGTTCCAGCTCATATCTTTTTCAATTTTTGAATTGAAATTAAACCCCAAAAACTATTCCCAATTCTTATTTGAGGCTAAACTACAAGGGTCCTGAGAACAGTAGGTACAAGTTTGAATGAGGATTTGTCTGCAACCTGCCATGATAGATTATATCATTGTGCCACATGAAAATATCTTTTAAGAGTTCTCAGTTGACTGCTCTTAATGAGTTTTTTGTTGATTTTTCTAAATTTTTTTCTTAATAAATCTTGGGCGACCAATTCAATTTTAATAACCTCTTTGCATCCAATGATCTATTTCTCCATCCCCTTTCACCCACTCGCTGTCATGTTCATACCCTTCATCTTGTCATCACTAGAGGTCTGAAATCTCAATTTCAAGCATTCTATTCTTTGCTCACAGCCTTCTATCCTTAGAGTCACCTGCTCTTGAACACCCATCCCAGCAGTTCATTGAGACCTCCAACCCATTAATCTTGTCCCTTCCTCACTATATCTGATTCCCCCTTTTCTTCCCCCATTCCTCTACCCATCCCCCCACAATGCCCTCAAGTCTTCAAACTTGTTCTCAGCCTAGGAACTAGCACTAGCTGTTCTCTCTGCCAGAAATACTTTTAAGTCTCATACTTGAATGATTCACTTGTAGTCATTCATAGTTCAGTTTAAAGATTACCTATTCAAAGAGATCTTCTCTAACTATTCCATCTAAAGCAGCCACTTGGTCTATCTGAGATGACCATCATATCATCCGTTTTAAGTCTCTGTAAAGCACTTATTACCAATAAAAATTTTTCTTGCGGCTTTATGATCTGTCTCCATCCATTTCAGTATGTGCTACACGAAAGCAGAGAGCTTGTCTGTCTTGTTCATTGAGAAATTGTGCTTGGCAACAAAGTAGGTACTGAATAGATATTTGAAAGAGGTAGAATGAAAGGAAAGAAGATGAAGGAAGGAAGGAGGGAAGGAAGGAAGGAAGGAAGGGGAAGAGAGGAAGATAGGAAAAATAAAAATCAGTGTTAATAAAGAAGCATTCTGGGCTTCCCTGGTGGCGCAGTGGTTGAGAATCTGCCTGCTAATGCAGGGGACACAGGTTCGAGCCCTGATCTGGGAAGATCCCACATGCCGCAGAGCAACTAGGCCCGTGAGCCACAACTACTGAACCTGTGCGTCTGGAGCCTGTGCTCGGCAACTAGAGAGGCCGCGATAGTGAGAGGCCTGCGCACCGCGATGAAGAGTGGCCCCCGCTCGCTGCAACTAGAGAAAGCCCTCGCATAGAAATGAAGACCCAACACAGCCATAAATAAATAAATAAATAAAATAAAGAAGCATTCCCTTTTTAAAAAGTGAATACATAAGGAGTACATGAAAAAAACAATAAAAGTAATAATGATGATGGTCGACAAGCTTTGACTTCCCTCATCGCCCTTAGAGAAAGCTAATTATCTCGCCTTTGCACCATGACAGTGCTTTCTAAAAGTCCATAGAATAGCACTCCTCATCTTGTGTTATAATTATTTATTGACATTGTTGTCTCCCCCAATAAAAGGTGATCTCCTTGTGGGCAGGGAATGTGTCTGATCCATATTTATAGCCCTAGTGGCTGGCACAGGAAAATAGTAGAAGCTTAATAAATACTGACAGAACAAATGGGTGAAGGAAAGAAAGAGAACAAAACACTAGAATAATAATGTAAGGGATGGAAATTGTGATAAATTCCTCTTTTTGGTTCTGTTCCTTCTCTAAGTCATTGAAAATGAATGCAGGAAAGCATATACTTATAAGATGTACACTTATAGGACAGCATAGCATGGAGGTTAAGAGCATGGATTCTAGAGCCAGTCTATCTGGGTTCACAACCTAGTGCAGCTACTTATCAGCTAAGTGACTTTGGACAAATTACTTAACCTTCCTGCACCTCAGTTTCCTCATCTACAAAATGGGGATAAAGACAAAATCTACCTCACAGTCTTGTATGAGAAATAAAGGGGTTAATATATGTATATCAATTAGCTTTTGATGCATTAAAAACTGCCCCAAAATGTAATACTTTATAACAACAATTATTAACTCATGATTATTTGGGTTGAAAATTTGCCCTGGACTCAGCGAAGCAGTTCTTCTGCTGGTCTCCCCGGGCTCATTCATGAGCTGGCAGTCAGCTTGCAGTCAGCTGGGGCTGGTTGGCCTCACTTGCATGTCTTGTACTTGGTGTGGGTGACTCAGTTGTGTATCTCTAGCACTTAGTAGGCTGGTCTGGACTTCTTCATGTGGCATCTGGGTTCTAAGGGTGGAAACGTGAGATCACACACAAATACCCAAGCACTTTCCAAGCCTTTTCTTGTGTCATATTTGCTGATATCTCTTTGGCCAAAGCAACCCACGTGGCCAAGTCCAGAATCAAGATGTAAAGAAATAGACTACTTCCTGATGAGAGGAGCTTCAACATATTGTGGTCAGTTTTGAAAAATATACAAAAACACAAAACACACTTAGGATAGTGGCTATCACATAGTAAGGAGTATGTGAGTACTAGTTACCAGAATACATGGCAATACTTGTTACAGATGGTTTAGAACCCAGCCCCTATAGCACTTTGAGTGAAAATGGTAGTGAATTACAAAGTTAGAAGTAGAGACAGGAAAGAGAACCAGAATGAAATATTCTCAACCAGTTTTATTTTATGGAAAATAAAATGGAAATTCTACAAAACTTCCAAAGCCTAACTCCACTTATAAGAGGCTGTTCAGTATTGCTTAGGAGGCAGGATCCTGGGTTCTGGGATCAAATTGTGTACTTCCTAGCTGGGTAACTTCCAACAAATTACCTAACGACCTTAAGCCTCAATTTCAGTACCTGTAGTATTGGAGAAATGGTAAGTTTTAACTCCCGAGGTCCTTGTGAGGATTACATGAGGCAAAGTATGTAAAGTGCTTCTGGCACTTGTGAACATGCAATAAAAGTTAGCTATTATTTTTCTTATTATTTTCAGAATCAAAAATTATCTAGTACTGTTTAGAGATTTCCAACCTTGGCAACACATTGGAATTACCCAGGGAGCATAAAACAACTGACACCCGCCCCACTTCAGAGATTCTGATGTAAATGATCTGGAGGGAGAACCTTGCATGGTGGGGTTTGAAAACTCCCGAGTAGTCCTAACGTGGAACCAAGATTTAGTACCACAGGTCTACTGTAGAGGATGTTAAAGATGGTCCAAGGCGAACATCTCACTGCACAAATGAGAAAACTGAGACCCAAAGATGTGATAGGAATTGTTGAATGACAACCAGGTAGTTGGTGAGAAAACTGGAATCCAGTATACATAGACTCCCAACCATGGCTCTTTCCCTTTTGTTTGGCCACTGTGAGTGAGGACCGGTTAGCCCAGGCCAGCCTGTGCAACCCTCCTCACCAAGAACCCAGAGCTGGGAAAGGGGAAGCTGACTTCCTGTTAAGAGTACCTGATAACAAATTCAAGACTCCAGAATTAACTCCAAGGATGATTTTGTTCTCCCTTGATTAATCAATCTTCTCCCTGCACTTTCAGGTCTGATTCAAAATAGGATTCAGATTCTGCTTATGTTTGTTTGAATTAGACTTTTATTTCATTTATTCAGTTTTCCTTAGCGAAGAAATTCCATCTTAAATACACATTCATGCAAGCTCAGAGCTATATTTTGGTGGGGGAGCAGACTTTTCTTCATTTCTGTTTTTCTTCTTTCCTCCCACCCTCCCTTCTCTCTCTTCCTCTTCCTCCCCTCCTTCCACCCCTCCCCCAGCTCTACCCTATGAAGGACATTTGTCTTAGATTAACTCACCTTCCTCAGCCCTTGTGAATAATCTTTACTGTAGAGAATTTTCTCCTCCTTTTAAATTGTTTGTGGAAATACGAGTGTTCCTCAGTTCATAATAGTGATTCTGCTGAAATGCCAAAAACTCTCAGGATCAGAGGGCTAGCCTCCCTGCAAGGTCAGGAGAGATGGGGGGAATTCTGTGACTGTTCCCTTGGTGAAAGGCTGACCCATGAGGGCTAAAAGAAATAGATGGATAGCTGGTGGTGTCAGGAATTTCTAAGGAGCGGGCAGAGTATTCAAAGAAAATTCTTTTTCTTCTTTTTTCCTCTCCAGCTTTAGTGTTTACAAATATTAGCCCTTTGTCATTTTCTTTGAGTTTCTAATTACTAAGATTGAAGGGAACAAATTCAATGAGCAAGAAAAAGGTGGGTATAGAGAAAGTTTCTCAGGAACCTGGCCTTTTTAAAAAAGAAGTATTCTTACATGAATAAAGATGGATAAAAAATTGAATATACAATATGATCTAATTTTCTCATTTATTATACATATATATGTATATATGATTATATATACCACAGAATGATGGGATTATAGAGAATATTTTTTGTTGCTGATCTGTAGCTTCTGATTTTTTTTTGTTTTTTTTGCTGTACGCGGGCCTCTCACTGCTGTGGCCTCTCCCGCTGCGGAGCACAGGCTCTGGACGCACAGGCTCAGCGGCCATGGCTCACAGGCCCAGCCACTCCGTGGCATGTGGGATCCTCCCAGGCCGGGGCACGAACCCGTGTCCCCTGCATAGGCAGGTGGACTCTCAACCACTGCGCCACCAAGGAAGCCCGCTTCTGATTTTTTATGATGAATATTTGTTACCATGTATCAGAAAAGCAATAAAATCATTATTTTAAAACAAAACAAATGCTAAATATTGATCTTAGAATAAAACCCTGCAGTCATTCTTTTTTCCTATTCATTATTCCCAAACTGTTTTCTTATGATGTTCAGGATCTTAGGAGAGTTATAAAATTAACTGATTTCTTTAATCACATATTGATTCGTGTGTGTGTACATGTGTGCACGCATGCTCAGGTCTGTTGTATTTTTGGCCTTTATTCCAACCCCCACTTATCACTTTAGGCCAATTTGTATCATTTCCCTGGCCTTCTCAGCATTTGTGACATTTCCAATTCCATGTGCAGATTTAATTAACGTGCTGCTTATTCACTCTTCCACATCACTGATAACAAAAGACATAAAACTTGACCCAGCACTGACTGCTACACCACCTCAATACCTCCCACAACTGGACACAACCTTCTGCTTTACCCAGTTTGGGAGTCAAGCTGACTGAAACTGATTTTGCAAGTAAAATTCACTCAGACATTGCATCAAGTGATTTATGAAGTCCATGCAGCCATGTGGTGTCCCATTAATCACAGACACTACAATAATCTATTTGTGTGCAGCAGTCCTCATAAATCGGAATAAAATAAATTCCACAAGCGCATCCTCAGCTTTTACAACAGGGCACATGGTATTGTTCCGGGCACCATCCACATAATGCAATGTTAGCAGACTTGCAGATTCCTGAGCTTCATCAAGCAAGTAAAAATATGCATTCATTTACCATTACATGCCAAAGCTAAAGAAATTACAGCTTGTTCATCCACCAGGTGAGACAATTTCTTTAGGGCTCAGCTCTCTCAAATTTTTTATGAAAACTGGTGTAAATAAACAGAGTATATGAGGCACAACAATAAAAGTGGTGAGATGAGGGCTTCCCTGGTGGCGCAGTGGTTGAGAGTCCGCCTGCCAATACAGGGGACACGGGTTCATGCCCCAGTTCAGGAAGATCCCACATGCCGCGGAGCGGCTGGGGCCGTGAGCCATGGTCGCTGAGCCTGCGCGTCCGGAGCCTGTGCTCCGCAACGGGAGAGGCCACAACAGTGAGAGGCCCGTGTACCGCAAAAAAAAAAAAAAAAAGTGGTGAGATGATTTTGTTAACAAACAATCCAAGATTATATCTTCAAATAAATATTGAGACTTAATTGTCATCACCATGTGGAGAGCCTTATTTCAATGACATTATGAAACAATTTTGTAAATTCTCTTTTGAGATTGATCTGTGTTTCACATAACAAAAGAACGTCTTTAGTTGAGACAAGCTCACTTTATCTGTGAGTGTATTTCTTGTCTTGAATATAGTCCAAAATTATTGAAGACCATGTTTGGTAAAGATTGTGAATGATTCAGCTAGGTAATAGTATTTTTTTCCCCATGTAAACAAATTAATTTTTCCTAATTATGTAAACAGAATATTGTAAAATTAAAATATAACATATAAAAATAAATTGCATTAAATAATAATGGCATAAAAAATTGCATAAAATCCTAACACACAAAGATAATCACTCTTAATATATTAGTAAATAGCTTTTGCAGAATATTATCTATATGTGTTTGTGTCTTAAGAGATGGATAATGGAGATACAGATATAAACAAAACGAGATAAGATGAGATTCCACCATAATTGTTGTATTATTACTTGCTTTTAAAAAAATCACCACTAGGGACTTCACTGGTGGTGCAGTGGTTAAGAGTTCACCTGCCAAAACAGGGGACATGGGTTCAAGCCCTGGTCTGGGAAGATCCCACAAGCCACGGAGCAACTGAGCCCGTGCGCCACAACTACTGAGCCTGCGCTCTAGGGCCCGCAAGCCACGACTACTAAGCCCACATGCCACAGCTACTGAAGCCCGTGTGCCTAGAGCCCGTGCTCTGCAACAAGAGAAGCCACCACCATGAGAAGCCCGTGCACCGCAATGAAGAGTAGCCCCTGCTCTCCACAACCAGAGAAAGCCCGCGTGCAGCAACGAAGACCCAACGCGGCCAATAAATAAATAAATTTATTTTTAAAAAAATCAACACTAGATTGTGGATCTCTCTCCAATACAATAAAAATAGAACCACATCATCATATTAATGACTATAATTTTCCATTACATAGATTTATTTAATCAACACTCCATTCATGGACATTTAGTTTATTTTCAATATTTCAACTATGAACAAGACTATGATGGACATCCTGGTTGTTAGCTATGTGTACACTTGACCTTATTCTCTTCTTAGAAAGAGTTCTTAAAATAATAAATTTTCTTAGAATAAGAAATATTTTCTTAGAATAAACTCAAGTCTGGATCAGGGATACACCCAGCTAATACTTTGAGGTATATTGTTAAACTGCCTTCCAGAAAGATTGTACCAAGCTATGCTATCACCAATAATTCATGAAAGTATTCCTTACTCCCATCCTTGCTAATCCTGGATATTGCCAATCTTTAAAAATATTTGTCAATCTGATTGATGAAGTGTTTTCTCACTGTTTTAATTTGCATGTCTTTGGCTATATTTGGTTGAACATCTTTTCATATGTTTATTGGTTATTTATATTTCTTCTTTTGGGAGTTACCTGTCCTTATATATTTCCATTTGGGGGAGGCAGCGTCATCAATTTTACTGATTTATGGCACAATTTTTATAATAAGGTAAGGCTGTTTTTTAATCAAAACCAAGGTATGAGCCTAATGAGTCTAGTTTCCTCATAGACTTTAACTGGATCAGAGGTCAGTTCCAAAAATATTTTGAGAAATGGCAACATTCTTAGAAATTGGGTTTGTTTTGCCAAGGTGACAACATGAGTGCTTTGAAAAGCAATACTCATTTGTATATTTGATTTGTCTATATTTGTTTAAGTAAAACATTATAATCCTTAGGCTTGACTAAGAGCCTGCGCTTTGGAATCAGATTGCCTATCCTCAAATTCTAACCCTTTCATTCAAAATCTGGGTGACCAAAATCATGTTACTTAACTATTCTGTGCCTTGGTTTCCTCATCTATAAAATGAAGGTGATAGTCCCTACTGCATAGAGTTGTTGGGAATTCAATGAGAATATGTATCGATACATAAAGTATTTAGAATTGAACTGAGAACGTTTTAAGTGCTCAATAAATATTAGCTATTATTAAGTGCAATACTGTATAGTTTCATGACCTGCTCAAACTTAAACCACCAGTTCTACTTTAAAACATTTTTAAAATGTATGTTTTATTGCTCTCTTTGCAGGTAAACTGTCCTGATGATGTGCTTAGACTCCTCAAATTTCAGTTTAGGAACTTAAAACTTAAAAGAGAGTTCTAGAGTAAGAAATAAATCAGAAGCCAAAGGAAATTCTCTTCTTAGTCCTCTGGTGGCTTTTAGGATATCGCAACAAGAGAATAAGGAAAGGCGTTCAAATCCTTGCACAGGTCTGACAGTGACATAAACAGTTTAGGCATCACTTAAGCAGGATTTAGCAAGTTGGGGAGCAGGACCAGGTGAGTTGGATGCAGAGGGACCTAGAAGCTAGGTTGGAAGGCTTGGGTAAACTCATGGCTCTGAATAGGTAAACGGCCACTGCTCTAATCTTTTTGAGTAAGGACATGGAAGCACCAAGCAGCCTAGCCGAGACGTTCTGATCCTGGAATAAGACAAAGAGATCAGGCTCAATGTATGATGAGTTGGTACTAGATAGAGGGTACTACAGCATCATAGTGATGCATGAAGTCACCAGGACTTGGATCTAAATCCTGAGTCAGGCACATGGCTTATGTCCTTGGGATATTCAGGTAATTTCTCTGAGCCTCAGTTCCTTTTCTATAAAAATATGTTTGATCATACCCTTTAATGAGATTGCTATGAGGATTAAAATTGTTAAGATATCAAAAGCATTTAGCATCTACTCGGTTCCATGTGCTTAATTAATAGAACCTAACAAGGAAGCAGAGGAGATGTTAAAAATATTTGGGATCTAAACTGCCTGGGCACTGATTGATTAATCAGAACAAATGCCTGACCAATGAGGACAATTAGAAGGAGTCCCCAGTGAATAGAGAAGTTGGCCCAACCAATAAGAAGGGATGCAGCCCCACACACCCTACTGGTTTCTTAGACACATCTATACTGTTTCTTAGAGATAAGAAAGTGGTTTTCATATTAAATAAGGGTTTCAGAGTTGGGGGCTTTGAGAAAGGAGCAAATATTCAACAGGTCCACCTAGCAAACACTCTAGAGTCAGATGGAGGGGAAAAAAACGGTAATGTGGGGAGTTCTGTTTTCTAGAGACTGTACTTTCAGACCAGGTGAAGCGCCTCAGGGTGGTATGGTAGTAGCTGCTGCACAGAAAAGCAGCTGGTGCCCATCAGAAACTCAGGCACCAAATGCCTAGGCAACAGAGCCCCACCCCAGGCATCATCACTCATCAGCAGAGGTTAGGATACAGACAGCCAGGTGTTTAGGCAAAAGGAATGATTGCAACTGTAGAATGAGTCAGAAGAAAAGAGAGGGGAACTGATAACAACTTTATTAGCTCTAAGTTGTGGCAATTGGAGGAAAAGATCCTCTCACACTGTCTGCTCCGTAGTATAACTAGAGTCAGAGTACATGCAGAGGTAAGTGAGTAACCTGCTAGCCCAGAGGCGTGTGGCAGAGGCTTCCACGCTAGACCCAGCATGCATGAGATGGCGAAGCGTCAGCACATTTAAGATCATTAGCACTCAGGACCTCATTTTCCTCATTGATAAAATGAAGGAGTTGAACTTCAGGATCTCTGAAGCCTCTTCCAAGCCTCTATAATGTGCCTTTATTTCTATAAGAAATCTCAGTACTGAAGGGGCCTCCAGTTTCAATGGTCTTTTACCTTCCTCACAAAGTGTTGATGCCTAATGGATGCTAAGTAATACTTTTTTTTTTTTTTTAGCGGTACTCAGGCCTCTCACTGTTGTGGCCTCTCCCGTTGCGGAGCACAGGCTCCGGACGCGCAGGCTCAGCGACCATGGCTCACGGCCCCAGCCGCTCCGCGGCATGTGGGATCTTCCTGAACTGGGGCATGAACCCGTGTCCCCTGTATTGGCAGGCGGACTCTCAACCACTGCGCCACCAGGGAAACCCTAAGTAATACTATTTATTCTTGTTATTCATCTGAGAAAATATGGTTTTAATGAAAAGCTAGAAGCTTGTTTTCAGGTTCTCACCATGTGGCAAAATAACAAAATGGAAAACCAGAAGCTAAGTCTAACCCATTAAACTCAGGAACTCCTAATTTATTTTGCATTTTCGAAAATCTATTGTGGCATGTTTGGCTTTGTGTCACAGCTCATTACCGCTCATTATCGCTATGCTATTTGGTACACCTCCCAACTAGTTTTCTTGCTTCCATTCATTGTTCCTCTCTTACTCTGCTGCCATAATTTCAACTTTTTATTAAGTATAAGGTGCCATCACTTGTAAGCAACCATATTATTTTATGTACCACTGAGAAAGAAAATAAACAACTGCCAATTAATCTATGACACACCTTCAATGGTGGGCTGTATCTCACTTTCAGAGTTGTTAAAATATTTTAAAAGTGTGTCTTAAAATCAATAATAAATAGTATGTTTATAAAATAGGAATCCCATAAGGTCACTTGCCTCTGAAGTTTCCAAACACTCCCTGTAGGATGAACTCTAAACTCTCTGCTACAGATTTTGGGCCTTCACTATCCAGCCCAACCTTACTGGACTTTTCTCCTAACATATGCCACCAGCCATCCAGTTGCCTCCAACTTAATTTTTTTTTTTTTAATTGCAAAAGCATAGGTTCTCTTCCTTCCTTCAACATGCCTAAACATCTACTATATACCAAACCCTATTCTAAGCATTTCACTGTTTTCTTTGTTTGGAATCTCTCTTAACCCCTAAAACTGGTATCTATTTTTCCTTGAAAATCCAACCCAACTATCTTCTCATTCATGAAAAAGTTTTGTGAAACTTTCTCCAATTTCCTCATGTAGGCTTAATTTTGTAAGCTTCTATTACACTGTGTTGAAACAGTTGATTCACCAGTTGCCCATCCTAGACAGTGGGCCCTTCAAGCACACAAAAAAGTGACATTTATTTTTGTAGTTAGAATAGGGGTTAAAAATGTGAGATCCAGCTTCCTAGCTTCTAAGTTCCTATCCTGCCTAATAGGAAATCACACACCCTAAGTGGGGAGACAGACATGAAAAGTGACATTTTCAAGGTAGTACAGACTGCTAGGAAGTACAATCACTATGAGGTGAAGTTCTTGGGTTTGATCCTCACACAGGCCAGAAGTACTACTGTAAACCACAGACCAGACCCCATCTCACAAGGTTTGCAAGTAGCAAACCTTTAGTGACTATCTGAACCTATTATAGGTTAAGAAAAAAAATCCCATTATTAAAGATACTAGAAGACTTATTAAGAATTTATTGTATGCTCTGAATCCTGTAGGTGCTAATTTCCCAAGTGACTGATGAGAAAAATGAAACTCTTATTAAATTACGTATTCAAAGTCACACAGACAAGTGACGAACACAGTCCGAATTTGATCCCAGATCAATCTGATTCCCGAGATAAAGTTATTTCCATTAGAGTACCTTATGGCACAATACCTCATCATCATTGAAGACATTTCTCATTTGGTTAATAACTTGTCAAGGAAAAAAGTGGATAGTCCTCTTCTTCAAACACCTGTGATTGCCATTAATGGCTAGCTCTTCGCCCTGGCAAATCTAATATGAAACATGACATGGTCTTTGGCAATAATCAGTTGATGATGAAGACACTCTTGGAATCTCTTTCCTTCCTGTGGAGTATTTTCTTCCTGTGACATTTCATGCCTCACAAGCTCAATCTTCTAGTTTTCTTGTTAATCTCAGGCTAGTAGTCACTTACACAGTCACAGCCTACTGGCAACTAGCATGTGGTCAATGAACTTGATTTGTTCCATGAACCTAAGTTTGAGCTTGAAAAAGCTAGTGAAGAACATACAATGCAGGCAGTAAGATGATCAAGATACATTAATGATAGAGAATATGGATATGCTATCAATATATTAAATATCAAATCAAAATATTAAAATATTCCTTAAGTTCAAATGAGAAATAGAAGGAGGTGCTGATTAAAGTCCATAATAAACCTATGCATATTGATGCAATGAGGGTGATACTAGTGGGGAAGGCTTCAAAGGGGAGCACACATGGGCAGCCTTGCAAAAGAGGCTTGGAGAGGAAGTAATATGTTCTGAAGGACTTGGAAGAAAGAAGGAAAATGAGGGTTTGAAGAGCCTCATTCCTTTTTGAGTTGCACAGGACAGTATCTTGGTGACCCACAATAAAGTCATAGGCAGAGACTGTCTGAGACTGTGGAAGCTCAGGAAATAAAACTCACTGGGTAACATAATATAGATGGCCACCCTCTCATTTGAATAAGTGGAAAGTTTTGATATTACTTATTTTATTGCCAGTAATCAGTACTAACAAAATGCTAAGGTCTTCTTGGAACACTATAATATTGAAAATATTTTAAATGCCAGGATTGGTAACCTAATCATTATACATTCATTATATAGTCTACAAACAAGTGCAAGTTAGTTATGAGTGCATGTCAAAATTGCATCTTGTCTGAGAATGTATAATAATAGCTAAGGTAAGAATAAATGGTTAATGTTATTTCAGTTTAAGCTAAAATAGTATTTAGGATAGGTTAACTGCTGTAACAAATAAGCCCCAAATCTCAGTGACTTATCACAGTAAAGATTCATTTCTCACCTAAATTACAGTCCCCTGAGATTCCATGAGGTAGATGTAGTGAATGCGTCTGTGTATAGGAGGTCTGCTTCATGCAGTGATTCGGGGACCCAGGATCTATCCATTTAATGGTTCTAAATACTTGTAGGGCTTCAGAGTCCCCTGTGGTATGCTCTGCAGCCAGCCACCTGAGAGAGAAGAAAAAAGTACACAGGATTTTGGAAAGTACACAGGATTAGAGGCCAGTCTGGACAAGATCCCCATCACTTCCATCTATACTCTGTGGCCCCCATCTACTGAAAAGAAAGTGGTAAGTGTTGTCTAGTTGTGTGTCCAGAGTAAAAGAAGGAATATAGATATTGGTAAGCACTACCATTATCCCCAGAAAATAGGTAATAAATTCTCATTTAAATGACAAAACAGCTGTATGATATATAGGCTATGAATATAAAAAATAAGTATTCTGATGAACATTATCATATCAGAATTTACATTCAAATGAGTGATGTCTCCTTGTCAGCAGTTACTTGGAAAAACTGTATACTTGTTCCGTGAAAACCACCGATGCCTATCACTTTTTTTTATTGAGATAAAATTGACATAAAACATTGTATAAGTTTCAGGTATACAACATAATGATTCAATATTTGTATATATTGTGAAGTGATCACCATTTTTAAAACACTTTTTAAAAAAGGTTTCCTCTGGAATATGTCTTGGTTCTTTTAAATATTCACAACAAATCTCCATCTTTAGAGGATGAATTTGATATTGTAAAAAGTAAGTTATAATATGTTGGGTCAGATATGACGATTAAACGATGTGTTTTATTTTCTCATGAGATTACACAAGGCAATTCCAAAGTAAACGTTTTAAGAATGTGTTGAGTAATGACATCATTGTTGGAAAAACTGTAACTGTATTTCTTAACATAGATGCCATTTAGATTTGGGGAAAAGCATCTGTAATTTGGATCTATGAATCTTCAGGCAATTGAAAGCAGGGAGATGAACAGGCAGCTGGGTAGACAGAGAAGACAGAGGTGGGTAGCACTATAGTAGGTGGAAATCCCTCCTCTTCTCTATAGTACAGGCCTAGGTCCTCTCTTCTCAATTTTCTTACTCTTGTTTTTTCCAGCCATTGAGAATGCTTATAAGCACAGAATATCAACTAAAATAGACTTACCTTTTGGAGGGGTCTCAATCATTTATTCCCTTTCATTAGTTCAGTTTTATAAAAACACTCCTTTCTTGGGAGAAAATTTTTAAGTAAGGACATAACACTTTCCCTTAAAATCATACTGCATATAATTTACCAGGTTACATGACCTGATAATTTGTAAGGTTAAAATATTTGATGATTCATAGTTAAAGCCTTCAAATGTTGAACATTTTAAAAGATCTAATAAAATAATGAAAGCAAAAAAAAATGTTTTAAGTTAAAAAAAAGAGAAAGTTTTGCAATGTAACGTGCTTTCCAAGGAACAGGGAAAGGTTTTTAACCCGAGGGCCCTCTGCACTGGGGAGATGAGCACTTTCACTAAGTGTTGGAGGGAATGTGTGCTGATAAGAGTTTGCAGAAGGCAATCTGGCAACGCCTGTGAAAAAAGAGCATACTTTTGGACCCACAATTATCACTTCCAATTTAGGAATTGGCCAAAGAAAATCACTAGACAATTTGCAAATTTGGCTAAGTGGGAACCCACTGCAGCTTTGTTTATGACAGTGAAAATATAAAACAAACAAAAAATCCTAAAAGTATATTATTATGTCATGATTAAGTATAACATAATACACCCATTCAATGAAATAATATTCAGTGGTAAGAAGGATGCAGTTATTGATCCTAAAGATCAATATGCTATGTATACAGACAAGCGAAAAGGCAATTATAAATTAGGATGACTATTCCATCTTCTATTTTATACTTTAAAGGAGAAAAGAAGGCTTCAAGACGTATAACAAATGTCATTAGAGTGGTTACTATCTCAACGGTGGGATTATGGGTGGTATTCTTTTCTTTTTTAAAAAAACGTATATTTTCTCCCCCTCCCCCTCAATGGGCATGTATTTGTAAAGAATATATATTAGGAGTAGTATTGCACAATGTGGATTCTGGAGCCACACTGCCTGGTTTTGAATCCCAATTTTCCTTTTAAATAAATATGATATTGGGCATATTATTTAACCTTTCTGTGTCTCTGGTTCCCTACCTGCCAAATGGGAGTAATTTTGTACCTACCTCATCAGGCTGGAGTGAGGATTAGAAGTGGTAATATAGCCAGGCAATCAGTCAATATGCATAAAAGAAACACTACATAAATATTGTAATTTAGTAATTAGGAAAACAATGGAGCTATTTCCATTTTTAGAAAAAACACTAATCACTATTTTTCATATGCAAATTAGGGAAGAAGGCAAGATACCCTCATAGATAGTAACAATTTAAAGTAGGTCCACAAAAAACAATAAAACTGCAAAGAAAAGCAACTTGCCATTCCCCAACTTACTGCATGAGGCAGTTTAACACACTAGGTTCCAAACCAGAAAGCCACTCACACAGCTCTGAGTCCTTGCAAATCACACAACCTCCTGCACCTGCGATTCCTCAACTATAAAGTGGAGAAAACATAACTCATTGGCGATACTATAAGGCATTGGCCTTATAGGGCTATTCTGTAGATTAATTAACATAAGCCATATGAAGTGCTTATTAGCAAGCACTCTATAAAGTTAGCTATTATTATTATCATTATTAATGACCACCCTTGAAAATAAGTCTTTGACTGGAATGAGTCTGAGAAAATATCACAAACGGCCCAAGATTAGACAGACTGCCAAAGTGGGACCAACTGAACGATCAGAAGAAGAAGAAAAGCAAATATCTGGTCAGGCAGATGCTACATAGGAATAGGTGCTGAGATATCACAGAGCAGGGATCCCAGCTCAAGCATAAAGCCCGAGGAGACTCTCAAGGAGAAGGACTCTAAAAATGACAACAGAAAAGGAGAACAGCAATTTTATCCACACTGTGCCCCGTGTGGTTGGTCCTCTGCATTCTGACCTCCATATTACAGAAGGGGAAACAGATTCAGAAGGGATGAGCAAGGGAGACAGGATCCTAGGCCAAACCTTAAAGAGAATCTCTGTTCTGTGCACATCCTTGCCAGCTCTGAAGCAGCTGCCATACATGGGCGGGGCAGATAAGACAGGAACTGCCTCCCCCCTTAATAAAAATGAGTCCAAGTACCAGGTTCAGAGCCCAAGATCAGACGCTTAGCCCCCAAACTAGGGATCCTATGTCACTGAAATGGCCTAAGCCTAGATAACTGAGAATCCATGCATAGTTGATCCCAGTTGAGGGGGAGCAGAGAGGTGGGGGGGAAGAGGGTGAAAGAAGTCAGGCTTGCTGTTGTCCTGGCTTCTTCAAAGATTTTTCTAGTATGTATGCAACATCTTTATAAAACAATGACACTTTTTTTGCAACTCAATTCTAAGAGTCTGTGTATCTGACTCAAAAGATAACTTCTACATTTCTATTTTAGTTTCAGGAAGAGAAAACACGCACAGCACGCACCTCCCAGAGTTGACTACAGTAGAGAGGCTGGGCTAGACATTGTATCTAAGGAGGAGGGCTCTAACACTAGCAGTCTGTCTATTGCCCTCTCATTTCCACTTACTGCTAGGCCCCCAGCTGGGCACTTTGCTTCTCAGACATTTTCAACAATTTAGCAAACCCCTCCCATCCGACCCCCACAATAGCCAATAGGGGGCGGACTTTCTCTTCTTCCAGACCTCCACCAACCACATATTCTGATTCCTTTTCCTTTCAGACCTGTGGGTTTTTTGTTTTATCCCCAGTTTGGAAGACTCCCTCCTGCCCCAACCAGCCATAGTGCTTTTTTTTTTTTTTTTAAAGAGGTATTTCCTAAAACCAAGAGAGAAGGGCCACAGACAGAAATGTTCAAATATCTTTTTGTTTGTAATTCTTCCATCCTTCTCTTTGTCAACTCGCTCCTGCATGCATGCATTCTTATAAGTCCTGGCCTCTCCAATGAGCTGACAATCTAATGGGGGTGAATCAGAGCTATTTAGAGAAAGACTTATAATACAACATATTTATTTATATATTTTATTTATATATACATATATATATATAAACATTTGTAATATAACATGGTAAATGTTATAAGCAGAAGTACTTATAAAATGTTATAGAATAGCTAAGGGAATAAGCTCAAGATGCTTCCCAGAAGAGGAGGCATTAAACCATATTCCGTGTATACTTCTAACTCTTACATTTGTACATGCCTTTCAGGGTCTATGTAATCCCTCCCAGTCCTCTTTCTCCCTTGACCCCCAGTAGTCATCATGTTGGGCCCACCTAACCTCTTCTGTATCCTTAGTCTGGTTTCTGAAGATGAGGGAATCCTTTTGTGTTTGAGCCCCAATCTCATTGCCTTGGCTTCTGGCCACCTATGGTCCCTCCTAGATCCCAGAGAGGAAACAGCTATTTCATAACTGAGCTCCTAGTTCACACACTGGTTTCAGATAAGCTCCAGGCCCTTGCAGGTTTCTTATTTGCCACTAGTTATAGGCTTTAAGGAACTATGCTTGCTTTCTCTTTTGTTTCTCTATTAATTCTATGGCAAAGGACCACATGTGACTTGAATTTTCTCAGCTATTACATTCAACTTAGTCTGACTTGAATTCCCATGAGAAGTCAGACTATCACCTGTGTCTATCTACCTTGCAGGAGGTTCTACCTCCAGAATCCCAGGAACGATGGGTTGTCTACATTGTCCCTTGCCTGTGTTCAATCTGTAGCTTTCCCTAACCTTTAATATATTGCCTTTAAAAATAAACAGACAAAAAAGCAAGACCATGGCAATGATTATTACTCTCTTTTTTCAACCTACTGTAGCTTTCTCACTTCTGTATTTTTTTTCCATTGCCTGACCTTGGCTTTTCCTGTTGAGTCCCACAATGTTACTTGCTACATTTTAATAATGTCTTTATACTTGCATTTGAACAGAAATATAGATAACCTCCTCTGCAAGAGTGGAAAGGGCCTTTTAACACAGCTCAATGATGACAGTTTGTTGGCAAATCCCACAGTGGAGTTCTGGTGCCTTGTTGGGGTACAAGAAACGATCATGTTTAACAGTGTTGTGTTTTATTTTTCTTACATTTTGCTAATAGAATACCCAGCATATTTTAAATGATTTTACTACTTAATACTTATAATTATAGAAATTTAGGGTATGAGGTACTTTGGAGGTCGTCTAACCTGATGTCCTACACAAATGCAGGAATTGTTTCTACAACCTCCCTGGAAACTAGTCATGTCGACAGCTCTTTAAATGCTTCCAGAAAATGGGGTGCTCACTCCCCCCCTTCCACTGTTGAATGTTTTCTCTATTACTCTCTGATAATCAGTGATAATTAATGAGCCTCTTCCCCTCCTCAGGACAAAGAAATATGATTGGAGAAATGTTTAGTTTTCTGATGCCAGTGACTGGGGACTATTCCACTGGTATCTTTGGCTTTTCCGTTTAGGATTAGAGTGGTTAAACCAAAATATTTATAAGAAGTATAAATTAGTTCTGCAAACGTAAGATGTCAAAGGCATCTTTGTTTCTTTTCTCCTTACACTGCCCTGCTATTAACTTCGGGTTCATTAGTCACGATTTTCAGATCCACTTGGCTGCCACCTTCCTGCAGCCAGACCATCTTGGATCAAAAGGTCGGCCGGCCATTCCCATCTCACACCTGCCACAAGATCTAATTTTTTTTTTTCCCACACTGATCCAAGTCACTTTTTGTTAATTCACTAATATTATTGACCCTGTAACACATCCTGTGAATGCTGGGCCATTACAGAGCCTATCATTTCGAGAAGCTTTTCTGACAGCTATAGATGAGAAACAATCCCCACACGATGCATTTTGCATCACTTCAGCTGCTTCTTTACTTGGTTTAACACAAAGAACATCTTTATTAGCACATTCACAATAAATGAAAAAATTAAAACCCACCACTTTTGTCCATGAGCTTGGGGAAAGAAAGGGCAATGTCAGATGACATTAATGATGCATGGGATATGCAGGTCTAATCATGTCAAGACTTGTAGTAATCCAGTATTCGGCCTTACTCAAGGGAGAAAAATTCACGTCCACTTTCCATTCGCCCCCTCCCTTAACGTAGCACCTCGGCACAGACTGCAGAGCGACAAAACATACAGGATGTGCACAGTTAAAACGCAACTCAAGCTACAGCGGCCCCCAACAGTTCTCCCCACCCCACCCCCCGGAATATTTACCTAGACCATTTAAAGCACTTAATTAATTCACCAGCAGCTTCGCTGGAGGCGTCTCGAGCTTCCCGAGACTCCATTACATAATATCTTTTACAAAGTCTATTCCCAGCTCGAGTGGAAGATGGATTCTCATCCAGTTTTGCGGAGGTTCCATGCATTTGCTTCCCTTTCCCCGGGTTCGATCCGGCGGGTGCCCCAGCCAAGGGCTGCAGCAATCCCCTCGGCCCCGAGCTCCGGGTTCCCCGCCACTCTCCGAACTCAAAGCCGGCCCCAGAGGTGCAGCCGTCTCGCCCTCGGGGCTCCCAGGCCAGCCACGGTGGCCCCGGGGCTGGCGGGCGCTCGGGACGCCGCGACTCTCGCAGCTTGCCGGGTGCAACCGGAGCCGCAGCGCGCCGGCGATGCCCGAGCCGCAGAGGCGCGCGAAGACTCGGCCGCAGGGCCGGCTCTGTGCGCCGGGCTCCAGCAGGCGCAAAAGGAGGAGGGGGAGGCCTGGAGGAGGAGGCGTGCGAGGGAGGAAGGGCCCGGCCGCCGGGGAGGGAGGGCAGAGGAGGGGGGAGGGGGCCGGCCGGACCGGGCGGGGTGGGGGGGCAGCCAATGAGCGGCGCGCGGCGCGGAGTGGGGGGGGGGGCGCGGGTTGGGGGATGAGGTAGGATGGGGGAGGGCGCAGCCGGAGCGGCCGAGGCTCGAGCCATAAACAAGCGCCCGGAGGAGCGGCGCAGGAGTGAGGCGAGCCGGGCGCGCGGAGCGGACGCCGCGGACCTTCTGCTGCGCCACCGCGCCCACTCGGCAGCTCGGGAGGCGGGGACCGGCCCGGAGGCTGCGCCGCCACAGCCACCGCCGCGGGGCCGACCGACGCGGAGGAGGAGAGGGAGGAGGCGCCGCCAGCCGGGGCTGGAGCCGAGCGCAGCCGCCGCCGCCGCCGCCGCCAGAAGTTTGGGTTGAATCGGAGCTGCCGGGAGGAAACTTTTTTTCTATTTTCCCCCTCCCTCCCGGGAGGAGGAGGAGGAGGGGAAGCCACCGCTGGCGCCAACGCTAGTGGGCTCGGGGTCGGCGCGGCCCGCACGGGGGGCGGGGGCCTCGCCCCGCGAGGGGAGGCGCGCCCCGGGGGCCCCGAGGGGGGCGGCGAGGACCGCGGGCTGCGGGTGCGGCGGCGGCGGCGCGTGTGCCCCGCGCAGGGGAGGGCGCCCGCCCCGCTCCCGGCCCGGCTGCGAGGAGGAGGCGGCGGCGGCGCAGGAGGATGTACTTGGTGGCGGGGGGCAGGGGGCTGGCCGGCTGCGGGCACCTCCTGGTCTCGCTGCTGGGGCTGTTGCTGCTGCTGGCGCGCTCCGGCACCCGGGCGCTGGTCTGCCTGCCCTGCGACGAGTCCAAGTGCGAAGAGCCCAGGAGCTGCCCCGGGAGCATCGTGCAGGGCGTCTGCGGCTGCTGCTACATGTGCGCCCGCCAGAGGAACGAGAGCTGCGGCGGCGCCTACGGGCTCCACGGAGCCTGCGACCGGGGGCTGCGCTGTGTCATCCGCCCCCCGCTCAATGGCGACTCCATCACCGAGTACGAAGTGGGCGTCTGCGAAGGTAAGGTCGCCAGCCGCTGGCCGCCCCCTTCCACCTGGCCCGCGCCGCCCCCTCGGCGCTGGTTGCGCCGAGCAAAGTTTGCCCGAGACTTTCCCGAGGAGAGAGGGCTCCTCGGGAGGAGGGGCGCCCGCCACCCCCGGGAGAGAGCCCCGCGTCCCTTGGTTCCCGCTCGCTGCTCCCCCTGACGCTTGGTCAGCCGCGGGCGAGGTTGGATTTCGTGGGTGGGGGCCGGCGAGTGGGGGATCGCCCCTGGCCGCGCACAGACGCGCACACGTGTGGCCCATCCGGCTGGGGCTGGGTGGGGTGGCCCGGCCGTGCGCCCGGAGGTGTGGGTTCCGCGGGCAGGGGGCACTGCATAGGCTGTCGCGAGCCCCTCGGGGAGTCCAGCCCCTGCCGCCCTCCCCGCACTAGCGCAGTGTGGAACCGAGTGCTGCACCGCGTCCGCGAAAGTCCATTTTCTGCTGTCGGAGGAGACGTGTCTCCAGCTCACACTCCCTGTGTGACTCTTTTATTATTTTTTCCTTGCGCTTTTCCTTCACCCCCTTCCTCCTCCTGCGCATATAAATCAATTTCAGCTCCGGAATATGTCAGCCCAGTGGAAGTTACATACGGTGGTTACTCATTTGTTTGCCTATTGAAAACGGTCAACGGCTTTCTTTCTTGAATGAAGGGGCGGGGGCGGGGGGCCGGCACCTAGGAGTGAGAAGTTGTTTCTATTAGTGGCAGCTTTTTAAGATCAGGTATCCGCGTGTTTTCAGTCGTGTTGCCGGTTCCTTCTTTTTTGTGTTCTGCTGGTTGCTGCACTTAAGTATTGTGCACCATGGTGTCTGACGGAAGGAGAAAGATTAGATTAGTGGAGCCTCCCTCCTTGGGAGAACCACTGTTGATGGGTGTCGGCCTTAAGCCCTGCCCGCCGGCCTCGGCCTCGGGGTGCCTGGTGAGGTTTGGGGTCTAGAGAGACGCAGTGAGTTCTTTTTATTTGGCTAATACCAAATTAAAAGGACTCAGCACCGGTTAAAAGTGGGATCCCTGCTTGGGCTGATGTTGGGGCGAGATGCTGTTCTGGGGCATCCAGGTGTATGAGCAGAGCGCAGCAGCCTTACTTTTGGAGGAACGGAGAGGAGGAGGGACAGGCGCCCTCTGCCCCGTCCCTTCCTTAGTACTCAGCCTGCGCAGGAGACCAGGGAGGGGTTTATTCTGAAGCATCCTTACGTGTGTATGTATGTTTATTGTGCTGGGATACTGAGAAAGGAGGTAGCAGCCTTAAGGATAAAATGGGTCTGTTAAAAGGCTTCCATTCTGTGGTTTTCTTTACACACACGCATATTCATTGATAAGTTCAGTTTTTAAAGTTTGGACAGTTCTGGAAAGTCAGGAGGGCCTTTCTGGTTTGGAGGCTAGTGGGCAGTAATGAGTGAAGGGAACTCTTGGAGGAAAGTGCACCACTGCACCCTTAGGACATTGGATTAGAAGAGTTTGTTTGCTTCAAGTACAAAAGCCTCTCACCTGGTGTTAAGTCCCATAACGTTTTTATTTCTCACAAAAAGAAAAACGGCCAGGAGATTAACTTCTGATACCATTTTATGTGTTTGACTTTGGGAATTCTGAATGAGTTGGAGGAAAAGATGCATCTTTGAACCCTGCCACTTGGACTGTGTAATTTACTTAAGCCAGCCTCCCATAAATCTAAAAAGAACAAGCAACCTGAAACAAGGTTAAATGTGGTAGAAACTGCTCTGAGAAGGACTTGGGAAGGTTCTAAAGACTAACCCTTGTTTTGTTTCTTCATGATAGATTCCTGGTGAAGGAAATGTGGCGCTCAGGGAACATTCACGGTAATCAAGTGTTTTGGCACCAACATTCTGGTATCATAGTATAGAGTTATTTTGGCAGTTTGTTGGTGAGTGTTTCATTCCTCTGAAATGATGCGATCCCTCATAGCTTCGTTTCTTCTGGTAACACCCCACGCACTTGGTATTAGCCTTGAAAATGCTTGGAAGTATTTATTACCGTGATGATATCTCATTTAGTGTTCTCTAGCAACACTTTCCATCTAGCCAGACTGTTTTCAGCTACCAAAATCGTGTGCTCAGGGCATTTTTAAATTTTATTTTGTTTTTTAGAACTCTAAAAGCAGCAGTCAAGTTGCACTCTAAATCCATGAACCCAAAGAAGGGCAGTGTTACCTAGCATGATATAATGGTTGGATTTAGACAGCTATTTCAATAGGGTGTCTAAAATTCCAAGAATTTTCACTTTACTACAAGATTTATGGAAAACAGGATAAGTCAGTGGCCTTTTTTCTTCCTTCTTTTTAAGAATTAGAGGAGTCATTCTATGGCAGTAATAATCTAGAAGGTGCTGACTTTCTCTTTTGTTTTCCTGTTAATTGGCAAGAAATTTCTCAGCGGCCAATGTTTCCCTCAGTTTCCATTTTTATTCAGAAATTCACACATAACTAACAGAAATAGGAATTGATACACTTTATTCATGTCGAAGTCTCTTTTGCTGCAATTTTTGCAGTAAAATGACCCCTACTGGTTGTATCTGTTAATGAAAACTCTTTTGAAAACTTACTTAATAGACTACACTGAGAAAACATATTGCATGGTATACAAATGTTACCGTGACTAATCTACCTGCTTTCGATGATATAATTTAAATACAAATTACATTGCTCTATTTACCAACTTGCAGTAATTTTTATTTGTATCATTCCCCATACTGGCTTTGTGAGGGAAAAAACCCCCCAACAAACTCATGTTTTTAACTGCAGTTCACAAAGTGAGTTAGGTAAATTGGGGCAGAAATGAACCCCTTCCAAATTGTGGCTCCCTGCCTTAGGTTTTTAAGGCACACTGGCCCATAGTAGGCTCTCAGTGAATGTGCATTGAATACATGGAAGAACAGTCGTCCCCATAGAAAGAACACTGAAGAAAAAATATTTTCTGAAAGTTAAATGATGTGAAGGGTGAATCATGTGACACATACACTTGGACTTCTTTTCAGCATCATTTAGATCATTACTAAGTAAATCCTGACTTATTCCTTAAAAAAATTATTTTTGGCTACATGCATTTTTAAAGTTGATCAGGGAGCCAGATACCTACGTTCTTCTCTGCTCTGTCTATAAAGTGCTTTCTGGCCCCTGGGAAGGTACAGATCCCTTTCCCATTTCCACTGATTTGGTGAGTCTTCCTGTTGTCCTTTGCAACTTCCTAAGTGGCCTGCTCCTTGGTTAGGCTGCCTGCCTCTAGGTAAATCGTCTAGAAGCCAGACAAATAAGTTTGGATTCTGAACTCCTGAGGGCTAAGACTGGGTGGGAGATCTCTTTGGGAGATCAAAGACAGAGTTTTGAAAAACTACTGAAGTGGGATTTTTCTAGGAAGAATGTTTTGATTGGCCAGTGAGGATTATATTTGGAGATGAGGGGTGAGGACCATTTGTCCTCCTCTGTGGAATAGTTCAGTATGCTTCTGTAAGGGGTGGGGTGGGGCTGGGAGAGCATGACCAGCCTTCTCTAAGTAATGAAAAGGCAGCAATGGCCTGAGTTTGACAGTTTGTGAGAACAGAGTGATTTGGAACCTGGTGGGCACTGTGGAGTGGCTCTGCTCTGAGAACTTTGTATCAGAGCCAGGTGATCGCTATCACAGATAAGCACCATTTTTTTTTTTCTCCCAGTGATTATTTACTCAGTGGCGTCATATTTATGGAACTGAACTTTCCGTGTTTTCAGTACTGCCATCTAAGAACTGTCTCTTTCAAAACACAGTCCTCCTTTGATTTCCCCCAGGTATTTTAACTTTTCTTCCCACCCACTTCTCATGGGGCAGTGAGTAGAACCAAGGATGTGGGCTGGGTACTTAGAGCAAAGAATGTAATGTTGTTTTCTGAAACCGTTGGCGTTAGAAGGTTATGGTTTCTTTTCAGTCACTGGAGATGATGGCTCCTTGGAAGAAGGTTTGTGGAGGATCTGAGGTGAGCAAGGCCCAGAGAGCAGGCTCTAGGAGGCCAGGGAGTGCACCAAACCATTGGGTTGTGCACCGGCCACAGATCTCCTCTCATCCCTCTGTAACGTAGGACTTAGAGTTAAGAGTCCATGGATTTTAATTTTTACTAATTAAATAGAAGAGGGGACGGGAAAACTTAATCCTCCTGTACTGGTGTTAGAAAAATTTAAAAAACCAGGGCTCCTTGTTTTTGAGGAAGGTGTTCCAGTTTCCATCTCAGAAGTCTTTAGGTAGAGTGAGCTCTTAGATGCCAGGGACAGAAGCAAGCAGAGGGTCTATAAAATCACGTTAATACCGCATGGGAAGAGGAACCAGTGTAAGTAAACAAGGAAATAATTAGTTCTTCCCCAAAGTAAATATTGACAAAACATGGAGAGACTATTCACTGCACTTATACAAATGACAGGACTTCATGACCTTCACTTTGACTGTCGAGCTTACAGAGCCCTCACTGTCGTTGAGGAGTCCAGTCACATAAAACACTTGGCAAAGGACAGATGAATCGCATAGCACCAGAAGGGCAAAAATAGCAAGTCTGGAGATTTTGCTGCCATTAACACGTATTTACCAGTGACCGGGAAAATCTATAAGCAGTCTGTTGGCAGTGCAGTGGTGAACATACAGGTTGATTTATTGTAATAAATAATATTATTTATTATTAATAATTTTTGAAGAAAACTGTCTGAATAATCCTTAGACTTTACATTACAACCGGCATTACAGCCAGTCGTAGGAGGTATTAGTGCTATGGTGCAGGTTTCTGTGTTTGGTATGGCTTGCTTAAAACGCAGTGATCTGGATGAACAAGGGAACATTTTGGGGAGGCAAGGGACAAGAATTTTGAAGTGGGGGGAAATAGGTAAAACAGATGACCCTAAAAAGGTAATGGAGTGGGAAGACTAAAGAATGACAAATGGGAGAAGGGAAAAATATTGAATTCATCTTAGGGCAACTATGTCATCCTTTGAAGAATAATCCAAAACACATTCCAGACATTAATTGTGAAATTCCTGAAAAATGTGGGTGTGTTTAACGTCTTTCAGGCTATGGCACTAACATGAGAGATGGCAGTGCCGCTTTAGTGTGTAAATACCACTGGGTAGGAGATGGTAGATGACTGGAAGGTAAATATATTTGGTGAAGCAGGGTTCCTGTAACACTGTGTTCCGCAAGGCGCAGGCAGTATGAGGGCTTTGGAGACAACCCCCAGTAAAGCTCAATTAATTATTTGAGGAAGAAACAGTGGACTAGCCAAGCATGCATGAATAACAAATTGAAAGCCTTCCTTTTCAGAGGTCGAATTCTCCACATCTGAATTTTTAAAGCTTTCACTTCTCTCTGCATAGAAATCACTCACTCATTCATTGATCTACTCTGTGCAAGGCCTTCTGCTGGGGTCGGGGTGGGGTGCTGGGAAGCCTGGGGACCTCTCAGACCTGTGCCCTACTCCAGATACTTTTTTTTTTTATAAACTTATTTATTTTATGTATTTATTTTTGGCTGCCTTGGGTCTTCGTTGCTGCGCGTGGGCTCTCTAGTTGCGGCGAGTGGGGGCTACTCTTCATTGTGGTGCGCAGGCGGCTTATTGCGGTGGCTTCTCTCGTTGCAGAGCATGGGCTCTAGGCATGCAGGCTTTGGTAGTTGCAGCACGCGGGCTCAGTAGTTGTGGCTCACTGACTTAGTTGCTCTGCGGCATGTGGGATCTTCCCGGACCAGGGCTCGAACCCGGGTCCCATGCATTGGCAGGCGGATTCTTAACCATTGTGCCACCACGGAAGCCCTCCAGATACTCTTTTAATCAAGATAAAGAATGAGGCAAGACCTTCAAAAGTCTACTTAAGTTGAAACCAAGTAGAACTGATTTCTCAGGTCTGTATATGATTAGTTGGTGAGGTATGTGGGTAAAATTTGTCCTAGGAATCACAGGATCTGAGATGATCTTCAGGCTCTGGTGGCAAAGCTGAAAAGGAGAATTCAAATTCCAACTAGGTTCAAAATTCGGAGTCAGAGCTCCCTTTTGGTGGGGGAAGGGATCCTACCCATTCTCAGAGCTTTTGCGATACATATCAGGTGTTTCCCAACATCTAAGAATGAGGCTGCATTCTTAACGCTGTACCAGCTGTGGTTAAAAATGGCAAGTTTCCTTTTGGGAGTGATTTTCTCTTTGTTCTAGCTTGTTCCACTAGGCAGATGAGCGTGGGCAGTGAACTGAGAGGTGTCCGTTTATCAGCATCTCCTGATTTCACCCACTCTCTGCTACTTGTCCTGGCCAGTTAGCCTAATCAAATCATGGAAAACCCCTGTGTTTGGACAAGACCTCGTCGGTCTTGCGGACAGGACAGAGGGATGGTTGAATATACTTAAAGTTAAGAATGCCCTTGAGGTAAATGCTGGTAAGTGTTCACTTTGGGCCCACATGAAAAAAAATCAAAAGAGATTCCTTTTTCTTCTGCAGTTGCTAAGTGAACAGGGTTCAATTCCTTATCTCCCTCTCCCAACCCCAGTTAATTCTCTGTGAGAAATACTTATACCTCGATCCAAGAATGTAGTTGTTAGAAACTTAGCTTCTGGGGTCAAATCTGGGCTCTGCTTCCATGCATCTAAGTTTTCTCATCTGTTTAGTGGGGTTAATAATAGGGTTGCTATAAGGACTCGGTGAAGGAATCCCTATGAAGCACTTAGAAGAATGACTAGCACGTGGTAAACAGCAAAGCTACTAACCAGAATAAGTAAAATAACCTGATATGGGCTCATTGTCTTGTTCAGTTTAATCCTCATCTACCTCCGTAATTGATCGCGAGGAGTCTGGGCTCTTAGAAAGCGAATTATTACTGAGTTCAGGTCTCCTCCTACCCCAACACCGTAAATGCATTGAGTTAAAAAACTTATTTAAAGGCCTCCGAAGCTATTTGCTACCTTTCCTCCTGATGCCCATTTGTTACACTTGGTCTAAATAATTTCTACAAAATTTGTGTATTTCGGGTAAAAATAAAGAGGGAGGAATCTGAAATTTTTTGCATTAAGTTGTAAGAATTGTAAATTTAACCATTTATCTGTGGACTAATATTTCATTTGGGGAAGGAGGAGCGCCCAGACTCAAACGTATCAGCAATGTGCATTTTCCTTCACATTTTATTCTGGAAGAAGATTTTGTTCCTAGCTCCTGAAGTGTCCATACTGCTGGTCAGCACAGGATTTGGCCTGGCTGGAGCTAAGGAAACAGCCTGTATTGCTGCAGCTGACCTGTCCTGGTAGTAGGTACAAGCTAGGCAAAACCAGAGGTCAGGAGTTTAACCAGGCCATTCCTCCATTCTCTTTCTAGCCCTACCTGTTTCCCTGCCATCCTCTTCCATGAATATTTACTGAGCAGCTGCCTTGGCTCTGGTCTTTGTGCTGAACTCTAGTGATAGCACCTATCTTCTCTAAGCCTGAGTTTCCCAGCTGTTAATAGTAATAGGTACCACCTATGTTTTCTCTGAGGATTAAATGAGACGAAACTGTGCTTTTGAAATGTTAGTGTGCACACAAATCACCTGGGGGATCTCATTAAACATACAGGTTCTGATGCAGTAGGTCCAGATGGGGCCTGAGATGCTGCATTTCTAATAAACTCCCATGTGATGCCAGTGCTGCTGATCCCAGGACCACACTTGAAGTAGCAAACGGCTAGTGCCTGTAAAGCATGTAGCACCAGTAGGGCGTGTAATAAGAACTGATAATGTTACCTGCTAGTCTAATAATTAGTTTTCAACCAAAATAAATAGGATAGGGGCCCTGCTTTCACAGAGGCTGTGGTCTGAAGGTAGATAGTGACAACTGGGACAATCCATTGTAGCCCAAGACAGTTCCTTACAGCTGGTAAGCCCTGAGATAGGAAGTGCTGAGCATCTTGGGGGCAACCAAGAGGGGCCCTGACTCCGGCAGTGACTACCAGGAAGGATTTAGGGGGGAGCAGCAGCAAGCCAGGCCTGGAGGTCTCTGTTCTTCCCTCCTTCTCACTCATCTGTGCAGGATATTGTAGGAAAAAGAAAATAGGCCTTGGGGCCGGACAAACCTGTGTTGTTGTTGTTGTTTTTAAATATTTATTTATTTATTTGGCTGCGCTGGGTCTTAGTTGTGGCACGTGGGCTCTTTGTTGCAGCACGCAGGATCTTTCGTTGCAGCCTGCGGGCTCTTCGTTGCAGCACGTGGACTTTTCTCTAGTTGTGGCGCGTGGGCTCCAGAGTGCACAAGCTCAGTAGTTGTGACACGCAGGCTTAGTTGCCCCGCGGCATGTGGGATATTAGTTCCCCGACCAGGGATCGAATCGCATCCCTTGCATTGGAAGATGGATTTTTAACCACTGGACCACCAGGGAAGTCCCCACACAAACCTATGTTTAAATTAACTGTGTTCAGCTGTGAACCACCAGTTTGCTTAATTGTTTTGGGCTTCAGTTTCCTCATCTGTGAAAATGGAATATTAATAGCTTTTATCAAGTAATTACAGTTAGGGTTGGAGAGAATTATTACCTATATTAAATATACATATGATTACATGTATGTGTGTTGTATATCTGTGTATATACATGTATATACACACAAAAATATATGTAATGGCCAGTATAGTACCTGGTACCAAATAGATTTTTTAAAAGGTAGTTAATATTCTAATTTCCATTCTATTTTTTGTCCTTTCTCATTTTTTTCTTTGTTAACTTTCTCTCTGTATAAGTTTAACAAAAATCTTTGTGCATTAACCACACTTAACTAAATCTCTTCGACAGGGGACTCCAAGAACTATGGTCTCTGGTGTTTGTCAGAGAGGAAGGGACTGTGAAACATTAAGAATGAGGGGCGTGAGTCCAGGGTCTCTGGGCCAAAAAAACCGTCATTGGTTTGATCCAGTATGACTGTAATTCTCAGTCCCTTTAGTCCTTCAGGAGAAGGTGGACATCTGCTCTATTTTGCAGTTTGAATCCTTACTTCCGGAGAGCTATTTCAAATAAATATTCTTTTAAAGGTGACCTATCTTAATATGGATGGCATATGGTTTCATGGAAGTGCGTTAAATTTCATTTTATTGTTAGAAGTTTTGTGTGGGTTTCCAGACGTGGCTGGAGTCATCAGAGACCCCACGGAACATCGCCAAGGCAAGGCAAGTTGGGATCCTGAGGTTCCAGAAGGAAGCAGCAGCCAGCCTGCCAGCTCAGAGACCAGGGCAGGCATGGGAATGAGCAGGAGATGGTGCGCAGCCTAGAGTGCATCTGCGTTGCTTTTTTTGATCCAGTGTGTCCCATCCATCTTTCATGTGGACTAATACTGCAGCTTTACTGTGGATTTGCATTGTGGTTTCTCTGGAGAGCCTGTGCTGCAGTGGAAGGCTAGAAAAGAACGCCTAGAATGAAAACACCTGACGTTCTTGTCTCTTTGGTTCCTAGTATAGGTGTGGTCCCACTTCAGGAAGACAGAACTGTGACTTTTCCTTCATACCTGGTACTAAGTATCATGTTCATCCAGTAAATATGGGCTGAGAACTCATAAGGCAAATGCTTTATATTGGCTGTTATGGAATAAGGAGAAAGAAACATAATGATGGTATAGTCCTTGGAATCAGTAGTTTAAAACTCTTTATTTTCTTCTTGAAAACCAGACCTTATTATCACACAGTAGAAATTGAATTTTTTTTTAAACAGAAACTCTCTAGTACCTTTCATTGTAGTGCTTCATCAAGAGTGTTGATATTCAAACATGTAACCTACAAGATGAGATAAACTTCCAAATTTCAGAGTTTTGTGTAAGTATGTTTGTCACATCCAAAAAGAACGCCTTCGTTTTGAAATATCCTGGGAACACTTGTTTTATGAACATTTAAGAAAGAAAATTAAGTGTTCATTGTATTTTAAGGTGTTGTCGTTTTACATTTCAAGTTCCTCAGAAGAGAATCTGAAGAGTCTGCTCTTTGGAAATTTAAGCGAAGTCCTTAGCAATCAGCCACTCTGGCTATAGCAAGGTTTTAAAAAAAAAAAAGAAAAAAAAAAGTATAGGCTGTAACTAGAAACTGTGCCTATCTTGTTTAGCATTTCAAAACAAAAAACCATAAACAAACATCTGAGATTCAAAACAGAAAGGAATTTCTGGCAGGGCACAATGAAACCTGAGCCTGCAAAGTCCCGGTCTACAAGAGGTAACTTATTATCTTATCCAAAGGCCACAAGCAAAACAGTTCACAACTGTGATAAAACAAAAGGCATCTCAATATTGGAGACTTGTGATACCTCTTTTTTTTAAGACTCCAAAAGACCTGCCAAAATAAGGTAAAACTGTCTTGAGAAAGTGTGGCCTGAACTGGACTTTCAGTATTAAGAATTAGTTGGACTACTTCAGACCCATGAGGTGTGAGGACTCGTGCATACAGGATGTGTGGGCTTGGTCCCCTCAGAGTGTGTGTTTATAATTGTGCAGAGGCAGGGCTTTCCATAATCTTGTCAAATGCAGATCTTGAAAACCTTCCCTCACTTTCCAGAGTAGGGAGCTTTGCCTTTTTAAAGGCAAGGGCATTTACATTCTGAGGGAGGAAAAGGGGATAGATTTTAGACAGTTTTATCTCTGAAAGCCAAAGTCTTTGAAGGATTTTTAAATGCTTTGAGAAAGATTGGGTATGCTGTGTGTTGTCCAGAAATACTGAGTTCTTAGGTTTCAGACAAATTTTAGGAAAATTTATTACCATGTCTACAACCTTAAAATGAAAGGCCAAATAAATTTCCATATTTTCATCAAAAGAATGAATGGATTTATATAGATCCTCACTTGTTGCAGGAAGGATTTAGGGCTGCTCAGAAAAGTAAACTTTGCAAAATTCATGTACATGAGAGTAGTATGATTAAGGAGAAAAAAATAGCCGTGGCTTCCGGATCTTCCTTCATCCCCTAATAGCCCGGTTACTGAAATAAAACCTCCTCAGCTTCCCTTGACCTGACTTTGCCTTAATCTGTCAAAAGAGAATTAAATAGTTACCTACCTAAAGGCAGGGGAACTGAACCAGATGATATCGTAAGGCCCTTCTAGTCATAAGATCAATGTTTTTATGACCTAGAAGTGCTGGGCAGGAGTCAAATATTACCTTGTGTTTGCAAGCCAGAGAAGAAAAAAGTGGTAGTGTCTACATGACTCTTTGCCAAGTGCCCTAGACGGAAGGGCTTGGAGGAAAAGATCCAGAGTTCTCCCGCAGTTATGTTTATTGTGAGGCAATGGAGACAGCAAAACATGGTTATCGGGAAGGTAGTAACATCTTTCGAATGCCAGCGATCTTTAAGCCTTATTAACTGTGGCCTAGTCTGGATTCAAGGTAGAGTTTATGCCTCTCTTCCACGTCTTTGCTGACCTGCTGCCTTCACTCTTTCTCCATTTTCTCATTTACTTCATTAGTTATTATGACTGAGGGAGGGAGGTGACAGATACTACAAAGGGAGAAGCTTGAGCAAAGACAGGCCAAAACTTGCCCAAATTCACATGCTTATTTCTGCCTCTGACACTAAGAGAGAGTTGAGTAATTGCTGTTCTTCCTAATACTGCAGGCAGCAGCCAAATTCTCAGCATTCTTTTACCTTTGCTGCTGTTTTCACTTGCCAGGGAGTTTCCTTAAGGAGCAGCTGAATTTAAAGAAACATAGCAGTGATCGTGCATGAAAGGAGGGGCCCTGGCCACATGGACACTTGGGTGCCTTATGTTGGGAGGATGAAACAGATGAGGCTCTGCAGAGGGACCTGCTGCTACCACAGCTCCCTTCCCTCTGTATCCCTGAGCCACGGGACCAGAAAGCTCTCTGCGTGTGTGCAGGATGGCAGATCTTCAATAAAGATGTTTCAGGTTCAGGCCAACCATGAAGCTTGGAAGGTTGTCTCTTGGGGTGTAGAAACTTCACCCTTCCTATGCATGTTGTCCAGTGGCAGGGTGTTGTGCTGTTAGGTGGTGTGGACCTGTGGTTCTGAAAGTTGATGTAATACGTATGATTCTAAAGAATGCGATGGTCAGCCCAGCCCGCAGTGTGCACCAGCAATCAGCTTGCTCTGCCTTGTGGATATTCCATTTTTGCCAAGAGCAGCCTTCCAGAATGAGGTGCTAGTTAATTCCAGTCGGGCATTTATTCGTTAATAAGTCTGCTGAACACTAAACACTCCATTTGGGAGTATGTGACAGGAGAAAACTCAGCAGCTAATTATTATGTAGATCTCTTCCATGATTCTCAATTTCAATTACCTAAGCCACCAATCCCTAGCAGTGAACTTATTTAATTTTTAGTTTTCTATGACATTTTGCTTTTTGCTCCCAAAGATTATTTTTGCTCTAATCTGTAAGTTTATTAATAACTGGGTAGACATTTTATATTGTTAAATGGAAAACACTTCTAGTGGAGTACTATGGCTTGCTCTGTCTTTCCTTCTTTTTTCTTTTTTAAAGATGATATGGGCTTCCTTGGTGGCGCAGTGGTTGAGAGTCCGCCTGCCGATGCAGGGGACACGGGTTCGTGCCCCAGTCCGGGAAGATCCCACATGCCGCTCCGCTAGGCCCGTGAGCCATGGCCGCTGAGCCTGCGCGTCCGGAGCCTGTGCTCCGCAACGGGAGAGGCCACAACGGTGAGAGGCCCGCGTACCGCAAATAAAAAAAAAAGAAAAAAAAGAAAAAAGATAATATTAAAACTTAAATCCTGTTCCAGGTCGTCTCCTCTCCCAGGGTAGATTTCTAGATAGCTAGCTAGTGGTGGTGGCGTCTGAAATAGCCATTGAGGGGTGCGGGGTATTCATTTACTAATGGGAGCTTTTGCCTAAAGAGCTTCTGCTTTACTCTTCTTTGCTGTAACAATAGGTCTTTCTTGGTTTTCTTCCTGCTTGGTTGGTGCATATTAGCTTAAGAACTTTTAAATTGTGGGGACAGGAAGAGAACTCTGAATGCCTGGGGCCCATCACTTCTCTCTGGGAAGCAGCCGGAGCGTTCAGTGTGCATTTGCTGCTGTGAGAGTGTTCTAGAAGGTCCATTTTGTATCTCCCATGCCTCGGTCTTTGTGCCGTGGTTTGGCCCTCCTCCTTTCCTGGTGAATCCCTGCCACGACCCAGTGCGGCTGGCTCTCACGTGCCCTGAAAGCCATTGGAAAGGCATGCGTTCCAGCATCTTCCCATATGCCTCCACACCCTCCCCAGCATGGCTGCATGCAGCTCTCTGTACATAATCCAACTATTAAGAGAAGTTGGTACCAAGTGTCACTTCCTTGGTGAGGACCCTTCCAATGATGGTGTCTGTGCTAACAGACTGGCAGAGGAGTCTGTAGCAATGTTTGGAGGGGGAGCAATGTTTGCTAGTACATAAAACTCATTTGACACTGTGGAATATGATGCTGTGGATCAGAAAGTGATAAAACTTTATAAAACAAGGCTCTTTACAAAGTTGTGGTAGACCTGCTGGCTTAAAAAGGTGTGCCCAGGATGGTAAAATACATCCGCAGCATCAGCAACTGGCCCCTGGTCCAGTTACAGGCGTGACTTTGAGAGACAGGAAGTTGTGATAACTCCTGTATGCCTTTGGATGTAGTATGTGTGCACGTGTGTGTGTGTTCAGTTGCTAAGGGCACAACACAAAGAATACTTTATTTACACTGTATTATGGATATGCTGAGAAGAGCTTCCATGCTTCAAGCAAATTAAGTGTATTATCTACTTTGTAGATCAGCAAACTGAAAATGACTTCTTAATAAATAAAGATGGTGCATTGTTTTATGACATTAAAAAAACAATTTTAATTAAAATGCTTTGGCTTTTAAATGGCCTGGTTAATTGGGATAGCTATCTGTGGACAAGTGGAGCTCAGGAAAATGACTGACTTCATTTCTCGGTGATTGGGACAAAAGTTTTATTATCCTTAAGGCAATGTGGGGTGATTTATAGTAGATTATCACTAAACATAGTTTCTGGCCTTACACAGCAAGTTTAGGTGCAGGAAGGAAAAGCAGAAATTTAGGGTAAGAAATGGAACACCTCTGTAGGGGAAAAAAAAAGGGAGATAAAGGAAGCCAGAGGTGTGTTTTGTTGGAAGGAGATGAAATTATATTTCCAAAGGCTACGCTGGGAAAGGGTGAGCCCTCAGAAACCAAGTTTGACTATCTCTTCAGGAAATTGTATTCGATGCTTTGGAAAGAGAAAGGAAAAAGACTCTCTGCCAATAGAGTTCTGGAAAACTTGAGGGAGATAAAGTATTTACATGCTTTAATAACATAAAACACGTCCAAAAGAAATATATAATTACAGCTGCATTTGGCTCTGACAATAGTCCATGTATTATATTTTTTAAACTGTGTGTGACTGTGTGAGCATGTACCTTTGCGTCAGAAATGCCTGGGTGATACTATTTCTTGAGAGAATGGAAAAGTAGAAAGTATCAAGAGCTACCAAGAGAGAAACCATGAAGGATGAGTACCAGGAAAGAAGGAACAGTGAGCTCTTTTTTTCTTGTCATATGCATAATGATGCCAACTTTACTTTTAAAAAAAAAAAATCTTAGTATAATTAGCATTTAACTTCCCATAGAGCCTTAGTAATTTGCATGTTGTTACTAAAAGCCCACAGGTAAAGGAAAATTAGACTCCTAAATTCAGTACCTGGCTATAGTTTATTTCAAGTTTATCTTGGACAGGGACCCTTTGAGAACTCAGGAAATTAGGAGGTATGTTTGACACATACTTCCTAATATATATTGCCGCCAAAGGTGTGGAGGCAAAGCAGCCACTGGAAAATTGATGTGGTGTCGGCTTTCGGATTCCCCAGAGTTATCTTAACATCCTTCAGAATCTGTTCTTATCCTCAGCCTCTACCATTTCATGCTGCTGCTTTTGTGAAGCCTTCCTGCCCTGCCCAGGAAAAAATAATGCCATCCTCCCAGCCCTTCCCCCCTGCCCAGGGCCTGTAAATAGCACTTTCTCCTTCCCTTGTTATAGCACTTTTCACACTGTTAGAGTTCAATTTCTGTCTCCCGGCCTCATTTTGATCCCCTTGAGTGCCAGGATTGTGTGTTATTCTAGCGCTTGGCACACAGGAAGAACTCAATGAGCATTTGTTGACTAAATCTAGACTCAAGGTCATCCAAGATATTCTGTAGAAAGTTTTCTATCTGAACTATTTGGTCTGTATTGTGGAAACTGAAATAGATGACACTTACCTGTAAAGAGACTCCCAGGGGGAAGTCATATTATTGGCGGAAGGCAGCTTGAAACTGTCCCATGTCCTCTCCTTCCCCTCTTCCCCCAAATCATTCTTAGAATTTATTTTTTTAAGTTTGCTACGAGGGGTTAGTTTCAGCTGTATTTATTTTGGCAAATACTTTAATTTTTATTTGTGGGGACTTTTCTTCTTGCCAGTTTGTCATAAAGGTGTCGTCTTTCATTCACCAAACCTTCATCCGCTTGTAAGAATTTTCCTCATGGGTGGCTGCTTATAACCTTACCGCCAGGGATCTTGTGCGTGGAGCAGTTGAGATGCTATGGTGATCAGCTGCTTGTAAACAACTGATAAACAATTATGAATTACTTTATAGACACAGTTCAGGTGACCATATGAATACTTGATGATGATGAAACAGACTTCCGATTTCTCAGCGAATCCAGGATTGCGACTAAGACGTGGGTGTTGACGAATGAGGAGGGAGTTTAATTTAACAAACATGTATTGAACACTTAGTCTGTGAGCTGTGGCAGTGCATGACACAGCCTGTTTACTGCCCCAGGTGATCTGCACATGTCCTCAGGAATTTAACTGTACAGCTTCTTTGAGGAAGGAACTCCTAAGCCAACAACATGAGGGTGGAAGTGTGTGACTGTGAATAATAAAAATGCCTCACAGTGGTTTGCACAGGAAGTCCGTAGGAATGCAATATAAGGAATTTAAAAAAGCAGAATCCCATTTGGATTTACTCCAAACCCTATGACTTCAGGGACTGAGGAATTCTTGATGACTAATGGCTGGAGTCCCAACTTGTTATTGAGCAGTGTGGAGTTGTTTTTTCCTTCAGCGCTAGCCATGAACTCATTGTTTGTTTGTTTACTTTTCTAAAGGTCTGAAAGTGGTTTGTAAATTCAGACAGTGCAACGGGAGACACTTAAGGATACAACAGCAAATTATAACCTTTGGGTGATACATTTGGCACTAAGCTTTTCAACTGGGAGAGAAGAGAGGTTTGGCCGAGATAAAGTATACAGGATCCTAGACAACATATATACAGAATTATCTTGGGTATAAGCTCGGGCCCCCAGACCCTTTTATCACTTTAGTGAATGTGCCCAGAGAGCTCCATTCTCTGAGGGCAGGTTTAATTTTGATGTCTCTGCTGTGGCGTGTCCCTTCAACTTTCCTGCCTTTAAGATTTTCATCTCACAGCCTGATGGTAATTGTTCAGAATGCGGGTGTCATGAATTGGTGGCTTTCCAGTAACTCACTTTAGAGCCTTTTGTTCTTCACCACTGGTTGTTATACAGTGGTGGAACAGGGAGGAGGGCAAGCTGGAACTGATTGCTAAGTGAAGTTAGAATGCTTAGCTGGCAGTGAAAAGCGAAGATTCGAAGCAAGGTAATTTTTTGAGGGTCCACTTGATTTTCCTCTAACTCTTTAAAAATATTCTTTTTAACTTTCGTATGGCTTCATTACTGTTGAAAGTTTAGAAGTCGCTCCCAGACCCTGGGGGCAAGTCTGTTCTCCTTGAGTGTTGTCTTCTCTTCCACATTATCATCAGGGGGAGTATTTGACCTAACGGTGGATGCTGCTCAAATCGGAGATGTGTGCCTCTCAAAACCTGTGGCTCCTGAGTTCATTTGAGGTGGTGGGTGAAGGACCCAGAGCTGTTCTTGATGCTAGAATGACACATTTACCCTCAGTCTTTATTAAAATAAATGAATGGAGTCAGAGGACTAGGAAACACACTTGAAGGAGGGGAGTGCCCCTCCGGTCATAAGCCAGGGTAAACAGTCCTTGTAACTGAAAAGTAGACTTCCTGGAAGGCAAGAACCAGAGAAGAGGGTGTGAAGTGCAACCAGCAAGTACCATTTTCAGCTGTATAGATAGCTGTGTAGCTCCGAGTCCTGAAAAGAACCTCACAGAGCTGTTGGAGAGAAATCAGTTTCTTGAACCAGACTCTCACCGGCTGTCATGCCTATAGCTGGACCCAGAGACAGCACTTGGGGAGAAAAGGTCACATTTGTGCTAGAGGAAGCAAGCAGATGGGGTTCTTTGAGGGGTAGAGACTAAGTCATCCATGACCTAGGGAAGCCTTACAGGGGAGCCAGTGGACTGGCGGCATTCAGTGGGCAGGCTGCTAGTGTGAGTGTAATTTAGTGTTAATGGAAACAGACTCTTCCTGTCTTTTGTTACAGTAGAAAACTGTCATTGCAGTGGACAGCTGTGCACACATTGCAAATTATATGTGCGTATACATTCATATATGCAACGTGCAAACACGTAAAAAAAAAAATCCTCATGGGGTCAGTGTTCGTGTTCTGATAGTCTCTATGTCCATTCTCCTGTGATGATAGCATTTTCTTCTAGTTGGAGCTGTTAGGTTCTGCTAATTCCAACAGAAAAAAAATTCTGTGTGTGGCCATTATTAATTAATTTATATAAATAAATATTTGTAGATTGACCCCTTAGCAACTTACATAAAGCTGTGGGCATCTCGCTCCTGTGTCTTCTCTTCTGCAGTTAATAAGGTCCTCATCAGGTTTATGGTAGCTGATGTCCTGCCCTTGCCATGTGTCAAGAAAGGTTAGACCATCAAAAGGACTGATGCAGAAATTCCCTAGAACTTTTCATACTCAGAGATTCTTGGAGCTTAGTTACATGTGGGAAAAGGTCTTGTCTTGTAAAAAGAGACCCAAATCCCTTTAATGATCACTCAGAGGTGTTACCTAAATTTCCTCTCTGTAGTTTTATTTCTTGAACATCTTATTTCCCATAACTAAGCTATGTGTGTTGGGACCAAATATCAGGTCCTTTGCTTTCTTTTCAAGAAAAGTATTATAAAGGCAACATAACTTTACTAGACAGTTGGGAAACAGAGAAGAGAAACAGTGACCCAAAATGCTCTTATTCCAAATAGAAGAACTAGTTGTGTGGTTTTATATGTATACCCTGTCTAGGGTATATTCCTCTCTCTCTATATATATTTTATCACACATCTTATATCTTGCTTCTTTCCACTTAAAACCCAGTCTGGTATTCTTCTATAGACATAATTTTTTAATCACACATTTTTTTTAAAATTTTTATTGGAGTATGGTTGCTTTACGATGTTGTGTTAGTTTCTATTGCACAACAAAGTGAATCAGCTGTACACATACAGATATCCCCTCCCATACAGACTTTCCTCCCATTTAGGACACCACAGTGCACTAGGTGGAGTTCCCTGTGCTATACAGCATGTTCCCATCAGTCGTCTATTTTACACATAGTATCAATAATGTATACGTATCAATCCCGGTCTCCCAGTTCCTCCACCCTGCCCCTTTCTCCCTTGGTATCCATACATTTGTTCTCTATGTCTGTTTATCACACATCTTATGTTTTGCTTGTTTCTACTTAAAATTATACCAAGTATGTCTTCCTATGTTGCTGTATAGACCCTATTATTACAGTGTCAGCAGATTAATCAGATACACTGACTACAGCTTTCTTCTTCACTTCCTTTTCCCCCTTTTTTTCAGGACTATATAAAAGGCAAGAAGGAAAAAAAAATAGTCATTCAAGGTGAATTTAACGGAAAATTCTTTGTAGTCTTAATTTGTTTTCATGAGTGCCTAGGCTCTCCAGGCAGATGACCACGATTGCCTCCTGTCCCCTTACTAAGGATCTGACCACTTGCTCCCTGTGCGTCCGGTCCTTTGTTGTCTCAGGCTTGTGGCATGAGGACCGTGGCCCTTCATTTTTCTGTCTTAGATCCTTGCTGCCACCAGGACTGTGCTGCCTCTGAGGACACTGAAGCTCTGTAACGTTTAGTAATGACTTGGTTTTGTGCAAATAACCAGCCCACTGGGTAGAGACATTTTAATTCTGTTGCTTTTTTAGTAGTGCATTATTGGATTACAAATGTTTATTTAGTGTGAAAAATGGATATAATGAACTTTGCCCTAAGTAGGGACTAGATATTTACTCCAAGATGAATTTGCAGCCTTTGTGCTTTGCCTGCATGTGACATAGGCTCTTGTTACTGACGATTTTATCTGAGGATTTGAAATAGTTGCCCACTTCTACCAGAGGTACTAGAAGTTATCCAGCAAGGCACACATATAACACTTCAAAAAACTTGGATCATTTTCTCAATTAAGTTTGTTGAAATTCTATCAGGGAAACAGACTTTTTTTTCCTTGTATTATTACTGATGATATAATATTAATAAATAGTTTTTGCAACTCAGATACTGGTTTCACATTCGAAAGGTACAGGTAACACCTGTCATAATATTTCAGATTCATTTCTGTAATTTTTTAAATTTAAAAATACAAATTTTCAGTTGTGCAAGCAGTATGCAGAATCAAATCACCAGGCTTCAGATATATTTTATATAAATTTTAAGTGCTTCTTAGATCATCAAAAGGAAGACAAAAATTGGATTACTTCTTTAATATTAAATTACAGTTTCTGAATTACAAAGTTTGAAAATTTGTAAATCATGCTTGATATATACCAGTCAACATATTTCAATCCAGAAAGCACTGGACATTTACCTGACTGCTTGTTAGTTGGAGAGAGTACCTGTTCAGTCTTCTTTAAGCCACAACATATAGCAAAGCAATGCATGTGCACAACTAGAATTTAACAAATACTTTTTGTATGGTCACATTGATTTAAAATAAAAGAGTACACTTTGTACTGAAAAAGTAATTTGAAGGTGAAATCACATCAAATTTAATAGTTTAACCTTGGATATTTGTGGAATTCTAGTTATATCATGGGACAATAACATTAACTAAAGTCAACAAGTGTGTAAAATTTTTTTAAAAACTAGAGCACAAAGTTTAATAGATATTTACATTCAACAATAATAAGCAAATACTTGACGTCTGCTGCAACCACCAGAATATGTGTGCTGAGATCGTGTCTCCAGGGTGAATATAAAGAGGTGTGGGAAGGCTGACTACTCTTGGGGGAGAGGTTTGGGACAGGGGAGGGGGCCAGGTAGCTCCTGTCGTAACCAATTTATAGAACTTTATTTGAAGGTGTGAATCAATAGATTGCCTCCAGGGCTAAACAGTTAATCATTAATCAGTTGATCATTATTATCAGCCAAAACTGCTTGTGTTTTCTTTTCAGAAGCTTTCTAACAGTATGATTACAAATGTTTAAATCAGTGGATAATGAAATTGACGTGTGTGCTCCTTGTCGTCATATGGTAGAGAGTAAGCCTCTGTGTCAGAGGAATGTTCCAGCAGTGCGTGAGCTGGGCTGCGTTTCTTTGCTCACAGAGCCCTGGAGCTTGGCCAGCTTGGATGTGTGGGAGGAGGACAGGTTTGGGTTTGAGAGCCCTGGGTTTATTTCTGGCTATTGCCATGTGAGACTGTGGGAGAAGTCATAAATAGACTTTGAGGGAGGTTGTAGACTCAGGTGTTCTCGTCAGCGGTAAACACTGGATATATTTGTTTATGGATAGGTCTGTTTATAGCTGCTTCACGCTTTTACCTCTCAGAGTTGGTGCTTCCAAGGGGCGAAGCTCAGTGTCTGGATCTCGTTGGGTGGGTGTCTCAAAAGTCTCCCCCAATGCACCAGTCATGGCCGCTCTGTTCCCTTTCTTTCTGTACTTGTAGTGAAATAACTAACTTCCTGACCTGCCGTGTGACTTGATTTTTTTTTTTTTTAAAGTAAGAACATTAAGCATCTTGGGAAAAGACGGTTGTGTAAATACTAGACACATACAGCATTTGGGGCAGGAGTGGTGGGATGTGGGGCTTTATGGCTCTGTGTGTATGTCTCTGTGTATATATCACCCAGAGAGAGCAAGGGCGGCAGCTCCAGAGCCCCTGCGCTCTTCCTGAGTCTTTTGTCTCTTTGTGGATTGGTCACTGATTCCCTCCGTGCAGGTTCTGAATCCTTTTCCCTTTCATCCACCCATGTGGGTTCAGGAAGGCTCACATCCAGCTGCTGCCCTGGATCCACCCCCAGCCTTGCACACAGGTGCTCTCTGCTGTCAGGAACTTGGGGACGCTGCCCAGCCAGCCCGACCACAGCCCTCCTCATCCTGGGGCAACTTGCCCGCCTTCTCTGGTGGCACTGGCCTCGCTCCCTGTTCTGGCCCCGCCTCCTTGGCCCTGTTCCTTGCTCTCCAGACTGTGAATCACCCTAGACTTGGGGCATTTTACCCGCCTGAAGGGCTAGCATTCCATTTGTCAGGGAGCTTTAGGGATGCAGTCTTAAACAGTGCCCGGAGGAAATGACTTCCTCAGGAGAAATTTAGATAATAAGATCCTTAAGGAGAAACCATGTTTTATTAATGAGAGGCAGTATTGTATACTAGAGGGAGTTCTGGCTCTGAAGTCAGTTCATAGTCCCGCCTAGGGGCTTGCCTGATGCGTGACCCTGGCCAAGCTACTTGACCTCTGTGCACAGTTTCCATCGGTAAAATAGGATTGTTACGAGGAATCCATAGGGTTGTTATGAGGAACAACTAAGTAGACTCATTTGTGTAAAGCACTTGAAGAGTGGCTTATATATAGTAAGCACATACTGAATGTTAGTTGTCATTGTATCATCGGCATTAAACGCGGTGGTTTATACATAATAGGTGCTCATTAAATATTTTATTGAATAGTTTTAGCATTCAGAAAGAGGAAGAATGATTTCCTCATCTCTTACCATAAAATAAAAGTAGTGATGTTTGGCTGCAACAAAGCATTGTAGGCATGGAGACATTGATCCTCTGGTGGGGGATAGAGTAGTAGAATGTTCCAAATTCATTTTCAGTAACCATATACCTATGATATGTTCGTCAGACCTAACACGCTCAGTACGTTGAAGTTTGATTCATGTTTACTGACTCCCAAGGTAATTTTGAAACGGTAAAGTAGCTTAATCAGGTGATTTATTTCCAGAAAGCATTGTCATTGGAAGATTTCAAACTCCAGCATATTTGATGGCTGTATTAAAACAAGGCTCTGCTCTTCCTTTATGGGTTCACTCTACATTCTAACTTATGTTTACTTTTAAGGTGGAGATGGGTAGCAAGGTGCTCTTTCATTGATTAGGTTCTTACCTCTATGTAGCCCACTCAGCACCTAGGACGGAGCTATGCAAGTGGCAGTTGTTCAGTAAATAATGTTTTCAGTTAATAAGTAAATCATGGGACATTTTTCTGTACCTTACATCACACTGATGCCTGGAAGGTGCTTTTAAGGAGATTTTGTTTATGATTTTCCCCCTAGGCTGTTGCCACCTAATATGAGTGTTTCTGTCTTATTGTTGGGGCATTGAATTGAGGGCTGCTCTCAGAGTTCCTGCTCATCATCTACTATGAGAGGAACAAATGGTTCCCAAATGATCTCGATGAGATGGTGGGGGAAAGGTCACTGCCACTCGTCTTTGATGAGGTGTCTGGGCTGTCCTCAGGATGAAGATCACAGCTCTGACAGAAAGAGGTGAGCCCTTGTTTTTTAAGTTAAAAAAGTTGGTTTTCAAAGTTTATGCTGATAGTATGTCCTGTGGCGGGGACTAAAGAATATATATCCTTGTGCTAGTAGGGACGGTGATCACAGGACAACAGTTTTTGACCCAGGACCTGGAGATTACAATTTGGAAAAGATGGTTTCAAAAAACCGGTCATATCCATAAAGGTGACAAGAACATGATCCTGAAGTTCTTTGTCAGTGGTTTGTAAGCGCATCTTTTCATTCTAAAAATATTTATTGATTCAAAAAACGATTTATGCAAAAAGATTGCAACAGTACTTTTTCCTTATGGAGAAATTGGAAGAGCTTTAAACAGACTTTTTAAATGTCATTTCTGTTGTCTGTTGTCATTTTTAATAACGGTCCCCCCCCCACCCTCCCCCTTTTTTTTCTTGGCTGTACGCGGGCCTCTCACTGTTGTGGCCTCTCCCGTTGCGGAGCACAGGCTCCGGACGTGCAGGCTCAGCAGCCACGGCTCACGGGCCCAGCCGCTCCGCGGCATGTGGGATCCTCCCGGACCGGGGCATGAACCCGTGTCCCCTGCATCGGCAGGTGGACTCCCAACCACTGCGCCACCAGGGAAGCCTCTCCCTTTTTTTTAATGTCTCAGTGTATTCCAGAATTTTTTTTTCAACTGTTAAACCCTCCCCGGTATCCAACTTAAAAAAAATAATAAATTTATTTCAGTGTAAATGCCTGCAGTATGTTTCTTGTGTGGCAAGATTATTTCACAGTTGGGTCATCAGGATTCATAGTTTTATGAACTATGGTGTGGGGCTTCCCTGGTGGCGCAGTAGTTGAGAGTCCTCCTGCCGATGCAGGGGACACGGGTTCGTGCCCCAGTCTGGGAAGATCCCACATGCCCGGAGCGGCTGGACCCGTGAGCCATGGCCGCTGAGCCTGCGCATCCGGAGCCTGTGCTCCGCAATGGGAGAGGCCACAACAGTGAGAGGCCCACGTACCGCAAAAAAAAAAAAAAAAAAAAAAAGAATAGGTGTGTATGATTGCCATCCCTCTGTCTCTGTCTGTCTCACCCACATTGAAGCCGCCATTCATAAAACCTGATCTTCGTGAAAGGACGCACTTTCCTGGGGCACACTTTTCTGGACCGTCTGAGCACTGCTGCTGCAGCTCCGCACTGAGCTCGTGTGCGAGCATCAGCCCTGGCAGTGGAGCAGCCCCAACAGTACAGGGAGAGCAGCACGTGGTGGTGACGTACAGATTGTACTGAGCAGAACTCTGAACCATTTTCTTATGTACGGTAGTGTCTACGTGGGGGAGAAGAAGTCCAAATTCTGGTTAGTTCCAGATGATTCACCACACAGAATGCATATTCTCTCACTAGTGTTTGGGTCTTAGTGAATAAAGGGAGTGTTCTGTGTTGAATCTTGGCTTGACAGGAAGGAAGTGATAATTGATCAGGGATTCTGGGGGGGGGGGTTGTTATTTTCCCCCCACTAAAAGCGATAGCTTAGAATGAGATGACTCTACATCAGGATACCTTTCGCAGGATCGTTTTTTATCATCTTATCTGCCAGACTTAGTCTTTGCCGTCAGACTTTACTCATAGGGATTTATTAAAAACGATGGTTGGTTTCAAAAAAGGGGAAAGATAGACATTTGGTTGAAATACAGTTGGTGGATTTTGACCATGTGGGAGTGTTTTTGTCCACAGAGCATGTTATAGAGGCAGAACCTGGCTAACGAATGCTATTTATGCTTTGTCTATCATATGAATGGCAGCCCTAAGTGGGTTCCTCTTTTGTTATTTCCCCTCCCCAGTCTCCTCAGCACCGTATGTTTTTTTCCTTCCCTCCCAAATTCTGTTCCCATCAATCAGGTAGCTGATCAGCAGGCTGACTCCTGTCCCAAGTAGGTCAGATGCTAGCCCTGCTCCCCCGTCCTCCAGGAGAGGAAGTCATCTTGACTGTCTTGGGAGGGAGTTAGGAGGTCCCAAGCCCAGACTGAAGTCGGCGTATTTCATCTGTTCACACAGTGTTGCTTTGGGCTTCCAGGTCTTCATTCCTGCACAGCTTCTGACAGCAGTGGAGTGGAACTTCCGTGTTTGAGGGACTCAGCGCTGGGCACCATGCCTCCCAGCGCCCCCCACCCGCTTAGGTCCAGGTGGGGCCTGAGTTTTCAAGTCCCATGATAATGTGGCCCTTAGATCTCTGGGATGGGATGGACATCCAGGAGGCTGATTTCTCTTGGGGCTCTGATTTCCTTGGGCTCTACAAGCAGGGGAAGTTGGGAAGCCCTTGAGAAGCCAGGCCTTGAGGGTTTGAGTTAAAACCTGAAGGACACAGAGATCACAAGAAAGACATGAAGAGAATCTGGGAGGCACTGAGTCGGAGACAGAGGAATCCGATATTGCAAGAGGAGAATTTTGCTTTGGGAGGTTAAAGAGGTTTGGTTGCCTTCTGAGTGAGAATGGCATTCTGTTTGTTAGCCAGAAATACATCAGACCCTGGAAATGTCTGAGGCCAGAGAGCTGTACCAGGAGTGAGAATTACGGAGTTGGAAGGGCCCTTAGAAAAGCATCTCTAGGTCAGCCCCTCGTTTTACAGGTTAAGGGACCGAGGCCCATAACACTTTGTCATGTTATCTTAATGCATTTTACAGTTTCTACAGCACCTGCCTCTTCCTTCCAAGCCCAAAGAGAGTGAGGGGCTTCTTCTTGCCCACTCTGGAGGGAGCTCTTGGGACCCCCGTTGCCCTCCCCACGCCTTGACCTTGGTGTCAGAGTAGTGGGCACAGCGGCCGAATCAGCCTCTGCTGAACTTTTCGGTCCCTGCCCGCTTCCCTGCCCCACCCCTACCCCCCATGCAGGAATCCGAGCCCTCCCCGTGAGGCTGTGAAGGCCCTGGAATGTGGCACTCTGACCTCTGGCAGTTGAGTGTCCTGGATGGACCTGGCCTGGGAAACAGGAAGGACTCAGGGGAGGGGGGAAGAGTGCTCCTTGGCCTTGGGGTGGGACGGAGGGAAAGGAAGTGCTGGGCAGTGTCGCTTCCCCAAGTAGGCCCAGTCGACTCCCCCAACATGGGAGGCCGGGCAGCAGGGGCGCTGGAGGGTAGGCTTCCTCAGTGCTGGGTCAGGGGGTACACTGCCAGAGCACTTGGGGTGAGGAGGAAAGGGTTTGAGGGGAACAGGGAGGAGCAGACCAGAAGGCAGAGGAAACTGTTGCAGGAGATGACGGACATGAGGGTAGTGGGTGGAGAGAAGGGATGTCCAGCCCCTGTACAGATGGACAATTCTCTGGTTGCCCGTTCAGGTGTGAGGCTGACTGGCACTTAGCTGTCCCTTTCTGTGTTCTGTCAGTGATGGAACCCCCGCCCCCGCCCCGCTTGCGCATGCTCTGGTCAGTTACCTCCCTCAGAGAGATTTTCAAAGACCGTGAGGTCGAGCCTTGGTCATGAAGTCCACACCAGCTCCTTGCCTTGTTCCCGGATAAGGGCACCTTGTGTCCTCAGCTTCCTCCCCGTTAAAGCACTTTGCAGGATGCACAGCAAGGGCTTGGAGCTGCCTCGTGCCGACCCCTGTGAAACCATGAACATCTTGCCAGACTGCACGTGAGGTCTGCCAGGATGGCAAGCCCAGCTTCTCGGTGGGGGTAGGGGGTGTTTACAGGTAGATTCCGTGCTCGTGGGAAAGGAATAGAAACGAGAGGTGGCAGAGTGTCTTTGAGACACCTGTTTAAGAGGAGAGCTGCCGCTGTACCTGAAGGGGTTGGGTTTCGTTTGTAGCTGGAATCTCTCCAAGCTGAGTCAGTTCATTCTTCCCGTGCCCAGGGTTGTCTTGAATGATAATTAGTGTTCCGTGGTCATGCTACATCCCACTGAAGTGAGGGCGCTCGTCTCTTCTCCTTTCTCATGTGACATTGTACACAGTCCTAGGAGTAGTGACCCTGATGCTAAGTGGAAATGTCTTGGTTATCAGACTCATTCACTGGTCCTGCAAACCAGGGTATGTGGCGCCCTTCCTCCACCTAACTGATACCAAAAGCCACTAGGTGAGGCCCATAGGGATGCTGCAGGCAGTGCAGGAGGTAAGCATCTTACTCAAGGTGTGCATCTTAGGACTTCCCTGAGAACCTAGCAATCCTCTATAAACTTGAAAGTTTATTTATTTTTTTACGACTGAAAAAGCCATTTATTTTCATTAAACGTGACTTTAGACTATCTAGATTGAAACCTAAACATCTCTCCAAATGATTTAATTTTCACCTTTCCTCCAGTCTTTGATGATATCAAGACTGTACCCAGACAATACCTTCTCCTAGAAGCCATCCCTCCTCTCTGACCCCCAGCACATTGGATATGCCTCACATTTAAGCACCGATCGTATAGCCTGTTGTGATGATTTGTTTCAACAAATATTAATCAGGCACTTGCTTCATGGCAGTCACTGTGATGTGGTTAAACCAAAGAAACCCCTGCCTCAGAGAACTTATAGAGGGAGTCAGTAACCAAAAAAGCAAATAGTTCTATGATACACTGCTAGATAGATGAATGTTGTAAAAAAAAAAAAAAAAAAGAGCAGGGTAAAGGAATAGAGAGTGATGGAGTGGGGGCACTCGGAAGTTTAAAACAACAGAATTATTAAAGAGTGTGTTAAGTGCTTGTATATATGTTCAACACTACGTATCTCTGTATATTCTAATCCTTCGAAAATTGGTGATCCTTGTTAGCTAAATAGGATATGGATTTGAGCAGAGCATCCTTTGGAAATGGTCTATATTTGGTATTTTCTTTTGTATCCTGACAACCATTAGTTCTTGAAAGGTATATTGAACCTGATAAAATAGATGGTAATTTTTAACCTTTCAGTTCGGAGTTAAGGTAGCTATATTTCCAGAAATTGTGAGTTTTATCATTTGAACCATTTATTGATGAATTCTTTTACACTATAAAGACTAACTTTGAATAGAATAACATTGCAGGGTCGAGGTCTTGCAAAATTCACCTACCTAATTGCATGTGGGAATACATGCTGCTGTAGCATGTGGAAAAAGGACTGGGTTATTCATGTGCTGTTTATTTATGTTTCTTTTTGGAAGCAGATTAGTTATTCTCTCTATGTGTATGTTCATGCATGCGTTCAAATTTGAAATGTAGACATTTATCAACTGTTTTCTTTAACTTTGAAAGAAAGGTAAAGTTTCTTTGCAGTGTTTTAAAAATACCCAAAAGGTACTTGCTTCCTAAACCCCTGGTAGGCATGAATTACTATAAAGTATATTTTTTTGCATCTCAAACATCCCAGAAAGATGTTAAATATAAATGCATAAGTATTGAAGAACGTAAGTAAACCTAAATCTTAGATACCCACGGAATATCTTTGAAGCTGCTGCTTTTTTTCCCCCACAGGATATTATTAATGGAGTAGTCCCCTAGTCCAGTTTCACTTTCATTTTCTCCATTCAGCAAGTGAGGATTGGGACCCTACCCCCCACCCCCCAGCAGCTCAGAATCCAGCTGCAAACAAACAGTTGCAGTGTCGTTGGATAAGTGAAGTGGGTGGGAGAAAATCAAGTTAACTTTGAGGAGAAAACATTTAAGACACACACAGTAAGATGGTAGCAGATTTCCAGTTAAACAGTGCAAGAAAGCTAGTGCCTCGCAGAGGACATGCAATCAGCAAAATACTCAGAGAATTGATTCAGTAAATATTTATGGAGGACCTACTGAGTGCTAAGCCCTGCTCTAGGTGCGAAAGATAGAGCTATGAACAAGACAGACAAAAATCTTTATCAACCTGGAGCTTTCCGGTAGAGAGAGACAAAATGAACAGTGTTAGTAAGTAAAACATACCGTGCCAGAGGGATATACAATCTGTGCAGAAAAATAAAGCCGAGAGGGGGAAGTGGTTTGCAGTTTAGAGTGGTCATGGAAAGTCATGCCGAGAAGTTCAGATTGATCAGAATCCTGAAGGGGTGGGGGAGTGAATGGGTGCAGAACTAGGGTGGAGGGAGGATGTTCTGGGTTGGGGGGACGTGGGTTCCCAGGCCCTGAGGCTTTAGTGCTGGGGAGGGAAGAGGTGCTGGCCTCGAAGTGGGACGTAACTGGGAGGCTAGCTGGGGCCAGGCACAAGCCTCATTTATCAGCATGAGGGGTTAGACTAGACTGTGGAGGCAGGTGGGAGCCATTGAAGACTGTGGGGTAGTGTTGATGTCATGGCTGAGACCCCCAGGGTCTCAGAGCTTGGCATCTGTTAGGTGTAGTTGTTTGATTACTACACAAAGGAAACTCCAGTGTTGTGGGAAGTGTGCAAATGTATTTTTCAAACACATTCTTAAGATTGCTTAATCTTTTTTTTTTTTAATTATTACTTTTATTTTTTTACTTCTGGCTGCGTTGGGTCTTCGTTGCTGTGCACGGTCTTTCTCTAGCTGTGAGGAACGTGGGTTACTCTTCGTTGCTGTGCGTGAGCTTCTCATTGCGGTGACTTCTCTTGTTGCGGAGCACGGGCCCTAAGCGTGTGGGCTTCAGTAGTTGTGGCTCACGGGCTCTAGAGCGCAGGCTCAGTAGCTGTGGTACACAGGCCCAGCCGCTCCACGGCACGTGGGATCTTCCCGGACCGGGGCACGCCGTCTCTCCTGCATCGGCAGGCGGACTCTCAACCACTGTGCCACCAGGGAAGCCCTCTTTTTTTTTGGGGGGGGGGGCATGCCGTGTGCCTTGCGGGATCCTAGTTCCCTGACCAGGGATTGAACCCCGGCCCCTGCAGTCACCGAGTCCTAACCACTGGACTGCCAGGGAATTCCCTGATTCTGGTATAATTTATAACACTTCTTTCCATATAAACATACAGTAGCAATGTGGATTTTAATGATGTTTTAAGAAAAAAAAAAGATCTGGACATACCCATCAAACTTTCACTTACCACGAAACTGGGCACATAAAAAAAATGTTCATTGAATATTGCTGGCAACTTGTACTTTGTTGCCAGGACCAGATAGCAGGAGATCCATGGAGTGTGTAGGGATAAATAAGATCACACATAGAGATAATCTTGCTTCCCCCCAAAATTTAAAGGTTTGGGATTGAGGGCGTGATATTTAGGGATGATATTTCTTTGTAGAACAGTATCAGAGTTAGTGGTAAGGATCAGTTAGAAATATAATTGTTGGAATTAAAGGTGATCACTCTTGTACTTCTTATCATCTTCTACTTTGTTTACGTTGAAGAATTCAGATAAATTACTAAGATGAGGTTCACAGCAGGGCCCAAGTTGATTTGCAAAGACATTTCCTTCAAAATGATTGCTAACTGATTTCACTAATTCATTATCCTGAAAAGATTCCTTAGTGCTACTTACAGATCATTACACCTTTTAGAAATCATTACTTTCGCCTCAGGAGTATTGCTTTATGTGGAGGCATTATTGCTTTCACAAGGAAACCTTTGTTTCCTGGATGATAGAATAGTTGAGGTCATGTTTATATTGTTGGGTTTTCTGTTCTTGGATGTTTCCAAAGGTTCTCCAGCAACTCCATTGTCTTGGCTGAGAAGGTGTCAGAGAGGCTCAGCCAGCCCTTGTGGTGATGACCGTCCGCCATGGGTCTCTAGGCCATATTCACTCGAGATGGACATCTCCAGTGTGAGATGGAAAAATAGCAGTGTTTCTCTCTTTCTTTTCCCTGGTGCTTGGGTTCTTTAGACTCACTTGGACTTGACATTTTGTCCAACCATTCGACCACCTTACTTCCCTATTTCTTCAATTCCTCTTGTTGCCTGTTTGGTGATATAAGTCTGTGTGGAATTCAGACCTCGTTGCTTAGCTTGCTTCCTCAGCTAAATGTGTAAGTCTATGGAAAGCACCTAGTAAGGTCCCTGGCTCAGGAATTGTTAGCTGTTATCAGAAGATTTGACTGGCGGGGTAGGTATGAAATGTGCTTCATTATCTGTGCTAACTGTTCAGCTAGTATAATGAAAAATGTATATCTTTCAAAGTGGTTATTTTCAGAATATCATGCTCATTTTGTTGTTCTTGTTGTGTGAAATTCTGGTCACATTTCTTCTTCTCCCTGTCGTGATTTACACTGTTGGATGAGTACAGCCAAGAAAAAAAGGCATTCCCACATCTAGCCTTCTGTTTGACTCTTGGTCATTTGACTAACAGATTTTAGGGTAGAGCATACATTAATATTTATAAAATGATACCGTGTATTATATCCACAAGTACCTTTCTGGCAAGAGGCATTAACTTGCGTCACATTATCTGATTATGGTCATGATAGACAAAAGTGGTAGGAAGGGAGATAATAGAGTTTATTATTTAAGTTATTATTTATCCAACATGGTTGAGGAATATTACACTTGTTCACTCATTTGACATGTAAATATTTGATATGTGGAAGTGTTGGGTAATAAAATGTTGAGGCTAAAAGAAAATTTGAGTTAGTATTAATATTTCAGAAGTAGGAAGACCGAGATCCAAAGATGTTTCTCAGTTATTTCTGAATAATTGACTTTCCTCCTACCACCAAACTTTCCAGAAAAAGTTTGGCACTTAAAGATTCAGATTGCTTTGCTTAAGTTCAGGTCCTCCTGTTCCTGTTTATTCCTTCTGCAGATGTTTATTTTGCTAAGCTACTATTTGCAAGCCCTATGATAGCCCAGTGATAAAAAGAACCCACTTTCTGATGGAGATTAGATGAGCAATTTCATTATACTGCCGTAAGCGAAATAATTTTAATGGATGTATAACAGAACTACTACAGAGGAGACAGTTCTTGATTTAGTCCCTATATAGAGCAGATGAAACCTGGAGAAAGTATTAAAGACTGAATAGGAGCTTTCAAAGCAGGTGAAGAGAAGCAGCTTTCTAGCCAGAGGGAACACCTTGTGCGAAGCCCAGGGGTCAGGAACAGTATGGGTCATTTGGGAGCACATCATTATGAAGTATTGCTATAGTAAGGGGGAAGAGTGGAAGAGATGAGGGTGAAGAAGTGGACTGGGATCAAATCTAAACAGGCTTTGTGTTCCGTGCCAGAGACTGGAATGGCCAGATGTTGGACTTTCTTTGGAGACCGTTGCTTTCCAATTCTGTATCCTTAAGAAGTTTGATAGGGATATTCTTTTTTTTTTTTTTGCGGTACGCGGGCCTCTCACTGTTGTGGCCTCTCCCGTTGCGGAGCACAGGCTCCGGACGCGCAGGCTCAGCGGCCATGGCTCACGGGACCAGCCGCTCTGCGGCATGTGGGATCTTCCCGGACCGGGGCACGAACCCGCGTCCCCTGCATCGGCAGGCGGACTCTCAACCACTGCGCCACCAGGGAAGCCTGATAGGGCTATTCTTATAACACCCTCACTAGGTGTTATTTACACCAAAGTACCTCTGTAGGAGAATAAAACACTGTGAGCCAGGTACCTAAGGGATGGCTAATCATCTGGCTTTAAGGACGGCTTTTAGAGGATCTAGATGAAGAGAGGAAATGTGAAAGAATTAGGTACTTCTCCAAGATAATTTTTCCCTCAACTAAGATGTATCAATTTTTAAGCAGCAGTACATATGATAACAAAACCAATATTCTTTGAAGCTGGTTAAACAAGGGGTTACATGTTTTAGTGGACATTCATGCTCAGAGAAGACTTTGTTGCTTAATAATGACATGTGCTGATGAGAAGGCCAGTCCAGCACTGCAGAAGCATGGGCCAGTGGGGGAGGCCTGAGATTTTCCTTTTAAAATATTGAGATTCAGTCTCAAAGTAGGGGAAATGTAAGGGGGTTGAGTTCTACACCATTGGGTTCAGTCAGACTAGTTGTAGCTAGGGAATTTTCCATGAGCAATCAAGTATCCTGTTCTGATTATTTTAAAAAATTTCAGAAATGTAACCATTTAGTGTCTGACTTTGAGTAACTTCCTGGTAAAACCACACCAAAGAGAAACTGGTTGAAAACATATATTTATATGTCCAAGTACCTGGATGAGGTGACATGCTATATGGGACTGTTAGTCATAAGCCATTTATGATATATCTTAATAATCTTTTTGAAGAATTAGTTTTTATTATGTCAATCACTTCTATTGCTTTTATCTCTGTTACATTGATTTTCTCCATGTATTTATTAACTTCATCTTTCTTGTTTCTTTGGATTTGCTTTGTTGATCATTTTCTAATTTCAGTTGAATGCTTAGCTCATTTTTTTTAATCTTTCTTATTTCCTGTGAAATTTCCCTTTAAACACTGCCTTAGCTGTGTCCCATCAATATTGACATGTGACATATCTATTGTTCTTCATTTTTAAGTATTTGATTAATTTTCCCATAATCTCCTCCCATTTAAAAAAAAACCTTTTTATCATAGAAGTTTTCAAATATATACAGAAGTAGAGGCAACTGTGTAATGACTCAGTGCTTCAGTAGTTATCAATTCAAGACCAATCCTGTTTTAATCTGTTGGGACCTCAGCCAGTAAATCCTCTAGGATTGGAGGTGCTAGAAGAGTCCTGCAAAGTGATATTTGTTATATTAAAAGCACCTTTGGCTTGCCTTACTCTGCACAGTGATTGTTTTCCAGACCTTAAACTGGTCTGATAAATGGGAAATTATTTTAAATTTAAATTGTGACCACCATAAGCGTGTGATTCTCTGACACTGTGACCAGTAAATTGTTAGCATGGTACAGTTTCAACTAAGATGCCAGAATCAAGGAAACAAAAGGAGGAAGTCTAAAGGGACCTCACAGATTACCCATCCCACCTCCGTTTTAGTGATGAAATGAATTGGAGCCGAGGGGGCCAAATGCCTTGTTCAGGGTCACTCTAATGACAAAGCTAAGGTTGTGGTCCCCTGGGCCGGGGCCTCTCCATGAGAACAGACCTCTGGGCTATCTGATTTTCTATATGCAATTGAGGGTAGATAGTCCCTAATTTAGGCAGAATTTTGAAATAGAAGAGTTGTGTTCTGTAGCCTTGGTTTCTCCTCTTCTCATTTGCTTCATGAATTCCTTCTAGAAATACTGCTTATCTTTTCTTAAGTTCTTCTCTGTCCCCACCAGCTTCCTGTTATCAAAAAGGAAATTATCCTTCCCTTACTTAATCTTTTCCTCTGTTTCAAGATTCCTAGGAACATTTTATTCACATACTTGGTATGATTTTGGTTAGAGTAGTGGGAAATTATACTGTAAACTCCTCTTTCCTAGCATTTTAAATCTTTAGTACCTTGCTCAGTTCTTGATGTATAACAGATACCAATAACTGATTGAGGAATGAATGTTTGAAAGAAAGAATGATTGAACGAATGACTTTACATGCTATAGTTCGTCCCTGGTCCTCCTCTGATAGGTGTATTGCTGAGGTGTTGACAACAGTTACAGCAATGGAACATTTGCTTATCATTCATAAATGTTTTACTATAAATTGATTTAGTAAATTGGTTCAGTACTGTTTGTTTTTCAAAGACTTCCCCCACTTGGACATAATATGAATCAGTGGTCATGTTTGTTTGTTATCTATTTAGAGGTTTGCATCAGTTTAAGAGTCCTCAAAAAAAAATTGTGTGCATATTTTAGTATTTCCATTGTTTTAGATTAAGGCTTGGTCTACTCTGATACATAGTTACATATGCCTAACATAGTTTTACTTTGTGGAAATGCCTATAAAACAAATTTTTATGTCATGAATCATTTCTACTGATAACCATAATTTTGCCCTTCTTGCTTTGCACTGATTACAGCATGAGGAAGAGAGGGAAAGGGAAGCACCAGCTTTTGGATCATCCGTTTTAAGCTGGAAGGAGAGAGAATGAAAGCTCACTGCATTAGAGCAGGGCTGAATGCACGATAACAGCCAGTCGTCGGGAGCTGGGGGAGTTAAGAGCAGCAATTTTACATTACACTGGAGTTTCTAGGCTGGCATGGAAAGAGATGCCAGTACTAGCTATTTGTATCTTACTGTAGCCACAGGGATATGTGAACAACTGGAGAATTAATTTGATATATATTCCCAGCAGCCTCTCTTCTGCCAACAGAATTCCATTACTGTGAGGTTCTGAGTGTGTACCATGAATCCGTGTCTTGCTCTTTTTTTTTTTTTTTTTTTTGCGGTACGCGGGCCTCTCACTGTTGTGGCCTCTCCCGTTGCGGAGCACAGGCTCCGGACGCGCAGGCTCAGCGGCCATGGCTCACGGGCCCAGCTGCTCTGCGGCATGTGGGATCTTCCCGGACCGGGGCACGAACCCGTGTCCCCTGCATCGTCAGGCAGACTCTTAACCACTGCGCCACCAGGGAAGCCCTGTGTCTTGCTTTTTAATATCTGCTATAGCGTGTTTCTGGTAAGTGGAATGCCACATAATGGGGTGTAGCCATATCTTGGTTTGGAGTAAACTCCATTACCCTAAGCTGATATGAGGTAGAAAAGGTAAGGCTCTGAGTCTACAAATGCCTTCTGCCTTCAGGAAGTTGGACATTTCAGATGAACACACAGTGCTTTGTCCAATAAGTGCAGTCATACCTGAAACATTTTATTCCATGTTACTGGAATTTCAGACACCAGCAAGCAGATGGAAATATATTTTGACAAGCAGAGAGGTGGAATCTGGGACCAGTTGGGCCAGGGTTGCCGTGGCTGGTTCCTTGAGCTCCTGGGCACTGAGCGGGTGTAGCCCCCAGGGCTGCTGCTTCCCAGATCTGGAGCTGGCTGTCTTTGTACATCTTCCAAGACTCCTCTTCTTTCACATACTTTTCCCCTCTCCTACCCTGAGGATCACAACTGCTTTCTCAGTAGTCTTTGCACTTAGAATCTTTTATATCAACTGTGGAAAGAAGGAATTTCAGGCATCATCAAGAATATTGGAAGGTAGTCTGTGGAACAGAAAGACCAAGTCCAGGGTTAGATTGAAGGTGACTATTGGAAGTACAGGTGTTTCAGGTGTTTTTGCTTTGGTACCACATGTACACTCTTAAAATTTTTTTTTTTGCAAAATCATTCACTACACTAAAGGTAAGAGAGCTGTTGGGAAAAATAGGGATGGGGCAGATCACTCAAAACCTATGGAACTGTGAACACAGAGGATAAATATAAACAATAAGACTCCAAATAAAGCTCCTGACTCAGGTAAGCTGCTCCTAACATTTGCATCTGGAGCCTGGACAGCCCATCCTTTGCAGCCTTACACACTCATGAGCTCAGGCTGCTTCCTTCAGGGCATGGGAACCTCACAGATGTTTACTCTGAATGGAGACTAGTTTCATCAGAATTAAATATAAGATCCAGGGGTAGTTTTTTGTTTTTTTTAGTTTTTTTGGCTGTGTTGGGTCTTCATTGCTGCACGTGGGCTTTTCTCTGGTTGTGGCGAGTGGGGGCTTTTCTTGTGGAGCATGGGCTCTGGGTGCATGGGCTTCTGTAGTTGCAGCACATGAGCTCAGTAGTTGCAGCACATGGGCCCTAGAGCAAGTGGACTTCGGTAGTTGCGGCCTGCGGGCTCCGTAGTTGTGGTTCATGGGCTCTAGAGAGTAGGCTCAGTAGTTGTGGCGCATGGGCTTAGCTGCTCCATGGCATGTGGGATCTTCCTGGACCAGGGATCGAGCCCGTGTCTCCTGCCTTGGCAGGCAGATACTTAACCACTGTGCTACCAGGGAAGTCCCCAGGGGTAGTTTGTTCATCATGAGTTTTTAAACACGGGAGAATATCTCTAGCTTTTTCATTTGTACGTTGAACCTCCCCGGACAGTTAAATGTAGTGGAAAGTTCAACCACTAGAGCAGCCATTTAGAAGGAAGGAATTTAAGCAAGATTATAAGCCTTTTCTTAAGGTGTTCATTTAACTGCGAAGACTTTTCCTTTTATTGTGAGAAAACTTTCTCCTGATGTTTTTATAACATTAATGTGCTGGGGGAAGTCACACATGAACCAACACACCTTCTGCATTATACTGACATCATTTTGTTCCAAATTATGTTTAACTAAAATCACGTTAGAGAAATGTGTTTTTATGGTTCAGTAGTAACTGTTAGGGGAAGAGGTACCCAGTATCTTTTGTTATTTCTCAAACCTGGGTCCTATGCTGTCTTGGCCTAAGTGTACCAGCAAGACATGATCTTTAGAGCAGCAGTTCTCAAAATGTGGACCACAGACCCCTGGGGGGCCCTGAGACATTTTCAAGTAGTACATGAGGTCAAAGTTATTTTCACAGTAATATTAACATACTATTTGCTTTTATTCTGTGTCGACATTTGCACTGCTGGTGCAAAAACAATGCTGGTAAAACTGCTGGCATCTTAGCATGAGCAGAGGCTATGGCCCCAAACTGTGTTAGTCAGTCACGCTCTGCACTTGCAGTAAAGTAAATACTAATAACCAAATAACAAACCAAATAAAAAATCAGTTTCCAGTCCACTTCTCTGGTGAGGCAGGGCCGGGAGATGCTCTCCTCAGCTCCTTGCCTGGGTGGGCAAGTCAGGCTCTAGGGCCGGCAGAAATCCTTGTTTAGGGGTCCCATCAAGTTCCCCAGAGTGCTACAGCTGAGCGGAGCGGGTTCTTGGGACTACTGCTCCGGTGGTGCAGAAAGCCTTCTTGGAATCTGACATGACATCACTTTCGGACTGTTGGCCAGCTGCTCCTGACTTGGCCACATGGAGGCTCAGACTGTCCCAGTCTCTGAACTGAAGGGAACCAACACTATTAGCATATCTCTCACCACCATGAATGCAAGGTATTTCAATGAAGAGTATCAGGAGGACGTCTACAAATCCCAGACTGGCATGTGTAAGTTCTGAGGAATGGTGGAATAACCCAATGTATCTGGGTGGCCTTTGGAGACAGCTGAGACAGAGCTACAACAGGGAAGTGGCTGGCAATCATCTCATAGCCCACCTTCTCCAGCCATGTGACTGACAAGGTCTTGGTGCCCTGGCCGGCTGTCAGGCCTAAGCCTCTGAGGTGGGAGAGCTGAATTCAGGACATTGGTCCAACAGAGACCTCCCGGCCCCACGTGATATCAATCGGTGAGAGCCCTCCCAGAGATCTCTGTCTCAACACTAAGACCCAGCTCCACTCAATGACCAGCAATTATACTGCATTATACCTGACCTTATACCTAAAGCATGGACACCCCATGCCAAACAACTATCAAGACAGGAACACAGCCCCACCCATTAGTAAAGAGGCTGCCTAAAATCATAATAAGTTCACAGATACCCCAATACACCACTGCACTCGGTCTTGCCCACCAGGAAGGCAAGATCCAGCCTTATCCACCACAACACAGGCACCAGTCCCCTCCACCAGGAAGCCTACACAACCCACTGAACCAACCTTAGCCACTGGGGGCAGACACCAAAAACAAGGGAACTACAAACCTGCAGCCTGTGAAAAGGAGACCCCAAACACAGTAAGTTAAGCAAAATGAGAAGACAGAGAAATACACAGCAGGTGAAGGAGCAAGGTAAAAACCCACCAGACCAAACAAATGAAGAGGAAATAGGCAGTCTACCTGAAAAAGAATTCAGAGTAATGATAGTAAAGATGATCCAAAATCTTGGAAATAGAATGGAGAAAATACAAGAAACGTTTAACTAGGACCTGGAAGAACTAAAGAGCAAACAAACAATGATGAACAACACAATCAATGAAATTAAAAATTCTCTAGAAGGAATCAATAGCAGAATAGCTGAGGCAGAAGAATGGATACGTGACCTGGAAGACAAAATAGTGGAAATAACTACTGCAGAGCAGAATAAAGAAAAACGAATGAAAAGAATTGAGGACAATCTCAGAGACTTCTGGGACAACATTAAATGTGCCAACATTCAAATTATAGGGGTCCGAGAAGAAGAAGAGAAAAAGAAAGGGACTGAGAAAATATTTGAAGGGTTTGTAGTTGAAAACTTCCCTAATATGGGAAAGGAAATAGTCAATCAAGTACAGGAAGCAGAGAGAGAGTCCCATACAGGATAAATCCAAGGAGAAACACGCCAAGACACATATTAATCAAACGATCCAAACTTAAATTAAAAATATTAAAAGCAGCAAGGGGAAAGCAACACATAACATACAAGGGAATCCCCATAAGGTTAACAGCTGATCTTTCAGCAGAAATTCTGCAAGCCAGAAGGAAGTGGCAGGACATATTTAAAGTGATGAAAGGGAAAAACCTACAACCAAGATTACTCTACCCAGCAAGGATCTCATTCAGATTCAATGGAGAAATTAAAACCTTTACAGACAAGCAAAAGCTGAGACAATTCAGCACCACTGAACCAGCTTTACAACAAACACTAAAGGAACTTCTCTAGGCAGGAAAAGAGAAGGAAAAGACCTACAATAACAAACCCAAAACAATTAAGAAAATGGTAATAGGAACATATATACTGATAATTACCTTAAATGTAAATGGATTAATGCTCCAACCAAAAGACATAGACTGGCTGAATGGATGCAAAAAGAAGACCCGTATATATGCTGTCTACAAGACACCCACTTCAGACCTAGGAACACATACAGACTGAAAGTGAGGGGATGGGAAAAGATATTCCATGCATATGGAAATCAGAAGAAAGCTGGAGTAACAATTCTCATATCAAACAAAATAGACTTTAAAATGAAGACTATAACAAGAGACAAGCAAGGACACTACATAATAATCAATGGATCAATCCAAGAAGAAGATATAAAAATTGTAAATCTTTATGCACCCAACATAGGAGCACCTCAATACATAAGGCAAATGCTAACAGCCATAAAAGAGGAAATCCACAGTAACACAATCATAGTGGGGGACTTTAACACCGACTTTCACCAATGGACAGATCATCCAAAGTGAAAAATAATAAGGAAACACAAGCTTTAAATGATACATTAAGCAAGGTGGACTTAATTGATATTTAGAGGTCATTCCATCCAAAAACAACAGAATACACTTTCTTCTCAAGTTCTTATGGAACATTCTCCAGGATAGATCACATTTGGGTCACAAATCAAGCCTTGGTAAATTTAAGAAAATTGAAATCCTATCAAGTATCTTTTCCGACCACAATTCGTAAGACTAGATATCAGTTACAGGAAGAAAACTGTAAAAAGTACAAACACGTGGAGGCTAAACAATACACTACTACATAACCAAGAGATCACTGAAGAAATCAAAGAGGAAATCAAAAAATGCCTAGAAAGAAATGCCAATGAAAATACGATGACCCAAAACCTATGGGACGAAGCAAAAGCAGTTCTAAGAGGGAAGTTTATAGCAATACAATCCTACCTCAAGAAACAAGAAACATCTCAAATAAATAACCTGACCTTATACCTAAAGCAATGAGAGGAAGAACAAAAAAACCCCAAAGTTAGCAGAAGGAAAGAAATCATAAATCAGATCAGAAATAAATGAAAAAGAAATGAAGGAAATGATAGCAAAGACCAATAAAACCAAAAGCTGGTTCTTTGAGAAGATAAACAAAATTGATGAACCATTAGCCAAACTCATCAAGAAAAAAAGGGAGACGACTCAAATCAATAGAATTAGAAATGAAAAAGGTGAAGTAACAATTGACACTGCAGAAATATAAAGGATCATGAGAGATTACTGCAAGCAACTATATACCAATAAAATGGACAACCTGGAAGAAATGGACAAATTCTTAGAAAAGCACAACCTTCTGAGACTGACCCAGGCAGAAATAGAAAATATAAACAGACCAATCACAAGCACGGAAATTGAGACTGTGATTAAAAATCTTCCAACAAACAAAAAGCACAGGACCAGATGGCTTCACAAGTGAATTCTGTGAAACATTTAGAGAAGAGCTAACACCTATCCTTCTCAAACTCTTGCAAAATATAGCAGAGGGAGAAACACTCCGAAACTCATTCTACGAGGCCACCATCACCCTGGTATCAAAACCAGACAAAGATGTCACAAAAAAAACCTACAGGCCAATATCACTGATGAACATAGATGCAAAAATCCTCAACAAAATACTAGCAAACAGACTCCAACAGCACATTAAAAGGATCATACACCATGATCAAGTGGGGTTTATCACCAGATTGCAAGGATTCTTCAGTATACACGAATCAATCAATGTGATAAACCATATTAGCAAATTGAAGGAGAAAAACCATTATCATCTCAATAGATACAGAAAAAGTTTTTACCAAAATTCAACACCTATTTATGATAAAAACCCTCCAGAAAGTAGGCATAGAGGGAACTTACCTCAACATAATAAATATGACAAACCCACAGCCAACATCGTTCTCAATGGTGAAAAACTGAAACCATTTCCACTAAGAGTAGGAACAAGACAAAGTTGCCCACTCTCACCACTATTATTCATCGTAGTTTTGGAAGTTTTAGCCACAGCAATCAGAGAAGAAAAAGATATAAAAAGAATCCATATCAGAAAAGAGGAAGTAAAGCTGTCACATTTTTGCAGATGACATGATACTATGCATAGAGAATCCTAAAGATGCTACCAGAAAACTCCTAGAGCTAATCAATGAATTTGGTAAAGTAGCATGATACAAAATTAATGCACAGAAGTCTCTTGCATTCCTATACACTAATGATGAAGAATCTGAAAGAGGAATTAAGGAAACACTCCCATTTACCACTGCAACAAAACAAATTAAATGCCTAGGAATAAACCTACCTAAGGAGACAGAAGACCTGAATGCAGAAAACTGTAAGACACTTGTGAAAGAAATTAAAGATGAAACAGACAGAAGGAGAGATATACCATGTTCTTGGATTGGAAAAATCAACATTGAGAAAATGACTATACTACCCAAAGCAATCTACAGATTCAATGCAATCGCTATCAAACTACCACTGGCATTTTTCACAGAACTGGAACAAAAAAGTTCACAATTTGTATGGAGACACAAAAGACTGTGAATAGCCAAAGCAATCTTGAGAAAGAAAAACAGAGCTGGAGAAGTCAGGCTTCCAGACTTCAGACTATACTACAAAGCTACAGTAATGAAGACAGTCTGGTACTGGCACAAAACCAGAAATATAGATCTATGGAACAGGATAGAAATACCAGAGGTAAACCCGCACACATGTGGTTACCTTATTTTTTTTTTTGTTTTTTTTTTTTTTTTTTGCAGTACGCGGGCCTCTCACTGTTGTGGCCTCTCCTGTTGTGGAGCACAGGCTCCGGACGTGCAGGCTCAGCAGCATGGCTCACGGGCCCAGCTGCTCCGCGGCATGTGGGATCTTCCTGGACTGGGGCATGAACCCGCGTCCCCTGCATCGGCAGGTGGACTCTCAACCACTGCGCCACCAGGGAAGCCCTTGGTTACCTTATCTTTGATAAAGGAGGCAAGAATATACAATGGAGAAAAGACAGCCTCTTCAGTAAGTGGTGCTGGGAAAACTGGACTACATGTAAAAGAATGAAATTAGAATACTTCCTCACACCATATACCAAAATAAACTCATAATGGATTAAAGACCTAAATGTAAGACCAGAGACTATAAAACTCTTAGAGGAAAACATAGGCAGAACACTCTATGACATAAATCACAGCAAGATCCTTTTTGACCCACCTAGAGAAAGAGAAATATATACAAATGGGACCTAATGAAACTTAAAGGATTTTGCAGAGCTAAGGGAGCCATAAACAAGATGAAAGGACAACCCTCAGAATGGGAGAAAATATTTGCAAACAAAGCAACTGACAAAAGATTAATCTCGAAAGTATACAAGCAGCTCATTCCGCTCAATATGAAAAAAACAAACAACCCAATCCAAAAATGGGTAGAAGACCTAGACATTTCTCCAAAGAAGATATACAGATTGCCAACAAACACATGAAAGGATGCTCAACATCAGTAATCATTAGAAAAATGCAAGTCAAAACTACAATGAGGTATCACCTCACACCAGTCAGAATGGCCATCATCAAAAAGTCTACCAACAATAAATGCTGGAGAGGGTGTGGAGAAAAGGGAACACTTTTGCACTGTTGATGGGAATGTAAATTGATACAGCCACTAAGGAGAACAGTATGGAGGTACGTTAAAAAACTAAAAATAGAACTACCATATGACCCAGCAGTCCCAATGCCGGGCATATATACCAGTGAGAAAACCATACTTCAAAAAGAATCATGTACCACAGTGTTCATTGCTGCACTATTTACAATAAGCAAGACATGGGAACGATCTAACTGTCTATCGACACTTGATGATGAATGGATAAAGAAGATGTGGCACGTGTATACAATGGAATATTACTCAGCCACAAAAAGAAATGAAATTGAGTTATTTGTAGTGAGGTGGATGGACCTAGGGTCTGTCATACAGAGTGAAGTAAGTGAGAAAGAGAAAAACAAATACCATATGCTAACACATATATATGGAGTCTAAAAAGAAAAAAATGGTTCTGTAGAATCTATGTGCAGGATAGGAATAAAGACACAGACGTGGAGAGTGGACTTGAGGACACGAGGAGGGGGAGGGGTGGGCTGGGACGAGGTGAGAGTGTGGCATGGACATACTCTACCACATGTAGAATGGATGGCTGGTGGGAAGCAGCTGCATAGCACAGGGAGATTAGCTCGGTGCTTTGTGACCACGTAGAGAGGTGGATAGGGAGGGTGGGAGGGAGACACAAGAGGGAGTGGATATGGGGATATGTGTATACATATAGCTGATACACTTTGCTATACAGAAGAAGCTAACGCACCATTGTAGAGCAATTATAGTCCAATAAAGATGTTGGGAAAAAAATCAGTTTCCTTTAAGAATGCCCTTTATTGAATCAGTACAAGTTATTAATTTTATTAAATTTCAACTCTTGATTATACATCTTGTGAACATTCTCTGGAATGAAATGGGAAGAATGGATGAAATAATTCTGCCTGAAGTCCCACGGTTGTCTCGAGGTAAAATATCATCTCCTGGTTTCTTCTAAATATCCAAGTGGAGATGTCAGGTTAGCAGTTAGTTATAACTGACTCTTCCCTGGAGTACTCACATATTTGCATGTATTTGAACATGCATGAATTCTAATTCATACATGAAATTATCACATTTCTTTCATTTTGTATATAGAGAAAATCACATTCGGATTTGGTATCTTGCAGAAGTTACAAACTTAAAAATACATTTGCAGAGGTATCTCAATTATCTTGACCTTTCAGCCTTGGAGACTACATCTTGTCGCATGGAGAGCACTAGGAAAAAAACTACTTGATATAAATAGTTAAAGGGCAGTACTCCTGTTTTTAATCCCCCCGCCCCTTGTTCTTAAAAGTCCTGACTAGTCCAAGGAGAAATCAGAAACTATATCAGAATCAGAACCTTGATTCTTGTGCTGTATATGTGGATTTACTTAGGAAAAGAGATTTTAAAACATCAAATTTGCCAGGTGCTGTCAGTGGCACTGTTAGGCTCAGATTTGATTTCTGTATAATCAGACTTTACTAAATTTTGCTTTCAATCCCTGTTGGATGGCTGTTAACAGTAAAGTATAATGTTCTGTAATAGAAAAACATAAAAGCATTTGTCTCATAAACATGTTGTACTTGATCCTATAAAGCAGTGGTTGCTAAGGGAGCTATTTGCCAAGAAGAAAAAGTATTGATTAGGATGGGGGGCATAGAAATGAAAGGGTTTCCTCTCAAGAAAGAAAAGAAGAGCATGTAAGACATTTTTGGTTTTAGAGTCAGATGCCTCCTGACTGGACAGGGTGGCCATGACATTTCCTGAGGGGGTGGTCAGGCTTACCTGTGCACCATCAGGTGCAGCCTGTCGCTGTTGCCAAGAGGCTTCTGCTGAGAACAGTAAGGAGCTGGAGAGGGCATTAAGGGAAGTTGCCTTTTAATTCTGATTCCACACTCAGGGGATATGGTCTTCCTGGGGGAAGGCAGAGAAAAACACCTGGCAGTGAAAACAAATTGGCCGTAAGATGGACTTCTTGGAGGGGCTGTTGATGCCAGCCAGCTGATAAGAGTCTGAAGTCTAGAGCTGAACTGGGAAAGAGACTAATGACAGTTGATGCCTAGAGAGAAAGGTACCAAAGTATGTCTGAGCATTTCTTCAAAATGCCTGCCTCATTAATGCTTCACTAATAAGGTTTTTGAATAAGATTTTTATTATGTAAACATGTTCATTATAATGAAACATGTTTTCCTTGTTATACATCTATACATTTGTTTACAAGACATTTTCTGTTTAAAAAAAAAAAGGGCTTCCCTGGTGGCGCAGTGGTTGAGAGTCCGCCTGCCAATGCAGGGGACACGGGTTCGTGCCCCGGTCTGGGAAGATCCCACATGCTGCGGGGTGGCTGGGCCTGTAAGCCATGGCCGCTGAGCCTGTGCTCCGCAACGGGAGAGGCCACAACAGTGAGAGGCCCGCGTACCGCAAAAAAAAACCCAAAAAAGCATAGTCAACAGCATTGACCATACCAGTGACATGGAAAACTAGATAGAGTTACTGAACACTTGTACTAAGTCTTGGGGTTAAGGGGGTTCAAAGTTGGATAAGACCTGGCTCCTCCTGCACATGAGGACTCTTTGTCTAATGGGGAAGTTAGACTTGCGTGAAACCATTATTGGAAAGGGTAAGAGGTGTGCACAGGTGTTTGTAGGAGCGTGGAGGATAGAGAGCTCAGAGTTGGAGAAGACTTCTCAAAGAGGTAACATGTGACTTGGGTCTTGAAAAATGAATAGGAGTTATCAAGAGGAAGGAGAGAAGGAGGTGTTCCAGGCGATGACATTCTGTGAGCAAAGGCATGGGAACATTTATTGAGGGTTTGTAGTGAGAATCTGTGTGCTTATTGGAGCATTAGGATGTTTGGACTTTTTCTTGTTAGCAAGAGAGAACCAATGAGCAGGCTTGTCTTTTTTTTTTTTTTGGGGGGGGATACGCGGGCCTCTCACTGTTGTGGCCTCTCCCATCGCGGAGCACAGGCTTTGACGCGCAGGCCCAGTGGCCATGGCTTACGGGCCCAGCTGCTCCGTGGCATGTGGTATCCTCCCGGACCGGGGCACGAACCCATGTGCCCTGCATCGGCAGGCAGACTCTCAACCACTGCGCCACCAGGGAAGCCCCAGGCTTGTCTTTTGAGGAAGATGATGCTGGCTGACAGTGTGGGAAATGGGGTAGTGCAAGGAGACAGGTTAGAGGATGCTGCAGTGGTTCAGGAGAGTGATGTCTTCAGGGAGTTCCAGTTACGATGGAGGGAAGGGATGTTTATTGTGGAAAAAAAAATCTGCATCAGAATCCATTTGATTTGGCGATACATTAACTGCATATATTTACAAAGATAGTAATAAAGATTTCTTGGAATATGGGACGGAAAAGAGGAGAAATACAGTTTTTCAGTAGTTCAAATGTTACTTGAGTTTCTTACTGATTTTTAGGTTCCTAGGATTGAACTAATTTTGAATTACAAATTTGAATATACAGTCAAAAGAATTTCTTTACGGTAAATTTTGCTGAACTATGTTAGGCTGGTGGTACTAATAACATGTTAACAATTAAATATAGAGGTAAGAAATTGTTTACGTGAGCCATTTTGTCACGTGTTATAACCAAAGACTAAATTATCACCTACTTTACTGTGTTGAGTTGTTTCAGTATATTCTATTCTGGTTTTCCTTTCAAAGTAATTTAGTAATTTCACTGTTGTCTTGAAGATAGGACTGTCCCTTTGTGTGTATACATGTTATATACCTGTCATTTCTAAAGACCAAATACAGGCTAAATAGGAAAATAAATCTTAAAACAGATACCTTGTGTTTTTGTTTAAACTTCTAAAATTGTTTTACTAAGAGATGAAGCTTTGATCAAATAAGAGAGCCTGATCTTCTGAAATCAAAACACAGGAGATTTTCTATTCTCCCTTTCAAATAATCACCCTGAAGCTCTTTATTTTGTAAATGATATCCTTCTAAAGACCCCTTGACAAGAAAATTATTTATTTCAGTGAGGGAGAACAGTCTTTTCCTGACTTAGGCAGTAAGTCAACGATGTCACCAGAAGGAAAAGTTAGCCTTATAAAAATTATAGCCATTTGTTTGCGCTGTCTTTTGTGAAAAGACATTCCTAAGATGTCTTTATACCTGCCTTACTTTGAGCAGCAAGTTTAAGTATCTTAAATTCAAGCACTTTTAAAAGATTCTCTCCAGATATGGTTATCAGAAACATGTTTACTATTTAATAGTCAGTGCCCAGTTAAGGTGTGATAAAGTATCTATTAAAGATAATGTTAAGAGGGGGGAAAAGCTCATAACATCACAGAGACTCAGAGAAATAGTCTGGTTTCTACAAGAGGCATTTCAACTATGAGGAATATTATTAAGGATTGAGTCTTGCTGTGGTTCTGTCATGTTTGTTTCATTTGTCTGAACTTGTTCCCATGAAAGTTGGTTTTAAAATCTATTTCTTACAGTCAACTCCATTTCATGACCCAGGACCCTGATATGGTCTCAGCCGCAGACTTTGACGACCTCAGCCTCTCACTAGGCTGTCGCCCTTAGTTTTGTTTGTTGTTGTTTCTGGCTTTGGTTGTGGGCAGTAATGGACATTAGCATTTGTACTGAAGTGCATTGGAGGGCACCTCCTCCGTTGTATCCCATTCCTGACTCCTTGGGTGGTGTCTGTTTACATTTATTAGCACTGCCTTGATATATGAAGTTGCAGAGCTGTTTTAAACCTGAAGCTGGTCTCTACCAGATGGGGTAAAAAATTTGGGGGTTTTTTGGAATAATTTTGTCGATTGACAGATGTAGTTTTATTGAACATGGGAAAATCCTGGAATCTTTGTTTAAAATGAAGAAATTTAAAGGAATCTCAATTGTTTCTGTAATAACACATCAGAGGAGTAGTGGTTTTTGATCAGAAACGTTTGTATATATAGCTAGTTAATGTTGATGTGTATGGGTATATTTCAGTCTTCTCTTTTTTTAGGAGGTTGGGTTTCATTCATTTGTAAAACTGCAGCCAAACTGTGTTTCGTAAATTGAGGTGTCAAAATCGGATGTTAATCTTGACATCCTCGCACATTTTTGCTTTCAGACAGGCCTTTTTTTTTTGGCGGTACGTGGGCCTCTCCTGTTGCGGAGCACAGGCTCCAGACACGCAGGCTCAGCGGCCATGGCTCACGGGCCTAGCCGGTCCGGGGCACGAACCCGTGTCCCCTGCATCGGCAGGCGGACGCTCAACCACTGCGCCACCAGGGAAGCCCTCAGACGGGCCTTTGAATGAAGCTAACAAGCAAACATTATGTGGTTGTTAATTGTTTTACAGATGAGAACTGGGATGATGACCAACTGCTTGGTTTTGAACCATGCAATGAAAACCTTGTCTCTGGCTGCAATATAATCAATGGGAAATGTGAGTGTGACACCATTCGAACCTGTAACAATCCCTTTGAGTTTCCAAGGAAGGATATGTGCCTTTCAGCTTTAAAGAGGATTGAAGGTAAGTACACATTTTCAGTCATAAGTGTTAGCATTGTGTAACTCTGAGCAGTGATGGTATTTGAGCTGGAAAAGGCAAAGACAAGCTTAGAGCGATTGGTAGCTTTGATGCTCTCAAACAAGATGCAGAATGTTGACTAGGTACGGACGTGATGGCATATGTGTGCCTGTGTGTCCACGCACGTGTGTGTTTCCTGAAATCGGTGGGATGGTCATGCTGCGGTAGTATGGCCAGGATCGTTTGTGCCAGCCTGCCTAGGTCACCTCTGCATAGTGGATGATTTCACATGTGGCATGCTTGAGGTCAGCATCTGTTGTTACCACGTCCATTCCGCGTGATTTACCATAGGATGGTGCTCCATGAGGAGAGCGCTAATTAGAAATGCAGCTCATCTGGCAAGAACGTGCATCTCTTTAGAAGAGGTGGGAGATTTGTGCAGTGGCGATCGGAGGCTGAGATTGGCTCAAAATCATATAGGTGTGGATGGGTCATTGGGTGCTTCTCCTCTGGAATGAAGTCAGAAATCACATTAAAATAACAAAATAACGTGGCCCATAACTTTTATACATTCATGCATAAAACCTAGAAAAGAAATTTAGGAATTGAAAACATGAAGTAATCAAGTAATTAGGGGTGGCATGCCCAGAGCTGAGTGCCGTGCCTTGCCACCAGAGTTTAACAGAGGATGTGGCATGGGCTTGAGTCTCAGCCCTGCCCCCGATCAGCCTTGAACTCTTGCTGAGCCCCAGGTTCTGCTCAGGGAAAAAAGAAGACTGAACGAGACTTTCTTAAATATACCTTTTGTCTCTACAATGATGCTGCTCAAAGATGGAGAAGTTGGTAATATAGTTTGGAATACCCAGGATTTTCCAGGTCCAAAATCAAGCTTATAAGGGCAGTAGAGCAAGGGCTGAAGTTTTTGAATTGTATTAAGTTTCTCAGACATATTAAATGGTAGTAAAGAATGGGAAATGTGCAGTAGCCTCCAAAATAGCATTTCTCTTTGTGTTTACCAATGCTGCTGAACCTTTAAAAGAGAGTACAATAGAAAACAACAGAAATAAAATTTTGGGAACACAGAGAGTCTTAGATAACATTTATTCTAGTCCTTGAATTTGAAAATTGAAAAACTCAGCTCTACACAGTGGATGACTGACAAGCCAAGTTCTAACCACGTAAAGTCTTTTTTGAATCACATTATGCCATAGACAACACAGTTACCAAACTCGTTTTTATTGTCTTGCGGCTCTTTGCTCCCCCCGTCTTCACCCCCATTGTCCGCTGAAAAAATAGTATATTTTGCCAACTTCAGTGTATAAACTTTCAGGGGTAGAGTTGAAGCAGTCAAATGTCTATTAAATTAATTATTCATACAGATTTTATCACGTCATGTAAAATAATACAGCAATTTAGAGTATTACTTTTTGCTGTTCTTATATTTCACAAAACTGTTTTAGTCATATTTCAAAGGCCTCACCGTCACTGTCATTGTCTTTGCTGGAGCTGATTTCCGTGTCATTTAACACTGTTTTCTGAGCACACCCTCTTTATTGCCATCTAAGTTGTTGGAGATGCAGCAGATTTTGAATCCAAGTTATCACAAGAAGTTTTGTTCCAAAACACGGTGTCTTTTCACATAAAACTAGGACGGTTACATTTTTAATTAGCGAGGTGTGTATTTTTGATCTTTACAGTGTGGAGATTGACTATTGATTTTTCAGGTGTTTCTGAAAAGGCTGTTTACAAGATCCAGCACTTCCAATTTTGACATCATTCCCTTAGGAATAATTACTGTGGCTGATTAAATCTCTCCATGCCCCTCCTCCCCTTGTTTTTTTTAACAGATTCTGTCTGATGGCCTCTTCATAATCCAAAAGTAGGATTGGTTGAGGTCATTTGAGGTTTATGTATCTTCCACAAATCGTACTTGTTTTTTTTTTTTTAAATAAAGCACTCTGTGATATTTGAGGCCTTGTAAGAAATCAATATTGGGGGATTTCCCTTTCCTGAGAGATAATTTTGAAGAAAAAGGTCTACTTCTATTCAAGTATATATTGCAAATGAAAGAGTTAGTGATGGTATATCACTGTATATGATTAAATCATTAATAAATGCAGTGAAGACTTGGAATGCTATAGGAATTTAGGGCCAAAAAATTGTGACCTGGCGTTATATGATAAGGTATTGTAGAGGAGGAGGAGTCTGAACAATTTGGAATTTGGATGGTGATGGATTCCAGGAAGAAGAATGATACGGACAAAAGAATAAAATGTACAAGTGAGAGTTGCTTGACTTACATGAAAGACACTTGGGAAATGAATCTAAAAGAGCAAGTTTATTTTTTTTGGCCATGGCAATAAAAGCGCCAAATCCTAACCACAAGACCACCAGGGAACTCCTGTAAAAGAGCAAGTTTTTATGTTGATAGGTAATAGGAACTAAAAATGGGGAGGCAGGACAGGACCAGATGATGAAATGTCTTCCACGTGGCTCAGGAAGGTTAGGCCTGGTGATAGGAGCTATCAGGAATCGCTGTAGGTTTATGAGCCGACAGCAGCAGAGCGTGGAGAAATCAGTGTTAGGCAGATTGGGGTTTTGGGGCGTGGAAGGAATTTGCAGGTGGAGCTTCTGTTGGAGAGCTCGGTGCAGCTTGTTGGAGAGCTGTTTCTGTTATTTAGATGTGGTGTCACAAGAGACTGGTCTAGGGGATGGCCGGGGAAAAGCAAGGAAGAGATGGAAACACGCCATTTTAATGGAAGAACGTCCAGTATCTGCTAACAGACAAGGGAGGGATGAAAATACAAAGATGATTCTGGGGTTCCTAACGTGAAAGAGTAGAAGAATGATAGTACGAGAAACAGAAATGGGAAAACCTCTCAAAAGGAGGAACTGAAAAATGAGGTGGTTGTTTTAGAGGGATTTAGGGTCAAGAGACACTTTAAAAATATGGAAGATATTACAGCATGTTTGAATGATGACAAGAATGATCTAGTAAAAAGGGAGAAACTGATAATGTAAGAAAGATGGTGACTGCAGGAGCAAAGTCTTTGAGGAGGGAGAGGAGCAAAATTGTTCCTGTTTCTCAGAGATGCATAAAACAAGGTCATCAGCTGACGTTGAGGCGGAAGAAGGGGTGTGAAAAATTGGGGAGGGAGAGGAGATGGAAAATAGAAATCTCAGAGGGAGGACGAGTGAATTAAGTAGGGAAATGTATTAGGGTGGCCTGCTAGTGCTGATAGCTTACTTGAGGTTACAAATTTGAAGGGAGACCAGCCAGCACAGTTGTGCGCTTTTCCCCAGCTCTGGTGCATGCAGTGGAGGTGGAGGGTTAGGATTTAACCAGGGTTAGGATTTTTCCTGATGAGTCTGATATAAAGAGAAGGGTACTGAGATTGAGAGTTACGCAAGAGAGTGCTTATGGTGACTGGCCATGCCCTTGCTGCTGGGAAGGATACAGCAGCAGTCAGTAGCGAAGGAACAGAGGCAGAAGTTCTGTAGATAAATGCAACGCCTGCGTGTAGTTGGTACATCATGTGATTGCATGTGCTTTAGGCAAACAACGTGTTATTTTTTTAAGGAGAACAGGAAGAATGATCTGAAATTAGTGATGAGAACGAAGAGGACCTCTACCCCACCCCCAGGATTTATGGCATGTGGGCGGTGACGCTGTCCCCACTTGAGAGGACTTCAGGGGATAGAGAGCAGTCAGGGAGGAGTACCCAGGTTTCCATTAGAGCACAGAGGTGAAGGGAACCATCTGGAGGGGAGAATGACAGCAAAGGGGATTTTGGTGATGACGGTCCACGAGTTCTAGAAGGCACAGTAGAAGGATTCGGATGGCAGGGTTGTGCACAGCATGGGTGATTTTGCAGAGCCAAGGAAGATTGAGTCCAGAGATGATGGATGACCTGGTAAGTTTAGACTTAGTTCTTGAGGTTTGTTATGAGAAGGTGAATAGTTAGTTCTAGTTAAAGCCTTCCTTTGAGGACTGTCCTCTGGGGCATTCTGTAATGTGAAGGTATGTATGCAGTTGGGGATGGGGCAGAAGGACTAGTGTTCTCGCCAGAGCATAATGAGATAATGTGGGTCCCCATTACTACGTTTTGTGAGCGAATTCTGAACATGAATTTTAAGCATAACTACAACAACATTTTTAGAATGTGTGGAAGTCATTGCAAGGCATTTCAATACCATATTTATAGATTTATGGAGAATAATGGCAATTTCAAGGTATTTAAAAAAGTTCTTGTGTATTATATTTGTTTAAAAGGGAGGGGTATTGGTCCTGCATTTTAATGAACACATCATCATAAAGTCAGTTTGTCACAGATTTAGAGGAAATAGGATACTGGATAAACAGGCAGCCAGGCCTTTGTACGGAATAATTTGTCAGAATTATCTTTGTTTCTCTGAGGAAGAAGAGAAAGACTGATAAAGGGAATGAACTGCAAGTCATCCCACCTTGATCTTAACAAAGCTTTTAGTTTTATGCCATACTACCTATTTATCATCGGTTTGGTACCTGCTGTACCGAGCTCCACAAAAGTTAAATTGATACACCATCAGAAGAGGGGACCACATTAACAAAAACAGTACCAGCCTCTGTGGCTGCCACAAGGGTTTTCTTGAGGGACCTCTCTGGGCTTGGTAATGGTAGTTAAAGTTGATACGAAAGACTTCCATGATACAGTGAATAAGTTGGACTTTTAAGTTTGCATCTGACTACAGGTTGGGGTAAGTAGCTTTTGTTTTCTTAAAAAATTACTATAATTCAGAGTGGTTGTAATAAAGTCGAGAAGTAATCAGAAGTATGAAATCATGCCAGATTCAGAGAAGGATGTAAAGCACCCTAGAAAACATTCGTCTGTCGATCCATCCATCAGATATTCATTGAGTGCCAAACATGTACTAGTCACAGTTCCAGTTGCTGAGGATACAGCTTTTGTGGAGCTCACATTCAGAAGGGGAGGGGTGACAATAAACACAAAAGTGAGCAGGAAAGTATCATGGAGTATGATAAGAGCTATGAAGAGTAATCGTCAGGATGATATGATAGAGAATTACTGCGTTGACTGGGGAAGTTGTTTTAGATAAGGATGTCAGGGAAGTTTTTCATGAAGGAAGAGCATTTGACCTGAAATCTGACTGTAAGAAGGAGTTGAACTTGTGCTGATCTGAGGGGAGAGAAGTCCACGCAGAGGACACTGCAAGCGCGAAAGGTCTAAGCTGAGAGAGAGCTTGGTGTGTTGAAAGAATGTCGAGAAAAAGCAAGAAGGTCAGTGTGGCTGGAATGTCATGGGGGTGGGGGGTGAGTAAGGGCCAGGTCACACAACGCCTTGTGTTAGATAACGATGAGGTGTGTGGATTTTGTGATGAGTACATAGGAAAGCTGTTAAAGGATTGTGAACAAGGGTGTAATGTAATTTGGTATGTGTTCTAAAAAATGAACATGGTAGAGAAGAGACTTGGGAGGAGGCTGGAAAGATGCAAGAATGGGAACTCGTCCACAGGTAGTGTTCAAGTAAGAGATAAGGGAGACTCAGACCTGAGAGCTGGAGATGGAGAGATGGGTGGGTTTGAGATGATTTGGAACTATCATCTCATGATACGATGATTTGGACTTGTTGACTTGATGACTTGTTGTAGACTTGTAGACATGTGGGGGTGAGAGAAAGAGGAATCCAGGAGAACTCTTAGATTTAGGGTTTAAGCAAACTGTAGTGCTCTTTACTAGGAGCAAGAGCAGATTTAAGGAGGACTGAAGAGCTTTGTTTTGGATAAATTAAATTTGCCACCGAAGTAGAGCTGTTTGTCATTTAAGTAATTTTTGATGTAATTAACTCATTAAGTAACATTCATATACATAGCTTCATGATAAGTATACTGAGGGCTACAAAGACAGACATACATCCTTGAGAAAAAGTCAGCCCTTTCCACAAGGAGGTCTGACCTTGTTGGGAGATTCTAGAGAAAAATAAAATCAACCCAAATTCACACTGA